>NW_022631095.1:6079042-6679042 GCF_010015895.1 Lontra canadensis | reverse complement strand
ATAGGTTGGATGTGAACAAGCTTCATGCTTTGATTGGGTTCTTTATCCTCCACTAAAGCTCCATGTTTTCGCTATTGCTTCCAGAATCACTTCTTGACATGTTCTGGTTGACATGGTTATGAGTGTTACAAGATAATTTTCCTGCCAATTCTTGGTCTTTTAATGTATTACTTTGCTTTCACCTCTCTTTCAAAAGATGCTGCTCCTTCTCCCCAAATATTCCCTTTTCTTCTCATTTTCCTGGGAATGTCAACATCTGCAGTCCATCAACGTCTGGTCTATGTTTGTTTAGACCTTTCTGTGTTTCCAGAGATTTGTCTGGGACTGGCTCCTTTCAGGAGTGAGAGGCTATTTCTCTGCCATGCAGGAAATCTCATTAGTGGGTCAGAGAAAATCAGCATTCAGGCACAGTCATCAGGAAGAGCACTCCCTCCCCAGCGCGTGTACACACACACACACACACACACACACACAAGCCTTCCTTATGCTAATTATCATTTCTGCATTTTAAAAAACACTTGAGATTGTCAGAAAGTTCCCCTTAGCACCTTCCCTTTTTAATCCTGTACTGCATCCTCCGGCTGTCCTGAGGTTTGGGACATCTGCAGATAGGAGGGATGGAACGAAACAGACATGCTTGAGTAGAGGAGGTGGGCAGGAGGGAGGCATATTTGTTTCATCGTCTGGGTAGAATGTTGTTACAGCTTGGGCTAGGATAAGGTTATGATTTTATTGCTTGGGGTAGTGCTTATTCTGAGTTACAGATTTTAGTTTTTCACCTTTCCTAAATTCTTCCAAGTTGGCCAGTTAGAAGTACAATATACCATTTGCAGTAGTCATTTTTTGTTCTACCCTCACCTCTTCACTCTATATTTTGGAAGTGCAATTTGTCAAGGAGAATCAATGGCACAAATGTGCCATATCTCAACACACATTAACTCTTGTTTTCACAATGATGCTCAGCTTAGGAGAGGGAGATCTCTTTTTTTTTTCTTTTTTCTTTCTTTCTTTTTTTTTTTTTTTTTTGAATTTTCAGCTTTTTTTTCCATTTTGTTTTATTTCTTTTCAGTGTTCCAGAATTCATTGTTTATGCACCACACCCAGTGCTCCATGCAATACGTGCGCTCCATAATACCCACCACCAGGCTCACCCAACCCCCCACCCCCTTCCCCTCCAAAACCCTCAGTTTGTTTCTCAGAGTCCACAGTCTCTCATGGTTTGTCTCCCCATCTGATTTCCCCCAGCTTACTTCTTCTCTCCATCTCCCAGTGTCCTCCTAGTTATTCCTTATGCTCTACGAGTAAGTGAAGCCATACGATAATTAACTGTCTCTGCTTGACTTATTTCACTCAGCATAATCTCTTCCAGTCCCATGGATGGGACTGGAGGAGGGCAATCTTAATAAGTGACAGGATCTTTTTTCTTTTTTAAGATTTTATTTATTTATTTGAGATAGAGTGCTCAAGTGGGGGAGGGGCAGAGGAGAGGGAGAAACAAGCTCTCCACCGAGCAGGGAGCACCACATGGGGCTCAATCCCAAGACCCTGTGATCATGACTCACCTAAGGCAGACACTTAACTGACTGAGCCACCCAGGCACCCAGGTGACAGGATCTTACCAGAAGATCAGGACTGTAGTTTTCATTCTGTCAATTTTTTAGCTGTGTGGCATTGAGAAGGTGATTTCTCTTCTTCTGCCTTCCTGTGCATAATCATCTGAAGGCAGAAGGCTAGCTCAAGCCTCATAAGGTCCTTCTTTCTCTAATATCTATGATACAAGCGCTTAGTTTAGTTAATTAGCTGTTGACCTTATCCTCCCCTCAAAAAGAGAGAAGTACAGGGGCACCTGGGTGACCAGTTGGTTAAGCCTCTGCCTTTGGCTCGGGTCATGATTCTAGAGTCCTGGGATTGAGCCCTGTGAGGAGCTCCTGGCTCAGTGAGGAGTCTGCTTCTCCCTCTCCCTCTGCCTCCTCCCCCTGCTTGTGCTCTCTTACTGTCTCGTCAAATAAATAAATAAATAAAATTTTTAAAAAGAGAGTGAGAGAAGTACAAATAAGTGATTACCCAAGTCCCATGAGGTGAAGAAAATTACATTAATGGAAAAGCTTCTATAGGTCAAATGATATAAGTCAGATCAGACAACCCTCCAAACCCTGAGATTCCTTGAGTACAATACTTTTAGTTAGAAATAGTAGCATACTAGAGGTGACATGAAATCATGTCAAATGTGCTCAGCACAGGGCCTAGAAGACAGTCAGGCAACAAAAAATGAAAGCTTCTAATAGGAAAAAAATGATTTTGTTGTTAACTTTTTGTAGAAAGATCCTCATGTGATGTACATAGTCAAGTGTATTATCTATCTCTGGTTTCCACTGAGCAAACAGGCACACATATTTTAATTCAATATTATGTATTATCTCTATGAAATATGCCTCATTTCAATTCCTCATGATCATGGTCTAATTTTACTACAATAAATAGGAAGTTTAGGAATGTGTTTACTCAGAAGACAGGATGGTCTACTAAGAAGAGTGTGGGGTTTCAGGCTATCAGGAGATGTTCCTGGCTACAAAAATTAAGGGACTTGTTGATAGACGTGGTGTGCCACCCTTGAAGCAGGGACAATTTCTGCTATCCTGAGATATCTCTTGACACATAAAGCAAAGCCTCAACTTGTGCCTGACCTAATCCAGGGCATATCTCCCTGTGGGATGCATAATCAAGTCTTATTCACAGTGAAATTTTACCTTTGTTCCTTTACCAGATGGTTGTCTTACAGTGTCAAAAAAAACCTTGAAAGCCTTGGTTGGCTTGAGTGGTGTCCAAACTCAAAGGTGCAGAACCTTGAATTTGATCCTGAATCTTTAAAAGCAAAATTCTTTCCCTCTTGGTTGTCTTTCTGTCTGCTCTAGTACTGTATAGCTACACATTCCCTGCCCCTACCAAAATGATCTGCCAAGCTTAGGCTTGGACCTGGTGTGGATGTTAGCCAACAAAGACAGACCATTCAGTACATTTGGAGCTCCCACACACAAGCAAGTGAGTTTGGGAGCTTGTTTGCTGCCTCGTGTCTGTAGTATGGGATATGAGGGGTTGAACTGGTACCTATGGGATGCTTGCATGGGTTAAGAGCCATTTTAGCCCTACCAAATCTTTACCTAGAAGATGTATTTCTGTCCTACCTTGTTCTGGTGTTTCCTTTCCATCACCTAGAACACCACCAATTCACTCAATATCTACTAGAATATTCCTTCATGGCTTGATACTATCTCTGTAATGACTTCCATCTTCCCAATGTCTGCCCTTTACCCCTACAGACTGTCCTTGCACCAACCCAGATAAATTTTCTAGACGTGGCAGTTCCCTGATTCTGAGAACCCTGGCTTCCTCATTGCCACAGAAGTTCCCCAAAATGACCTCATCTGGACTAAACCCCTGGACTTGTGAGAGATCTTCATGATCTAACTTACGTACCTACCAGCTCCTTGCTATCTGCCCTCATCATCTCACTACATGCCCATTGGTCTTCTTCTTTGTCCCAACTGGGACTTGTTAAACTTGGCCCTACATTTGGTCATTTGCATTAGCTGAGACTTCCAGCTATTTGTTCTTCCCACCTGATTTTACATGATTTGCTTCTTATCATTCAGATCTCAGCTTACTCATTAACATTTTCAGAAAGATCTTTTTTGATAACCCCAATCTCTTCCACATCACTCATTAAAATCTTTACATAGCATTTGCCACTAACTGATATGCTTATATTTATTTATTTATTTTCATTATCATGTGCCTTTTTGTCTAAGTCTTGCCCTTTAAACCCCTCCACGCCCTACCATTCAAGCTTCGTGAGAGCAGGACCTCTACTTTCTCCACCTCTGCCGTGTCCCAGCACATAAGATAGCTCTTAATATACAGGAGTTCCTCAGTAAATGGTTAATAAGTAAATGAATGTTAACTCCATTTTGGGTAGAAGGGAAGACAGAGACCATCACTTTGCTAATTCCCTCGCCTTGGTCACCACATAATCACCTAGGTTCTTATTTTATTTCCCACTGAGTATACCTAACATCTGCAGGTGTAAGCTACAGAGCATAAAATAATTGTTCTGCATTTCATCATAAGAACACCATTGTTCTAATTTTAAAAGAAAATTCAACTATAGTAAGAAAATAATGAGACTTCTACTATATACTTGTTTCTTCAACACATCGATATAATTCCTTCCAACTTTTTAAAATTGGTTTACCACTAATTAAGCAAAACTCACATTCCAGCACATTCTTGTTTCTTTCCCTCTCTGTCCCCACCAGCCCTCTTTTTCCTTGGCCACACCTGAGGACTACCATGCAGAATTGTGGTGGCACAGAGATACTGGAAGGAGGAGCTGATGGATCAGGTTGATAGGGAGACACCATTTACCCACTCCCCACCTAACTGCAACGAGATTTAATTGTGTGTGACAGGATGGACACAAAATTCCAGGAAACTGAGAATTTTCCTCAGTGAAGAGAGTGATAAATGACAAGCTGGGTTGACCTGAGTCAGTGATAGAAAGAAAATCCAAGGCACAGCTAGAAACGATGTGGTTTAGCTGAGAACAGCTTGAAAACAATCTGGAAAGCATTTCCTAGGTTGCCATTAGGAAAGGAGCACCTCTGAATAAAAGCAATTTTCAAGAGTCTTATCTCACATAGATGTGCTCAACCACATGGCTGTTATTCCAGCCTCCCCCTACACACACACCTAGAGATGGTAGTGACTGTCAAAAGCCAGGCCCTGATATGGAGTATGGATTATATGTGTAGATAATATATAGAGTATGTCTGTAGAACTGGAAACAAGATTTATGAGACTTCAAATAAAATTTAATGCATGCTACTTAAATCCTATTTGTAATTCTAATTCCTAACAAATAAATTTTGGATTCTATAGAGCATTTCCCTACATTATCTTCCTTGGTCCTTATAACAATCTCATATAGCAGGTAGAGCAAATAATATCATCTTTAATTCAATTGAGATAATTGAAACTCAGTGTGGTTAGGAAAATTGCCACAACATCATATATGTTGTCAGGTTCTTTTATAGGTTTAGTAGGTTTAATTGAATCTAAGAAATGACATTTTTCTAAGGTTAATTTTGAGAAACTTATATTAGCCTAAAAACTTGTCATAAAACTTTGATTTTTAAGAAGTCAATGGAGTATATAGGTCTACCTCATTTTAAATAAAATGAGTAGGTGAGATTTCATATTTTCAGAAAAGAGAAAATTAAAATGGGTGGGAATTGTTCACTTCATAAAAGAAATCTTAATTTTTCAAAAGAATGTGACATAACTTATTTAAATAGTTCCTTTAAATGTACAATAGAATATTTTAAGGTATCTTTATTGATGTATGTATACTGGTACATTTTAAGTGATCAAATTTATTGTAAATAGGCAAGCTAGAATATACAACGAATTCCTATAAATAAATAAGAAAAAGCAAACAAAACAAAAAGGGACAAAATGTATTGCCACCTGGGTCATGGACCGTGAAGCCTAAAAGTTCAAAAAACATCTGTTTAAGAAGGAATACTAGTCCCCACTGTCTTTCCTTCCTACTAGACACATGGTTGTCCAGCCAAGGACTACATTTCCCAGCATCCTCCTAAGGATGCATCTATAAAACTAAGTAGTGCTAATGCAACATGAGGGGAAGGGAAGTGTGCAGCTTCTGACTTACATGCCTATAAGAAATTGCTTTCCCCAAAATTCTCCAATCTTTCCTCAAAAGTTGGTATGTGGCAACAACCTCACTAACCACAAAGACAAGGATGAGAGCCTAAGTGATGGCAGTATAACAAATGGAAATGTCCCTGAATAACTGCATGTTGCAAGCCACCTTACTAGCCCAGACTACACAACATAAGATTGCTATGCAAGGAAGAAATGTCTTTCTTTTTTAAACTACTATATTTGGGTGTAGGGGCTATTTGTTATAGCAGATTAGACTTTATGCTAGCTAATACAATGTTCAACCTAACCCATAATCTATGAAATGCAAGTTAAAACAAGGTACCACTTCATACTCTAAGGATTTGGTGATATCTTGTGATGGTAAAAACATCTTGTGATAGTAAAAATTGGCAATATGGAAAAGAAATTGTCATATATTTCTATCAGGAGTATAAATTGATACAACCACTTAGGGAACAATTTGTCAATATTACTAAAGTAGAAAATAACCATCCCCTGAAACTAATTTGTTTACTTCGAGGCATTGTAACTTTACATATTGAGACATATCTAGAGTGGTTATAACATCACTTGTATCCACAAAAATTGGAAACAACCTAAAAGTCCATTAATAAGAGGATGGATAAATAAGTTGTGATATTTTCATATAATGGAGCACAATCAGCATTTAAAACAAATGAACCACTTCTATATGAATCAATATGGATAAACTTCATAAACATTTTGTGAGAGAAAAGGAAGCTGAAGGATATGAACAATATGATAGTGTTAGGTAAGATTCAAAATATGCAAAGCATAGTTATTGTTTTGACTGCATATATATTGTAACAAAGGTATGAAAATGCAGTCTGAAAGAAAACATACCAGATTCTTGATAGTGGTGTCTCTGGAGAAGGAAGATATGGAGATGAATCTGTGGAGAGAAACAGAGGACTTCAAAATTATTCATAATGTTTTATTTCTTTTGTGGAAAATGTCATGCAAAATTTGTTAATATTTGTTAATTACGGCTATTGGGTACAATCAGGAAGAGTGAATTTTGTGCATCTCTCCCCAACTCCCCTTTCAATGACACCACCATGATGGCGTGAAGCCGGCCACTGTGGAAGTATTTACATCACAGAAATAAGCAAATGTTACAAATCATAACTTTTTTTCGCCCCCACTGGAGAGTCAGTTGTTAACATTTGTTTATACCTCTAGATACAATGTAGCTTTTAATTAATCTTACTACTTTTTAATGATTTTTAAATTTTTCAAAATACAAAAAAATTAATCTAATTTTTCCAGAATTTTTTTTCCACAAAGCATCCTGTACATATGTCTTGCAGGGTGATGGAAAAAAAAGTAAAGCATCTCTAAGAAAGCTATAACCAAACAGGTTTTATTTGGCTTTTGAGAAAACGTGGTTTATTTGTGTTGGGAGAAATTCCAGACTTCCTATTTCTTGCATAATCTCAGGAGAAAGTGTCTTCAAATCATATATGACATCCTCTGTGCAATAAGAAACTTCCTGCCTCTTCTCAAAAAAGATAACGTCTTTCATAACTGCCAGAATCCCTACATTTGCTTCATGAAATTTTAGTTGTTGAACCACAATTTTGACTTCTACTTGTGTTAAAATAAATCTGGATTAAAAGTGGTTATGATATCACCTTGAAAGTCTATATCGTTTGAGCAAGCCTCTGCACCTATAACCTAAGGTGTAATGTAATCACAGTTTCTGAACCCCAGATCAGGATATGTGGTCATACAAATATGGAGATCATGGGGCAGGATGTTTGACCTCAGTCCTGTCATTAAGATTTTGGGCTTTCTATTGTTCTAACCACTGTACCAGGCAACAAAGACTATTTATTCTTCATTAATCACAAAGAGTGTTTTGTCAACCTTAATTCTTGGAATGATTATTTTAAAATAACTTACAATTTTTTATTAAAAAGTAAAATATATTAAATGTAGAAAACATAGATGTCAAAAAATAACTTAAGTAAAGTCATCCATCCATAATTTCGTGACCCAAAGACAATAACCATTAATAGTTCAATAAATAATTTTCAGCTTATTTTGTGTGTATTTACATTTTCTTTTCAAAATAATATTAGATCTTATACACTGGACTTTTTATTGAGGTATAGTTGGTACACAATGTTACATTAGTTTCAGGTGTACAACACAGTGATTTGACAAGTCTATATTTTATTCTATACTCACCACAAGAGTAGCTAACATCTGTCACCATACAATGCTATTACAGTATCATTGACTATGATACATTGACTATGCTGTACCTTCCATCCCTGTGATTTTTTCATTCCATACATATAAACTGTTGTAATTGGCTTTTTCCACACGAGACCCTATCATTAATTTCAAAGTCACTTAATTTTCTTCAAATGTGTTATTTTTATAGCTATATAACATTACATAACTGTAATCAAATTCATAATTGTCTGCAATTATTCCATATGGTAAATAATGATGTGGTCATCATCCTAGTAAATCTTTGCACACATCTCTGTTCCTTTCTTTGGGATAAATCTTAATCATGTAACTTCTGAGTCAAAAATTATGAATATTCTTCAAATGTGTTTTGCTTATTATGTTTATGAAAATGGGTTATTCATGTAAAAACTTTATATCATACACAAAAATACATTTCAAGTATATTAAAGACAAATGTAAAAAGTAAAATTTTGTATCTTAGAGTAAGATTTATGAAAATACCTTTTATAACATCAGGTTTAGGAAAAGAAAAATACAATCAACAAAGATAACAATAAATACTTTTGAGTATACTAAAATGTAAAACTCTTGTATAACAGAAGATACTATAAAAGACAGACTGGGAGACAATGTCTGCAACCTAGAATACAAAAGAGTTGGGATCCAGAACATAAGAACACTTATAAATCAGTAAGAAAAATATAAGCAATAGAAAAATAGAAAATGGGTGGAGAATATGAGAAGCAAGTTTAAAAAGGTAAAAAAAAAAAGTTTAAAAAGGTGGGGGGGAATATGAATGGTTAATCAACTTTAGGAGATGAGCTCAAATTTACTGGTAATAAACAAAATGTAAATTAAACTAACAAACTGGATCATATCCATCAGAGTGGCCAAAAATTTTAGAGTCTGACATCAAATTTAACAAGAATGTGATATAACTGGGACTCACATGTTGCCAATGAGAAAGTAAATTGGTTCAAACATATGGATGAGCAATTTGGTGATATTTGTGAAAGCTACAAAGAACCACCTCATTCAAGCTCAAGCCTTTCCCATAGTTGCTCATATCCAATGACTAACAGAGGTGGGTATATAAACATCTAACAAGTTTGGCCCAATCCCAGATGACTGACAGGTCAGACCACAGGTCAGCCTGTGTGACTGGTTGAGGCTGAGGCAGCTTGACTTCTCTTCCCTTCCACAGGTACCAAGAGCATTCCCTAATTAACATTCTTCAGGCTAGCTCTGACTCAGGGTCTGTTTCCTGGGGAATCCAACCTATGAGGTTGTTATCAGGAGTGGGATGACAAAGGTAATACGAGGTTTTGGAAATGAATCATTTGCCACCTAGCTAGCAGTGAGGAGCTCCTAATCAGTGGTAACTAAAGCACAAAGAGTCCCTGGCCAAACTGGCTACCTATAGTGGATTAAATAGTGTTCTCCCCCATCACAATGTTCATGTCCATCCAGAACCTCAAAAGATGACCTTATTTGGAAATAAGGTCTTTGACTTTTTGACACCATACACACAAAAAAAATTCAAAATGATTGAAAGACCTAAATGTGAGACAGAAAACCATCAAAATCCTAGAGAAGAACACAAGCAGCAACCTCTATGATATCATCCATAGCAACTTCTTACTAGACATGTCTCTGGAGGCAAGGGAAACAAAAGCAAAAATGAACTATTGGGACTTCACCAAGACAAAGAGCTTCTGCCCAGTGAAGGAAATAATCAACAAAACTAAAAGGCAGCTTACAAAATGGGAAAAGATACTTGTAAATGACATATTTGATTGGAGGTTAGTATCCAAGATATATAAAGAACTTACCAAACTCAACACCAATAAGCAAATAATCCAGTTAAGAAATGGGCAGAAGACATGAACATTTTTTCCAAAGAAGACATCCAGATGCCTGACACATGAAAAGGTGCTCAATATCACTCATCATCAGAGAAACACCAATCAAAGTTACAATGAGATATAATTTCACATCTGTCAGTATGGCTAAAATTAACAACATGGGAAACAACAGACATTGGTGAAGAGAAAGAGAACCCTCTTAAATTGTTGGTGGGAATGCAAGCTGGTGCAGCCACTCTGGAAAATAGTATGGAGTTTCTTCAAAAAGTTAAAAATAAAACTACCCTATGACCCAGCAATTTCACTTCTAGGTATTTAACAAACAATAAAAAATACTGATTTGAAGAGATATACGCAGTCCAGTGTTTATAGCAGCATTATCAAGAATAGCCAAATTATAGAAAGAGACCAGATGTTCATTGACTGATGAATGGATAAAAATGTGGTATGTACTTATATACATACACACACACACACACACACACACACACACACACCCCATGGAATATTATGCAGCCATTGAAAAGAATGAAATCTTGTCATTTGCAATGAGATGGATGGAACTAGAGGGCATTATGCTAAGCAAAATAAGTCAGTCAGAGAAGAACAAATGCCATATTATTTCACTCATATGTGGAATTTAAGAAACAATATAGATGAACACAGGGGAAAGTAAAAAAAGGAGAGGGAGGCAAACCGTAAGAGAGGCAGGTAACTATAGAGAACAAACTGAGAATTGATGGAGGGAGGTGGGTGTGGAGTGGGCTAAATGGGTTGGGTATTAAGGAATACACTTGTTATCATGAGCACTGGGTGTTACATGTTAATATTACTCTAACAATTAACTAATGAGAATTTAAATAAAGACTTGAAACATTAAAACATTTTTTTAAAAAGACAATAGGGTCTTTGAAGATGTAATTAGCTAAGGATTTCAAGATATAATTATCTTGGATTTAGGATTGCTTTAAATCCAATGACTGACATCCTTATGAGAAAAGGGGAAACATGAAGACAGAGAAAAATAAGGAAGTTGGAGGTATAAAGTATGAAGTCGTAAAGCCATAAGCCAAGAGATTTCAGGAGCCACCAGAAACATAAGGAAGAATTCTCCCCTAGAACATTCAAAAGAAGCATGGCTTGACTGATACCTTGATTTCAGACTTGTAGCCTCCAGAACTATGAGAGAGCAAATTTCTGTTGTTTAAGCCATCCAGTTTATTATGACAGCCATAGGAAACTAATATTTGGTCTGATTGTTAAAACTTTCACCAGGAGGGAATTGAAATGGTATACCAGTGGAAAGACATGCAGTAGCTGGTATAAAGTACCAGATGTGTCCTCAGTTTGGAAAGTTGTAACTATAATGTAATTCACTAGCTATTAATAAGATAGGTTGACACTCTGGAAAAGATAAGGGAAACCTGAAAGCAATTTACAGGCAAATGAGAGCCAAATGTTGAGGCAAGAGGACCATTTTGAAGCATACCATACAATAGGGTCTCAAATGCTAGATAGAGAAGATAGAGAAAGCAGGTTGCCAGACTTAGGAACTAATTGTGAGAACAGTAGACCTCCAAAAAAGATGAAACTTCCAGCCAAGGACATCTGAGTTGATTTCAGCTTCTCCTTCAGTCTTCAAATTGCTAACTCTCTGAGCCCTCTGGGGCTATAGAAGTGGGCTACCCCTCCCTATTAATAGCAGTGTGCCCCCATACTTGAAGAGAGTGTTGAGACCTCCACCCACAGGATATGTATCCCCATCAGAACCTAACCCTACCTCACCTATTTACCTCAGCCTATAAGTAGGGTTAAGATCACGTCCCATATGGTAAGAATAGAGTGTGAGCCCACATCCTTCCCTTTCCTATGGGAATGGTTCCTGACAGCATACCCAATAAACCTCCTGGGAGTCCATTTTTATCTCAAGACCTCTTCTGGGAAATTCTACCCAAGACAATAAGGATTGTTACTATCCCAGGGTTTGGTTATTTGCATACAACTTCATGTTTTTAAATAAGTTTCAATGTATTAAAAGAGGAAATTGGGAAGCAAGGATGATGAAACTAGTATCTTTAACTTTGTCCACAGTAGATCTGACAGCTCTGAAATCTCCATAAATTGTTCTAAATTCTCTGGCCTTCCAGTAAGTTTTATTAATGAATTTAAGAACATTTGACCTGTAATAGCTCTACACAAGCTTACAATTTGCTAATGGAAAGACTGCCTGAAACTAAAAGCAGGCTTTGCACACCACAGCCTTCTTGCATATTGGAAACAAAGGGCTCTCAAGGGATTTCAGGTTTAGAAAGTCACATTCATGCTTGGAAATTTATGGGTTTAGCATTTTCCATTAGGCTATTTCATATCTTTAAGTTTTAGATCAGAGGATTGAGAATACACAGGCATGGTCATGGAACATTAACTGGAAATAATGAAGCTCTCTCGAGTACGTCTATGCCATTCCAAGGGAGATACTTGATTTAAAGTCCATGCAAAGTCCACTGTGCCTTTCCAAATTAAATTATTTGAGACTAAATGTGAAGAGTTAAATAATTCTTAATACAACAGAAAACAAATTCTCATGGTGATATGACCCAGAGGAAAATTGGCAGTGATGCTTCTTCTTTAAGTTGAAAGGCATTGATGACCTTGAATTTCAGTTAAGGCAGAAAGAGCTCTACCTAAGTGAGAGCAGACATTGTTCCAGGGGCTTCCACTCAAGCCACAACTGAATCGTGGCTCATCCAGTTGTTGAAGTCTCATTCAAGTGTAATTGGTACACAAAAAGAGGAAGTGGGGTTGACGTTTGTTTAAGAAGGCAGTCTCAGCCAGTGCTAATATAATTTCCTTTACTGGCAAAATGAACAGAGAAGTCAAGATATGTGAAGTCATAGTCTTCAGCACTCAGTCTAGCATCTTATTACACTTAAAGCAGTGCAGATGCATTGGCATGAAAGGAGTAAAGTTTAAGAGCTAGGCCAAAAGCACTTCATTCTATGAAACCATCATGAAAGCCAAAAAAAAAAAAAAAAAAAGACAACCATAGAACAGAAGAAAATATTTGCAAATCGCTTATTGGATGAGGGACCGAAAACCAGAATATATAAAGAACTCTTAGAACTCCATACTAAAGAAACAAATAACCTAATTAAAAATGAGCAACATCTTTCAGTAGATATTTCTTCAGAAAAGATATATGAATGGACAGTAAACGCATGAAAAGGTGTTCAACATCATTAGTCACTTAGAAAATGCACAATAAAACCACAATGAGCTATCACTAGGATGCCAGAATCAAGAAGACAGATATAACAAATGTTGGTGAGGATGTGGAGAAATTGGGAACCCTATACATTGCTGATTAAAATATAAAATGGCGCTGTGGCTTTAGAAAACATTTTGGCAGTTCTTCAAAAAGTTGATGTAATTACCAACCGACCATCAACTCTACTCTTTCATATGTACCCAAGAGAAATGAAAACATATGTCCACACAAAAACCTATACACAGGGTGCCTGGGTGGCTCAGTGGGTTAAGCCTCTGCCTTCGGCTCAGGTCATGGTCTCAGGGCCCTGGGATTGAGGCCCGCACCGGGCTCTCTGCTCTTCAGGGAGCCTGCTTCCCCCTCTTTCTGCCTGCCTCTCTGCCTATTTGTGACCTCTCTCTCTGTCAAATGAATAAATAAAATCTTTAAAGAAAAAAAGTTCTTTTTAAAAAAATGTATACACAAATGTTTATAATAATCAAAAAGTGAAAACAACCTAAATGTTCATTAACTGATAAATGGATAAACAAAATGTGGTATATCCACACAATGGAATACTATTCAGCCATAAAAAATTATGAAGTACTAATATAGCATGCACAAACCTTGAAAACAGATGCTAGGTGAAAGAAAGCGGTTGTATAAACATACCATATGATTCAATTTCTATGAAATGTTCAGAGTGAGCAAATCTAATGAGACAAAAGTAGGTCAGTAGTTGCCTAGGGTTAGGGGTTGGGTCATAAGCAAAGAATGCTAATGAGTACCTGTTTCTTTTTGAGGAGGAAATTTTCTAAATTTAGAATGTGATGATGGTCACACACATATTTCAATATATTAAAACCATTGAATTGAATTATATACTCTAAATGGGTGGATTTTATGATATGCAAAATTATATCTCAAAAAGACAAAAACATTTTTAAATTTACTTCATTAATTCTTCATTAATTCATTAATTCTTCATTTAATGAACTTCATTAAGACTGCTCTATCCATTTTCTCTCTAAGCCTAGGTCAGAAATAGAAAGGAACTGTTCATTCTTAGTCTCCTGGGGGAAAACCTACATGTTATTCTCTAGCTTATCTGAATTTTACTTCATCTATGTATATTTTTCATCCAGGCTAGAGCTATATACAACAACTTCCTAACTAGAAAGTATATAAGGATGGAGAATTAATGTGAAAGAGCTTTTTGAATGCACTTACTTAGCTTGGTGATACTATTGCCATAATACTGAAGATCTGTGTAACTGCTTATTTTCCGTTCTGTATCTTTCACTGTCTTTGTTGTGAATCATATTATTTTTCAGTAAACATTCCATCACTTCTGAACCTGCCCCACCTAGGAGAAGTGTATTTCCCAGTGAAGTTGGGTTTGCTTGGGTGACTTGCTTTTGCATAGTAGTGTGGCAAGTAGTGACTCCTGCTAGTTCCAAATAGATGCTTGAAGAAGCTTCTGGACTTTCTGCCAACCTTCTTCTAACTATCCAACAATAGAAGTGAGCATTCCAGAAAAAATGTATCTCTTTCAGACGAGTCCCAGAGGAAGGTCACATGAGCAGAACTGAAGTGAACATAGGCCCGAAGCACGATTACCTGACTGGCCACGACCTTTAAAAGAGAAATAAATGTTTGTATTCCACTGGCTTTTTTGTTTTACACAGCTTATCATGGTGAAAGCTGACTAATGCAATTATCATTTTATTCATTGAGAAAATATATTTTGAGCACTACCATGCATTAAATTCTGTGGTTATTTTCTAATATATAAAACTTGGTCTCTTCTACTGTCAAGCCCCTTATAGACTAGAAGGTAAAATACAAAAGGACACAATAAACAAAATACAAAATATGTGGTGAGTGACATGACAGATATAAAACATAGTAAGAGGTTTTGAGCAGAAAGATATTCTTTCTGCTTTTTTAAAGTTTTTTTTTTCTTTTCCTTTTTTTCTTTTCTTTTCTTTTTTTTTTTTTTTTTTTTTTTTTGGAGAGAGAGAGAGCACAAGCAGGGGGAAAGGCAGAGGGCGAGAGAGAGAGAGAGAAACAGACTCTCTGCTGAGCAGGGAGCCTGATGTGGGGCTTGATCCCAGGACCCTGGGACTATGACCTGAGCTGAAGGCAGACACTTAACCAACTGAGCCACCCAGGCACCCCTGAAAGAGACGATTTCTGACTCAGAGGGATCACAGAGCTTCTTGCAAGAGGTGGTATTTCCATAATCAGTTATTTTAGGAGATGAAAATCCAATTGTATATAGATTGAAAGTAAAAGATATTAAGAAGATATTATGTTAAATTGTATATATGTATAATTATATATATATTATATCATATATATCCAATTGTATATATATAATATATATATAAATAATAAATAGGTGAAGGTAATTTAATATGCTGATTTAATATCACAGAATGAACCCTAATACATTATAGATTTCCAGTTGTTTACAAATATTTTCTTTTTAACTTTTTTGTAGGTAATTTCTCTTTCCTTTTCTTTCTTTCTTCTCTCTCTCATTCAATTATTTAAGGCACACTCACACCACAGAGCACTTCCAGAGGTGAGGTAATTACTTTTCCCTGAGCACAGATGTGCTTCATGGTGAGAACATAAATCAAGTTCACTTACGTGGAGTGTAACACTTACAAGTTCACTTGAGGGAAGAGCTTAGAGGAGAGGTGGGACAATTAGAAAGCTGTCTCCACTGATTTTAATATTGGAAGAGGCCTTTACTACTTTAATCCCACTCCATCATTATCCTGGTGAGGAACACAGGTACAGACAAGCTGAGGGACTCATTCAACCACACAGCTTGTTAACTGGCAGCCATGGGACTGGGGAATAGGCCTCTTGATTCTCCATTCTGTTCTTATATTTATTGGTCATAACCCCAGTCAGATTTTTTTTTACCTTGTCTATGGTGAGTTCAAGCTAAAAACTGAATGTAAAAGTAGTTTGGGGGCACAAGTACCTATAGATTCTGGACAGTTTACATATGCCTGGACCAAAGAGGACAACTGTGACTTCACAAGGGTGGACCACAGTCATACAGGCATAAGGGCCCACTGTGGCCGGAACTTATTAATTTTTTCAAGATTGGATAATGTTCTGAGATAAGATTATTGAGTGGGGAGGACCTTTACAAATAGAGGGGATAGTGTGGATAGAAATAAAGAAATGGGGACATGCACTTAAAGAAAAGCCAGTGGTCTTATTCGAGGGCATGTGAAAAGTGTCTCTTAGTTGAGATAGGAGTGTGGGTCCTATAGCCCACATTGAGATAGTGATGAATTCACCCACACAAGCACCAGGGTGAAAAGAAGTCCACACCCAAGGACTAAACAAATTGAACTTCTCACTAGGTGCCACTGAAGGACAGAGAACAACTAGAGCTCTTGTGCTTTCCCCAAATGCTAGGTCTGCCCTGACTGTGATGCTAGACAAGACTCTGGAATTTACATCATCTTTCAAAGTGGAAGAAGTGGGCAGGGAAAATTCTAAAATGACTGAAAAACCCTTATGGCAATAGGTTTACTTGGTACTGACTACATTTTAAAAAAATCATATTCTCATTTGATTTTTTATTTTAAGCCCACTATAGTTAACATACAGGGTTCTATTAGTTTCAAATGTACTTTACAGTGATTCAACAATTTCATACAACACCCTGTGTTCATCGCAAGTGCACTCCTCAATCCCCATCACCTATTTCACCCATGCCCCCAGCCACCTCCCCTCGGTAACCACCAGTTTGTTCTCTATAGGTAAGAGTCTGTTAAGGTAGAGGAAGATGCAGCAGAGTAGAAGGTCTCTACACTCATCTTGTCCCATGAACACTACTAGATAATGATCATATCATCCTAAATAACCCAGAAATCAACCTGAAGATTGACAGAATAAACTCCACAACTAAAGAGAGAGAAGAGGCAACACTGAAGAAGGTAGGAAGTGTGGAGATATAGTTTAGAAGAGAAATGGATCTTGAGCTCTGCAGAGGGGAGAGAGCCATGATCACAGAGAAGGGCAAGAGAGAGAGGAGCACACAGGGGAGCACACAAAGAGAACATTTTCTCAAAGCGATTGGCTTGGAAAATGAGAGGGGCTGAATTATATGAGCTATTGCAACCAGTGGCGCTTAAAGCCTGAAGTTTTAAAGGTCAGTGGGATTGGCTTGGATAGAGCATGGAGGGCACTGCCCAACTCCTAAAGAAAAGGCAGGCAAGCAACCACAGTTGTACGGCATGGAAATAGCAATCTGAAGAGCACCTAGGGCATGAAGTGGAGAGATTATTTACTCTTTCTGAAAGGCAGCATTCATGGAGACACTATTCCAGGGAGAAGGAAGCTGGCCAGTGCCATCTCTCTCCCGGGCTTCTCAGCATAAACACAGAGCCACCTGTGCGAAGCAGGCAGGGCTGACACTGGCTGCCTAACTTCTTTACACCAAGTGCCACACCTCTGCACTCTGGTGGGACTGCCCTTCTCAGGAAAGCTTGCTGCAATCCCAGTGCAGTGGTCCCCTTCCACAGAAGACTAGCAGAAACCCCTATCCACACCATGGCTCCTGACCAAAGCATTCTACAGGGCTTCAGTTCTATTGAAAGGAATATCAGGCCTCATTCCATGAGCAAACCAGAGCACATATAGTCAAAACTCACCACATTTAGGCCAGGGACCAAATACTGCCCACTACAGGCAAGGAGAGCATCTGCAGACAACTGGTCAGAAGGATACAGTAGCCAAAACATAACACCACAGCTCATGCAGCACACACTGGAGACACTCCCTGAAGTGCCAAGCCCTGGGCACAATATGACCTTTCCTTCACAAGGCCATTACCTTTAAGCAGGTGACATAACTGGCTTTTCTAAGAAAAAGGAAGAGACTTAGACAAAATGAGAAGATGAAGGAATTTATACCAAATGAAAGAACAAGATAAGGTCATCGCCAGAGATGTAAGTAACAGACTAAGTAATGGGCCTGATGGAGTTAGTTTTATTTTGTTTTCATTTTTGTTTTTGTTTTTTGAAAGGGAGTGGGGAGGTAGGGGCAGAGGGAGAGGGAGAGGGAGAGACAATCCCAAGCAGGCTCCATACCCAATGCAGAACAACATAGGGCTTACTCTCACAACACTGAGACTACAACCTAAGCCAAAATCAAGAATCAGACACTCAACTGACTGAGCCATCCAGGCACCTGATGCCTGATGGATAATTTAAAGTAATCCTCATAAAGACACACACTAGGCTTGAGAAAGGAATAAAAAACATCAGTGAGACCCTTACAACAGAGATAAAAGAGTTAAAAAGAATCGATAAGAGGTGAAGGGTATAATAAACAAGATTAAAGACACCCTTGATGAAAAGCAGGCTGGAAGAAGCAGAGGAACTAATTAGTGACATAGCAAATAAAATAATGGAAAAGAATGAAGCTGAATAAAAGAAAGAAAGAATTATGCAACACAAGAATAGACAGAGAATTCAGTAATTCCATCAAATATAATAACATTTGTATTATAAGAGTCACAGAAAAAGAAAAAGAAAAGGGGACAGAAAATTTATTTGAGTTAATAATAGCTGAAAACTTCCCTAACCTGGGAAAGGAAACAGACGTTCAGCTCCAGGAGGCACAGAGAACTCCTATCAAAATCAACAAAAGCAGGCCAACACCAAGACATATTGTAATTAAACTTGCAAAATATAATGATAAGAAAAAATTCTAAAAGCAGCAAGACAAAAGAAGTCCTTAACTTATGAGAGAAAACCCATAAGCTTACCTGGAGATTTCTCAATAGAAACATGGCAGGCCAGAAAGGAGTGGCATAATATATTCAACATGTTAAATGAGAAAAAATACGCAGCCAAGAATATTCTATCCAGCCAAGAATATTCTATCATTCAGAATAGAAGGAGAAATAAAGAGTTTCCCACACAAACAAAACCTAAAAGAGTTCATAACCACTAAATCAGCCCTGTAAGAAATATTAAAGAAGATTCTTTGAGTGGAAAAAAGAGACCAAGGGTGACAAAGACAAGAAAGGATCAGAGAAAATCTCCAGAAATAATTACAAAACAAGTAATTAAATGACAATAAATACATATCTATCAACAACTACTTTGAATATAAATGGACTAAATGCTCCAATCAAAAGATATAGGGTGTCAGAATCAGTTAAAAAACAAGACCCATCTATATACTGCCTACAGGACTCATTTTAGACCTGAAGACAACTGAAGATAAAAGGTGTGGGAATGGAGAAATATTTATCCTGTAAATGGATGTCAAAAGAAAGCCAGAGCAACAATATTTATATCAGACAAACTGGATTTTAAAACAAAGACTGTAAATGGAGATAAAAAGGGACAATCCAACAAGAAGATATAACAATTGCAAATATTTATACCTCCAACATGGGAGCATTAAAATATATTAAAAAATTAATAACAAACATACAGTAATTCACTGATAATAATACAGTAATATTAGGGGACTGTAACACCCCACTTCCATCAATGGACAGTTCATTTAAGAAGAAAATCAACAAGGAAACAATGGTTTGAATGACACATTGGACTAGACGGACTTAACAGATATACTCAGAACATTCCATCCTAAAACATTCAAGGGCACTTGGAACATCCTCCAGAATAGATCATATATTAGGTCACAAAACCGGCCTCAACAAATGCAAAAAGACTGAAGTCATACCATGCATCATTTTTTAAAAGATTTATTTATTTATTTTAGAGAACAAGATGGGGGAGGGGCAAAGAGGGAGAGAGAGAGTCTTAAGCAGATTCCACACTAAATGTGGTGTCTGAAGCAGGGCTCAATCCCATGACCCTGAGATCATGACCTGAGCTGAAATCAAGAGCTGGCTACCCAACTGACTGAACCACATAGGCACCCTACCATGCACCATTTCTGACCACAACACTATGAAACTAGAAGTCAACCACAAGAAAAAATCTAGAAAGACCATGAATACATGGAAGTTAAACAACATGTTACTAAAAGATAAATGGTCCAACCAGGAAATCAAAGAAGAAATTTAAAAAACACATGGAAAGAAATGAAAATGAAAACACAACAGTCCAGAACCTTTGGGATGCATCAGAAGCAGTGTAAAGGGGGAGGCTTATAGCAATACAGGCCTACCTCAAGAAGCAAGAAAAATCTCAAATAAACAACTTAACTTTACACCTAAAGAAGCTAGAAGAAGAACAACAAGTGAAGCCTAAAGCCAGGAAAAGGAAGGAAATAATAAAGATTAGAACAGAAAAAAATCATAAACAAACAAACAAACAAACAAAACCCAATAGAACAGATCAATGAAACCAGGAATTGGTTCTTTGAAAAAAATTAATAAAATTGATAAACCTCTAGGGAGACTTATCAAAAAGAAAAGAGAAAGGCCCAAATAAATAAAATCACAAATGAGAGAAGAGAAATAAAAACCAATACCACAGAAATAGAAACAATTATAAGAGAATATTGTGAAAAACTATATGCCAACAAATTGGATAACCTGGATGAAATGGGTAGATTCCTAGAAACATATAAACTACCAAAACTGAAATGGGAAAAAACAGAAAATTTAAAAGACTGATAACTAACAAAGGAATTGAATCAGTAATCAAAAAATTCCCAACAAACAAAAATCCAAGGCCAGATGGCTTTTACAGGAGAATTGTACCAAACATTTAAAGAAGAGTTAATACCTATTCTTCTCAAACTACTCCAAAAAATAGAAAAGGAAGGAAAACTTCCAAATTCATTCTTTGAGGCCAGGATTACCCTGATACCAAAATCAGATAAAGACACCACTAAAATGGAGAACTACAGGCCAATATCTCTGATGAACATAGGTGCAAAAATCCTGAGTAAAATACTAGCAAACCAAATTCAGCAATACATTAAAAGAATCATTCACGGGGCGCCTGGGTGGATCAGTGGGTTAAAGCCTCTGCCTTCGGCTTGGGTCATGGTCCCAGGGTCCTGGGATCGAGCCCCACATCGGGTTCTCTGCTTACCAGGGAGCCTGTTTCCTCCCCTCTCTCTGCCTGCCTCTCTGCCTACTTGTGATCTCTGTCTGTCAAATAAATAAAATCTTAAAAAAAAAAAAAAAAAAGAATCATTCACCATGATCATGTGGGATTTATTGCTGTGTTGCAAGAGTAGTTCAGCACTGGCAAATCAATCAACATGATACACCATATCAATTTAAAAAAAAAGGATAAGAACCATATGATCCTTTCAATAGATACAGGAAAAGCACTTGACAAAGTACAAACATAGCTTCATGACAAAAACCCTTAATGAGGAAGGGTTAGAGGAAACATACCTCAACATCATAAAGGCCATCTATTAAAAAAAAAAAAAAAACTCACAGCTAATACATCCTCAAATGGGGAAAACCTGAGAGCTTTTACCCTACAGTCAGAAATAAGACAGAAATGTCCATTCTCACCACTATTATTTAACGCATACTGGAAGTCCTAGCCATAGCAATCAGACAAGAAAAAATAAAAGGCATGCAAAATTGGTAAGGAAGAAGTCAAACTTACACTACTTGCAGATGACATGATACTCTATAAAGAAAACCCTAGATTCCATCAAAAGCTACTAAATGAATTCAGTAAAGTCCCAGGATACAAAATCCATACAAAGAAATCTGTTGCATTCTTATACACCAATAATGAAGCAGCAGAAAGAGAAATAAAAAACTCAATCCCATTTTCAAATGCACCGAAAACAATAAGATACTTAAAAATAAACTTAACCAAAGAGGTGAAAGATCTATACTCTGAAAACTATTAAATGTTGATGAAAGAAATTGAAGAGGACACAAAGAAATGGGAAAACATTCCATGCTCATGGATTGGAAGAAGAAATATTGTTAAAATATCTATACTTCCAAAAGCAATCTACACATTTAATGCAACCCCATCAGAATACCACCAGCATTTTTCACAGAGCTAGAACAAACAATCCTAAAATTTGAATGAACCCAAAAGACCCCAAGTAGCAAAAGCAACTCTGAAAAAGCAAAGCAAAGCTGGATTCATCAAAATTCCAGACTTCAGGTTATGTTACAAAGCTATAGTGATCAAAACAGTATGGTACTGGCACCAAAATAGACACATAGATCAATGGAGCAAAATAGAGTGTCCAGAAATAAAGCCACAACCGTATGGTCAATTAGTCTTCAACAAAACAGAAAAGAATATCCAATAGGAAAAAAAGTTCTCTTTAACATATGGTGTTGGGAAAACTGGATAACCACATGCAGAAGAATGAAACTGGCTCATTTTCTGTCACCATACACAAAAATAAACTCAAAATGGGTGAAAGACCTAAATGTGAGACCTGAAAACATAAAAGTACTTGAAGAAAAGCACACACAGTAATTTCTCTAGATTTGACCAAAGCAACTTTTTTCTAGATAGGTTTCCTGAAACAAGGGCAACAAAAGCAAAAATAAAGTATTGGCACTACACCAAAATAAAAAGTTTATGAACAGAGAAGGAAATAATCAACAAAACTAACAGGCAACCTATGGAATATGATAAGAAATTTGCAAATAACTTGTCTGGTAAAGGGTTAGTATCCAAAATATAAAAGAACTTATAAAACTCAACACACCAAAAATTAATAATCCAATTACAAATGGGCAGAAGACACGAATAGACATTTCCCCAAAGAAGATATCCAGATGCCAACAGATACGTAAAAAGATGCTCAATATCACTCATCATCAGGGAAATGCAAATCAATACTAAAATCAACAACACAGGAAACAACAGGTGTTGGCAAGGATGCAGAGAAAGGGGAACTAACACTGTTGATAGGAATGCAGCCACTGTGGAAATAGTATGGAGCTCCCTCAAAAAGTTACAAATAGAACGACTCTGGGACTCAGCAATCCCACTACTGGGTATTTACCCAAAGAATACAAAAATATTAATTTAAAAGGATACATGCACCCCGATGTTTATAGCAGTATTATCTACAAAAACCAAATTATGGAAACAGCCCAAGTGTCCATTAACTGATGAATGGATAAAGAAGGAGTAGTATATATATATGTACATATATATACATTGGTATATACATGTATGTATAGGATGTACATATGTGTGTGTGTATATACACATATATATATGGATAGAGCTAGAGAGTATTATGCTAAGTGAAATAAGTTAAGAGAGAGGCAAACATCATATGATTTCACTTATATGTGGAATATAAGAAAGAAAACAAATGAACAAAGGGGGGAAAAAGAGACAGAGAGGCAAACCAAGAAAGCAAATCATAACTGTAGAGAACAAACTAATGGTTACCAGAGGGGAGGTGGGTGGCAGGATGGGTTAAATAGGTGATGGGTTTAAGGAGCACACTTTATTTAACAAATACCAAAGTGTTATACAGAAGTGTTGAAACATATATTGTACAGCTGAAACTAATACTGTGCTTTATGTTAACTAACTGGAATTATTTTTCATTTTTTGAAGAACCTCCATATTGTTTTCCACAATGGGTGCACCAGTTTGCATTCCCATCAACAGTTCAAGAGGGTTCCCCTTTCTTCAGATCCTCACCAACACCAGTTGTTTCTTGTGTTGTTTTAGCCATTCTGACAGGAGTAAGGTGATATCTCATTGTGGTTTTGATTCACGTTTCCCTGATGATAAGTTATGTTGAGCATCTTTTCATGTGTCTATTGGCATCTAGATGTCTTCTCTGGGGAAATGTGTATTCGTGTCTTCTGTCAATTTTTTAATTGGATTATTAATTTTTGGTGTGTTTAGTTTTATAAGCTCTTTATATATTTTGGATGGTAACCCTTTATGAGTAAGTCATTTGCAAATATCTGTGGTTTTTTTTAATCTTTAAGAAGAATGAGACCTTAAAATAGGCTTTAGGTTTAGTTATAGAAACATATAGGCAGTTATATATGTATACTTTGGTCTGTGACTATGAAAGTCATACACACAGGAAGGGAACAACTATTCTTTTTTTTAATATTTTATTTATTTATTTGACAGAGATCACAAGCAGGAAAAGAGGCAGGCAGAGAGAGAGGAGGAAGCAGTCTCCCTGCTGAGCAGAGAGCCCTATGCGGGGCTCCATCCCAGGACCCCGAGATCACGACCTGAGCTGAAGGCAGAGGCTTTAACCCACTGAGCCACCCAGGCGCCGCAAGGGAACAACTATTCTA
Organism: Lontra canadensis; assembly: GCF_010015895.1. Taxonomy (NCBI): domain Eukaryota; kingdom Metazoa; phylum Chordata; class Mammalia; order Carnivora; family Mustelidae; genus Lontra; species Lontra canadensis. The sequence goes on along the minus strand of NW_022631095.1, from coordinate 6,654,711 downwards.
AACAAGGCTATATATCTTAGATATCCAGGTGATTGGGTTCTTGGCCAAATGTCTTGTTCCTTTAAATAACTGTTTCATTTCATTCCCTTTGCTAATATAAAGTCCTATGAATTTTCCATATATTGTGTTATAACTAAGACCTAAGCAAAACCTACATACCCGAAAGAAAAATCAACACATTTGCTGTTTTTCTTTTTTTTTTTTTTAAAGATTTTATTTATTTATTTGACAGAGAAAGATCACAAGTAGACAGAGAGGCAGGCAGAGAGAGAGAGGGAAGCAGGCTCCCTGCTGAGCAGAGAGCCCGATGCGGGACTCGATCCCAGGACCCTGAGATCATGACCTGAGCCGAAGGCAGAGGCTTAACCCACTGAGCCACCCAGGCGCCCAACATTTGCTGTTTTTCTATACTGAAGCCATGCTTTGGAAATGTGCAATTTCCTCCCAAATGTTTCTGTTAAACCATCACTACTCAGAAACTCCAAATTCTTTAAAAAATACATTTATAATAACAGAAACTTCAATATAGTCTTACTGTACTATAAAAGAGCAGACCATGGGGCGCCTGGGTGGCTCAGTGGGTTAAAGCCTCTGCCTTCGGCTCAGGTCATGATCCCAGGGTCCTGGGATCGAGCCCCACATCGGGCTCTCTGCTTGGCAGGGAGCCTGCTTCCTCCTTTCTCCCTCTGCCTCTTCCTACTTGTGATCTCTATCTGTCAAATAAATAAATAAAATCTTTAAAAAAATAAAAATAAAAAAAAAAGAGCAGACCATCAATACACTAAAAAGACTCAAAACCATGGCAAAATTATATAGACATTTTTGGTAGTCTGAATGTTAGCTTTGACTTAGGTACATTTTTGTGAAATCAGTCAAAAGAATAGGCAAATATATCCTTCAATTTCTTTCAGTCAATTTTAGGATAATCAGTAGGTCTCCAGTAGGATACAATCTCTTTGAGCAATGGATTTCAGAAAACTGATTCTGGCATCTCCAACAAACTCCAGTGGGAGCATTGAAGTGGACCTAAAAATGTTGGGCCCCAACATGATCTCCAGGCCTTTTCCAGCTGTCACATGCTTTGATTCTACTTCTTTTTTCATGAAACTTTTAGACTTATGGATTGAAAAATGAATCCTTTAGAGTTTTAATTTTTTTCTCCCAATAATGTATGTTTCATTCAAAGTCCGTTGGAATTAATTTTATTCAACTTTCTAAAAGTTGATTCAGATTTTTTCTTTATACTCACACCTATGGAGGGGGGTTAAAGATGGAGGAACTGTACTATCCCACGTATCCTTCAATCTCAGATCAATTAACTCTCCCTTGTTGGGTGCAAGCAATTGTATATCTCAGTAAGGAAAATTACTACCCCACAAAAAGAGAAAGTGAGTATGATTTTCCATTAGGAAGAGAACCAGTTATATCTCAGCAGAGGTCGCTCAGTTCAAACTGTTGCCTAATCCCTATATTACCGTACAGCTTTATTGGCAGATTCAAGGGTAGGATTGAGTTTGGGTATGTTTACGGTCTTGATAGTTTGCTTTCAAACACAATCTTGCCAAATATAAAACTCAGAAATATAAAGCTCAGAAACGATTGCAATCAGTGTAATTGTGTAAAAAGTATGACGTGCTAGGAAGGAGTGCCACAAGATTACAGAGAAGAAAGGGAGAACCAGGAAGAAAAATAAGATAATTTTAAAGATCCCAGAAAAGAAGTTTAACAGCATCCAAAGTTTGAATGGGGAAAGCTATTCAATAACAGTAGAGTATAACATAAAAATTACAAGTAAACAGGGGCGCCTGGGTGACTCAGTGCCTTAAGTATCCAATTCTTGATTTCAGCTCTGCTCATGATCTCAGGGTTGTGAGATTAAGCTCTGTATTGGGCTCCTTACCAAGCATGTAACCCACCTAGGATTCTTTCTCCCTCCGCCCTCCCCTGCTCCCTTCCCTCCCACCCTCTTCCACTTCCGTCTTTTTCTCTCTCTCCGGAAAAAAAATAATAAAAAGTAAACAGAAAACAGAAAAGGATGGATTTGGAAAACTAAAAGTAAACAGTGGAAAATGAGAAATTACTAGTCTGAGAAAAGAACTAGTACTACAGAAAAATAAGGTAAAAATAAGTCATAAATGCTAATAACCTTCTCATCAGCATAGTTGATGTATGTCTCTACCACTGTGTTTATTCTCATCTTGGTGCTTTAACCCATAACTATGTTGTTAGAGGGTATTTAAGTATTTTGTTAATATACTCTTAAACTTCAGGCAGGTAAATAAATAAGTGAACAGTAATTAAACTACATATATACATATATATTAATTAACAGAAGGTTAAGATAACTGAGGTGGAACTAAAACAATTCTTTAATTTTCTCCAAAATATTATTTTTCTTAGGTCCATTCAAAAAGAGTATGCCCATTAGGAGCACCTGGGGGGTTCAGTTGGTTAAGCATCTACCTTTGGCTCAGGTCATGATCCTGAAGTCCCTTGTCCAGCTCCCTGATCAGCAGGAAGTCTTCTTCTCCCTCTCCCTCTGTCCCTCCCCACTTCTGTTCTCTCTCTCCTTACTCTCTCTCTCAAAAAATAAATAATAAAATCTTTTTAAAAAAAAATAATATGTGTATTAAACATAAATTCACATGCACATAATATCAAAGATTTGCTATCAGCATTTACAATTAAAAAATATTTTTAAGTGATAATCAAAAATTATGCCAAGATTTTTACAGGCTTAAAATCCAGGTTATATTAAACATTTTGAAGAAAAGTTGACAAGTGTGACCAGAAATATCTTCATGATGATGGGTTAAAAGACTATAATAAATTAATTTAATTTTTTCCACTTTAATTTCTTTTTTAGAAGGTTCTTTCTCAAAGAGTGTTTAAATTTTGCTGTTAATTCTTAATTCATAAAAAATTTACATTTAAATTCATCAATATCTTTAAATTGATAAAGTAATTTGAGATAAAGTATCTAAAGTACATGTATCTAGACCCTTTTTATTTTTCTGGGTGTACAAGATTCCCATTTTTTTTTTAAGATTTTATTTATTTATTTGACACAGAGGGAGATCACAAGTAGGCAGAGCAACAGGGACGGGGGAGAAGCAGGCTCCCTTCTGAGCAGAGAGCCCGAGGCAGGGCTCAATTCCAGAACCCTGGGATCATGACCTTTGCAGAAGGCAGAGGCTTAACCCACTGAGCCACCCAGGCACCCCACAAGAGACCCATTTTAAAGCAAGACTCCTGAAGTCCAGGGAGAGTTTTCAGTGGATACTACTCAAATGCCTTTCTTTGCAAGAGAACTTTGATGGAATCCTGAACCAAACTAAAGGGCTATCTATATGAGCAAATTTCTGTGCTGCAGATCTAATGAATATAATGCTTTGTCTCTTTCTTCAGAGACATAATGCTTTGTCTCTTTCTTCAGAGAAGTAAGGATCAGCATTGTTTATTGGAAGGAACTTAGACATACAGTGCAACAGCAAGAGGAGAGGATTGGAAAGCTTACCCTTGGTCATTTGGCTCCTGCGAACCAGAGCTGCAAGTGAGATGCCCATCTTTTGATTTTTAGAGCCTGCTCTTTTCACTTCCCGGTGTTTTCATTATTTTTCTTTACTTTCTCTAAGCCCAATTTTTAGAAGTAGCTTTGGAAATTAGTCCTAAATATTTAAATGCATGACATCAGGTGAAAGAAAGGCTAATTGCAGTTTCCCCCGTGAGTAAGGATTAGACACGTGATTGCAAAACATATGCAGTATTGCACCTGCCTTACAAATAGCTTTCTTAAGGACACAGTGCAATTAAGCCATATTTCTGTGCTGATGATCAGAACTCCTGATCTATACCCCAAGTTTAGATACTCGCTCATTGTATGATCTTTCAATTAACATTTATTGAGCAAACCACTCGGGAGAAGCGCTGAGCTAATAGCAACAATGAGTCTCATTTTTTGAGCAATTATTGGCACTCTTTTGAAATTTTTCCATGTGTTAAGTTATTTAACCCTCAAAACAATCCCACAAAGTTATATTCTTTTTTTTTTGTTTTTAGGATTTTATTTATCTATTTGAGAGAGAGTGAGCGAGAGAGAGCACAAACAGGGGGAAAGGGCAAAGGGAGAGAGAGAAGAAGACTCCCCATTGAGCAGGGAGCCCAAAGCAAGACTCGGTCCCAGGAGCCTGACCTGAGCAGAAGGCAGATGCTTCTCCAACTGAGTTACCCAGGCACCCCCTAAGTTATATTCTTATCTGCATTTTACAGATGAAAAAACAGACTCAGGCCAAGTAACTTGCCTAAGGTCACAGGGTAGATGGTAGGGTCAGTGTTCAAATTGAGACAGACATTGAGCCCAGCTCAATGAATATGATGAAGTCTGTCTCTGCAGACCTCAGAGGGCTGGGAAACAATCTCAGACAGTGGGGTAGATGTTTCCAGTTGTGTGTGTGTGTGTGTGTTAGGGGGTAGTTCACTCTATTTAACCTTTGTTTGTCAGCCTTGAGGGAATATAAATTGTTGCAGCATAAATGCCAAAGGGAAAAGAAAACATTAACATTTAGATCCTAATGAATCTGATTTTTGAATTGGATTTTTCAATTACAAAACAGGCATGAAAGGCAGGCAGTATTCCTATATGATAGGAAGGGAGGAAAGCTATATGGAGTTCCAGGTCAGATGTCCAGACTAGTTTCATGTACCGGGGGGGTGGGGGTGGTGGGGAGACAACCAATCCACAAGAAATGGAAGAAAGTTCCCATTCTACTCCCAGGGATAGTGGGAATAAGATGATCAAAAGAGGTAGTTGTATGTTTGATAGAATTTGGAAATACTGGGGGCAGGAGGAGAGTTTAGGAGTCTGGTGGTTCTGGTGTAAATCAGGGCAGAGCAGCGTGTTCCGGCCAAGAAAGGGTCTAGTTTGTGCTCCTGAGCACATCTGGCGTGGGGGGGATACTAAGCTGAGAGGCAGCTAACAGCAAGAGAGCTGGGGATGGACCACCTGGAACAGGGGACAGGATGGAAGACATGACAGAGACTTGGAGGAAGCCACAGCTGGTGGAGCTAAGTCAGCAGGAGGAGGCCAGTAGGTCTTCCTGAGCTGAGCAAGAGGGGAGTGTGAGCTTAGTAGTGGCAACCCCAGTGGAAGGCCAGCACAGCCCTGTCAGCAGGGAGGAGAGAGGAGCAGAAGGCATTACGTGTATCGGAGGTCTTTACCCTCTCCCATCAAGGGCAGGACAGTCTCTCCCCCTCCAAAAACTCAGAGGCCAACCTTGAGGAGTTGGCTGGGGTTTGGAGAAGTGCAAATAAGAGTCTAAGCAATGATTTTAAAGACAACGTTATCAATGGTGTATTTAAATTACTGGATCACATTCAGTTAATAAAGCTGAAGTACATTTGGTGGCTTTATCTCCCAGAGCGAGAGGAGTAGAGGTAGCAGTTGTCAGTTGAGAGGAAGTCTAGAAAATCTATAAACAAACTGAAGAAACTGCACTTTATCTGCACAACTGAGCTTTGGTAGTCCTTTTTTTTTTTTTTTCAATCCTGCTCTGCATATAAATAGTTAACTACCATTAAATGTGGGAAGTTTTATAGGAGAATGATTAAAAAGGCACTTACCATCTGTCAGGCACTGTCCTAAGCACCCTGCTGACTACCTTAAGGCTTTCAACATTCCCATGAGTTGTTGCTATTTTTATCCCCATTTTGCAGATAAGGACACTGAGGCACAGAGAAGTAACTGACTCAAGGTTACACCGTCTATAAGTGTCAGAACTGGGATTGAACCCAGACAGTCTGGCTCATGAGTCTATGCCTTTAACCTCCATGTTACGCTTTGCATACATGAAGTGTGAAGAGAGTACAAAGATGATGTGATGTACTCTGCCCATTGGCAGTGTAGGCTCCTCAGAGGAAGTGGGGCTGGGACTTGGCCTTGTGAAGAAGAAGGGAAGCAAAGAGGGTAAAAAACAAGGAAGGCAAAGGCACCAAATCCTAAAGCAAGGCACATTCAGGGAAGAACAGTTAACTGAGTCTGTTTCAATGCTTTGCAGTCAGTTAGGCTCACTCACTAGCTAACTGATCATCCAGCTATGATTAAAATTCAAGCCTCAGCAAATAGACAACATCAGGAAAATTAAATCTGAGAATGCAGTAAGTCTACTGTGTCCCTCAGGCTGGACTACACAGCGGGGAGGAGAGTGGCAGGAGAGGGTGCTGGAGCCTGATGAGCTGTGCCTAGAGCCTGAGCCCTCACCTTCCCAGCTCATGACAAGCTGAGAGCCTGAAGAGAAAAGGGAATCAGAGAAGGTATCTGGGAAGGTGGACATTCTCTCAACCTGTGTAGTGTTCTGAACAATTTTTCTGACTTAGAATATTTTCCTACATGTTTACTGGCCATTTGTATTTCTCATTTTGTACATTTTTAGTATAGGTATTTTGTCTTTTTTTTAATTGATTATTCATCTTAAACACTTGGCTTTTTTATATACTTAGGATATTAATCGATATATGTTGTGAATGTTTTGCTCAGTGGTTATTTACCTCTTAAACTTTCAGAAAGTGTTCTTTATACAAAAGTTTTAAAATTTCATGGGATTAAATCTATACATTTTCCTTTATGGTTTATTCATTTGTTTATACTACTAAAAAATTCTTTCTTACTCTAGTTCAGAAAAATAGCCCCATGTTTTCTTACATTGGCTTTTTGGTTCCATTACAACTTAGAGGTTAGGAGCCCAGATTCTGAATGCAAAGGAGATGAGGCTAAATCCTTATTCTACCTTTCTCTGGCTGTGAGAATTTTCCGTCCTTCTGTTTCTTCACTTACTGTGAGCCAGGCACTCAAAACTCCAATGAGAGAAGCTGATGAGATTACGCTGATGGGAAAACTGCTCTGTTGAGGGGCAAGATTACGGCGCGGGGACTTAGAGGAAATGGGAACTGAAACCGAACACTGATTCGCCTGTGCTCTCACTCATTTCAGTTACCAATTCACATGAAACATTGTAATTTTGTTTCTTTACAACATTATAGAATACAGTTTGCTAACATTTTACTTTTTTTGAGATTTCACCAAAAGAAAGAATGTTGTGCTTTTTTACTTACAGACGTATTTCCTAACCTTGGTGCTTGAACGACCTGTTGGCTCTGCCTGGTATTCAGAATCTCTGGTGTCTTCTGAGGTGTTTGTTATCATATGTGGCCTCTTTCAAAGACACTACTAAATGTCTGAGCCTGGCAGACAGTCTCTCTAGCAGGACCTACAAAGGACAAGGGGTCCAGAGAGAGATAGATCTTCTGCTTGATGAGTGACTCTTAGTAGGTTTTCCTGTCAGGAATGAAATAAATATGCTGTGAGTAGGTGATAGGAACATACCACTCTCCCAGTGTTGCTTGAGGCAAGAATTCTCTGTGGATGGTGTGGGTTCAGTTCAGAGTCTTTTTTTTTTTTTTTAAGTTTTCATTTAATCTGATTAGAAACAGCTGGAGAATCAGAATGACTGCACAACTTCTCCCAGGATGCAGAGGGAAAGAATGCTCGCAGTGACATAACCGCAAGTTACCATCCCGGCCTTATTCTCACAGGAAAGCAATTTGCATTGCATAAACTACAAACCCCAAACTTCTTGTCCTTTCAGTGTTCATCTTTACGTCTCTTCAGATTAATAGTGCCTCCCTGCTGCAGTCATGCAATCACACGTGCTCATTATTACATAGTTGACACTTTTTGTCTTTACAAAGGGGTTTTTTAAAATATTCATATCAATTTAATATTCTTAATGATCAATAGTAATTATTTTCATTATCTAATCATGGGCAGAGTAGGGAGAATTTTCTCTAGACAGATGGAAGACTGAGAGGTTGACCCAGCCTGAAGAAATATGTTCCTGGGAGAGCAGAACCTGGTTCTATTGCTAACAATTCAGCCTCAGGATAGTGGTGCACCCGTGGCCCCCCATGCACAAGCCTGGCTCCAGCTCCTTTCTGGAGATCTTCATCCCAGGCAGTGGCCCAGCTCTGTCCTCAGATCCTTGACTGAATCCCAAACAAGTTTCACTGAGAAGTTGGAGGAATTTTTTGCTGAACTTTTCTATTCTTCATTGCATAATGCAGAACATAAAATCAAAATTTTAAGTGTCAATCTCACAGAGCCGTTGGCAGAATAAACACTACAACTTCTGTATCATGTTTTAAATAAAACAAGTTGCCCAATGATGAAAACTAATAGTACTTAGTTTTGAAATGTGAAAATACAGAAAAGAAAGAAGGGAAAGGAAAGAAAAAAGATAATCAATAATCTTACTACCTCCAAACAACTATTATTAACATTGTGTTATCAAAGATAAACTTGAAATGAATAAAAGACCTCAACATGAGGCAGTTATCTTAGTTATCCAGGTGACACCAAAAAAATGGGCAGAAGACATGAACAGACACTTCTCCAAAGAAGACATACAAATGGCTAACAGGCACACATGAAAAAATGTTCATCATCATTAGCCATCAGGGAGATTCAAATCAAAACCACATTGAGATACCACCTTACACCAGTTAGAATGGCCAAAATTAACAAGGCAAGAAACAACAAGCGTTGGAGAGGGTGTGGAGAAAGGGGAACCCTCTTACACTGTTGGTGGGAATGCAAGTTGGTGCAGCCACTTTGGAAAACAGTGTGGAGATTCCTTAAGAAATTAAAAATAGAGCTACCCTATGACCCTGCAATTGCACTACTGGGTATTTACCCCAAAGATAGAGATGTTATGAAAAGAAGGGCTAGCTGTACCCCAATGTTCATAATAGGAATGGCCACAGTTGCCAAACTGTGGAAGAGCCAAGATGCCCTTCAACAAATGGGTAAAGAAGATATGGTCCATATATACAATGAAACATTACACCTCCATCAGAAAGGATCAACATGGATGGGACTGGAGGAGATTGTGCTGAGTAAAATAAGTCAAGCAGAGAGAGTTAATTAGCATATGGTTTCACTTACTTGTGGAGCATAAGGAATAACATAGAGGTCATTAGGAGAAGGAAAGGAAAAGTAAATAGGGGAAATTAGAGGGAGAGACAAACCAGGGGAGACTGTGGACTCTGAGAAACAAACTGAGGGTTTTGGAGGGGAGGGAGGTGGGAGGGTTAGGTTAGCCTGATGGTGGGTATTAAGGAGGGCACGTATTGCATGGAGCACTGGGTGTGTTGCATAAACTATGAATCTTAGAACACTGAAAAAATAAAATAAAATTTAAAAACAAGCAAACATTGTGCTATGTGTTCATTCAGTATATAACATTTTATTCTCTCTTGCTCCTTTCTCTGTTCTCCCCCATCTCATCCAGAGGTTGCCTACTTTATTTTCTTCCACAAATAGGGCAAAGAGGTGAAAAGGAAAATGGGTACAATGGGACCCACAGTCCTGAAACATTGTGGGGGTTAATAACCCACTATGGTCTTAGATCTCCACACACCATGTTTTTCCAGCCCCCACTAGACATAGAATATTTATCAGCTTACTTCTTAATTATCTACAACTATCTCAATAGAGGTTAGTGGATAACTATATGTAAGCAGGGATGAGATGAAGAGTGGAAGCGTGTGGACAGGTTACAGAAGGACCAATTGTTCCATAGCTGCTTGGCTTGAGCCCTACAAATTCCAGGTGCTGCAATCTAACCCTACCTCCTGCCTCTCCAATGGCTCTTATTTTGTCACATCCGGATAGTTTTAAAATTCTTTTTCTTCTGGCAGGTTAGAGACAGTTAAGGTTCACCAAACATTCCATTTGCTCATCAACAATTCTAACTCTTCTTCAGGGAGGCAAAGCTGTGTGATTAACTCTCTCTTTCCATCCTGACTAGACGGACTCGTGTTCTATCCAGATGGTGCAGCTCCAAGATGGAGTACTGAGGGATCATGTGTTACAAAACCCTTGCTGACCCATGTGGAACACACTGTGTGAGAGTGAAAAATAAATGTGTTTTAAGTCCTTAAAATTTGGGGTTTGTTATCATAGCACAATCTAGCACATTCTCACTAAAACAACTGGAGTCTCAGTTGACGCTATACTTTGATGTTTTTATGTCCTTAAAATAATGGTTTGATCATAGTATTTCCTTTTTTTTTTTTTTTTTTTTTTTTTTTACAAAAGATTTTATTAAAGAGAGAAAGGGAGCACAAGCAGAGGGGGAGAGAGAGAAGCAGCCTCCCCACTTAGCAGAGAACCCAATGTGGGGCTTAATCCCAGGATGGTAGGATCATGACTGGAGCCAAAGGCAGATGCTTAACTGACTGAGTCACTCAGGTGTCCCAGTAATTCCTCCTTTAAAAATTATCAGGGTCTACCCATGACCTAAATGGCAAGGTACAAATGGTTTACTCTGGTGGGCTGTCCATGTCGGGTAAATCTCCTGGTTTTATGCCACCCAACCTATATCCTAAATTGTAGGCACATTAATTCCTACGCCATTCCTCAAGATGCCTTTTCCTGACTATCCCAGTCCTTTAAATTTTACCGGATCTTTGTTCAGGCTGTTTTCTTTGCTTAGCTGGCTCTTGTGTTTCTCTATTTGGCATATTGTTACTTATCCTATAAGACCCAGTTCAAACATATCTGTGAAGTTGAACCCAACTGCACAAAGCATTTTCATATCCCTCCAAACTGCCACAGTGCTTGGTAAAGTCTCTTCTTCAGAAAGTCTCCTACCACATTATTTATTTAAATGTGCACTTTTCCAGCAAGATGGTTTTCTTAAAGGTGGTGGCATAAGGTATTCTCTTCTAGCACAATGGTGCTAGATAGACAGGAATATGGATTCTCTATAGAACCTACAGTTGTGGCCACAGGAGTGGTTTACCAGCAGCATTAGCCTCTCTTTTGCCAGTCTACCTTCCTTAATCATTGGTATGTAAAACTGATGTTTCTGAAGCCCATTGTTATGTAAAGCAGCTTTAAGATATGTCCTCTGCCTACTCTTCTTCCCCTAACCAGAATGTTAACCCTGAATCAATCCTACATCAAAATTTTAGAACCAATACTTAGTACCACTATAACAGCATTTATCCATAATAGATGCTTATCAAAAATGTGCTGATAATAAAAAGAATAACAGCTAATGGTTATAGAGCACTTACTGTGTGCTTGGCAATTCACTAAATATTTATATGCGCTATTGTATTCATTATGCCCAGGTTGCTGCAGCTGGTAAGTAGCAGGGCTGAGATTTAAACCCAAGTTCTCCAACTTCAGTCTTTGTAGCAATTAATTAAGGAGCACTCAGAGTTGATTCTTATTATCCCAAACAATAGCACGTAAGCATGAAAATCACCTCCTGGGAAAACTTCTGTTCAGGAGTCAGGTCTCTACAGATGGCGTGTCGGGCCACAAATACACCATTGTCTGTAACAGACACACCTTTGCCATTTTCAGATGGTCAGAGTGGGGTCAGCATGTTATGTTTTCCGGTTCTCACTGGTATGGCACAGTCATTAAAGCTTTGCTGTCTACAGAACTATCTCCGGTCCCAGCTTGCTGCTTACCAGTCAAGTTGTAAAGGGTTCACTGGAGAGTTTGGTAGTCAGGGCCAGGGTCCCCAACGAGAAGATACAGAGTCAGGACAGCTAACAAAAAGCAGCACTGACATCCTGTTTTGCACCACACTAGCATTCTACTTTGCAGGCTTTGCAGGAATGACTTCTGCAAAACGTCCCCAGACAAGACAGTTAACCATAAAGCATTTGTCACCATCACAAACAAGAGGCAATTAAGACATAAGCCCCCAGATGTCAGCAAAATAGACCACCCGCACATGGACATTAACCTAATAGGCAGAGAGATACGTGACCAGAGCCCTGATTGGCAGGACTCCGCACACCCTGATTGCTAAAGTTGGTTCCGTAAAACAGCTCATAAAAATCCCTAAACTTAGAAACTCTAAGGGCTACCTTCTCGGGTCCCCTCCCTCTCTGGGAGCTTTATACTGTCGCTCAATAAACTTTGCTTTTCTGCCCACCACTCTTTGGTCTACCTCTTCATTCTTTGAAGCACTGTGACCAAGAACCATGGGCCCTGAAGGCAGAGAATTCCTACAATAAAGTAACACTTGCAAGTTCTTTAACTTGCAAGTGGAGGGAAATACGAGACTTAGCTCATAGGGTGGTGTGAGCATTATGTGAGATGATGCACATCAGACAACTATCAAGGGACCCAGTGCTCACTACTGCTCACTAGTTTTCTTATGCATTCTCATTACCGTAAGAGAAAGTGTGCAGGTATTAAAGTGTTCTCCTCTCGTCAATAGGGTCAGTTAGAATGAGGGCAATCCCTGAGCTCTCTGTGAGCCCAACATTCCCCTCAGTACATTGAGAACCAGGCAGCACTAAGCAGAGGCACTGTCAAATAAGGTGTCCAGACCCAAGTCAGTTCTTGACTATGCGAATAGCAGGGTCTCTCAGAGCCTTTTGATTCCATCTCTGGACAATGCAGATAATGACGTGCCATGCTGTTGAGATTTCTAACTTAACTTTAAAAATCAATGTATAAAGAAAATAGAGGTGGAAGTTGTTTGGTTATGTGAAATTTATAGTTTAAGATGTATGGGGGGCCTGGGTGGTTTGGTCAGTTGGGTATCTGACTCTTGGTTTGGGCTGGGTCATGATTTCATGGGTTGCATGGGCTGGAGCCCCTTGGCAGGCTCCATGCTCAGCAGGGACTCTGCCTGAAGAATCTCTCCTTCTGCCTCTCCTCCACCTGCCCCCAATCTCTTATGAACTTTCTCTCTCAAATAAATAAATCTTTAAAAAATAAATTAATTAAATAAAAAAGATGTATAATCATGTGTAGTCTACTGAGGAAAACAAGACATGAATTATAAGAATGAATGCTATCTGAGAAATGGACTTAATATTTTCTATGATAAATTGGCATAATTATTCTGTAAATGATTTTTTTTTAAAAAGCTTAAAATGTTCATTTGTTCATTCATTCAACATTTTATTTACCATGACTCAGGAGCTGTGCAAGTCACTTTTACATATTGTCTCGTTTCACATTCTGTCTCGCTCTCATTCATCTGCCCACTAATCCCATGAAATGGTCAATTGTACAGAGCAAAGTGGAGTCGCTCATGTCATGCAAGAGCCTGTGTCAAGCAATGACAGAAGCAGTTAAAAAGTACTGGAGCTACAAGGTATTGCCTGTCAGCTGACACCCCAGAACTAATAACAAGCAGAACCAGAAGAGGGCTGCAGGGACCCCAGGAACGATTAAGCCCCTTTAAAATGGAAGGAATTTGGCAACAATCTGTCAAACTCTTTGGACGTGACCCCTCTATGTCTGACCACTAAAAATGGTAACTGCTGCTGAAGGCTCTGCGGGGTTGATCTCTGTGATCTCTAAACAGAACCGAGATCCTTCACTGCTTAAACCTAAGAAGCGGTGAGTGTGGAGAGCTGACCCGCAGACCGAGGCCTTATCTCGACCACAGGCCCACAGACTGACTTCATATTTGGTTCATTCACTGCCTGCGCCCTTCTGTTATCTTGTTCCTTGCGTGGCTTGTCTTCTCTCCTGTTCTGGGTGCCGGGTAAGAATCACATCACATGGTGAGCTGTCACGGAGTTTGGAATCCTGAACCTGCTTCTAGTTGTGATTTAACTTTGCTTTGGGATTGGATAAAGCTGACATTGCGGAAGGACACAAGTCGTGTGTGAGCCTTCATAATGTCCTCGAGACAGCGATCTCTTCTCATTTTACAGAGAAAGAACCGAGGCTAGGCAGTTACCCACCTTCTCAAAATTTATAGCTAAGGCAGAACAAATGCCTATGGTTTTTTGTTTTGTTTTGTTTTAAGATTTTATTTATTTCTTTGACAGAGAGAGACACAGGGAGAGACAGAACACAAGTAGGGAGAGTGGGAGAGGGAGAAGCAGGCTTCCCACTGAGCAGGGAGCCTGATGTGGGGCTCGATTCCAGGATCCTGGGCTAATGACCTGAGCGGAAGGCAGACGCTTAATGACTGAGCCACCCAGGTGCCCCATGCCTATAGTTTTTAATGTTTGTATCAGTACTTAAGCATGAGGCTGCTCCAAGGTTATTCATGCCTCTCCCTGCAGACATACACTCAATAAGTTAAGAGTTATCTAGGTTGCCCTTCAAGTCATTTTTGCCCTCAATTCCCACTTACACCTTGCACTCCTTAGGCAGAAACCAGAAACTAAAGGGTTTAAGAGGAGACAATCAGCTTTTAATTACTTGGAGGATGTTTATTCAGCCTGAGACTCACTTCATAGGCTTTTACTCTCTCTTCCTTTAGAAGAATTTTCCTGCTTAAAACTTACATCTATGAGAAAGAAAAGGTAAGAAAGTGTAAACTCTATCCATTTAATTTTTCGGAAGAAGAGCTCTGGGAAACAAAAAGTCAGAGGGAAGTAAGAGTTGTACTAGTTCAAATTGAATTTAGAAATATTGAACAACATAGGCGGTCTCTGCTCCTACGACGTAAAGTATTTCTAGAAACCACAATATAAGAGACGTCTTTAGAAAGCCCTCTAAGCAGCTGCTGTTGCCCTGGCTAACATCTGGCCAGTGGGTAATCTTTATTTTCTCAGGCCATTTTTGATGAACGACACTGTGGTAAAGTAAGAAAATTCTGGACTTCTTAGGCAATGCTGGAAGCGGGGATAAAGTCTTCAAAGTGTAAGAGTCATGTTTGTGCTTTTGATTCCTCCTTTTGGAATACCATTCTGACGGGGACATTAGGACAGTGTGCCATGCAGAGGCTTTGAGACAACACAGACCTGCTTTCAGATTCAGATTCCACTTCCTACTGTGTGATGTCAGACAAACTGTCCACCTTTCTCAGCCCTACTGGTGTTACCTGTAAATTCAGGGTAATTTGCCTAACTGTAGATTGTTCTGAGGCTCCTTGTTGTCATATTTATACAAAGTTCCAGGGCCCTGGCACACCCGCACTGGCATTCGAAAACGTTGCTCATCTGTTATTTCCCCAGGGTCCCCTGCTGTCATCCTCGAGCCTTGGGTGTCTCCTCCACAGCCTGTAAGCTTTGCTCAAGATGCCCTGCTGAGGTCCTGTGGCTCAGCTGCTTGGTCACCAGCTCTCACTGGCGGCCCAGCTATTGCTGTACTTGCCTGGCTACTCTTGAGAGAGCCCTACTGATGTGCACTTTACAGTTTTCATCACCTGGGAGAGGTTCAGTCACAGAAGTCAGCCTTATCTGTTCTAGCCCCGCAGTTAACTTCAGCTTGTTATTGGTTTACACCCCTCTCGCAAGGCTTTCTAATAGACAAACCAACAACTGTATCTGCACTGTCCAATTTGGTAACCACTAGCCACATGTGACTACGGAACACTTGAAATGTGGCCAGTTGGGGCGCCTGGGTGGCTCAGTGGGTTGAGCCGCTGCCTTCGGCTCGGGTCATGATCTCGGAGTCCTGGGATCGAGCCCCGCATCGGGCTCTCTGCTCAGCAGGGAGCCTGCTTCCTCCTCTCTCTCTGCCTGCCTCTCTGCCTGCTTGTGATCTATCAAATAAATAAATAAAATCTTAAAAAAAAAAAAAAAAAGAAATGTGGCCAGTCATATGGGTGGTGTGACAAAGTACACAAAAGATTTCAGAGACTTAGGACACAAATTTTTTTAATGTTTAAATATGTTTTTATTGATTGCATGTTAAGACCTATAGGGTTAAATAAAACATCACTAAAATATATTTCAACGATGTCTTTTTACTTGTTTAAATGTGATTACTAGAAAATTTTAATATGGCTCACATTACATTCCTATTGGATAGCACTGTACTAGACAAGAAAAGCAAACTTATTAACTATTGTGAAAATATTACAGTAACCAACACCTTCAGTACTATTGGGGCAGCTTTGTCTCTAAAGTAATTAGGGAATGAGTTGTGTATGTCCCATGCCCTATGCAATTACTAATATTTGAAGGGGTGTTTGTTGCCTTATATACTGTCATATGATATGCTTCATATGCTGTCTTCATACGCTTCATATACTGTCATACGATTACCATTTCTTTTACTTTTTAGAATAGAGTCACAGATACATGGTTTTCATTTCATAAAAAAGTTAAAATTATGCATAGGTTTAATCACCAACTGATAAAACATTTGTCATATCCCATGAAGAATTTACAGTTATGGAGTAGTATTTGTTTCCTGGTTTATTTATTTGATCATTTAACACATTTTGTAAAGTATTTCCAGTTATTTTGATTAATATAATTAAACTATTTTGAATAAGCTAGTCACTTTTCAAAAACTGTCAGCTGATCACACAAAAATGCATCAAATTCAACAATCAGCTTAATGATTCCCATGAAAGTTCCAGTATTTGAAGAAAACCACTTCTCATTGCAACATAAGGATAATTTGTCACTTAAAAAAACAAACAAAATGGGCCAGTGAAGAAATCAAAGAGGAAGTTGAAAAATACATGGTGACAAATGAAAATGAAAACATTATGGTCCAAATTCTTTGGGACACAGCAAAAACAGTTCTAAGAAAAAAGTTTATGGATAGGTCTACCTTAAGAAATAAGAATAATCTGAAATAAGTAACCTAACCTTACACATAAAAGAGCTAGAAAAAGGAGAATAAACAAATCCCAAAACTGGTAGAAAAAAGAAATAATAAAGATTAGAGCAGAAACTAAATAGAAATTAAAATAACAATTTCTATCAATGAAACCAAGATCTTTTTTATTTTTTTTTACTCTTTGGAAAGATAAACAAAAATGGTAATCCTTTAGCCAGACTCATCAAGAAAAAAAGAGAGGGGGCACCTGGGTGGCTCAGTTGGTTAAGTGTCTGCCTTCAGCTCAGGCCTTGACCCCAGGATCCTGGGATCAAGCCCCATATTGGGATCTCTGCTCAGCAGGAGCCTGCTTCTCCCTCTCCCGCTCCCCCTGCTTGTGCTCTCTCGCTCTCTCACTCTCTTTCTCTCTGTCAACTACATAAAGAAAATCGTCAAAAAAAGAAAAAAAGAAAGAACACTCAAATAAATAAAATGACCAGAATTGAAGGAGGAGAATTAATACCCAATGCCACACAAATACAAATAGTTACAAGAAAATATTATGAAAATTATATGCTAGTAAATTGGACAATCTAAAAGAAATGGATAAATTCCTAGAAATATACAATCTTCCAAAACTGAATCAGGAAGAAATAGAAAATCTGAACAGACAGATTACTAGTAATGAAGTTGAATTGGTAATCAAAAACTCCCCAAAAACAAATATCCAGGACCAGATGGCTTCACAAGTGAATTCTACCAAATATTTTAAAAAGAGTTAATACCTATTCTCAAACTATTCCAAAAAATAGTAGAGGAAGAAAAACTTCTAAATCCATTCATTGAGGCCAAGCATTACCCCAATACCAAAACCAAAGACATTACAAAAATAGGAAACTACAGGCAAACATCTCTAATGAATATAAACACAAAATTCTCAACAAAATATTAGCAAACCAAATTCAACAATATATTAAAGGGTCATTCATCAAGTGGGATTTATTCCAAGGATGTAAGGGTGGTTCAATATTCACAAATCAATCAAAGTGATATGTCACATTAACAAGAGGAAGGTTAAAAAACATATGATTATCTCAATAGATAAAAAGCATTTGATAAAATACAGCATATGTTCATGACAAAAACTTTCAACATATTCAAAGTTAATATGCTTCAACAAAATAAAGGCCATTTATGAAAAACCCACAGTTAACATAATACTTACTGGTAAAAACCTGAAAGCTTTTCCTCTAAGATAAGGAAAAAGATAAGGCTGTCCACTCTCATTACTTTTCTTCAGCCCAAGTGGTAGAGGTCCTACTTACAGCAATTAGTCAAGAAAAAGGAATAAAAGGCATCCAAATTGGTAAAGAAGAAATAAAACTGTCACTATTGGCAGATGACATGATACTATATGCAGAAAACATTAAAGACTCCACCAAAAAGTTTAGAACTAATAAATGAATTTAGTTGCAAGATAAAAAATTAATCTACAGAAATCAGATGCATTTCTTCACTAATAATGAAGCAGCAGAAGGAGAAAGTAGGAAAATATCGCCATTTACAATCACACTATAAAGCCCAAGATACTTCAGAATAAATTTAACCAAGGAGGTGAAAGACTTATACTCTGAAAACTATAAGGCATTAGTGAAAGAAATTGAAGAAGACACAAACAAATGAAAAGGTATACTCTGCTCATGGATTGAAAGATTTAATGTTGTTAAAATGTCCATGCTACCCAAAGCAATCCACATATTCAATGCAATCCCCATCAAAATACCAATAATATTTTTCACAGAATTATAACAAAATAATACAAAAATGGATATGGAACCACAAAAGACCCCATATAGCCAAAGGAACAAAGCCTGTGGTTTCACAATTCTGGATTTTAAGTTATATTACAAAGCTGTAGGGATCAACACAATAAGGTACTAGCACAAAAACAGATCAATAGAACAGGATAAGACCCAGAAATAAACCTATGTTAATTAATCTATGACAAAGGAGGCAAGAATATATAATGGAGAAGACAGTCTTTTCAATAAATGATGTCAGAAAAATTGGACAACTACACGAAAAGAATGAAACTGAATAACTTTCTTACACCATACACAAAAATAAATTCAAAATTGATTGAAGACCTAAATATAACACCTGAAATCATAAAACCTAAAAGAAAACATTGGCAATAATATTTTGGACATTGGCCTTAATAGCATATTCATGGATGTGTCTCCTCAGGTAAAGGAAACAAAGGTAAAAATAAGCTCTTGGGGCTAAACAAAATAAAAAGCTTTTACACAACAAAGGAAACCATCAACAAAACAAAAAGTCAACCTACCAAGGGGGAGAAGATATTTACAAATGATATATCTGATAAGGTATTAATATCCTAAATATATAAAGAACTTATATAACTCAACACCAAAAACCCAATAATTAGATTAAAAAATAGGCAAAAGACCTGAATAGACATTTTTCCAAAGACATACCGGTGGCCAACAGACACAGGAGATGTTCAACATCATTCATCATCAGGGACATGCAAATCAAAACCACTATGAGAAATCACCTTACACTAGTCAAAATGACTATTACCAAAAAGACAAGGAATAACAAGTGTTGGTGAAGATGTGGGGAAAAAGGGAATGCTCATGCACTCTTGGTCGGAATGTAAATTGGTACAATCCCTGTGGAAACCAGTATGGAGATTCCTCAAAAAAATTAAAAATAAAAATACCATATGATCCAGTAATTCCACCACTGGGTATTTACCCAAAGAAAATGAAAACACTAATTTGTAAAGATACATGCACCCCTATGTTTACTGCAGTATTATTTATAATAGCCCAGATATGGAAGCAACCCAGGTGTATATTGATAGATGAATGAATAAAGAAGATGGTTTAGATAGGCCATGAAATATTACTCAAGCATAAAAAAGCATGAGATCTTGCCACTTGTGGCTTCATGGAAGGACCTACAGAATATAATGCTAAGTGAAACAATTTAGACAAAAAAAGGCAAATATCATATGATGCACTTATATGTGGAATCTAAAAAATAAAATAAATTAACAAACAAACTAAATATCAAAATCAAATACAGAGAAAAAAACTGGTGGTTGCCAAAGGAGAGGTACATGGTAGGATGGGAAAAAAAGAGAGGACCAAGAGGTACAACTTCCAGGTATAAAATACACAGGGTATATATTTAATAAATTTGTAATAATGTTGTATGATGTTGTATGATGACAGATGGTGACTACACTTATCATGGTGAGCAATGTGTAATGTATAGAATTGTCGAATCAATATGTTGTACATCTGAAACAAATATATGTATCAATTATACTTCAATACTATTAAAAAATAAACACAACTCTTTTTAGCAATCAAAATAATACTATTTCTTTGTTCTTTGAAATATAGTACATTTTCATTTGATCAATATGTGATCCAAGTAAACATAACCTTCTAGTGCTCTGCAGAATATGACTTTTGAAGGTTCTCAAAATACTCATCCAGTCTAAAAAGCAACCTGATATAAGAAATGACTGTTTATGATAATAGTTTACAAACCAAATGATACACGCAGTGTGGGAATAGGCCAGCCAGATTCTCATGACAGATTGATCACTGAAAGTTTTCTCCAGAGTTTCTATTTTCTAAACGTATTATTTTTGTGTGTGCACTTAAGTGTTATGTTTGATTTTCTGTAAATATTATTGGGGCAACTATTTTGAGAAAAAAAGAAAACTATATATTCATTAAATGGTGTCAAATAAAATTACTGCTCATTGTAACAAGCTAAAAAGAGAGGTCACGGTATTATCCAAGTCAATGAATACATCAAAGTGAAGCTATTAGTCTTATGTACTATTTGACTACACAAATTATTTTAGTTCATTCTTATATTAATTCTCCTGCATTTTTTTCCCACTGAAAAGTAGCCAGATCTTCATTATCTTTTAAAATTCTTCTATGTCAGGGCTCCTGGGTCACTCAGTCAATTAAGATTCAGACTCTTGATTTAGGTTCAGGTCATGATCTCAGGGTGGTGTGATTGAGCCCCACATTGGGCTCCACACTGGGCATGGAGCCTGCTTAAGATTCTCTCTCTCCCTCACCCTCTGCCCCTAGCCCCTACATGCTTTGTCTCTCCCTCTCTGAAAAAAAAAAAAAAATTAAATTAAATTTTAAAAAATTATTCTATGTCATTTTCATTATCCTTATTTTCTGGGCTTTTTCAACTCTTCTTATCTTTCATGAGTTTTAACCATCAGTATTTTTTTTTTATTTTTAGTTTCTATTATGATATACAGGAGAGATTTTGACATTTTAAGCTCTGTCAGTCCTTTAGCTTACCAATTAGGGGTTCCACTAGGCTACTTCTTTCTTACTGTATTTGAATTTTAGCATGAACAATAAATATGAAGAAATATATCAAATTAATTTGAAACTGAGGCATACATAGAGTAATTCAAAGGCAATTTTAAATGGTTTTGAGGGTGCATTGTTGTATTAGCTGCATTGCCATTAAATCAAACCATTCTGCTCTGTACAGCCATACATTGAGCTTTTGATGATGAATTCTGGGGTTTTGTTCCTGGATTGCTAGTGTCAGTAATTATCTGGCACATCATTTCCTCTGGAGCCACCAGACTTTGTTAGAAAATAGATTAAGATACTCTCAATGTAGCACTATGTTTAGAGGCATACAGCACATAACTTCACACACAGACATTTCCTCTACATCGAGCACTGATAGAAGTTTGTGCTCTTCATGCAAAAGAAGTCCCATCAGTTCATTCCACTGATTTCCATCAGCAAAGAAAAAAATTATACAGGTATTTTATTATTTTATACACTGGATTATTGAGTCAATTCCTGGGAGAAGATTACTTCCATTTTGATTAGATATTATTGACAATAGACTCCTCTACCTATCTCATTTTGTATGTCTGATAATGGAAAAATTTCCACAGACCAGGTTCTGTCTCCCTATGTTTAAATCCTCACTTTTCCTCCACTATCCAGCTACACCAGCGCAGGTGTCACAGGGCACATCATTATCACAGGATGACCTCTGGTCCTGTACAATCACATCCCAGCAGACATATAGGTATGGGGGCACAGGCCCCTCACATTGGGGTAGCTCATGGTCACTAAACCCTGCACAGAAGCTACTGTAAACCTCATGGATCTATGCCACCAACCCAGCTAAATGTATCCCCAGTGAACTTCCCGTTAGATGGAGCCTCAAAACTTCATGAGCTCTTAAACACACTCAATATGAGAAATCACTTCCTCAGCTAAGCTCCTTACTTCTGGTCTGCTTGCTTGCTGTGGGTTATGGAAGAAGCTATCTTGAAATGAGTGAAGAACATGAAAAGTTAGACACAAGTTTTATCAGACAAATTCAAAGAACCTACACAACTTTGTATGTTGACAACAAACAAAAGAAAAAAGTTCCCAAGCACATGATGTTATTTATCATATTGTAGATAACTTGGAAATGATTCTGGGAAGAGCATCAAACATCAGAGTAGATGATGTAATGCAAAACCAAAAGAATTTGTAACCCAGTTGTGACATTTGGGAACAGATGTGATAGCTACCTTCTAATAATTGCTATGTGTATTTACAAGGAAAAGAATGAAAAACTTAGCTTAGTAGAAAGCAATCTAAATTAAATCAAATGAATTAAATTAAGTAAAAGATGATTAGGGCCAAATGGTCTGAAACTCCATTAGGTTATGAACATCTCCCAGAGGAGACACAAGTAATACTATTACTCAGCATAGAGAAAACAATATTATCACTGAATGTGTTATGAGTAATTGCACTGTGTTTCTTCCAGGAGACTAAAGCGATGTCCAGACACATGTTTACTATTTCTTTTCTCCACATGCCATGATTCTATGGTAACTGCATCTTGGTTTACACACCACTAAATTATGAGAACAAATGTCTTTACTAATGCAATACTTAAATATGGAGACTGTTGCCTAAAGAGTTCAATTACTTAAAGCCCTAATTAAAATGTGGTCATGACCTCATACAATAGCTGGATTTTCCATGCAAGCCAATTAATTTGATGTTATCCAATGAAGAATGTCAAACTGGAAAGAAAGATGAGAATGGGGATGGCAAATAAGTTTCATCTAGCAAGCCGACTCCAATTTGTTAGTAGAGTTTGCCTGAAGCTCTGAGTTGAGAAGGGTTTTAGGAAAATAATATGATCCATTAATGAGTCTGCCATGGCATAAGAGAAGCTAGTGACAACTTGTCTGCCATTTGCCAAACTCTCTTAGATCCCAGACAGAGGTCAGAATCCACGATACCCCTGGCAGTGTGGACATCCTTTACCAGGGTTCTGGAACTGAGATTGATCTTCCTTTGAAGTTTATCAGCAACTGCAAAAAAGACTAAGAACCTATGTTTTAGGCACCACTACCTAGGTTCTGGAACTCATGGGTATACTATTGAGCTATACACCCTCCAGGGAAAGTTCTTAGAAGCCTTTTTGCACAACTATGTCATTTTAATTATGAAGAGGCTGAGGCCAGAGAAGCTATTTCACCATAAGACCTAGGATAACTCAGAGGCAGGGTTGGGACCAGAACCCACACTCCCTGGTGAACTGTGAACTGAAGTTTTTTGGGAATGGAAGGCCCCTCCCCTACTGCCAGCCTGCAGCACTGCTCTCAGGTCCTGACTGGTCATAATAGATTACTCTTAAATCTGTGAGGGATTTGTCAGTCACTGGGCTGTTGACCCTTTTCCTTCCTAGGTTGTTCCATTTTGGTGTCACAGGTTTGACCTCTTGTTCTTAGGATCTAGTCACTCACTGTGCACTTTAATTCAAGAGATGTCAATAACTTTGGGTCCTAAAATGTCCAGTCAAAGCTCAGACTGGAATACAGTGTCTTTTATCATGTAAGCAATGAAACTGGATTTTTTTTTACAGAGTTTATTTATTTATTTATTTATTTGAGAGAAAGAACACAAGCAGGGAAAGCAGCTGAGGGAGAGGGAGAAGCAGACCACCCACTGAATAGGGAACCTGATTTTGGGCTCAAACCTAGGACCTTGAGATTATGACCAAGCTAAAGGCAAACGCTTAACCACCTGAACCACCCAGGCAAACTGGATGTTCTTAACCTGTTTTTAACCTTTTTCAGAACCCTGAACCAGTCCCAACATTCCTGTCTTGTCTGTTAGTGACAAGAGGCAGCTCAGGGCAGATATGAGTCAGAATTGATGTCAACTCTGCCTTATCTGAACTTCAACATGCTCTGCCTAGAAAAGTCTTAGGGACAATGAGGAGAAGCTTCCCCTGCCTTGCCATGGACCTTATTACTTTGCCTAGAATGATCTGATCCATTTCACTTGGCTTCCTTTCCACTTGTGTTTTTTTCTCTTTCTATCAAGGGACCTACAGTTATCTGATAGCATGATGACCCCCAGCTTCATTCTTCCAAAGTAGTCAAGACACAGACAAAACAGAAGAAATAAAATTTCATATCAGCAGAAAGCTGAGTGCCTCCTGACTCCTTTCCACAACTGACATGTTTACTCATATGCCCTTCTGAGCTTTCTTCTTTGTTTTATTACTTTCTAGGTTTGGTCATGTGCCACAACCAGGGGAGATTACCTGCAGGGTATCTGAGTAGGAAGAACTTTCTTTCCTCATGCAAGGACATAAATGGTTCCTGATGTGAGGTTTTGGACCACAAGGTCAGTGTTTTTCTAGCAGTAACTAGGACTTCACTGAATGAACATGAAACCCAAAGTGGCATTATGGTCTCTTCAAACTATAGGGCTTCTTACTTGCAGAGTGCCTGAGCAAACTGCAATAATTCCTCCAACCACCTGCTTGTTTTACATTTCTAGGTCTCTGTGAAGGGGTTCATATTTCTGCCTCATTATTTAACATTAAAAATGGAAATATTCCAATTTCTTATGTAAAGCATTTAGCATGCACATAGCTATTATGATTTTTTAAAGATTTACTCATTTATTTGGGAGAGAGAATGTGCGCACGCACACACACACACACACACACACACACACACACACACAAACATATGGGTGAGTTGGGAGAGGGACAGAGGGAGAGAATCTTCAAGCAGACGCCCGACTGAGCAAAGAGCCCCATGTGGCCTGATCCCATGACCCATGAGATCATGACCTGAGCTGAAACCAAGAGTCGGATGCTCAATCAACCAACTGAACCACCCAGGTGCCCCAGTGCTATTATAACTTTTATTATGCAGGTAGTATCATCCTATGGTGTGTAGTACTATGCAGCTTAATCTTCATAAGAACTAAAGTATTATAGAACTTCATAGGTATTAAATAATTTTCAGTCATAATTCCATTTTATCCACAGATAAATAGTAAAATCTACCTCTACATAAAATTTTTCTCATTGGTCCCAATCCATCTCTCCTCTGAACCACCACCATATTTTATTTGTCTGCATTTGTTCTCACCCTCAACCTCCATCACGTCATCAACATGCACAACCCAGGGAATCACCCACCATCCTCTGCATTGTTCTAAGCCCCAGGACATCACCCAGGTCCTCTGCTGAATTTGGCCAATGGAAAGCACCAACAGGAGATCAGAGTATGTATTAGTCAGGTATTAGGGTTCTCCAGATGAACAGAACCAACTGGATGTGTGTGCATGTGTGCGTAATTTATATGATAATGAATTGGCTCACATGAATATGGAGGCTGCCGAGTCCCAAGATCTGTAGGCTTGCTCAGTAGCTGGAGACCCAGGAGAGCCAACGGTGTAGGGTTCCATCCCAAGAGTTGGCATGCTTGAGACCCAGGAAAAGTTCATGTTTCTGAGGAGTTCAGAAGTAGGAAAAAGCCAGTGTTCTAGTTCAAAGGCAGTCAGACAGGAAAGATTCTCTCTTAACTTGGGGGAGAGGCAGCTCTTTGTTCACTTCAGGCCTTCACTTGTTTCAATGAGGCTTACCCGCATTATGGAGGGTAATCTACTCCGTCCACCAACTCAAAGGTTATTCTCATTCCAAAACATCCTCAGAAACACCCAGAATAATGTTTGATCACGTATCTGGGCACACTGTGGTTCAGTCAAGTTGACCCAAAATTGACCGTCACAGTGGATAAAGGAAAAAAAGTCCTGAATATTTCTTTTCTGCTCCCTCCCTGCTTTGGCACCGTGTCTCTATAAGTTTCTCTGTGACTACAGTTCTGGTGGAATAACCTCCCACCCCCAAGGCTACTGTTCTATTTATTTCCTCTCATACCCTTCCAATCCCCCTGGGGGGATGGTAATATCTCCCTGTGTTACTAGTTTTGGGGAGCCTGAACAATCTTTGCTCATCCTTTCAGCCTAATACACCCCTCTGTGGAATATCCAGCATTCAATTTTGTTTATTTAAACCATTTGGGGTGAAAGCTGTTTCCTTAAAGCCCTGATAGATACAGTGGTATTCATCTGCTTTTCTATTTTATAATTATAATAGGAATATATGTTTATAATCAAAATTTTTAAAAATAAAGAATACATAAATAATAAAATAAAACCAACCAGAATCCTACTAAAGGAGATAATCATTATTGACTTATTATTGCATTGTTCCTATTGGTATAAATGAGAAGGGGAACCTTAGCTAAATACTTTGTTGTTGTGTGTGCCCCATTTCTTTAAACATTCTTCAACTTTAATTTTTAATGGTTGCCTATTATTTTGTGATATTTTAACTCTCTTGCAGTTGGATTATAAATTATTTTCTGACCTTAACAGAAACTCATAGAGGTCAATTTACTGTGTCATTCAACTAGCTTAGTACCTTGCACATTAGTGTTATTCATTCATAGACACATCATTCACCTCACCCTATCAAAGATGTAAAATAGTTTACAGAAATAAATAAAATATAGTGAGGTAAAGTACATTTCCAAATATATGAGACTAAAAGAGAAAATAAGCTGAGTGAGAAAATAAGCATAGTAAAATAAGATGGAGTCAGGAGTAAGGTTAGAATCCAATAATGCATGCCAACAACCTTATACCCTTATTAGAAGTTGGCTACAAAGTTGGCTCCAGGCTTTCTAATAGTCCATTCAGAGAGGAGAAGACTAGTAGTCACTCAATTGAGAGTTTTCATTAAATGAAAAACAATCCAGTTCCTCAAGAGAAGTACAGAAAGGCATAATGTGTTCTTTTCAACAATATCTTTATAGTGAAGGCAGTGAGGGGTTTCACAAGACTGTTTCTGTTAAAAATCTGCCTATTTAAGGTGAGGGTATCATGCCAAACTACAATTCAAAAAAAGCAGTTCTACAAGAGGGCAGATGAAATGCATTCCTGGAACACAGCTCTTGATCTTTGATCTAGCTTACTCCAGGAGATGAGTTTAAAGAATCTATAGAGAAAAATATGGCTTGCACATTCTTCAGGAAAATCTTCCTGCTGGGTCTCTTTATAACATTTATATAGCTATATCTATCTATATTAAGTGGCAGAGTTCTGGTTCCTACAACAGGGTCATTTAGACTAAATTAGATTCTATCCCTTCTACAAACACATAAAACAACAAAAATTTGTAAACACATAGTGAAGATTGAAAGAAAAAATGGACTTTCTTCTGTTATTGTCAATAAGCAAGAAACATCTCAGGCAGAGTGATAGGCTTACAAGCTCCTCTGGTGGGCTAGGGACACATAATACCTGGATATGGGTCCAAAAGTCTGAGGTTTTAATGTCCCAAAGAGGGCATTTTTATGTGGTCTCAAGCCTCTGCAAAATAGGGAACTGAAATTGGGAAATGCTTTATATAGCTAAGTCCCTGGAAAGAAATGTTAAAAAAAAAAAAAAAAAAAAACTCTAGTATTAGCTGTTCTGGAAAAGGTTCCAATTTAAAAATAAAAATCAAATAAATGAACAACAACAACAAATCCTCCTATGAGAAATGGAATCCCAGTCCTGTGCCATTTGCAAGTATAGAGCCCTAATCTGTGGGATAATAAACTGCAAAATTAATACAAAAGTGGTTTCCAGACCAGTGAAACTCATAGAACATTTGGCAAGAGAAAACGCAAAACAAATCTCACGAGACATCCAGAGAAACAAACAACTACAGTTGAGAACGAACTCACAGTAGAATTTACAAACCACAAAGGAAAATGAATCACCATAAGGGAAAGTCAGCAGATAGAAATATACAGGAAAACATGTGCTTCCCCCAAATTGAAATATTAGATAGGAACAATATAATAACTATGTTTGAATCATTTAAAAGTTAAAACAGGAAATAGAAACCATATGAAATATCAAGACACTATTTAAATGAAGGAGAATCTATACAGAACTAAAAATCCAAGATATAGCTATTGAAGTTAAAAACTCAAAGTATGGGTTAAAATAACAAATCAGATGTAATTAAAGAGTAAAAATGACCTGAGGAAATGTCTCAGAATTCAGCTCAGAGATAAAACAATTCTAAGATATTAAATGACTATGAGTTCAAGATCATGTTTAACTTTACATTTATATAACATTTACTTCAGCAGGCACTGTACTGTGTTCTTTATAAATATAATCTTATTTAATTCTCATAATAATCCTATTTTTCAAATGGG
This sequence comes from Lontra canadensis, assembly GCF_010015895.1. Taxonomy (NCBI): domain Eukaryota; kingdom Metazoa; phylum Chordata; class Mammalia; order Carnivora; family Mustelidae; genus Lontra; species Lontra canadensis. The sequence continues at coordinate 6,626,527 of NW_022631095.1, read as the reverse complement.
TTAATTGAGGTACTAAGAGTTTGATTTACTTACCAAAGATTCACAGCTCAAGAGTGGCAGAGATGGGATGGGAAGCCAGCTTCCCGACTTGAGGATAACTATCCTCAGGGACTTCACAACTGCTGATATCCCCTCTCTCTGTGGCACCATTTTACCCCCCACCCCCATCCCCTCGCCCGTGCCAGCTGCATCATTCCTATTGGCATATAATAATGTTCTTCTATTTCCCAACATTAAAAAACAATCCTTCCCTGACCTTAAATTCCCTATCAGCTACCAACCCCATTCTTTTGCTCTTTCTCACAATCTGAACTTATAAAAAATTCTACAAAGGCTCTTGACTTCCTTACCTACTATTTTCTCTTCAGTCCACTCAATGTTTCATCTATATTATACTACACTACCTTAAAACAGTACTTTGAGCTTCATATTCATATATTTGATTTCCTAGTTGATATCTCAAATTTAACTTACTTAAAACCAAACTCTTGATCCCCCACCACCCCCATTTTTATTATAAAAATGTAAAAAATATATGAAAGTTAATTATCTCTTTAGAAGCTGTTTATCAATGACAAAGAGAAAATGTAACTTTACTGGCACAAATAACCTTAATCAAGTAAAGTTAATCATCAATAATGTGACAAACAGATATTGTGCAACTCTTGATAGGACACTGAGAGAGGATATATTACTTCTGTGGTTGTCACAGTACTCCAGCTGGTCTTAAGGGTTATTGTGTGTCAAATTAACACACTCCTTGCTTGCTGACTTAAGGCCCTTCACCAGAGCTAATTTACTTTCTTTGAGATTTGTAGATTGTTGGTCTTGGGGAATGAAGGACCAGAAGTTTCCCAGGCCGTAGAGGGCAACAAATATGTTCAAAGCCCCCTTAGCTTTCTGATTAGCCCAGCAATCTTTTAGAAAAATGTTTTTCTTTTTTAAGGTCACACATATGACTTCACTGGCCTCCCTTTGCACATCTGTAGACCTTGTCCTCCTTTGCAGAAAGAACAGAGTACTCTTGCACAACATCTGGGTACCAACGAACCAGACCTTCTTGCAAAATCTCCAAGCATGGAGATAATCCTGCAGCTGACATCATTGAGTCTGCCCGTAAACGTCACAGACCACTGTATTCCCTTAACCAATTAAACCCCTTTAAAAATCCCTGGGCCAGGCAGAAACCGAGGATAGGATAGGCCTTCAACAAGAGTCTGCCCTCTCCCCAGGTGGCCGGCCTCCTGAATAAAGCTCATATTCCTTTCTAGTCAAGACATGTCTCTTGAGTATTGGCCTTTAGAGCAACAGGCAGCTGAACTTGGGCTTCCGTAACATGGTTTTCCAGTCAAAAATGTATAACTTGACCTAATCATAAAGAAACATCTGACAAACCTAGGTTGAGGGACATTTTACAAAATAAAGGGCCTATATATTTTTTAAGTGTGAGGTGATAAAAAAAAAATGAGACAAGGCAGAAACTGATCCAGATTTAAAGAGACTAAAGATATTAAACAAACACCTGCTAAATGCAAGTGTAGAAAGCAAAAGTTATTTTTCTTTAGCTATAAAAGATATTAGTGAACATTTGGTGATGTTTGAATGAGGTATGAAGTGTAGATAATTATACACTTATAATACTTATGATAGGTATTAATTTCTTGATTTTGATCATTGTAGTATGGGTATGAAAGAGGATAAATTTGTTTGTAGGAAATACACATTCATAGGCGTAAATGGCATCATGTCTATGACTTATTCTCAAGTAGTATAATAAAAAATACATATATATTCATCCACATATACATACAGAAAATAATAAAGCACAAGAAGTATGTTATCAACATTTGGGGAATCTGGTAGAGTGTATACAAAAATGTTTTTTATTATTTTGGCAATTTTTCATTAAGTCAATTATTTCTAAATACAATGTTTTACACACACACAAGTAGAACAAATATTGTAATAAACTCCAAGGTGCTTATCATCTGGCTTCAATTATTACCAACTCATGTCTAACCTTGTTCCATCCTTACCTACACCTATGTGTTCCACTTTTGTATAGTGCTTTAGTCCTATAACATTTTTACAAACACTACTTCATTTTGAGCCTTACAGAAATCCTATAAGAGAAAGGGCAGGAATTATCCTCTTCATTGAGTAGATGAAGCAGTTGAGACAGAGAGAAGGTTAGGAAATGTTCCTTTGTTCATACAGTTAGCTAGCAACAACTTTAGGACCCAAAGGCTTTCTGGCTTGGACTCATAGCTCATCTCACCACATATCATTATTCTAAAATAATAATAGTGAAAAACCCAGCATAACAGGATTTCCAGGAGTTTCCTCTTCCTTCCTGAGCCCGTGCCACCGTCATTATCTAACTAGCCCAAGATCTCTGAGACCTGAGGTCCATAAAAATATCAGGAAATCCATTACCTCTAAATCCTCCGCAGCCCAAATGCTATGCTCTGGGTGAAGACTACTCTCTCTCTCTTCACCCCTACCTTTCCTGGGAACACGTCCTCATTCGAGACCCTGATATCTCTCTGCACAGGCCTTCACTGTAAAGTTTTCACCTTATGGTTTAATTAGCTGTGATACGTCTGTTTCTCCAGCTAGAAGTGAGCTCCTTTGAGTCCATATTTTCATCAGTTAGGATCTTGGCCTCTCAAATTAGTAATCCAAAGTCAGTTTAACAAAGGGACTATTTACAAAAGTGTGAATAGGGTTTGGAAAAATGAAAGAATTCATACAATATCCTCCCTTCCGTTCTCTTACCATCTCCCTTACCACCTTTTTTTTTTTTTTTTTTTTTTTTTTTTAACTAGCCTTAGCGCTGACCAGTTACTAGAATCCTTTTGGAGTCAGAACCAGAGAAAACAATATGGACACAGCTGCTGACAGATGAGCACCACTTCACAGGTGCAGCCCACACCCACTGGAAGCCAGAAGGCAAGGGAGCCCGTCCGTGAGGGTCAGTCTCCCAGGGCACAGAATGGGAGGGGAGGGCAGAAAGGGGGACAGATGGAGAATGTGCTCACATCTTTGCATCCTCAGCAGGTGGCAAAGTGCCTAGCATATAGTTGGTGCACAGAAATTTTTTTTTGAATTGCAGAATCTTAGATATTGCTCATTGACATATCCTAGAAATATAGGAAACATTTTTTAACTCTGCATAGCATAATGAACAGAGTTTAAACTGTATAGTGTCAAAGTTTAGAGTGTTATGTTGTCATAATGAAATTAAATTTCTAAACCAAAACATAAAACTAGTTGGTTTAAGAATGTCATAGCCAAGGTACAGTGTTCCATGATTTTGAAGCTCTAATTCTTCCCTAGGTGGATTCAGTTAAAGATCTTATACGCCCCTTCATATTAGAAAAATAGATTTTTTTTGTTCTACTTTTCTTGCCCAAACACTGAAGCTCCTCTGGCTGTTTAATAATGAAAACACCACGAAACTCAGGCCAATGGCAAGCACTGCAGTTAATGATAAACACACACAAACGTATCAGTTATGCTGCCTCTGAAGACACTGGCACCCCTGCCCAGGACTCTCCGCAGTGCCTGCTCACATTCCAAAACAGGCACTCCCGGCCCTCCAGCTTTCCAAAGTCAGATTCCCTGCTTTTATAAATATGTCTGCTTGGTGATTTTTGCAACATAAAACCCTTACATCAAGGTCACCTGGGGGGCTCAGTCCCTTAAGCATCTGCCTCTTGATTTCTGCTCATATCATGATCTCAAGGTCCTGAGATCAAACCCCACTTCAGCTCCCTGTTCAGTGGAGAGTCTGCTTGAGGGGCTTTCCCTCTGCCCCTCCCCCCACTCTCTCATTCTCTCTCAAAATAAATATCTCAAAACAAAACAAAAAACCTTGCTTTAAAGGCCATTCCATACTCATTTCTCTAATTGATTTAGTTAACATCATATGCTAGAACTCCTTGAATATCTCTAATTAATGAAGTGAGGTTGTGGCTCCAATACCAAACTGCCATTGACCACTGATTGGCTGGAAATTAACAATGTAATCCCTTAGTCACATAGGGTGGTCGTTCCAGGATTTGTGTTCATTGTCCAAGTGTAATTAATCATACCCCTTCCTTTCTCAAAAGCACTCTCATTTGGCCAATAAATTATGTGGTCATGCTACTTAAAGCCCCCCACCTCAGTCTAATCTTCAAAATGACAGCCTTCCTCCAGGAGCACCTCTGCTAATGCTACAGTTGTGATACCTATGCTATCTTTGGGCAGTTCACTGCTGTATTGTGTTAATTTCCTGTGGCTGCTATAACACATCCCCACAAACTTGATGGCTTAATTCAGCAGACACTTACTCCCTCACAGTTCTGGAAGCTACAAGTCCAGAATCAAGGTGCAGGTCTGGATGCACTCCCTGGAAGCCTGGAGGGGAGAATCCGTGCTTTGCCCTTACAGCTTCCACTGGTTCCTTCCTGGACTGCAGCCTCATCACTCCCCTGCTCTCTCTCCTATCTGCATAGTCACCCCGTGTCTCCCCCTTAGCAGAGATTTGTCATTAGATCTAGGTCCCACCAGGATAACAAAGGATGATATCTTTATCTCAAAATCCTTCATTTAATTACATCTGCAAAGACTTTTTTTGTTTTTCGGTTTTTGGTTTTCGGTTTTCAAACAAGGTCACGTTCATAGGTTTCAGGGATTATGACATGGACAGAAGTTTTGGAAGGCCACCATTCACCTACCATTCATATTAAAGTTAAGCTTACACTTCCTAACTATATTTTTTAAAGTAGGGGATTTCTGGGTTCCATTTTCAAAGATCCTGTTGAATTCCTTACAGATGACACAATGGTATGTATATCTAAGATGTCCCCATGACAAGTTGAAAGCCAACTGAAGATTGCCTCCCTGGCCCCTGCCCTGAGAAATCTACCTCTATAACCCTTTTCACAGCAGATTAGTCCAACCCATGTAGAGAGTCCATCAGTGGAACTAGGATGAGGGCAGTGAGGCACCTGCCTTAGGCACAAAATTTAAGTAGTTTGTGACTACTACATTATTTATCTTGATGATTGAGGTTTTGGCATCCCAATGAACTAAGTACCCAAGGGGAGTGCCTCACTTGCCTCCCCATAGAATCCGCATCTTCAGCTACTTTCCTTTGTAAGATGGGCACCATGGCTCCTGCGTTGGTGGCATTCTCTCATAACGAACTTATACAATCCGCTCTTTCCTCTCCACCCTCACCATTCCTCAGCTGTCATTAACAGCATCTTCAGTAAATAAAAATATGATACAAATGCTTTGAAGGATTAAGCTTTCCTTTCCTTCTCTGTCACCACCAGCCTGCCCCCGTCTTTTCCTATTCTAGAGCCCAGAGAAAAAAAACGATAGATTTTCTAATTTCCCCTTCTTGGGGTGGCCATCAAACAGTGAAGACCAGATTTTTTTTTTCCTGGATTGAAAAGGTACACTTTAATCAATCTATAAGTAGTTGTTGAGTGTCTTAAGTGTTCCGACAACCCCAAACACTCAAGATTTCATGCTTCTTTCACTTCTTTTTCTACTGCAAAACATGTATTGATATATTACCACCATCCTACCTCATTCTGACAAGTCATAGTCAAAGTTGTGAAGGTCCCAAGCCACCATTCTGAAAGGCTGGTACCATAGGCATTATCTTCCAAATTAAGTCAGACTGGCTTGAGAAGCCTGGCCCCAAAGACCTTAGCCCTGAGTCTTTACCTGAAGCCCAATTCTCTAAAATATCTCTTCTGTTAGAATTCCAGTCTATTCTGACTCTTCCCTCCTTCACCTCTGAGAGCTCTTAGGGCTTACGGGATCTTACTGAAAAGAGTCTTAGTCTGAATCTCTGTACCTAAATCAGAGCCTCCTTTCCACAGAAGGAGTTTTTTTCCACATCGTTCCCAAGCAGGGAGTATGGGAGGTAGATCTAAATGGTCCCCGAGGAGGTGGGTCTCTGGAGGGACCTTCCACTCTTCAGGATTTGCTTAGCTTTAGTTTCAGAACACGATAGAACTCCATGGCTGGTCATTTTTCTGAGCCATTACTTCTTCAGTTTCTGTTTAGACATGATGTCAAGCCAGAACAAGGTAGCAAATTGTGTGAAGACAAGTTGAATTTGTTATGGGATGTTTATGTGGTTCCAAATATGAAGGCTTAGGAAAGAAAGAGAACACTTTTTTTTTTTTTTTAAACCTCAAGCTCAAGTATATGAGTTTGGTGGCTGTACTGGCTATTTGTTAACAACTCATTAATAGATTGAATCCATGTATTTCAGTTGTCAACTTACTGGTTTGCTTTCTGGTCTTTAGTCTTAGTATTCTCAAAAGATATAGTTTTAAAATAACTATAAGGGCTCCTGGGTGGATCATTCAGGTAAGCATCTGCTCTAAGCTCAGTTCATGATCCCAGGATCCTCCACTCAAACCCCATCAGGCTCTCTGCTCAGTGGGGGTGTCTGCTTCTCTCTCTCCTTCTGCCCCATCCCCTGCTCCTGCTCTCTCTCTCTCTCTCTCAAATAGATAAAATCTTTAAAAAAAAACCAAAACTATAGGGCACCTGGGTGGCTCAGTGGGTTAAGCCTCTGCCTTCAGCACAAGTCATGAAACAGGGTCCTGGGATTGAGCATCACATTGAGGTCTCTGCTCTCTCCCCCTCTCTCTGCCTGCCTCTATGTCTACTTGTGATGTCGTTCTCTCTCAGTCAAAATAAATAAATAAAATCTTTAAAAAAAAAACTATAAAACTATAGCCTTAGGAGATTGTAAAGGAAAACAATGTATCCTTTTGTCAAGCTTAAGAAACTTTGCTATAATTCAGTTTACTAAATAAACCACTGGGTTGAGAACAACTATAAAAATACACACTCACAGTCTTTCAGTTTTTGCATCATTAAACTCATAGGGCAGAAGGACAATCAATCAGTCAATAATCTAATGTCTATTAAAAGTATGAGGCAATATACTATGTTATCTTATCATGGAGAACAGTCTCATAATCCAAAATCACAGATAATATTAAAAATCATATATTTATTGGCTTTTGCCGGTGATGTTTGCAGATCACTATATTTTAGTTACATTTTGAAGAAACTAGTATTGAGCACACACCACTGGGTAATAAAGAAAGTAACTTAAGAATCTGTGAGAAAACTAGAGGACACTTCAAATTTGAGACCGAGGAAAAAGAATAAAGAAAGAAACGGAGAAAAGTGAGATTGAATAAGCTAGAAAATATAACTGAGACTAGATCTATTTTAGTCATACCTAAAAATAAAAGGATTGTGGGGTGCCTGCATGGCTCAGTCCACTAAGCATCTGAAACTTGGTTTCAGCTCACGTCATGATCTCAAGGTCATGGGATGGAGCCCCTTGCTGGGCTCCATGCTCAGCACAGAGTCTACTTGTCCCTCTCCCTCTGCTCTTCTCCCTGCTCAAGTTCTATTTCTCAAATTAAATAAAACCTTAAACATAAGATAAAATAAAAGAATTGTTTCTCATGTGCAGTGGGGCAACCCATCTATGACTTTATAGCCATTTTCTATATTAGAAGAGGAAGGGGGGTAAAGGGGAGCAATAGAAGGGGCATGCCAAAGGGATAAAAAATGAAGAGCATGAAAGAGGCAAAGGCTACAAGCACTTCCTTGACTCTCTTTGCCTGTCCCTGGTGGCAGCCGTTACACCAAAAGGTAAAGGGGAGCGATCCAGATGGAGCAGACCAAAGAAAGAACATGCTTGACAATCATAACCCAATGCAATATCGTTGATTCATTTCCCCATGTTTTTTCTTAAGATCACTTGGCTAACATAGACCCGGGTCTAAGTAAGAGCAGATTGCATAGCTCTTTTAGACTCAGGCTGCGTGTTGTAGGACACCAAATTTTGGAAAGAAAAATATTTAAGCACCCTTGCTACCATGCACATTTAATACTAGAAGCCTCCCCGTTGCTCTTCCTCAGCATCTGTATAGCAGTCGCCGGAGCTAACAGTCCCACAGGAGCACAGTCCTCTTCCACCGTGGGGCTTTTCCTCCTCCTGCGGCACGTGACTACCAGCCTCTATGGACAGGCATCCACAGCCACAGCCATGGCTCAATTATGGTGATGCCATCTTCGCTTGCTTTTTTAATAGTGTGTGAGTTGCGCTTGCCAGAGCCCTCGAGCTCTTCTTTCTTTGCTCTTTAAAAAAGTTGAAATATCACATAAGGAATATTTAAAGAAAAGACTGGCTCTCTTCAAAAACCGTAAATACTTAAACTTGCTTAAAAAGTGAGGCAAAACCAATATAAACACATTGTGGGGCACGCTTGCACTTTTTCTTTGAATAGCGAGTCAGGGAATTTGATTTGTATTTGAATTCCAAAGGTAAAATTTCCACAGACACTTGTTTGTGTGGCTTGTACTGATTTAATCCTGTCACCAGGGCGGATGACCATTAATTAAATATTGTGGTGTCAAACAGGCCAACCGAACTGAAAATGCAACTGGACTGCTGATGAGACAGGTTTTGTATATAAATGCATCCAGCCTCAGCAATAGTCATCTGACGTCAATCTCATGGTCTGTTTGCAAAGGCAAAACCAGAGAGTTGCTCCATAGCACAAATCACTGAGAAAAAGATGGCTTGGTTTGTCTCAGGTGTTTTATACATATTATGTTATACTTTTGAGGTTATAAGGAATAAAAGGAAGGAATAAAGGGAATAAAATATCATTTTTCTCAGTGTATATTCTTCACCAAAAATTGAAATTCCTACATTAATCTTTCAGGTTCTTTTGCATATGCAGAGATGAAAATAGAAACTCATTTAAATTACCGTGTATAATTATCATGCTGTAACATTATAATTAGAGCAGTGGTTCCCAAAGTGCAGTCTCTATACTAGTAGCATCAGCATCACCTGGGAACTCGTTAGGAATGCAAATTCTCGGGCTTCCCACTGAAGCAGAAACCTGCTTCTGCAGGACCACTGAATCAGAAACTCTGGAGGTGAGGCCCAGCAATCCGTATGCAACCAGCCCTCCGATTCTGACTCAAGGCAAAGTCTGAGAGGAACATTGTCATTATTTATTACTGCTTACAGAGAAATCATTATAAATTGAGCAAAAGGAAACCACTGAACTGCACATTCTTTTGTCTGGTCTCACATCTGCTCTTCGGGCGAGTTGGATAATTTTGGAACTGTGTTCACATGTATCTAAAGCATAAATCCTAGATTCATTCCACTGGAAAGAGAATTCTGAAATGATAGATCCCCTGCTGTTTGCCATTCAACTTCTGAAGAAACATTAGATCCTGAAAAAACTTTTCAGGTTTTTTTTTTTTTGCATCTGAGTTGCAAACATTGTAGATTATTCAAAAGGGTGGATGTTACATAGTTTCAGACTCTGGATGGTATTTTATTAGACGGAGTAACTTAAACTCCCACAGTAATTAGTGAGTACTCTGATTAAAAAGAAATGTGAAGCAAAACTAAACAAAAATAAACAACTTTTTTGTTTGGGTATAGATGGGTGGAAATATTTGGGATCTGGAAGAAAAGAACAAACAATGTACAATATCATTAGCATGATCAATCCTTTCCCACCCAAGCACTTCCACTCTAAATTCAAGCGGTTTTATTCTGGCGTAAACCCTTGGACTGTTTAGAATATACAAAACTACAAAGTAAGGTAAAGAGTCTCCAGATAATTCTTTACAACCTAAAAGGGTGACTGTAAATAAATGCTCCTTGGAAAATTATCAGAAGTATTCACATTCCTCTAAAAGTTATGTCTGAAAAAAAGGAAAACTGAAGGACTGTTTGAGCCTGAGAAAATCAATACATTTAGTTCCTCCAAAAAAAAAAAAAAAAAAAACCCTCCAGTACACTGGGCTTTTAATAAGTGCTAGAAATAAGCTTTATTATACCTATTACACCTGTGAATGGTGCAATATTAAATGAATTTTGAAACTCTAAAACTCCCAACTACCTATCCGGGGCGATTAGTTTCCCTCTTTACTGGTACCACAGTGCCGGAGAGGGCCTTTGAAATTCCTAGAGCTTCTGTGGTAGGTTCTCTGCTCGCCTTCCTATACTGCAGTGAGATTATGTTTTACACTTTATTTCAGGCTTCTTTGCTACTTTCTGAGTTTTTCTCTTTCAGTTTGGTATGTGCACAACTTCTGTTGTCTGTCTCCTCTATTCTTTAGAAGAAGGTTGCACATGCAGTTTTGGGAGGGTTATTAATAGTTTCCAGCAAAATATTCTCATGAGCAAGAAGGAAGAGTAGAAAATTTAAAAGGAGAAAAGAAAGACTTTGTTGAAATGAGAAGTAAGTAAGTAACTACAGCAGCCTCCACAAACAAATCTGTAGCATAAATGAATCACCTAACTTTGGAAAAATATTCAAGGGAATATACCCAGAAGCTATAGGAAAGCTTCACTGGGTGATTTCCCAGAAATTTCTCAATGCCATGACAAAGAAATATTGCAAAATAAGTAACCGCCATTTTCTAAATAAAAGATATAGTACTTACTCATCATAAGGGGCACCTGGGTGGCTCAGTGGGTTAAGCATCTGCTTTCAGCTCAGGTCATGATCCTGGAGTACTGGGACTGAGTCCAGCATCAGGCTCCCTGCTCAGTGGGAAGTCTGCTTCTCCCTCTCCCCTCATCTCACTTGTGCTTTTACTCTCTCTCACTTCTCTCTCACTCTCTTTCTCTCTCACTCTCACTGTCTCTCTCTCTGAAAAAAAAAAAAAAAGAAGAAGAAGAAGTTGGCAATGAAACCAAGCAGAGGAAAGGGGGGATAACTGGATGGAGTATGTGACCTTAGAGAAGGTTTTTGTGCAAGGTTGAGACTCATATACATTTATAGGCAGGGAGAAAGAAAATCTAGAAGAGAGAGAGTAGAAAAATTAGAAATCAAATCCCAGGAAAGGAGGGGAAAAGAAAAAAGTCATTAGCAAAGATGAAAAGAATTGGCTTTGGAAGGAAGTGAAGGCTTTCTTTTCCTCTAAGATAGGAGGGAGAATAAGATGGGTAAGCATATGGTTACTTTGGAAGCAGACAAGAGGGAAACTAAGGCATGAAGGTCCGTCATGGTTTCTTTTCTGAATAAGCTAGGAAGCCATCTCTTTCTAAGAGATGGCTATTGGTGATGAAATAGGAATAAAGTGAGTTTACAGAGAGATGTTATGGACACTGCCCCCCCCCCCACCAACCTGGAGCAAAGCTTACAGAAGAAAGAAAAAGCTTACGTATGTAAGTTTCTTTCTCCCCTCACTACATCTCCTTGTAAAATGGCACTTTAAAAGAAAGGAAAAAAGGGGCTATTCAGGCCGGGGAAGAAATAATGTTAATTGGCAGCACTTTTGCCTGAAAGAGAAACCACAGGTAATTGAGACGATCTGAACATGGACACGGTCATCTCAGTTTCAGAGGGGACTAAAAGTAACATCAGTCCAAGGCAAGGTGAATGTTAATATTCACTCTTGGACTCTTCCAGTCCCAAGTGTTGAGAAACCTTGTCATAACCTTACCTCGGGGGTCAATGTCAATGGCAGCTTGCTAGGCAGGCTCCTGCCCTGAGTGCTGCATTTAAATCCCCTTCAAGGCTCTAATTTCCAGTTTCTGCCAAGGAAAAAGGAAGACGATGCCAAACTACGTTGAGAGCCAAATGAAATAAACACATCTCAGGTAACATACACTGCTTTCTGGCTGCTTCCTATAAAGCTCAGAAAACAGGAAGTGCTAAACTAGGATTTTAGTAGAAATGGGACATTATTCAGGTTACCACGTAGACACTGACCCAATGTGTATACAATCCTTTATAAAATATTACACCCAAAATGTGTGCTATCCCAAAAGTTTTGAGTATACACATGTTATCACAGAACACTAATTATGTTTCCAAAAGGGAAGCCAAGCTGCCCCAGGTGAAAAGTGACGAAGTCTGGATATGCAGGTGAGTGATACCAATTTTACAGCCAAGTAATACACTTAGTTACAATCCGGACAATTATTCTTTTCTAGAAAATAGAGTGGGAGAGGGGAAAATATTTATTAACTCTTGCATAAGTACATAACCTGATACAGAACAAGATTTAAAGAAACTCAAACATCCAGATATATTTGGGTACTCTGAACTAGAATTCAAGTTTAGTTCTGACTTTAAGAAGGACTCACTGAGCCTTTTCTTAAGATCAGAAATTGCCCAAGACATGGGCAATTGTCTATTACGTATATTACATATATGCAACAATCTTGCTGGACAAGAAAGCTTATTGCTCTATCAACCCTCTAATTGTTCTTTATTCTAATTAGTGAACTTTATCTGTATCGAAGTCTTAATTATTCAAGGACTCTAAAATCCCTGAATCTTCTTTTCTAGGAGAAAGTTACTTTTTTTCCTCTCTGCTTGAAAACCCTAAGTGTTCTCTTCCTTATGTCTAGCAGAACAAAGTAGGGAACAAGAACAAAACCCATAGCATACACTACATTTTCCTTTGTCTTTCCTTTGTTTTATCATAAAAGAGTTGCCCTGGCAACTAAGTTACTAACCTCCTAGGAATGTATTCCTTCTTTATTTTCAAATTTATGCTGCATCAAATATTTCTTTGCTTAACCTTGAGACTCTTACTCCTAAGAGACTTCTTTTTTCTTTTCCAGTTTTATGGAGATAACAATTGATATACAACACTGTATAAGTTTAAGGCATACAACATTATAATTTGACTGACATAGATCATGAAATGATTAAGAGACTTCTTAAATGGGTCAAGCTTTTTTCCTGAAAATTTTAAGATCAAACAATATCCAAAAAGTGTTTTTAGCCCAGCTATCCAATGACTTCTTAAATTATGTTTTTGGAAAAAATAATTTAAGCTACTTTTTTATCCATTCCATTATTTTCCCAGCATTAGATTTGTTGACTACACCCATTTTCACACATGAGTACATTAAAACAATTTTATTCTTCTCAAAATGCATTTATTTGAGATAAATTTCTTCTTATTTCCAATCATTATTTTAAGTCCCTACCTCATAAGATATTTGTGAAAACTAGGATTCATATAAATTAATTACATGTAACATAAAGCCCTTAAAGAAGTGACCATAAGTAAACAAGTGCTATAAAAATGTTAACTGCTCTTACTATCATTTCAAGAGTGATTAAGAAAATATCGATTATCTGTTTTGATGGTTGGTCTGTATTTTCTGCCTAAGAAATCTATGAGTGTGTGTGTGTGTATGTGTGTGCTTCCTGAGAAGTCATTTGAAGGTTAAAAATGTACTCCTGTTTAAAACTGAACAGGGATGATCCCAGGGTCCCAGGATGAAGCACCGCATCTGGGTCCCTGCTCGGCTGGGAGACTGCTTCTTCCTCTCTTCCCCATTCCTGCTTGCTCGTCTCTCTCACTCGTGCTCTCTGTCATTATCTTTGTCTGTCTCTCAAATAAATAAATAAAATCTTTAAAAAAAAAAACAAAAACTTGAGGAGGGATTGTGGTGACCTAAAATCTCCTTATCAAAACTTCAGATGTATGTATGTATATGGGATAGAACAAACCTCAAGGCTAAACACAAGATGTAAACTATACAGGGACTGTATGTTTACGAGTGTCTCCTAAACAGATTTCTCAAACTCTAGATTATCAGTTTCTGCTGATATTTCATCCAACAAAATATTGTTGAGATCATATTATTCATGAACTCGCCTCCAGTAAAACTGTGTGAGTCACAGTCTGCTTTTTTGGTAATAAGTTGCAAAATGCAACATTTTATAAAAATTGTAAAATACTGTAACATTTTACCACACTGTGCTGATTATACAGTCTTGAGATTCAGGTCTTGGAAATGAAAGCTTTCATCAGTGGGGATGGCATGGTATAGAGTAAGTGTGCATTTCAGTCAAACTACGGGCCAACTCCAGGAGCACACCGTGAAGAAACCAAGCAGCTTCAGAAGCCCAGGGCAAGCCTATGGTCTGTCACTCTAATGGTGGGGATTTTGTCCCCTGTGAGGGTCTACTGAGTACATGCAAAGTGTTTGAAAAGAAACCAACTGAAGACTTCATGTAAATTTAAAAAGATTCAGTTCTTAAGAGAAAAATATGAAATAAACCTCTGCAAATTAACAACACATGATGCAGAACCTTCCTTAAAAACAAAAATAAAATATATTTAGAAAGGCAGAGAGAGTCATAAACCAATGGAATATCTAGATTTTTTTCCTGCCCCAAGACCCTCAAGACTATTTGCTGACTTGGGATGATATCGAATTCACTGAGAAAGCATGTTGTTGATGGATATTTATTGACATGTAAAATGTTCATATTTTGGATAGTAAAAAAAGAGGATGTACAATGTAATCCATATTTATTTATTTATAAATAACTATAGAAAAATGTCTAGAAGTTTCTGTGTCAAAGTATTAATACTGGTTATCTCTAGGTGGAAAGCAGACAATATTTATTCATCCTCTATAATGTGCAAGCACTTGTCATGTCATTTATCCTTGTAATAACTCTGTGCGATGCAGAAAGCCTACAGAGGGACCAGTGCAGGGGCACAAGCACACTGTTTTATACAAGCTGGCATTTAGTAAATTATAGCTATTCTTTATTATCATCTTACGATTATTTTAATATTATTTATGATTTAGAGATTATCTTTGTTTTACGAATAAGAAACACAGGGGAAATGGCTCGAAAGGTCCGCAGAGTCAGACTGTCCCGGTCTGAATCTTTGCTGTTAGCTGGGTGACCTTGGGCAGGTCATTTAATCTCTGATATTCAGCTTCTTCACTCATTAAATGATCACAAAGATAGTAATTATAGTTAGTTCATAGAGTAGTTGTGAGGATTAATAAAGTAATCCACATAAGGTGCTTAAAATAGTACTGTCTGGAATAGAGCAGGCACTCAATAAATGCCGACTTTTATTCTTGCTTAATTAATCTTCATATTGAATCCAGGAGGGGGTATAAATCATTTCAGCTTTACAGATGAGAAGATTGACGCCCAGGCAGATTGAACAATGGAATGATGACTACTGAGGTTAAGGACATCTGAAAATATGAAGCACTGAATGGGAGTCCTGGAGTGAGGCAAAGGACTTGGCAGTTGAGTTATAAAAAGACATTAAGAGGCACCAGGGGGGAGTTTTTGCCAGTTTCCTTCCTACCCATGTCTGTGGTGAATAATGCATACCTGTATGCATATTTATACCTGCTGTAGGTCCTGGGGGTCCTTTCTAAAGATCACAGAGGAGCAATAGGATTGAGGAAAGGGTGTGGCCTTAGGACTGAATCCTTGCTCCCCCACGACTAGTTAAGTGACCCTACAGTCTCTACCTCTTTCTGAGTCTGCCTCTCTCTGAGCCAGTTTCCTTACCTGACAAAAAGGGGCTATAATATCCACCTCATGAAGTCAGTAAATAAATAAAAATAGCTATCTCGTAATGAGTGCCAGGCATGCAAGAAGCACTATACAAGTGCTTTACACAAATTACATTGTAAACTCTCAAAAAATGCCAGTTTCCTTCTCTTCCTCCTTCCCTTTCCCAGGTGAATGACACATATCACATAAATAATGGCTCTTGCCTCCCTAGTGCTAATCAAGGAGAGATTTTTTTCTTTCACTTTGTTTTTTTTGTTTGTCGAGTGCAGCAGGGTAATGTGATCTGACTTGGGCTTCCACATGGTTATTCTGGCTGTTGTGCTGAAAACAGACAGGGAGGGGCCACGTGATAAGGAGAGAGAGCACCTACCACAATCATCCAGGTGGGAAGCTACGGAGGCTGGAACCAAATGGTCAGGTTCAGAATATTTCTGATGGCAGAGCTGACTAAACTTCCTGAAGGGTTGAATGTGTGGTGTGAGAGAAAAAGCAAAATCAAGAGTGACCTTGAAGTTCCGGGAAGGATGGAGATGTCATTAGTGGAGAAAGTTTCAGACCAAGATGTAGGGATAGAGTTAGGGACATGTCAAGTGTGACAAGGCCGTTAGATATCTCTGCTAACTCTGAACTGTGTCAGTTTAGCAAATTTCTCCAATTTCTTTCCTTGTATGGTTCTGGGTTTGTTGTGCCACAAGCTTTCCTTTCTGTGTGCATGGAACAAGGGAGTCAAAATAGAAGGTTTCTTAAGATAACTTTTAATCCACAAAATAATATTTTAGCTAGAGTTCACCTACCCACAGTATTGGAAAGAGAGTTTGTCCGATTTGCTGCAGAACCTTTAGTCCACTGTGGCCATGGCCAGCTCCCCCAGAGCATCAACTCAGTCTTGATTCCTTCGTGATTCCTTCCTTTCAAGCTGCCCTATTCTGCTTTTAAGTCAGCACCGACTTTACTTCAAGCTCCCAATTTCTCTCTTTGCCTTGATCATCAGAACCACATCCCTCCCTTCCTGTGATCCAAGTCTTCTAGTATTCTGATTTTCCACTTGAGTCTTCAAAACCCCTGAGGGTTTCTCTAACTTGGTCTGGCAATTTAATTTCCTCCTTTTCAAAGAAAAAGAACATCCAGAAAAGAGACACAGAGGCCTCCTTTCCTTCCCTCATCTCAGGGAAGAGAAAGAAATTCCCAGGACAGAGAAGGGGAAAGAAAAATCCCATCTTGTCACTGCAGGAGTTCTTTCTGGAAAACTGGTCTTTTCAATCCACAGCTACAAAAATTATCTCAAACCTCGACTCCCCTCCCCCAACTCTTGTCCTTGAAACTTCACTCCTATGCATCTATCTGAGATTATGGAGTTAGGCTGAAGTTGTCTGCATTCACGGTTTTCTAACACACTGATACTTAATCATTCATATGAATGACACTGCTGGTAGTATTTCTTCTTTTTAGAAGAAATGCTGTGAGTGGCATGCTTTGTAATCTTTTGTCCTAATTATTTATAAACTATGCATTTTGTGTAGCCACCAGTTGTCCTTAAAGGGAAGACTGACACCTCCTGTGTTGGGCAACAGATCGGCATGGCAATTGGTTATCTGATACGTCTGGTTAACAAGTTTCTCTTTGACATTTAAAGAACAGCAATCATTTCACAGATCGGTATTTCCCCATTTGCTTCATGAGGCCAAAGAACCATATGAAGGCCAGCCTAGTGAGTCTCATTACAAAAATAAAGGCAATTTCTATGGATAAATGGAAAGTAAAAATTTGTCTTTCCTCCCTCTGTTTTTTAAAGTTTAAATGTCCGGCTTTTCTGTGGAAATACTATCTTATTCTAATAGCTTTGCTGTTATAGTTTTATTTATTACTTCTTTGTCATCAACTCAATGCTTTGGTTATGATTTTACCTCTTCAATACCTAAGATATTATTAAATACAGGACAGAAAGCAAGGTTTTTTAAAAACACAGAACTAGACCTTCTAAGTTAGATCTTATCAAGATATAACTTGAGTTTTCCAATAAAATTATCCTTCAGTTTATGTTCACGAAAACTCTGTTTATCTAATCAGTCAATATTCCAAAACATACTGAAATAAAAGCATGATTCACAGGTCATCAACCTGCCTGGAGCCTCAAACACCCAGCCACTGGCCATCTGATTTGATAGAGCAGATTCGGATCGTAAAACTAGGAATATTTTTCTGTCTCCTTCCTTCCAAGGAAAACATAGTACAAAGTAACCTTGCAAAATACCTCAAATCACCTTATCCTAATGAAAGAATTCCTATTTTTACACACTTCTGGTTGTAGAAAGGACAGCAATTTTTTTAAGGACCCAACGTTTCCTCCTAAAACATATTCTTACTCGTCGTGTTTTGCTCCGCATGAAAGTTTCCGTGCTAGTCAGTGACTTACCAGGCTTGCATCTGGTTAGGTCCTTGGAGAGGTTCCTCTTTGCTCTGAGGTTGTGTCAGAAACCTAAAGTATAAAATGCGTTCAGTGAAGCTGCCTGGCGTGAGTGACTTCGCTTATTCCAGTGGACTCCACAACAGATTGAAAATCTCAGTCCTTCTCTCTGTAAAATCTGAAAAATATTTTCTTCCTCATTCTCCTTCTCTTTTACACTTCAGGCCACGATGAAAACCACCACACAATCTTGGCTTACTTGTCAAGGAAAAGGTGTAAAATGTACACGTACCAAGCAAATTAGGAATCAATTACAAAAGGATTTAAACGTTTCTTCAAATAGATGGAGCTACCCCATTAGCTCTTTGCTTGTATATATTTGTCAAAAGAATAGGGTTTTTTAATGCTGGAATGAGGTAAGTGCAGCACGAGACACTTCTGCTAGCTGCGAGAGAGAAAGAGAGAGAGAGATTCTAAAACAATCCAAGGGTAATCAGACCCTTTGGCTCTGACAATTAAGCTGAAGTATGCTACAGGAAGTGCACTGGTTAGCTAAAGTTAGAGAAACAGTGGCCTCTTACGGAGCCCCAGATGTCACACTGATTATATACGGTGTGATAACTTGTCATTTATTTTGACAGTCATTCAAATAAAACTACAGGGTGACAGGACGACAATAGAAAAGCCATCTCAGGCCTAATTATTTTATTTTTGCGAGTAAGGCCATAAAGTTCCTGTTCTGTTACCATCACCTTCCTTCCCAGCAGTGTTTAATTACCTCCTGTGAGACATTTTAAAGGAGCAAATATACTCTCCTGAGGTCTAACTTTTAAAAAATTACCATTGATATGCGAATTTTTGTTTTCCTAATGTTTCTGGCATCATCTACGGTGATATCATAAGCAAACGGTCTTACAGTATTTAACTTGACAACCTATATAGACAAATATCATACAACTGGGAAAAAACCTCCAACTCTGCATGAAGCAGTTTTGTCCACTTGGCAGCATAAAATGCAGGCAAAATTCACAAACACTGGGAGATGGCAAGTGGTAGTGGGAAAGTTCTTCCACTGTTTGCTACGCTTGTTTCTTTTCTTTTATGCCATTTTTACAAATGTGAGCACGTGAGCACAGCCAAGAAAATTAGCATAGCTGAGTCTACCCGAAGTCTAATAACAAGCTGATCCTAAGGAAAAACCAGACAGAGAGGTTGTACTCTGAATCTTTTCAGGTTTGGCATTTTGGGGGTTCAGGGACCTTTGTATTTAGAGAACTCTGATCTCTCCCTGCAGACCTTACTGTGCTTTGCCTTTTACGTGGCAGAGAGACATCCAGAACAGACAGCGATGGGAAACACATCAAGGCCAATAGAAATGTAAGGAGGAGAAAAAACTATTTGAGAAGAGTTCCCTGAACTAGGATATATTTAGTGAAAACAATACCACAAAGGTAAATGTGAAGTAAATTCCAAGATAAACCAAAAGGAAGACTCCAAGTGTCAGGAGCTTACCTGCCAGAAATTTTTCTGCCTACCATAAATAATTCCATGGGTTGATTGAAGCGATAGTACCAGGTCATGTGAAATAACATATTTAGCAGAAAACTGAGTCAAATACCTGGTAACATTTCATATTGCTTCAGATAAATAGCCCTGTCCCATCATGTTATCTGTTTACTGAGCATGAAGCTAGGAGCTCTCACGGATTCCTACCAATATCAAGATTCTAAAAATTATTCTACTGGTTTTCAATTATGTTCCTTGAGGGCACATTTGTGGTCTTATTTCCTAGAAGTATTTTGTTTAGTTATACAAATGCATATTAAAAATTCTTAACACGTGTTCCATAATGCACAGGACAGTCAATTTCCACTTGTGTCTGAATGCAGAGTCAATGAAAACATTTTGCAGTCCTAGTGGAAAACCAAGAGGAGTCCTGGCCAAGGTCTCCTTTAGGTTAGCAAACCTAATGAAATACTTTGCATGATGAAGCATTGTTTGCAATTGTGAAATAACTTGTTCTTTCCTACTTCTGGAGCTGGTTTTGTATTTATCTGAGCTGTAAGCATTTTCCAAAGATCAAACTACCTTATAGAGAGGGATTCTGATATTCTTTCCTTAAAGGCACACATCTTTGCTCTGTGAGTGGAGTACTAGAATCTTTTTCAGCTCTATTCCCGGTTTCCCATGAAGGTCACGTCTCTATCTCTGGCACTTCTTCAAAGCTATTCCACTCCACTGATATTTTCCAAGTCTGATAGAGAAGGATGTACCTATTCTATATATATATATATATATATATATATATATATATTTTAGATTTTATTTATTTATTTGTCGGAGAGAGAGATCAAGAGAGCAAGCACAAGCAAGGAGAACAGCAGGCAGAGGCAGAAGCAGGCACCCTGCTGAGCAAGGAGATGGATATGGCACTGGATCCCAGGACCTTGGGATCATGACCTGAGCTGAAGGCAGACGATTAACCAACTGAACCATCCAGGTGTCCCTATATTTTATTTTTAAACAGAAGGGACACAACACATCCAAAGATTTTAAGCAGTAGTGGCTGATCTCATTTTTTTCTTTTTTCCTAAATATTTTTCTTATTAGAAAAGAAAAAAGCTTCATTATACAAAATTTGGAAATTCCAGAAAAGTACAAAGTACAAAAGTGATTATACAAATCAGCCACATTACCATTAGCCAAAGATAATCACTCTTATTGTTTTCTTTCAGTCCTTTTTTCTATTCATATACTTATTTTTTAATAATGTTCAGATAGTATTGTGTCCTGTTTTCTTTATATTTGGAATAGTTTTGTCCTCATGTTGGACAAACGTGATTTTAATTTCCACATAACCATCATAGTTTATTTACTTCTTCCTCCATTGTAGAACATGTAGATATTTCCCAATTTTTCATTATTTTCAGTAATGTTATTGAGAGTATCTTTCTAGACGTTTAAGAATTGCCTCTCATCATTAAAGCAACTGATTAATCCAATAGTTCTACACACACACACGTTTCAGTCGCCTGTGAGGTAGGGGTTGCTGTCACCTTCGGCCGTCACATTGTCTTCAGACAAATCCTATGACTTGTCTGAGGCCACAAAACTAGTTATTTGAAATTTGGGAATTCTTCCACTTTTTCACTTTCTCCATCTCTCATGTTCAACAAGCACTAAGTCATCTTTTTGAACTCTCTCTTTTTAACCCATTTATTTTCATTTTACACGAACTCTTGCTACCCCATTCCAGGCCCTTCCTTGTAGCCACACCACAAAGCCCCCCAAATGGCCTTCCCACCTCTGGAACCTCCTCGTTCTAATCCTCCCTGTACACCCGCCCACTGTTAGATGGATCTTCCCTTATGCCACTATCCAGCTCACTGACTTCTGGTGAAACCCTACATATAACATAAACTCCTCGCCTGGCTCTCAAAGCACCATTTTCTCAAAGCCCCATCAATCTGACTTCATCCACTCCCCTTTGTTTTTTTCACTATCGTCTTCTTGGCTTCTTGCTTTCTCCTTACAGTATTTATCCCATTCAAAATACTCTCATTTCCTTTCCATTTCTTCAAATTTTACTCAATCCTCCAATGCCCAGTTCAAGTCTCATTTACTCCATGAAATAAAATGAGCTTCCCATTGGATTTGACGAACTTGCCTTCCCACTGGATTTTAAGTTGGCCAACTTGCATTCAAAACTCCACTTTGCTGCTTTTGCTGGGAGAATTGGGAAATATAATTAACTCCTATGAGCCTATTTCTACATATGGAAATGTGAACAATTATACTAATATCTGCCTTCTATCAACCTCCCAGGATCCTAAGAAAGATTGAATGTGTGTTACAAAGATTTGGTAAGCTGCTGAGTGTTATACAGATAAGAGAAAGTATTGTGCATACTTTAAAACAGTTCAGTATCCAAGTCTGAATTACATTCTGTCCCATCATACTCTCTCATTGTTTAATTAATGTTAATCATTTCTTCCTCAGCTTGGCCATAAAGTCTCTGAATGAATACAATATATTACTTCTATAATCCCCAGAGCCTAACACTGCATGTTGTATTAATGACTGCTAGTCTAACAGACATGGGTTATAGCTGGTCATGTCTGGCAATGGGTCACATCGGGATTTAGATATAAATTAAAGAGCCCCAGCTTTCTGTAAGTCTTCTGGAGTAGGATAGTCTTATACTTTGGGGAGTCCTAGAAGACTGAGCAAGGTTAGCATATACCTTTGTGAAGTCTATGAAAATGTACTCTTAATTTGGACCCTGCCTTTCACAGATATTCACCAAATTTTTGCAGCAACTTTTAAGTAAATGTAAAATACATAATCTGAAATCAGAGAACAGAAACAAGTATGTACTGTAGACATCCAGGAACAATAGCTAGACCCTTGGACATCTTTAACAGAAAGCTTGGGTTACCCAATCATGGTACATTATTAAAGATGATCTGCTATGAACGGATGATGTCCCCACATGGTACCTGAATATCAACAGGTCCAAAAGTGAACCCATTGTTTCCATGGCCGTCACCCAACTCGACTGCTCTCCTTCTTTTCCATTCTATTTAAAGGGAACATTAAATACCAAAATAAAAAACACTGCTCAAATCTTTTTTTCCTCACCTCCCACTGTCCCACACCATTGTAAAAAATTCTCTCAAATCTTTTCTGCAACCTCTCTCTCAGTCTTCAATTAGGCCCTTATCATCTCTTGCCTAAAACATTGCAACAGCCATCTAAATAACCTTCAAATAATTTCCCTAGTTTCCAGCTCTTCCTTGTCCAATCTGTCCTTTTATATTGTCACCAAAATGTGACATCTTTGTTGGACATCTTTCCTAGATTGCCTTCTAGAGCTTCTACTACAAAAACTTTCTCACCCCTCTGTTTCCCTGGAATTTTCCAGTTCCTCCTTTGCATCACACCATATCTTGCACGTCTATGGTTGTACTTACCACACTTTCTTATGCTTGTCTCCCTGGAGTAAATGGTAAACTTCTGGAAGCTGAGCTGTCTCATTCATTCCTGCACTACAGTGCACTGAACAGTGCCTGGCACATGGTAAGTGCCCACAAAATTTTGCTAAAAGAAAATAGTTTCCAAGACTAAGTACTTCTCCCAGATCCTCTTTATATATTAGTACAGCCAGTCCTAAAATAAAACTTGTGCTGGGTAAGGTTTCTTTAAAAAGCACACCCTGCATCTTAACAGGAAGTTACAGATTAATAAACAGCTGACCGAACAAACGAAATAGCATCCAGTGAATCACCAGTGGATTGTCAGTTGCTGCTAACCAGATGCGGGGAGAGAGAGGAAAGATGAAGATGAAACATCATTCCTCAAGGATGCAAGGTTGTGTAAGATGTTCCAAGGCTCTGGGTAACAAAGTGTAACATATTTTCCCACACCCTGGTGGTCATTCAGACACAGAAAAAAGACCATAACAAAAGTGAATTTGGAGCTATGTGAATACAGAAACTGGATAAATACCGAATCTGTGGCCACAGAATGTCCACCACACCCTACCTCATCCAATGTGGTGGATCTTGCCTGTGGTGCGTACTCAGTTTTTTAGTTACTGTTCCTGAGAATGTGACGCATATACAGACAATGTTTGGTTTTGGGTAAGCACTGAATGCCCTGCAATAGAACTAAGAGAGCTGGGCTAGTTTCACAATTGTAAAACTTAAAGAGCTCCACTATCCTTCTGCATCACAGAGCTGAAGGCCTAAAAGACACAGCCCTGGGCACAGGCTGCATGGACAGGTGTACCATCTGGAGCTTTTTCTCTCAGGAAAAAATGCTAAACCCCAGCACCTTGGAAGGTGAGTTCCTATTGAAAACTCCGAATGACAGCCTTTACTTGGGAAGGCGGCCAAAGGAAGCGACTGGTGGGTGACAATATTCAAAGGGATCATGGTCAGACCATATAAAAATAGAACACTGACCCACGATCTCTGCACCAGCCAGACCAAAAAGGTCAAGATTTGATTAATAAAAGCAAGCTCTCCTAATGTTTCCCTGTCTGTGGAATGCTTCCAACTCAGAACCAACCAGAGAAAGCCAAATATGCTTTCCAACTGATCACTTGTCTTCTTTCCCCAGGTCAACAGACTAACTGGGGCCTACCTGAAGCCTTCCTTGTTTTCCACTATAAAGTCTTCTCCCTCCTTGCCTACCCTTGAGTCTGTCTTAGGCATGACAGTGACTAACTTCCCGGCCAAAGCAAGCTCTGAATCAACAGTCTCTGCTTGTTCCCTTTTGGGTATTTGTGGTCTTTGAAGCATTCTGAGAGCCTGCCATGTGTGACAGGACTTGGCATTGCAGTGGGGGTGGAGGCAGGGAAGTTGGGGGCAGAGGGAGTGAGATCTGGAATTGGAAGAGGGGTACTTTCAACTTTTTTGGAATAGCTGGGGATGCAGAAAAAGGGCACAGGTGGCCCTTCCATCCAGGGCCTGAGGGTCCACTGGAGAAAAGGGAAAGGAAACGAAGAAAAACAGCCAGCAGTGAGCAGGCACATGAAGATGGGCTGCATGTGGCTTGGGTTGACAGCCGCATTTGCCAGCTGTTCTAGAATGTGGAAGTGGAGAAGGGTGGTGCATGTGGGGCCAGTGACATCTACAATGACCAGAGAGCAAAGAGGGACAGTTCTGCAGCCTGGAGAAGTGCATCAACAAGGCCCACAAGAGATTTTCTGTACAGCTGGACTCCAGGTGGAGGAGGTCCTCATGATGGACCTAGCG
Organism: Lontra canadensis; assembly: GCF_010015895.1. Classification (NCBI taxonomy): domain Eukaryota; kingdom Metazoa; phylum Chordata; class Mammalia; order Carnivora; family Mustelidae; genus Lontra; species Lontra canadensis. The sequence continues at coordinate 6,601,976 of NW_022631095.1, read as the reverse complement.
GTGGGATACATGGTGCAGATTCACTAGAACAATAGTCTGCAGTGGACCAGCTGCAGATCCTCCGGCACTAGCTCAAGATGGAGGAGAGCATGCTCAACACACAGTAGGAAATGATGAAGAAGACATTGACTTGAGACCCCATGTTGCTTCTGGGTCCTAGGTGACCACATCTGGCCTTATCTCCAAAGCAGCCTCCTCCTGTCTTTGCTGACTAATGAAACAAAGAGCAAAGATGATGTAAAGAAAACAGATTCTCATAGGACCAGAGAGGGCAAAACAATCCAAGAAAGCAAAGACAAATGCAGCAGGCTGAGACATTAATAACGCCAAAGAGTTGATCCTGTAAGACAACCTCTCAGTTATCCATAAGGCAACTGGCAAGTACGGTTTGCTAATGGCTTTTCTCACTTTGTCTTCCTAAGGACTAACTTTGTACCGTGGACTTTTGGAGCTGGGGAGAACAACTGGACTTTAGATTGCACTAAAGTTTACATAGAATATGTTGTTCAGTTTTTCACTATTGGAATAATGGTGCTGGTGATGGCTACCCTAGAAAACCTTCCATTTGCAATCCCTCTTTCCTTGGCTTATTCTGTAAAGAAAATAACAAAAGATAACTTACTAAGATACTTGGAAGCTTTTGAAACCACAGGAAATGCAGTAATCATTTGCTCAGATAAAATAAGAACATTGACTATTAACAGAATGATAGTCCAGGCTTACACTGGTGAGATCATTATAAAAGAATTCCCAGATCTAAGTCTGTTCCAGACCCATTTTGGAATATCTTTTTAACAAATATTGTGTTAGCTTTTCTTATAATTCTAACTTTTTTTTTTTTTAAGATATCAAGGGTCTACCACAACAGACTGGCAATAAAATAAAATATGTGTAGTTAGGGTTTATTCTGCATTTTAAAATGAACTATGAGAAAGAAAGGGGAAAAAAGAAAGAGAAAGGAAGGACGGATAGAAGGAAAGAAGGAGAGGGAAGCAAACATGAAAGTCTATAAAAGTATATACCTTCTACTCAGAGAAGAAATCCATGACTACAGCCTGGAAACTGCCTGACGGAGGTTTCCATTGTTCATCAAAGGCAGGACTATCACTTAACAGATGATGTCATATCCTACCAATATCATTCTTAAAAATGACAATCTCATAAATAAAGTTGTCAAGTGGGAGTAAGAATGTTTATGACAGCATCCCTAGATGCCTTCGATTTTGATTGACTGTCAATGTTGTAGCCACAATTGTAGCCTTCATAGGAGCATGTGTTGTCCAGGAACCTCCTCTTGAAGCTGTACCTAATCTTTGGGTGCATCTCATAGTGGATACCTTTGCTTTCTTTGCACACAAGTGAAAAGCCTATGGAGTCACCTTTGCTTCTTAAACCTTATGGAATGGGAATCTGTCTTGTTCATTTCCATCACAAAGTTGATGAGTTCATAGTCACTTTTAGTCTCATTTTTGTTGGTGAAATCTTTTTTAATTTTGATAGTGTAAGAAACATTGCCCTACATGCTCCTCCTCCTACCTGTTATGCAATGATATTTAATACTTCTATGATGTAACTTTTTAATTAAATTAATGCCAGGAAGCTTCATGAAAAAATAAATATATTCGAGAGACTTTCAGTAATAGTATCTTTTGCCTAATTGTCAGGGGCATGCATCGTGTACAATTTTGCATTGTGCAATATGGGACACAAGGGTTCAGCTGCACAAATCTTAGTCCAGACACCTGGTTACAATGCATTTTTCTAGGAGTATCTGTGTTAATGTAGCACAATTCTTTTTTTTTTTTTTTAAGATTTTGTTTATTTATTTAACAGAGAGAGACACAGCAAGGGAGGGAACACAAGCAGGGGGAGTGGGAGAGGGAGAAGCAGGCTTCCCACCAAGCGGGAAGCCCAATATGGGTTTGATCCCAGGACCCTGGGATCATGACCTGAGCCAAAGGCAGACATTTAACAACTGAGCCACCTTGGCACTCCAGTGTAGTGCAATTCATAATTACAATTTCAAATGATTGTGTGGTGCTTATTATAAGATATTCATTGAAGGAAAAGAGTAAATATACTAACAAAGTTCAGGAGTCAGAATTTAAAGTTAAAAGCAAAGATCCATTTTATCCTTTTTCTAAAATATTGTTTTTATAATAAGCATGTAATTTGAATTATCCTCAATGCTACATTTTAAGGCTATTGAGAGTGGTGAGTATTTTAGACAAAGTTATGTTTTAGAGAGGTAATGTGACAGTTATTTATAACTAAAACATAGATTCAAGAAATTTTAACTATTGTACTTCCTTTGATTTTTTTTATTAGAGTTCCAAGGGCAAAATTATGAATTAATTAATATATGAATATATTTTATAAATAAAAATCCATTTTCTATACTATGCAAAATAAAGACATATTCAAAAGGCCATGTACCTTGTTGGTGGGAATGCAAACTGGTGAAGCCACTTTGGAAAACAGTTTGGAATTCCTCAAAAAGTTGAAAATAGAACTACCCATGATCCAGCAGTTGCACTACTAGGATACAGAAATACTGATTTGAAGAGGAACATGCACCCCAATGTTTATAGCAGCATTATCAACCATAGCCAGTTATGGAAAGAGCACAAATGTCTACCGACTTGATGAATGGATAAAGAAGTTTTGGGATATATACACATACAATGAAATATTACTCAGTCATCAAAAGCATGAAATTTTATCTTTTGGAACAATGTGGATGAAGCTAGAGTGTATTATGCTAAGCAAACTAAGTAAGCTAGAGAAAGACAAACACCATATGATTTCACTCGTATGTGGAAATTAAGAAACAAAACAGATAAACATGGGGAAGGGGGGAAAAAAAGGTAGGCAAGCCAAAAGAGACTGTTAAATATAGTGAACAAATGGGGTGAAGTCAAGATGGCGGAGAAGTGGCAGGCTGAGACTACTTCAGGTAGCAGGAGATCAGCTAGATAGCTTATCTAAAGATTGCAAACACCTACAAATCCAATGGGAGATCAAAGAGAAGAAGAACAGCAATTCTAGAAACAGAAAATCAACCACTTTCTGAAAGGTAGGACCGGCGGAGAAGTGAGTCCAAAGTGACGGGAAGATAGACTGTGGGGGTGGGGCTGGCTCCTGGCAAGCGGCGGAGCAATGGAGAACAAAATCAGGACTCTTAAAAGTCTGTTCTGCTGAGGGACATCGCTCCAGAGGCTTAACTGGGTTGAAGCCCATGTGGGGTCAGTGTGGCCTCAGGTCCTGCAGGGTCACAGAAAGATCGGGGGTGTCTGAGTGTCGCAGAGCTTGCAGATATTAGAACGGGGAAGCCGGCTACAGAGACAGAGCCTAGGAGTGAGCTCTCAGCTCGGGGTTACCTTGAACCGGTCGCAGGCTCGGTAAGCTTGGAGCGCGGCCGGAGGCCAGGGAGACGGGAGTAATTGGGCGCTATTCTCTGAGGGAGCACTGAGGAGTGGGGCCCCAAGCTCTCGGCTCCTCCAGGCTGGAGACTGGGAGGCCACCATCTTCATCCCCATCCTCTGGAACTCTACTGAAAGCGTTCAGGGAGCAAAAGCTCCTGAAAACAAACCCGAGCTGATTCCTCAGCCCAGCCCCTGGAAAGGGCGGTGCAATTCTGCCTGGGGCAAAGACACTTGAGAGTCACTACAACAGGCCCCTCCCCCAGAAGATCAACAAGAAATCCAGCCAGGACCAAGTTCATCTACCAAGGAGTGCAGGTTCAATACCAAGGAGAGCAGCAGAATTCCAGAGGAGGAGAAAGCAAAGCATGGAACTCATGGCTTTCTCCCCATGATTCTTTAGTCTTGCAGTTAATTCAATTTTTTTTCTTTTTCAATTTTTTTTCTTCTTCTGCTAATTTTTTTTAACTTTTACCTTTTCTTTTTTAACGTTTTTTAACTAGTTTATCTAATATATATATATATATATGTATATATTTCTTTTTTATATTTTTTCTTTATTCATTTTCTTTTTTAATTGTTTCTTTTTTTTGTTTTCTGAACCTCTTTTTATCCCCTTTCTCCCCCCACCCCCATGATTTGGGATCTCTTCTGATTTGGTTAAAGCGTATTTTCCTGGGTCTTTGCCACCCTTTTAGTAATTTACTTGCTCCTTTGTATACTCTTATCTGGACAAAATGACAAGGCGAAAAAATTCACCACAAAAAAAAAAGAACAAGAGGCAGTACTGAAGGCTAGGGACCTAATCAATACAGACATTGGTAATATGTCAGATCTAGAGTTCAGAATGACAATTCTCAAGGTTCTAGCTGGGCTCGAAAAAGGCATGGAAGATATTAGAGAAACACTCTCGGGAGATATAAAAGCCCTTTCTGGAGAAATAAAAGAACTAAAATCTAACCAAGTTGAAATCAAAAAAGCTATTAATGAGATGCAATAAAAAATGGAGGCTCTCACTGCTAGGATAAATGAGGCAGAAGAAAGAATTAGCGATATAGAAGACCAAATGACAGAGAATAAAGAAGCTGAGCAATAGAGGGACAAACAGCTACTGGACCATGAGGGGAGAATTCGAGAGATAAGTGACACCATAAGATGAAACAACATTAGAATAATTGGGATTCCAGAAGAGGAAGAAAGAGAGAGGGGAGCAGAAGGTATACTGGAGAGAATTATTGGAGAGAATTTCCCCAATATGGCAAAGGGAACAAGCATCAAAATCCAGGAGGTTCAGAGAACCCTCCTCAAACTCAATAAGAATAGGTCCACACCCCGTCACCTAATAGTCAAATTTACAAGTCTTAGTGACAAAGAGAAAATCCTGAAAGCAGCCCGGGAAAAGAAGTCTGTAACATACAATGGTAAAAATATTAGATTGGCAGCAGACTTATCCACAGAGACCTGGCAGGCCAGAAAGAGCTGGCATGATATATTCAGAGCACTAAATGAGAAAAACATGCAGCCAAGAATACTGTATCCAGCTAGGCTATCATTGAAAATAAAAGGAGAGATTAAAAGCTTCCAGGACAAACAAAAACTGAAAGAATTTGCAAACACCAAACCAGCTCTACAGGAAATATTGAAAGGGGTCCTCTAAGCAAAGAGAGACCCTAAAAGTAGTAGATCAGAAAGGAACAGAGACAATATACAGTAACAGTCACCTTACAGGCAATACAATGGCACTAAATTCATATCTTTCAATAGTTACCCTGAATGTTAATGGGCTAAATGCCCCGATCAAAAGACACAGGGTATCAGAATGGATAAAAAAACAAAACCCATCTATATGTTGCCTACAAGAAACTCATTTTAGATCCGAAGACACCTCCAGATTTAAAGTGAGGGGATGGAAAACAATTTACCATGCTAATGGACATCAGAAGAAAGCAGGGGTGGCAATCCTTATATCAGGTCAATTAGATTTTAAGCCAAAGACTATAATAAGAGATGAGGAAGGACACTATATCATACTCAAAAGATCTGTCCAACAAGAAGATCTAACAATTGTAAATATCTATGCCCCTAACGTGGGACCAGCCAACTATATGAACCAATTAATAACAAAATCAAAGAAACACATCAACAATAATACAATTATAGTAGGGGACTTTAACACTCCCCTCACTGAAATGGACAGATCATCCAAGCAAAAGATCAACAAGGAAATCAAGGCCTTAAATGACACACTGGACCAGATGGACATCACAGATATATTCAGAACATTTCATCCCAAAGCAACAGAATACACATTCTTCTCTAGTGCACATGAAACATTCTCCAGAATAGATCACATCCTGGGTCCTAAATCAGGTCTCAACTGGTATCAAAAGATTGGGATCATTCCCTGCATATTTTCAGACCACAATGCTCTGAAGCTAGAACTGAATCACAAGAGGAAATTTGGAAAGAACCCAAATACATGGACACTAAACAGCATCCTTCTAAAGAATGAATGGGTCAACCAGGAAATTAAAGAAGAATTGAAAAAATTCATGGAAACAAATGATAATGAAAGCACAACGGTTCAAAATCTGTGGGACACAACAAAGGCAGTCCTGAGAGGAAAATATATAGCGGTACAAGCCTTTCTCAAGAAACAAGAAAGGTCTCAAGTACACAACCTAACCCTACACCTAAAGGAGCTGGAGAAAGAACAAGAAAGAAACCCTAAACCCAGCAGGAGAAGAGAAATCATAAAGATCAGAGCAGAAATCAATGAAATAGAAATCAAAAAAAACAATAGAACAAATCAACGAAACTAGGAGCTGGTTCTTTGAAAGAATTAATAAGATTGATAAACCCCTGGCCAGACTTATCAAAAAGAAAAGAGAAATGACCCAAATAAATAAAATCATGAATAAAAGAGGAGAGATCACAACCAACACCAAAGAAATACAGACAATTATAAGAACATACTATGAGCAACTCTACGCCAACAAATTTGACAATCTGGAAGAAATGGATGCATTCCTAGAGATATATAAACTACCACAACTGAACCAGGAAGAAATAAAAAAACCTGAACAGACCCATAACCAGTAAGGAGATTGAAACAGTCATCAAAAATCTCCAAACAAACAAAAACCCAGGGCCAGATGGCTTCCCAGGGGAATTCTACCAAACATTTAAAGAAGAATTAATTCCTATTCTCCTGAAACTGTTCCAAAAAATAGAAATGGAAGGAAAACTTCCAAACTCATTTTATGAGGTCAGCATCACCTTGATCCCAAAACCAGACAAGGATCCCATCAAAAAAGAGAACTACAGACCAATATCCTTGATGAACACAGATGCAAAAATTCTCACCAAAATACTAGCCAATAAGATTCAACAGTACATTAAAGGATTATTCACCACGACCAAGTGGGATTTATTCCAGGGCTGCAAGGTTGGTTCAACATCCGCAAATCAATCAATGTGATACAACACATTAATAAAAGAAAGAACAAGAACCATATGATACTTTCAATAGATGCTAAAAAAAGCATTTGATAAAGTACAGCATCCCTTCCTGATCAAAACTCTTCAAAGTGTAGGGATAGAGGGCACATACCTCAATATTATCAAAGCCATCTATGAAAAACCCACCACAAATATCATTCTCAATGGAGAAAAACTGAAAGCTTTTCTGCTAAGGTCAGGAACATGGCAGGGATGTCCATTATCACCACTGCTATTCAACATAGTACTGGAAGTCCTAGCCTCAGCAATCAGACAACAAAAGGAAATTAAAGGCATCCAAATCGGCAAAGAAGAAGTCAAACTAACACTCTGCACAGATGATATGATACTATATGTGGAAAACCCAAAAAACTCCACTCCAAAACTGCTAGAACTTGTATAGGAATTCAGTAAAGTGTCAGGATATAAAATCAATGCACAGAAATCAGTTGCATTTCTCTACACCAACAACAAGACAGAAGAAAGAGAAATTAAGGAGTCAATCCCATTTACAATTGCACCCAAAACCATAAGATACCCAGGAATAAACCTAACCAAAGAGGCTAAGAATCTATACTCAGAAAACTATAAAGTACTCATGAAAGAAATTGAGGAAGACACAAAGAAATGGAAAAATGTTCCATGCTCCTGGATTGGAGGAATAAATATTGTGAAAATGTCTATGCTACCTAAAGCAATCTACACATTTAATGCAATTCCTATCAAAGTACCATCCATTTTTTTTTCAAAGAAATGGAACAAATAATCCTAAAATTTATATGGAACCAGAAAAGACCTCGAATAGCCAAAGGAATATTGAAAAAGAAAGCCAAAGTTGGTGGCATCACAATTCCGGACTTCAAGCTCTATTACAAAGCTGTCATCATCAAGACAGCATGGTACTGGCACAAAAGCAGACACATAGATCAATGGAACAGAGTAGAGAGCCCAGAAATAGACCCTCAACTCTATGGTCAACTAATCTTCGACAAAGCAGGAAAGAATGTCCAATGGAAAAAAGACAGCCTCTTCAATAAGTGGTGTTGGGGAAATTGGACAGTCACATGCAGAAAAATGAAATTGGACCATTTCCTTACACACACACGAAAATAGACTCAAAATGGATGAAGGACCTCAATGTGAGAAAGGAATCCATCAAAATCCTTGAGGAGAACACAAGCAGCAACCTCTTCGACCTCAGCCACAGCAACATCTTCCTAGGAACATCGCCAAAGGCAAGGGAAGCGAGGGCAAAAATGAACTATTGGGATTTTATCAAGATCAAAAGCTTTTGCACAGCAAAGGAAACAGTTAACAAAACAAAAGACAACTGACAGAATGGGAGAAGATATTTGCAAACGACATATCAGATAAAGGGTTAGTGTCCAAAATCTATAAAGAACTTAGCAAACTTAACACCCAAAGAACAAAGAATCCAATCAAGAAATGGGCAGAAGACATGAACAGACATTTCTGCAAAGAAGACATCCAGATGGCCAACAGACACATGAAAAAGTGCTCCATATCACTCAGCATCAGGGAAATACAAATCAAAACCACAATGAGATATCACCTCACACCAGTCAGAATGGCTGAAATTAACAAGTCAGGAAATGACAGATGCTGGAGAGGATGTGGAGAAAGGGTAACCCTCCTACACTGTTGGTGGGAATGCAAGCTGGTGCAACCACTCTGGAAAACAGCATGGAGGTTCCTCAAAATGTTGAAAATAGAACCTCCCTATGACCCAGCAATTGCACTATTGGGTATTTACCCTAAGGGTACAAACGTAGTGATCCTAAGGGGCACGTGCACCCGAATGTTTATAGCAGCAATGTCTACAATAGCCAAACTATGGAAAGAACCTAGATGTCCATCAACAGATGAATGGATAAAGAAGAAGTAGTATATATACACAATGGAATACTATGCAGCCATCAAAAGAAATGAAATCTTGCCATTTGCGACGACGTGCATGGAACTAGAGGGTATCATGCTTAGCGAAATAAGTCAATCGGAGAAAGACAACTATCGTATGATCTCCCTGATATGAGGAAGTGGAGATGCAACATCGGGGGTTAAGGGGGTAGGAGAAGAATAAATGAAACAAGATGGGATTGGGAGGGAGACAAACCATAAGTGATTCTTAATCTCACAAAACAAACTGAGGGTTGCTGGGGGGAGGGGGACTTGGGAGAGGGGGGTAGGGTTATGGACATTGGGGAGGGTATGTGCTATGGTGAATGCTGTGAAGTGTGTAAACCTGGCGTTTCACAGACCTGTACCCCTGGGGATAAAAATATATTATATGTTTATTTAAAAAAATATATAGTGAACAAACTGAGAGTTGCTAGAGGGGAGGTGGGCAGAGAATGGGCTAAATGAGTGATGGGTATCAAGGAGGACACCTGTTGGGGTGAGCACTGGGTGTTACATGGAAGTGATGAATCGCTAAATTCTACTCCTGAAACTAATATGACACTATATGTTAACTAACTGCAATTAAAATAAAAACTTGATTGCATGGAGCACTGGGTGTTGTACATAAACAATGTATCTTGGAAAACTGCATCAAAAACTAATAATGTATTTTATGGTGACTAACATAACATAATAAAAAAAAGAAATTAAAAAAAGAAATTTAAAAAAAACTTAAAACAAAAAAGCCATGAATCTTCTTTTAAAGTGTATTATTTTTTTTAATTTACCATAGATAAGCAATACGTATTATTTTAAGAACACAGGTAACATGAGTGCTTTCTAAAAATACAGATGGTGGTAATCTAATGTCATGGCCTTTAAAGTAATTTGTACTTTTGTATTTTGTATTGTATTTTGTAATTTATGTATTTATGTATTTATTGTTATGTCTTTACCATATGTACATACATACATTTATATATTATGTATTTATAATTACGTCTTTACTGTTATTAAAGAAAAGTAGAAAAAACAAAAAAAAGGCCAACGATATTTTCTCTATTTGTCATCTGACCCAAGCTACCACTGTAGCTGGTCCTTGCCATGTATTTGAAATGTGACCAAAACCCTGTAAAGAAACCAAAGTACAGGGTTAAGAGAATTACTAGAAGTAAGGTAAGGTAAAGAATTAGTAGGAGTAAAGTAAGGAAAACAATTAAACAATTGACTTTTTGCTTATGGTAAACATAATTACTGAAATTGCTTCACTTTTTACTTCAGACACCTTCGTCTGAGTTAACTTTAAGATTATAACTGGAGAGTTTCATGTTCTGGTTTGTCACCAAACCCCAGAAACGTCACACTTCATTATCTACTACCAGAGAACAATTGAATCTATCCCTTTCTTCATTTCTGTTTGGTTGTTCTGCACACCAAAGTTGAAATGATGTCAAAATCTAGGGCATATTACCTAAATACAATGAGTCAAGGAATTTGGCGCTATTAGTGCTTTGCCTTCTTATCTATGTAGATTTTTTCAGTAAATCAAGAATTTGCTGAAAGCCACGGTGTGGACAGCATTGTTCTAAATATTTTAAAGTGTTACAGAGAACAGAGAAATGCTTCTTGTCTTCCGGCAACTTCCGTAAAAAGCAAACTTCGCAGAGCATGTATACGGGTCAATAAAGGCTAATTTTACATATCAAAGAACCAAAGAACTTCTGAATCCACACCTGATGACCTCGCATGTGCCAGAGAATCCTGTGAGAATCAAGGTGGCCCAACCTAAAATAAACTTATTTTACTTCGACCTTGTAAAACCCAGCATTTTGCTAACGGATATTGCTATTTCCTACAAAGGATAGAATATCCTCTCATCATGATGGCCGTGATTTGTATTCTTGAACACATCATGACAAGAACCATCTAAGCAAGTCTAGTCGTAGAACCCAAACGCAAAGGCTCCTAAGAAACTGTGCACTTTGATTTTAACTTACAGACACGTTACCTTTAAACAGAGAAAAGGACAGATTTTTTTAAGTTAAAAAAGAAAGAAAAGAAAAGACATGAGTTTATTTGAGAATAACAGAGGAATTGCAATTCCGAATAAGTAAGTCACGATGAATCATAAGCAAGTCTGAATGTACACAGGGAAGGTCAGCTTTTATCACATTTTAAAAAGCAATTTTGTGTGTGTAGGGGGGTGTGTGTTGAGGGTGTGTGTGAAATAAGTAAAGGGGATTAAACATACACTTATCACAAGGAGCACTGAGTAATGTATGGAATTGTTGAATCACTATATTGTACAACTGAAACTAATATAACACTGCATGTTAACTACACTAGAATTAAAATATTTTAAAAGGCTTTTTAAAAAGGTAATTGGGGAGGGTTGTTCCAAACAAAACTGTATTGGAGAATAGGAGTTTGAGGGGGGTTGTGGCTAACACATTGTTGCTGAGGCAGGGGAGGGGGTCTTCTTTCCTTAAAGGCAGATTAATTTCTTTGTGAAAAGTTCTCTCCTGGTCCTCCTGGGTGGCTCAGTGGGTTAAAGCCTCTGCCTTCAGCTCAGGTCATCATCTCAGGGTCTTGGGATGGAGCCCTGCTTTGGGCTCTCTGCTCAACAGGGAGCCTGCTTCCCCCACCCCCTGCCTTCCTCTCTGCCTACTTGTGATCTCTGTCTATCAAATACATAAATAAAATCTTTTAAAAAAAGAAAAGTGCTCTCACTTTGTTGAAATGATTCTTGTTTTCCTTCTTCCTCCTGGTTCGCTCAACAGCAATGTGTGGAACATGCATGAGAGCTCCCCCTTCTGGGCTATCTGACTCCATTTTATTTTTTTTATTTTTTTAAAGATTTTATTTATTTATTTGACAGATAGAGACCACAAGTAGGCAGAGAGGCAGGCAGAGAGAGAGCAGAGGAAGCAGGCTCCCCGCTGAGCGGAGAGCCCGATGTGGGGCTCGATCCTAGGACCCTGGGACCATGACCTGAGCCGAAGGCAGAGGCTTTAACCCACTGAGCCACCCAGGCACCACCCCTGACTCCATTTTAAATGAGGTTTCCTTTATGTATTTTCACAAAAAAATGGAAAATTTTCTTTTCTGGATTATTTGAGTGCCTCTATACAAAATCAAGGGATTTTAAAAAATCCATTTGCTGATTTTTGTGATTAATACATTTAAAATAACCAGTGAATTTTTAACAAATTAATGTGGAGCTTATATTTATATAAGCTTATATTTATATATAATATAAGCTTATATTTATATATACTATAATATTTATATAATATAATATAGTATTATTATATTATAATAATTATATTATAATTATAATATATAATAAGCTTATATTTATATATAATATAATGGAGCTTATTTATATATATTTGGAGCTTATTTATATATATATTGGAGTTTATTAAAAGTACATATACATATATATGTATATATATAATATATATTTTTGATTTGTTTTTATATTTATTATTTTTATATTTTATATATATTATTATATAAATTTTATAATTATATATAATATATTATATATAAATATATATAAGTATTTTCATATATTTGGAGCTTATTTATATATATATTGGAGCTTATAAAAATATTTATATATTTATATATAATATAATGGAGCTTATATTATAAATGTTTATATATTTGTATATATAATATAATGGAGCTTTATTTGCAAGTTTTGGAGAATGGCTAACTTTCAGATACCATGTAATGGGGTATGCTATAATGTATGGAGTAGTTAAATCCAAGAGTCATTATTTGTTTCTGGTTACTATATAACATATTTGCTACTATTTTTCTGCATTATGAATGAAATGAACTGTAAAATGAATGAATGAAATGATTGACTTAGAAAATAAACTTTTAGAAAACTTTATAAAACATTACAGCTGTTCACATTCTGAAAAAAAAATAAAAGGGTGATATTAGCAGTAATCATGCTTCTTAAATATTTATCCTTGTATCAGAGAGATTGCTAACAGATTATACTCCTGAGGAGGGAGGGAGGGCTTCTTGTTCTAACTCTCACTTCTTCCCTTCTTTCTCTAAACAGTCTGGAGTCCACCACCAGAAAGGGGAATCCCTCTCCATCAACAGCTCTCTAGAACAGGGAAGTTAATCTGCTAAATCTATAACCCCTTGGCTCATCTGCCCACATCTCTCCTCACCTTCTAGGTGCAGGAATCAAATCCCTAGTGGCCTGGTAATAAAAAACTAGTTGCAGGGCAGAAGAATCTCAGCTTGTGCTAAAGGAAGACTTTGGCTCATGTCCACAGGGCAGCAGTCTTCATGGTCACAGAGAGGATCGACTGTCCTCTATTAGCACTGGTTGACATTTAACTTTTTTTGTGTGTCACCCCCCCACTGTCCCCTGCCAATCCTCAGGATTGCCATAGGAGATTATTTCAATCTGATTAATTCACAAGCATTCAATTCTCTTGAGGGAGAGGACTTGTGTCTTGCCCTTATTCATATCCCTGCTCACCCTTCCTTGCCCCTGACTTACATCTTCCAGCTCTGGGACAAGCTCTGCTGGCTCCTGCTGGCAAAAGAATCTGCATCACATTCAGTTCACGGTAGCCAAGTCCTGGTGAATAAGTTTAACACAACAGGAACTTTAGAGCCTTAGAAACATGGAAGGATTACTTGTGGAAACTTTGACAAAGAAGAAAGAAGAAGACAAAGAAGAAGCAAAGAAGGAGGTGGAGAAGGAGAAGAACAACAAGAAGGAGAAGAATAGGGTAATACTGTCTCAGTGATGTCATTTCCTATATCTCCAAACAGAATAGCACTACCCTTCATGCTCACACAACGCATTGTTCACATCTCTACTATACTGCTTTTCGAATTATCATATAATGTAGTGGTTAAAGAGTGCTTAAGGTTCACTTACTCAGTCTGTCAAGCTATGTGATCTTGGAAAATTTCTCTGTAGCTCAGCTATAAAATAAAGATACTGATGATACCTACTTCATAGGTTTCTTATATTTAAAAAAAAACAAAATTCACTTGAGTAAATTTGAAAATCTAATTTGTTTTATTAGGTGATTCATGAATCAGGCAGCATCTCATCTAGCAAGTAGAAAGATTCTGCTTAGAGGTAGTGTACAGAATAGAAGATTTTTATAAGGAAGATAGGGAGGGGTGTGTGGGTGGCTTAGTTTCTGCTTGGGTCATGATCTTGTAGTTGTGGGAGGAAGACCCATGGAGGGCTCTGAACTCAGCATAGTGTTTACTTCAGATTCTTTCTCCCTCTGTTCCTCTCTGCATGCGCGTACTCTCTCTCTCTCTCTTTCAAATAAATAAATAAATAAATAAATGAAATCTTTTATCAAATCTTAAAAATAAATAAAATCTTTAAAAATCTTTAAAAATTTTTTAAAAAAGGAAGGTGGGGAAAAGAGTGATTAGCAAAAGAAAAGGAAGAATAATTTGGGGCCAGAACATTTTTTCTTGGGAGGGGGAAGGGGCTAATAGGGTTTTCATCATGCAGATTACCTCACTAGGACTAATCAGAAAATTTTAGATCGACTTTTAAAAGGTCACATCAAGGGAGAGGTTAAAACTGTGATTAAGTCTTGATTGGCTGTTGTGGGGAGTAAATTATTCCATTTGGGGATTGGTTTTTCTCTTTTAACAGTTGTGAGGATTAAAGGAGTGGATATACAATGCTTAGAATGATGCCTGGACTATATAAAGTGCTCAGGAAAGTTAGTGATTATTATTATTACTATTGCATTATATTTACTTAATGTGTTTGATTCCCCTGATTTGTCCTGAGCTCCATTAAGGCAGAAACTTTTTCTCCCTTACTCTTAGTGCATAGTAAAGTGCCTGCAATCAGCTAGGCATTCTATGAATATTATGCAAATTGTTTAGATTAAAATAAGAATCCATTTCATGATCATAGAATATTAGGAAGCAAATTTAGAGAGGCATGGTGGGGGTGGATATTGGAAGGCTTTTAAAAGCCAAGTCACATTTTCATTTAATGTCAATTAAGAAAGATTAATAATGGAGTGCAGATCTCATTGTATATGGGGTGGGATAGGGTCACGAGGCTAATGGGCTATACCCTATCTCCTTTTAGAAAGTGACTGAGCCAGCTTACACCAAAAATGCATACATTAAAGTAATGATAAAATAGAAATTAGGGGATCAGGACCATGGAAAATGTAAATATTGTAAGAAAAATCAAGACCAGAGGAAAAATAAATGTAGTCCAAAAATAGCAGCTTAATGTTAACTATACGTAAAGAAGGAGAAAGAGAAGAAGGAGAAGAAAGAAGAAGACAAAGAAGAAGCAAAGAAGGAGGTGGAGAAGGAGAAGAACAACAAGAAGGAGAAGAAGAAAAGGAGAAGGAGAGAAACAAGAACAAGAAGAAGGAAGAAGAGAAAGAGAATAATAATGAGAAGAAGGATAAGAGTTTAGTCACATCATACTTTGACATATATGAGCTCTCTGGTGGTCAAAGAGAAAAGGAAATCATGGTCAATTGCATAATATTTATTGTCATAAAGGAAAATACAAACCAGTCCATAAAGGGGAAAACAAGTCTTAGAACTATTTTCTCAAACAAAGTTTTCAAGTGGGAGTTTTATTAGCGTCACAGAACTATAGTAGAAACCATGTCTCCTACAACACTCCTATAACAAATGTAATAGATTTTATATGGCATTTTATTAAACGTTCATTGATAAAAGCCAAGGACATTGCATAAATGCAACTCAGCAAACATAAGCCCAATAAGGGTACTACTGTCTGAATTGAGAATTCTCTAGTGTAAGGATGTTGAGATGCATCTAGAAAAATCCTCATTTTTGAGGATTTGAGTCTAGAAAAGTCCTAACACCAAAAGAAGAAACAAGAAAAGAACATCCGAGGAGGAAAAACAGGATGATGTACATGTTAGTGTGGTTTCTCTTGTCTGTATATGTAAGGAGAAAAGAATGGAGAAGAAGTCAGTTGGTGAGCAAACCTTTGTTGAATGCCTGCTGTGTCTGGCCTTATACAAGCCTCTAGGATATGCCAGTAAAGAGAACAAAGTCCCTGCTCTCCAGGAGCTTACATTTTAATGTGTGGGCATGGGAGGGGTTAGCAAGTCAAACAACAAATATGGAAGCAAATAAGTAGCTTCATAGGAGTGCTGCTAATTATGATGAGGAAAACAAAGTACAGTAACTGAGTGTGTCAGGGGCATTCAGAAGGCAGCTATATAGATATCTAGTGAAGTACTTTCTCAGGAAGAAGTGAATGTAAAGGCCGGAAACAAGATGGGTTTAATTCTAAGTGTAATGAAAATCAGTTGAGTGTTTTAAGCAGGAAGTTGACCTGATGTGATTTATGTTTCAAAAAGTCACTGGTTTGCGGCACCTGGGTGGCTCAGTGGGTTAAAGCCTCTGCCTTTGGCTGGGGTCATGATCTCAGGGTCCTGGGATCGAGCCCCACATAGGGTTCTCTGCTCAGTGGGAAGCCTGCTTCCCCCTCTCTCTGCCTGCCTCTCTGCCTACTTGTGATCTCTCTCTCTTTCTGTCAAATAAATAAATAAATAAGGGGCGCCTGGGTGGCTCAGTGGGTTAAGCCGCTGCCTTCGGCTCAGGTCATGATCTCAGGGTCCTGGGATCGAGTCCCGCATCGGGATCTCTGCTCAGCAGGGGGCCTGCTTCCCTCTCTCTCTCTCTCTCTGCCTGCCTCTCTGTCTACTTGTGATCTCTCTCTGTCAAAGAAATAAATAAAATCTTTAAAAAAAAAATTTAAAAAAATAAATAAATAAATAAATAAAAGTCACTAGTTTGATGTCCACAATAGCCAAACTATGGAAAGAACCTAGATGTCCATCAACAGATGAATGGATAAAGAAGATGTGGTATATACATACGATGGAATACTATGCAGCCATCAAAAGAAATGAAATCTTGCCTTGCAATGACATGGATGGAACTAGAGGGTATTTGTGCTTAGCGAAATAAGTCAATCAGAGAAAGACAATTATCATATGATCTCCCTGAAAGGAGGAAGTTGAGAGGCAACATGGGGGGTTTGGGGGGTAGGAAAGGAATAAGTGAAACAAGATGGGATTGGGAGGGAGACAAACCATAAAAGACTCTTTTTTTTTTTTAAGATTGTATTTATTTATTTGACAGAGAGGTAGAGAGAGAGCACAAATAAGTGGAGAGGCAGGCAGAGGGAGAGAGAGAAGCAGACTGTCTGCTAAGCAGGGAGCCCAACTCAGGGCTCAATCCCAGGATCCTGGAATCATGACCTGAGCCGAAGGCAGCCGCTTAACCAACTGAGCCACCCAGGTGCCCCAAAGACTCTTAATCTCACAAAACAAACTGAGGGTTGCCGGGGGAGGGGGGTGAGGAGAGTGTGGTGGGGTTATGGACATTGGGGAAGGTATGTGCTATGGTGAGTGCTGTGAAGTGTGTAAACCTGGCAATTCACAGACCTGTACCCTTGGGGCTAATAATACATTTTATGTTAATAAAAAAATAAAAAATATTTGTTTTAAGTAACTGGTTAACGTGCAGAGGATGGAACAGATGGGCTCTAAGAGAGAAGAGTGTTGGCAGACACTAGTTAAGAGGCTGCTTCAAGAGTCAAAGGAACATAGAGTGGTTTAGACTTGGGTTGTACATATTTTGGAAGTGAAACCAATAAGGGCTATAAAAGAGAAGAATCAAAGATGTTGCACATTTGCTTTACCAAGTGAATGAGTAGATAATGTGCCATTTTCTGAGATAGGTTAAACATAAAAAATGGGAGTGGGGAAATAAGTAGTTCTATCTTGACCAACTTAAGTTTGAGATGACAACTATACATCCAAGTGTCATTTGGATAGTTAGGAATTCAAGGAAGAAATATAAGAACTGGAAATACAGAGAACATATTTTTAAAATGTTAGTTACATTGCAAAATGTAACTGTATTCTTTTGTCTTTGTAGACAATGTCATTTTATATTTAAAACCATGAGTCCATTCATCAATCTGGGAAAAACATAAATGACATCAGTGAGAAATTTAAGGTGGCAGAGAAATTGGGGGACTCTGAGCTTCTCTTGCCCTTTGAACACAGCTAGATCAACATCCAATCATTTTGAACAACTAGGAATATGATCTGAGGGCTAAGAAAACAATCTGTACAGTCGGTGGGAGAGAATGTGGAAGATGTGAGCTTTGAAGCCATGAACTGGGGGACAGGAAAACCACCCACAATGAAGGTGAGGGAACCCTTTTTGAGGAGCAAAGTCAGGGAGAAGGAGAAAGTGGGAGAGAACACAGTGGGTAGGGATTGCACAACAAGCCATGGTGTGAGATCCACTGTGTCACACAGGAAGAGATCACTCCCCTTCTTGGAGTACATTTAGAAGAGTGTATTTTCCCTTTCCAAGGACAAAAGTCCAACTGGGAGCCACTGAGTGGTGCTCAATAGCAGGGTCAGAGGTGTGCACAGAGGGCAGAAAAACCTCTTAACAACTTTACACTGTGAGCCACAGTAGTCTTAAACCTCTGTGTGCACTCAGAACAGCTGCTTTTCTGCTGCAGAACTGACCAGAGAGCAGAGACCTGGGCAAAATGCAGTTAAGCTGGCTGCTGTTTTTCACTGTATGCCTCTGTATGACCGCTTTTCTGGGACACAGCAGAGTAGGGGGCTGAATCGTGTGCAGAGGGCAGATAACCTGGTTCCAGCTTTTTGCTGAGCATTGTAATAAACTCTACCCTCAGCAAGCACACTGTGCTTTTTCAGGACTAGATGGTGCTTGAAGAAAGTCTTTGCTCTGGGGGAGGGGAGTGAGCCCACACTTTGCCAGGCCCTTTAAAACTTGGTGATTTGAATCTCAGCCACCAGCCAGAGATCAAACACAGGAAATTGGTGGCTCTACGTGCACCCACAGTCTGGGAACAGACAGGTTAAGGACGGGAAACTGATGAAAAGCTGGGGCATAGGAGATTGTTCTCTTTTCTCAGACAACCTCCTGAACAGCAGTGGTCAGGGGTTCTACTCCACAGGGATAAGAGGGAAAAGTGAAACCAATTTCTTCTTCCTCTGTCACCCTTCTATGCCCCCCACCCAGTCCAATAGCACAATCCGATTTCAGAGAGAAACACAGTACCTCCAGTGCATGCTGAATCCCTGTACACTAAATCTGAACCCCCCTGCACCTGGCAGGGACATTCTCACAAGGGCAAGTCAGTTTATGAGTTAGCCCTTCATGCTTCTTGTCTTGGATCAGGTTTATTATTATTTTTTTAACTTCTTTTCTTTTCTTTTCTCTTTGCTTTTACAAGCTTATCTTGACAAACAAATCAAAGTACACCCAGTTAAAGGTCCAAACAGTCTCCATTATAAGCAAGGAGGAACTCTGTAGAGGACAGATCAGTGGGAAAGAGCAGCCAAAGTGCAAAGAGGAGTGTACACAGCCTACACCAGAAACACTTCCTGAAGTTTTTGTCATTGTTGTTGTCATTTTATTTTTCCTTCTTCCTTTTTTTTTTCTGACCAAAATGACTAGATGGAGAAATTCACCCCAAAAGAAAGATCAGGAGGTAGTACTCCTATGTATTTAATCAATATGGATATAAGTAAGATGTCTGAACTTGAACTTAAAATGATTATAAATATACTAGCTGGGCTTGAAAAAAGCATAGAAGTCACTAGAGAATTCCTTACTGTAGAAGTAAAAGAACTAAAATCTAGTCAGGTTGAAATAAAAAATGCCATTACAGAAATACAGTCCCAAATGGAGACTATAAAAAAGAGTATGAGCAAGGCAGAAGAGCAAGTCAATGATATAGAAGATAAAATGATGGAAAATAAGGAAGCTGAAAAAAAAAAAACCTATTAGATCACTAAGGGAAATTTAAAGAATTCAGCGATTCCATAAAGTAAAATAATATCTGGACAATAGGGCTCCCAGGAGTGTGAAAGGGGCAGAAGGTTTATTTGAACAAATCATAGAGGAGAACTTCCCTAATCTAAGGAAGGAAACAGGCATTCAAGTCCAGGAGGCAAAAAGAATCCCCCTCAAAAGTCAGTAAAAATAAGTCAACACCGGGGCACCTGGGTGGCTCAGTAGGTTAAGGCTCTGCTTTCAGCTCAGGTCATGATCTCAAGATCCTGGGATCAAGCCCCACATTGGGTTCTCTGCTTGGCAGGGATCCTGCTTCCCCCTCTCTCTGCTTGCCTCTCTGCCTACCTGTGATCTCTCTGTCAAATAAATAAATAAAATCTTAAAAAAAAAAATCAGTCAACACCTTGACATATGAGTGAAGTTTGCAAATTTCAAAGATAAAGAGAAAATCCTGAAAGCAGCTCAGGACAAGAGGTCCTTAACCTACAAGGGTAGACACATAAGGCTGGCAGGCCAGAAAGCCCTGGCATGATATATTCATTTAGCATTCTGAATATATCCAGCTAGGTTATCATTCAGAATAAAAGTAGAGATAAAGAGTTTCCAGGACAAATAAAAACTGAAGGAATTTCAGCCCTGCAAGAAATATTAAAGGGGATCCTTTGAGTGGAGAGAAAGCCCAAAAGTAAGAAAGACCAGAAAGGAACAGAGACATTCCACAGGAAGAGTGACATGACAAGTAATAAAATGGCACTAAATTCTTATCTTTTAAAAATTACTCTGAATAAATGGAAAAGCTTGAATAAAAAGACATAGGGTATCAGAATAGATATTAAAAAAGAAAGAAAGAAAGAAAGAAAGGAAGAAGGAAAACAAGACCCATCGATGCACTGCTTACAAGAGACTCATTTTGGAACCAAATACACCTTCAGATTGAAAATGAGGAGTAGAGAAACATTTATCATGCCAATGACATCAAAAGAAAGCTGGAGTAGCCATCCTTATATCAGACAAACTACATTTTAAACCAAAAACTTTAATAAGAGTTGAAGAAGGACACTCTGTCATAATAAAAGGGTCTATTCAACAAAAAAAGCTAATAATTGTAAATATTTGTGCTCCTAACTTGAGACCAGCCAAAATATATAAAACAATTAATAACAAAATTAAAGAAACCTATTTATAATAATATAGCAATTGTAGGGAACTATAACACCCTATTCACAGCAACAGACAGATCATCTAAGCAGAAGATCAAAAGGAAACAAAGACATTCAAAGCATTTCATCCTAAAGCAACAGAATACACACTCTTCTCAAATGCACATGGAACATTCTCCAGAATAGGGCACATAATGGGTCACAAATCAGAACTCAACTGATATGGAAAGATTGATATCATACCATGCTTATTTTCAAACCACAGTGTTTTAAACCTGGAAGTCAACCACAAGAAAAAAATTGGAAGAACTACAAATGCATGGAGGTTAAAAAACATTCTACTAAAGAATGAATGTGTCAACCAGGAAATTACAGAATAATTTAAAAAAATATATGTGAAAGCAAATGAAACTAAAAACATGATGGTCTAAAATCCTTGGGATGCAACACAGACTACCTTAAGAGGAAAGTATATAGCAATACAAGCCTTCTTCAAGAAGCAAGAAAAGTCTCAAATATACAAACTAAGATTACACCTAAACCAGCTGGATAAAGAAGAGCAAACAAAGCTTGAATCCAGCAGGAGAAGAAAAAATAATAAAGATTAGAGCAGAAATCAATGATATAGAAATTTTAAAAAAACAGTAGAACAGATCAATGAGACTAGGAGATGGCTCCTTGAAATTATTAATAAAATTGATAAACCCCTGACCAGATTTATCAAAAAGAAAAGAAAAAGGACCCAAATAAATGAAATCACAAATGAAAGAGGAAAGATCACACTAACATTGAAGAAATAAAAAATATAAAAACATATAATGAGTAATTATATGCCAATGAATTAAGCAATCTGGACAAAATTGATACATTCCTAGAAATACATAAACTACAAAACTGAACCAAGAAGAATTAGAAAACCTGTTATGAACAGACCCATAACCAGCAAGGAGATTGAAGCAGTAATCAAAATCACCCAACAAATAAGAGCCCAGGGCTGGATGGCTTCCCAGAAGAATTCTACCAAACATTTAAAGAATTAATACTTATTATTCTGAAACTGTTTCAAAAAATAAAAATAGAAGGAAAAACTACCAAACTCATCCTATGAGGCCAGCATTACCTTGATCCCACAACCAGATCAAGACACCACTGAAAAGAATTACAGTCTACTATCCCTGATGATCATGGACACAAAAATTTTCACCAAGATTTTAGCTAATAGGATTCAACAGTACATTAAAAGGATTATACACCAAGACAAAGTGGGATTCATTGCTAGGCTGCAAGGGTGGTTCAACATCTGCAAATCAATCAATATGATACAGTATATTAATAAAAGATAAGACAAGAACATATGATCCTCTTAATAGATACAAAGAGAAAGCATTTGACAAAATACAGCATCCTTTCTTGATTAAAAACTCCACATGTAAGGATAGAGGGAGCATACCTCAAAATCATAAAAACCACATGTGAAAGACCCACCGTGAATATCATCCTCAATGGGGAAAGATTGAGAGCTTTTCCCCTAAGGTCAGGAGCATGACAGGGATGTCCACTCTCACAACTGTTGTTCAACATAGTACTGGAAGTCCCAGCCTCAGAAATCAGATAACAAAAAGAAATAAAATACAACTAAATTGGCAAAGAAGAAGTCAAATTTCAATTCTTTGCAGATGACATGGTACTCAAAGAAAACCCAAAGAATCCACCCAAAAGTTTCTAGAACTGATACAGGAATTCACCGAAGTGGCAGGATATAAAATCAGTGGAGAGATGCCAGTTGCATTTCTATACATTAACAATGGGACAGAAAAAAAAGAAATCAAAGAATCCATACCATTTACAACTGCACCCAAAACCATAAGATACCTAGGAATAAACCTAACCAAAGAGGCAAAGTAACTGGACTCAGAAAACTATAAAACACTCATTAAAGAAATTGAGGAAGACACAGCAAGATGGAAAAATGTTCCATGCTCATAGACTGGAAAAACAAATATTGTTAAAATGTCTGTGCTACCCGAAGAAATATATACATTCAATGCAATCCTTGTCAAAATACCATCAACTTTTTTTACAGAGCGGGAACAAATAATCCAAAAATTTGTATGGTAAGAGAAAAGACCTGAATAGCCAAAGGAATGTTGAAAAAGAAAACTAAAGCTGGTGGCATCACAATTCTGGACTTCAAGCTCTATTACAAAGCTGTAAACATCAAGATAGTATGGTGATAACACAAAAACAGACACATAGATCAATGGAACAGAATAGAGAACCAAGAAGTGTACCCTCAACTTTATGGTCAACTAATCTTAGACAAAGCAGGAAAGAATTAACAATGGAAAAAAGATAGAGTCTTCAACAAATGGTGTTGGGGAAATTGGACAGCCACATGCAGAAGAATGAAACTGGATCATTCCATTACACCACAAAGAAAAATAGACTCAAAATGGATGAAAGACCTCAATGTGAGAGAGTAATCCATCAAAATCCTAGAGGAGAATACAGGCAGCAACATCTTTGACTTTGGCTTCAGCAATTTCTTGCTAGATATGTTTCCAAAGGCAAGGGAAACAAAGGCAAAAATGAACTATTGGGACTTCATCAAGATAAAAAGCTTTTACACAGCAAAGGAAACAGTCAACAAAACTAAAAGGCAACCTATGGAATGGGAGAAGATACTTGCAAATGTCTTACCAGGTAAAGGGATAATATTCAAAATCTATAAAGAACTTATCAAACTCAGCACTCAAAGAACAAATAATCCAAACAAGAAATGGGCAGATGAACAGACATTTCTCCAAAGAAAGCATACAAATGCTAAGAGACACATGAAAAAATGTCCAACATAACTCTGCATCAGGGAAATACAAATCAAAACCGCAATGTAATACCACCTCATACCAATCAGAACCACTAAAATTAACAAGTCAGGAAATGACAGATGTTGGTGAGGATGCAAAGATAAGGGAACCCTCTTACACAGTTGGTGGGAATGCAAGCTGGTGCAGCCACTCTGGAAAACAGTATGGAAGCTCCTTAAAAAGTTGAAAATAGAGCTACTTTATGACCCAGCATTTGCATTACTGGTTATTTACCCCAAAGATAAAAATGTAGTGATCCTAAGGGACACCTACACCACAAAGTTCATAGCAGCAATGTCCACAATAGCCAAACTATGGAAAGAGCCCAGATGTCTATCAACAGATGAATGGAACAACATGGATGGATCTAGAGAGTTTTAGGCTAAGCAAAATAAGTCAGTCAGAGAAAGACAAATACCATATGATTTCAGTCACATGTGGAAATTAAAAACAAAACAGATGAACATAGGGGAAGGAAAGGAAAAATAAAATAAGATAAAAAGAGAGTGGGAGGCAAACCATAAGAAACTCTATAGTTAAGAGAAGAAACTGATTGTTGTTGGAGGGGAGTAGGTAGGGGTAATGTGCTAAATGGGTGATAGGAATTAAAGATGGTACTTGTTGGGATGAGCAATGGGTGTTATATATAAGTGATGAATCACTAAATTCTGCTCTTGAAACCAATACTACACTGCATGCTAACTAACTTCAATTTAAATAAAATAAATTAAAAATAAGTTAATTAAGAATGCCTCTTGAGAAAACTGTGAAAAACACCCAAAGGTAAACATTAATACAGTCAGTGCAGCCCATTAAAAAAAATAAAAGTTTTAAATAATTAAAAATTTTGAAAAATAAAAATAGCAGATGTAACAACAGAATCAAGTTCTCCATTATTTGCATAAATAGATAACTTCCATAAAGCCTGGGTGATGAAAAAACAGAAAGAGCAAACACAAATGAATCAACACCAAGAAAGAGAAATAATATACCCACAGAGAGAAAGAAGATTAGAAATTAGAAAAATTATGAGAAATTATTGTATACTATTCTCTGGTAATCTAAATAGAAACCTCAAAGAAATGGAAAATTTTATGGAAACATAAGAACATAAGAAGTCGTAAAATTGACTGAAAAAGGCATAGGAAACTAAACAAATACCCCCAAAATTAAAGCCACCTGATCCAGTTGGTTTTGCAATACTCACTCCAACATTGTTGAAACTATTTCAGTTCATAAAAAAGAAAGCTCCTAATTTATTTTAAAAGTTAACAATTAATATCAAAACCTGATAAAATACCAAAAAAAAAAAAAAACCCAACCTATAATTGGAATTGACTTAAGAATATAAGTGCAGGGATTCCTGGTTGGCTCAGTTAAGTTTCTGTCTTCAGCTCAGATCATTGGTCCCAGAATCCTGGGATCAAGTCCTATATTCAGGCCCTTGCTTCTCCCTCTGCCTGCCTCCCCTGCCTGCTTTTGCACTCTCTCTGTCTTTATGACAAATAAACAAATAAAATCTTTTTTAAAAAATAATATATGTACAAAAATTATAAATAAAATATTAGACAAATAAATATAATAGTATATTAAAATGATTTTAAAATTGTGACCAGGAAAAGTTTATTCCAAATGCTCATATGAGGAAATTATCAATGTGAAAATTATTTCAAAAAAAAAAAAAAACCCATGCTGACATATTCCAGGAAAGCATTTGATTAAATTCAGTAGCTATTTCAAACAAAAACTCTAAGTAAAATAGGGACAAAAGAAAAATAAATAAAAGTTATATGCTTATCAAAAACCAAGAGCAAACATTGTACTTAAGGGTGAAATATAAAAGCCATTATTATTAAAATAAAGAAATACTTTCCTCTCTGGACTTCCAACAAATGTTGCCTTTTTTTTTTTTTTTCATTTTTGTATTCAGAATTGATTTGGAAATGAAGTACCTTATAAAACATTTCTGTAAGAAGTCTTGATCCCTCTAGAGCCTCCATGTGCTCTAGGACAGGAATTTAAAAGATTCTTTGAACTCAATTTTACCATTGAGTTCAAAGAATCTTTTAAATTTCCTTCTCAGTCTTCTTTGCTGGCTCTTTTATTTCTTCCTGATGTCCTAAACTTTGGAATCTCATTGGACTCAGGTCTTAAACTCTATTCTATTCTCTCTGCACATTTACTTGATATTCACAGTTTACTTGATATTCACATTTACTTAATATTCATAGCTTTCAATATCATCATTATTCATTGCCATATTTCTATCTCTAGGCTAGACCTCAGCCCTCAATCGTGAACTTATATGTCCAACTGCCTATGGCCATCTCTACTTAGATGCCAAATATAGACATATGTCAAATGTAACATGTCCAAAACTAGACTCCTGATCTTTTCCTTTCCATAAATCTCTCCCCGCCATGTTCTTCTCCATCTCGGTGAATGACAACTCCACCTATTCAGTTCTAGCCAAAAGCCTTAGATTCATCCTTACTTCCTCCTTTTCTCTTATACCCTCACAAGCTGTCTACAAATCTTGCCTCTTTTGCTGTCACTTAGAATGTAACCACTTTTGATACCCACGCTACTGTTACCTTTGCTCAGGTCCAAGCCATCAACATGCTGGGTCTACATGCTTGCAATAACCTCCAATTTGGGCTCTTGCTTCCATTTTTTCCCTCTAGAGTCTAGTCTCAACATAACAGCCAAAGTGACCCATATAAGATGTAAGTTTAAAAAAACTTCAATAGTTACATATTTTGATTAGAGTAAAAATCATATTCTTATCATGGCGTACATACTTCCTCACAGGGAGGATCTGGTTCTCCGTGTAATGAGCCTTCTTAACTCTCTGACTGTATCTTCTACCACTTACTCCATTTTATGCTCTGTTCCAACAACACAGGTATTCTTGCAGTCCATTAAATATACTCCTGTCTCAGAGCCTTTACATTGACTAGGGTTTTTGTTTTGTTTTGTTTTGTTTTGTTTTTTCTGTTTAGAATGTTCTTGTCCAGATATTTCCATGGCACACCCTTCACTTACTTCTAGTCTGCTCAAATGTCACTTTCTCAGCAAAGCCAACACTAACCATCCTATTTAGAATTGCATATCTTCCATCCCACTCTTGGCATTCTTATTTTATTATGTTCTATAACCTTTTAATATAAAAGTATATAAAATTTACTTTTATTTTATTTATAATCTCCTCAACCCCTAAGAAGGCAATAGGTCATAATTTTCATGACAGTAGGGATTTTTCCTATGTAGTTCACTGATGATTTTATTGACACTCAGTAAATACACTCTGAATCAAAGAACAATGCCTCTCTCCAAGAGTTATTAGACATTGTTTGATAGTCCTAGTTAATGCATTAAGACAAGAAAATAAAATAAGTGGCATAATATTTAAAATAAAAATACAGAATTATTCTTAATCATAATTAATATGAATATTGTAATATTTATTTGTCATATTGTGATCACTATGCATCTTTAGGAACTTCGTAATGTTGAGTCTTGTTTCCTCAAGATAGAAACTAGAACTCAGTTTCCTTAGTTTCATTGCAGCAAAAATACAGGCACATGACTCAAACTCTAACTTCAAATGAACTAGTGTAATATTTTTATTTGAAATAGATGTTTATAAGGAAGCAAGCACAGCATGGAAGCCCTTTTTGGAAAGAGCTTCACAGTGTGGTGAAGTGATATACAAATTTCAGAGAATGTAGTTGCTAAGATGTTGGTAGCAGAGTCTTACAGTCTGCATTAATAGGGTCAGTGTTGAGAGTCTGTGAAGTTTTGCATCTAAACAGTCAAATATTATTTATGGTTAAATATCCTCCAAACCTGAGCTTCTGGCCCACTTGGACAGAGACTGTGATATCTGTGTAACAAGTTTTTAAAAATTCCTTTTCTGCTAGAAAGAGTTGGCCTTGTTTTTTTGCAGCTGGGAAATTTGATCAAGGCAAATATATATCAAGAAAACTCAAGATGATCTCCTAAAGTACTATTCAAATTAATGTAAAAATAAATAAAGTATAGGGAAAGATAAACATATAAAAACTAATAAATGGAAAAAAAATGGATATGGATTAAATGGAAAAAAATATATGTTCCACCAGGTCCATCTTGGAGAGGTTCTCAGGAATAGGTTGAACAATGAATAAAGCATGTGACCACAGGGGCTGCCCTTGAATTGTAACTAAAGAAGATAGTATTGTCTGCGAGCCCAGAAATTTCCAGGACATATCCAATCTTTGTATTCTCTACTGATATCATCATATTCAGGGAATATAAGCTAAATTTTATCTGTAATGCCTCATTTTTCTACAGGCAGTTATCATGGCATGGAAGAATTCCTCAAGACTTGAGTTTACACTTTACTTCTAGTGTGATTATTTTCTAAAAAGGCTTGGTTACTAGTAATAGCAATAACCAGATGTCTTGTTCTGAAACCCCTTGGTGTTAACAAGGAGTGTCAAACTCACCCTAGAGGGTCAGGATAAATATGGTAGAGAGAAGGCCAGTAATACATTTCTTTTCTTCTTGATCATAAGTAAATTTTCCTGAAAATTACTTTTTTTCCCCCAATGTATTTTCCTAAATGCTTAGGATAAAAATTATTTTAAAATATGAAAGAAACTTCTAGAATAAAATACAAATGTTTGATGAATAAGCCAACTTTACTCCCAAACTATATATGCAAAATAATAGTGGGGAAGTCAATTTTGTTTTGACTCAAGTAACTGTAAAATTTTTAATTATTTATAATTTAATGAAATAATGTGTGACCAACAGTGTTCTGGGGTCTTTTAAAATAAAAATATACATCTTACATGTATTAGAATGACTTATTTTTTTAAAAAACAGTAAATAATAAGTATTGGCAAGAATTAAGAGAACTTGAGCTAGTGTGCATTGGTGAAAATGTGCAGTAAAGCAGTTACTATAGAAAATGGTCTGGCTATTCCACACCATTACTATATGAATTACTATAGATTTAAAATAGAATTACTATATGATTCAGTAATTCCACTTCTGGGTATATATTGAAATTAACTCAAAATGGGACTTTGAAGAGATATCTGTCCCCCTTATATTCATAATAGCCAAAAATGAACATGTCCATTCAGGAATGAAGGGAAAAACAAAATTTGATACATACAGAAAATAAAATATTAGTCAGCATTAAATAGAAGGAAAATTCTGACACATGCACAATATAGATCAACTTTTAAGACATAATTCTAAGTGAAACAAACCACTCAGAAAAGACAAATACTATATGATTTCACTAACATAAGATACCTGAAATTGTCAAATTCATAGAGACAAAAGGTAGAATGACAAGGCTAGAGATGGGAAGATGGGAATAAGACATCGACTAATGGGTATAATGAGTTTCAGTTTCTTAAGATGAAAGAATTGTGAAGACTGGTCACACAATAATGTGAATATTTAACACTAATGAACTGTGCATCTAAAAATGGTTAACATGTAAATTCTAGGTTATAAGTGTTTCACAAAATAGTTTTTAAAAGCATCCCTCATGAAGAAGTTGTAGTATTTAAAAAAGAGAGAGGAGAATTAACAGTATTTTATTCACTTCATTGGCTATCATGGCTAATTGCAGGGATTGCTAGCTTACCAACTCTGGAGCAGTGTGAATTTTTCAGCTTCATATTTAGTCCTTGAACAAATCTAAAGAAAACAAGTGGCTAATTTTAAAAAGCATTAATAATATTCACAGAAGAGAAACTGGATTAGATAATGAAATTCACAGATTACTAATATGAATACATATCATGTCTATTTGTGTAATAAGTGGATTGCATATAGTAACTTAGACATTACATTAAAATTATTTTAATTGGCTCCATTAATTCTTGATTATAGCAATAGCAATATTGATGGATGGATGAGTCCAACAAAAACAAATGAAAAAATGTAAACTTCTGTAGTGACATCATTAAAATGATGATATAGGTCATTCCTAATTTAATTCCATTTTCACAAAAAGAACAACTAACAACTATTGATTAAAAAGACACCACTGAGAGAATTCCAGAATATAAGAGTGAGGCTGAAGCATTCCCCTGCATCACAGAGCCCAAGACAGACTACATTAGAAGGTTAAGAGGAGGGATGCCTAGGCAGCTCAGTCCATTAAGCATCTGCTTTTGGCTCAGATAATGATCCCAGGGTCCTGGGATTGAATTCCACATTGGGCTCCTTGCTCAGTGAGGAGTCTGCTTCTCCCTCTGCCTGCTGTTTCCCCTGCTTTGTGTGCTCTCTTTCTCTGACAAATAAATAAATAAATTCTTAAAAAAAGAAGAAGAAGAAGAAGGGCAAAAGGAATAGCTACATGCTGACATGTACATGCATACCCCCCCCCCATTAGGATAATGCAGCACCATGCTAAGGTGTCTCCTATGAGCCTGCTGTTCATTCAGTGGGAAAAGAGAGCCCAGAGGTGACATCCAGTACACAGAAATGTGGGTTGCTCTTTGGGAGTCCCTACTCTGGTTTTACCATAAAGGTGATCACAGAGGAACCTGAAGGGCTCAATCACTGAGAATCTGATTGTGATGGAAAAGTGGGAGAAACTTCCAACAGCAAACCCTTGGATCTTGCCAAAGTTTCTATTTGCAGAACCCAATTAGTAGTCTTCATCAGTGGTTCTGTCCATCTGCAGAAGCAAGTCAGTGATGGCTTAAAAGCAGCAAGAAAAAAGAGAGAAGTTACATACTAGGAAACCCCTATAAGATTTCAGTGACTTTCTCAATAGACACATTTCAGGCCTACAGATAATAGAATGATATACTCAAATATTAAACACAAAAACAAAACAAATTTTAAAAACTGTCAACCAAGAATACTATACCTGGAGAAGCTGTCCTTCAGAAATGAAGAAAGGATAAAGATTTCCAAACAAATAAAAATTGAAAGAACTCATCACTACTAGACTTGCCTTACAAGAAATGCTAATGGGAGTTCTTTGAATGGAAATAAAAGAGCTCTAATTAACATCATATAAACATAAGAAGGCAGTGTAAAACTTACTGGTAATAGTAAATATATTCAAAGTTAGATTTGTATTATAGTAATGGTAGTGCATATTTCAGGTACAATTCTAGTTTAAAAGTTAAAAAAATAGTAAAAATAACCATAACTACAATAATCTTTTGATTATACCATTTGAAATATGTATAACATCAATAAACTAATCATCATATAAAAATATGAGGGTGAGTAGAAGTAAAAATGTAAAAAAGTAAAAGTGTGGGAATTCTATTGAAGCAAGTTGTTATTTGTTTGAAATACAGTGTTATAATTTTAAGATTTTTTTGTAAGCTTCATGGTAACTACAAGGGAAAACCTGTAGTAATTACACAAAAGAACATGATGAAGCAGTCAAAACATAATGATACCACAAAACAACAAAACAAAAAAGGCAGCAGAGTAAGAAACAAGGAACAGTGGATCTACAAACCAACCAGAAACCAACTAACAAAACAGTAATAGTAAATCTTCACTTATCAATTATTACTTTAAATGTAAATGAATTAAATTCTCCAATAAAGACATAGAATGGCTGGATTAAAAAAAATAAGATCAAGCAATACGCTGCCCGTAGAAGATACATTTTAACCTTCAAGATACACATAAACTGAGAATGAAGGAATGCAAAAGAAGTATTTCAAGAAAATGATAACAAAAAACAACAAAGTAAGGGTAGGCATACCTATATTAGACAAAACAGACTTTAAAATGAAAATATCAAAAAGAGACAAAGAAGGTCATTATATAATGATAAAGGGGTAAATACATCAAGAAGATATAACCACTGTTAATATTTATGCACCCAACATTGGAGCACCTAAATACACAAAGCAAAAAACAACAGAGGTAAAAGGAAAAATAAATAGCAATGTAAAAATAGTTTAGGGCTTTACTATCCCATTCTCACTAATGGATGGATCATCCAAATGGAATAAATAAGGCAACAGTGAACTTGAACAGCACTATAAATCAAATGAATCTAACTGACATATACAGAATATTCTATTTGATATCAGCAGAATACACATTCTTATGTGAACACAGAATATTTTCTAGGAGAGACCGTATCTAAGGCCACAAAACAAATCTTAGTAAATTCAAGAAGACTGAAATCATATGAAGTATCTTATTTTTTTAAATTTAATTTCTTTTCAGTGTAACAGAATTCATTGTTTATGGACCACACCTAGTGCTCCATGCAATATGTGCCCTCCATAATACCCACCACCAGGCTCCCCCAACTTCCCACCACCTGCCCCTTCAAAACCCTCAGATTGTTTTTCAGAGTCTATAGTCTCTCATGGTTCATCTCCGCCTCCAACTTCCCTCAACTCCCTTCTCCTCTCCATCTCCCCTTGTCCTCCATGCTATTTGTTATGCTCCACAAATAAGTGAAACCATATGATAATTGACTCTCTCTGCTTGACTTATTTCACTCAGCATAATCTCTTCCAGTCCTGTCCATGTTGCTACAAAAGTTGGGTATTCATCCTTTCTGATGGAGGCATAATACTTCATAGTGTATATGGACCACATCTTCCTTATCCATTCGTCCGTTGAAGGGCATCTTCGTTCTTTCCACAGTTTGGCGACCGTGGCCATTACTGCTAGAAACATTGGGGTACAGATGGCCCTTCTTTTCACTACATCTGTATCTTTGGGGTAAATACCCAGTAGTGCAATTAGAGGGTCATAGGGAAGTTCTATTTTTAATTTCTTGAGGAATCTCCACACTATTCTCCAAAGTGGCTGCACCAACTTGCATTCCCACCAACAGTGTAAGAGGGTTCCCCTTTCTCCACATCCCCTCCAACACATGTTGTTTCCTGTCTTGCTAATTTTGGCCATTCTAACTTGTGTAAGGTGGTATCTCAATGTGGTTTTAATTTGAATCTCCCTGATGGCTAGTGATGATGAACATTTCTTCATGTGTCTGATAGCCATTTGTATGTTGAAGTATCTTATTTGACAAGAATGGTATGAAACTAGAAATCAATAACAAGGAAAAAAAAACGGAAAATCCACAAATACATGGAAATCAAACAAGACGCTCCTGAACAACTGATGAATCAAAAAAGAAATTAAAGGGGAAATTGAAAAGAATCTTGAGACAAACTAAACTGTAAATACAATGTATCAAAATTTATGAGATGCAACAAAAATGGTTTTAAGAGGGAAGTCCATAGCGGTAAACACCCTCAAAGTGAAAATAGAAGGATCCCAAATGAACAATCTAACTCTACACTTTAAGGAACTAGAAAAAAACTGAGCCCAAAGTAGGCTAAAGGAAGGAAATAAAGATCAGAGCAAAAATAAATGAACTACAGAACAGGAAAATAATAGAAAAGATTGGCCAAACCAAGAGTTGCTTCTTTGAAAAGATAAATAAAAATGACTAAGCAAGGGGGAAAAAATAAAGAGGACCCAAATCAACACAATTATAAATGAAAAAGGAGACATTACAACTGATGTCACAGGAATATAAAAAATTGTAAGAGGGTACTATGGATCACTACATGCCAACAATTTGGACACTCCAGAAAAGATGGAAAAATTCTTAGAAATATACACATTACCAAGACCAAATCAGGAAGAATATAAAATATAAGGAGACTGAATCAATAATAAGAAAAAAAATCTCCCAATGAAGAAAAGCCCAGGACCAAATGACTTCACTAGTGAATTTTACCACATATTTAAAATGAATTATTGCCAATCCTTCCCAAATTCTTCAAAAAAAAATTGAAAAGGAATGCTCCCAAATTCATTTTATGAGGCCAGCATAACCTTGATATGAAACCCAGAAAAAAAACACTATAAGAAAAGAAACTTACAGGTCAATATCCCTGATGAATAGAGATTAAAAAATTCTCAATAAAATACTATCAAAATGAATTAAGCAGCACTTTAAAAGGATTACTCACCATGATCAAGTGGGATTTATATCTGGGATGTAATAATGTAAGAATAATTATATCATTTCAAAAAATGCAGGAAAAGCATTCAACAGAATTCAATATTTATTTATGATTAAACAAATTAGGTAGAAGGAACATACCTTAATGTAGTAAAGGCCATGTATAATAAGCCCATATCTAATATCATTAAAAGTTAAAGGTTCATACATTTCCTCTAAGATGGAACAATACAAGTTGCCCACCTTCACCATTTCAGTATAAACCTTATCAAGATTCCAATGGCACTTTATACAGAAGTATAAAAAACAATCCTAAAATTTATATGGAACAATACACATACACACACACACACACACACACACCCCAAAACCCTAATAGCCAAAGCAATCCCAAGAAAGAACAAAGTGAGAAGCATACACTTCCTGATTTCAAGCTTTCTTATAAAGATATAGTAATCAAAACAGCATGGTACTGACATGAAAACAGACAAATAGATCAATAGAACAGATCTGAGAGCTGAGAAATAAGCTCTGATATATGGTCAACTAATATTTGACAAGGGAGCTAAGAATACTCAATAAAGAAAAGACAACTTCAAAAAATGGTGCTGGAAAAATTGAATTTTCACATGTAAAAGCATGAAACTAGACCACTGTCTTACACAACTCACAAAAAAATAATTCAAAATGGATTAAAGACCTAGAGACTTGAAACCATGAAACTCTAAGATAAAAATATTTTAAAAAATCCTTAACATGAATCTTGACAATGACTTTTGGAGTATGACAACTAAAGCACAAGCAAGAAAATAAAAAACAGGCATGTGAGACTACATCAAAATTAAAAGCTTTTGCACAGAAAATAATAATCAACAAAGTGAAAAGACAACATATGGAGTGGGAAAAAAGTATTTGTAAGCAATTTATCTAATAAGAGGTTAATATCCAAAATACATTTTAAAAATTCATACCACTCAATAGTAAACAAAGAAAAACTCTGGTTTAAAAATGAGCAAGATACATGAATAGACATTTCTCCAAAGATAACAAAAAAAGGCTAACAGGTACATAAAAAGATGTATGGCATGCCTAGTCATTAGGGAAATGCAAATCAGAAAAAAAAAAAAAAACACAATAAGCTATCACTTCATGCCTGTTAGAACAGCCATCATCAAAAAGACAAGAGATAGCAAATGCTGGTGAACATGTGGAGAGAAGGGGAACCCTTGGGCACTGTTAGTAAGATTCCAAACAGACACAGCTACTATAGAAAACAGTATGGAGGATTGTCAAAAAATTAAAAATAGAACTACCATATGATTCAGCAATTCTGCTTCTGGGAATATATTCAAAGGAAATGAAAACACTAACTTAAAAGGATATCTGCACTTTGATACAGTATTTAATACAGTATTTGATATAGTACATTATATATTATTATATAATAGCCAAGATATGGAAGCAACCTAAGTATCCCATCAGTGGATGAATTGATAAAGAACTTAAACACACACACACACACACACACACACACACACACACAGAGGAGTATTATTCACCCATAAAAAGGAGGAAACCTTGCCATTTGTGACAATGTGAATGGATCCTGAGGACATTATACTAAATGAAATAAGACAGAGAAGTACAAATATATGATTTCAAGTTTATACATGTGGAATCTTAAGACCAAAAAAACCAAACTCATTTTTTAAAAAAGAGTTCAGATTTGTGGTTACTTGAGAAAGGGGTTGGGGGGAGGATGAATTAGAGAAAGGTGGTCAGAAAGTACAAATTTCCAGTTACAAGATAAATAAGTGCTAGGAATTAATGTACAACATGATGACTACAGCTAACACTGCTGTAGGATAGATAGGGAAGTCATTGAAAGTAAATGCTAAGAACTCTCATCGCAAAGAAAAAAATACTAATTTCTTAGAATTACCTGTTTCTTGGAGTTACATGTTTTGGTAAGATGATTCTTGTTTCTAAGTTATGCCATCCAGTGGAAATGAAAGTCCAGATTCCCCTCAATATTTGGCACTTGGAGCCATTCCAAGCTTTGGGTTGGCCTACCTGTTCTATGGCAGTTGGGTTGGCCTAGTTGATCTATGACTGTTGTATTAATTTCCCCTGGCCTAGAAGCCTTTTTCTTGAGGTATTGTAGACACATCTATTTTAATACCAAATAGGCAAATACCACCATTAAAAATGCTGTCCTTCCAGATATTACAATGAATTATAAATTTTAAAAATACCGATCACTCACAGATCAGCAGGCAAGAGAAGAAAATAAATAAACAGAAAGTCTTTTATTATATGGTATGGTGACTACTTACTCTCTCTTCTTCCTTTCCAAAATTCAAAAAAAAAAAATTTTCTCCATTCTCTGTTTCTACTTCCTTATCTCATAGCTTCTCCTCAGACCACTGCAGTCTGGATTTTATTTTATTCATCACTACATTTCACAGAATTTTGCTGTTTTCTCTGTGCCTACACCAGTGCTTGGCACATGGTATGTTTTAAATAAAATATTTACTGAAGCGGCACCTGGGTCTCTCAGTTGGCTAAGTGTCCAACTCCTAGTTTCAGCTCAGGGGCCTAAGATCAAGTCCCATGCATGGCATACTCCATGCTTCGCATGAAGTGTGCTTTTCCCTGTCCCCCTGCTCCTCCCCTGCTCACTGGCCCTCATGGTCTCTCTCTCTCTCTGCCCCCCACCAAATAAATAAATAAATAAATAAACAAACAAACAAATATCTTAAAAAATATTTACTGAAGAAAAGAATTATTCTTTCCATGATCATTAATGACCTTATTAAATCAAATAGACATTTTCTTTTTTGGTCCTCAATTTAATTGATCTTTCTGTCACAGTGAATGCTACCAATCACTTTTTACTTCTTAAAATCTCTATTATCCCTTTATCTCCATTATCTCCATTAATCCCTTAATTGACAGAGTTCTGTGGGTTTTGTGCTAAGTCAACAATTTTTTCACTGTTCCTATTCTTTTTTTTCAACCATCATATAAATGATAACATCTCACAAATCAAAATCTGCACCTTCAGTCCTCACTTCTCACTTGAGTTTCACACTCATAAACCCAATTCTGATTGAAAAACAAAAATAAAACTGGGGGCATCACGTTACCTGATTTCAAGCTTTACTACAAAACTGTGATCACCAAGACAGCATGGTACTGGCATAAAAACAGATACATAGACCAGTGGAACAGAGTAGAGAGCACAGATATGGACCCTCAACTCTATGGGCAAATAATCTTTGACAAAACAGGAAAAAATATACAGTGGAAAAAAAACAGTCTCTTCAATAAATGGTGCTGGGAAAACTGGACAGCTATATGTAGAAGAATGAAACTCGACCATTCTCTTACACTGTAGACAAAGATAAACTCAAAATGGATAAAAGACCTCAACGTGAGACAGGAATCCATCAGAATCCTAGAGGATAACATAGGCAGTAATCTCTTCGATATCAGCCACAGCAACTTCTTTCAAGATATGTCTCCAAAGGCAAAGGAAACAAAAGCCAAAATAAACTTTTGGGACTTCATCAAAATCAAAAGCTTCTGCACAGCAAAGTAAACAGTCAAGAAAACAAAGAGGCAACCCACGGAATGGGAGAAGATATTTGCAAATGACAGTACAGACAAAAGGTTGATATCCAGGATCTATAAAGAACTCCTCAAACTCAACACACACAAAACAGATAATCATATCAAAAAATGGGCAGAAGATATGAACAGACACTTCTCCAATGAAGACATACAAATGGCTATCAGACACATGAAGAAATGTTCATCATCACTAGCCATCAGGGAGATTCAAATTAAAACCACATTGAGATACCACCTTACACAAGTTAGAATGGCCAAAATTAGCAAGACAGAAACAACATGTGTTGGAGGGGATGTGGAGAAAGGGGAACCCTCTTACACTGTTGGTGGGAATGCAAGTTGGTGCAGCCACTTTGGAGAATAGTGTGGAGATTCCTCAAGAAATTAAAAATAGAACTTCCCTATGACCCTCTAATTGCACTACTGGGTATTTACCCCAAAGATACAGATGTAGTGAAAAGAAGGGCCATCTGTACCCCAATGTTTCTAGCAGTAATGGCCACGGTCGCCAAACTGTGGAAAGAACGAAGATGCCCTTCAACGGACGAATGGATAAGGAAGATGTGGTCCATATACACTATGAAGTATTATGCCTCCATCAGAAAGGATGAATACCCAACTTTTGTAGCAACATGGACAGGACTGGAAGAGATTATGCTGAGTGAAATAAGTCAAGCAGAGAGAGTCAATTATCATATGGTTTCACTTATTTGTGGAACATAACAAGTAGCATGGAAGACATGAGGAGTTAGGAGAAGGGAGTTGGGGGAAATTGGAAGGGGAGGTGAACAAGGAGAGACTGTGGACTCTGAAAAACAATCTGAAGGGTTTGAAGAGGTCGGGGGTGGGAGGTTGGGGGAACCAGGTGGTGAGTATTAGAGAGGGCACGGATTGCATGGAGCACTGGGTGTGGTACAAAAACAATGAATACTGTTATGTTGAAAATAAATTTTAAAAAATGATTAATTAAAAAAAAATAAATAAAAAATAAACCCAATTCTGTCTTCAAAGAAGAGCTGCCATACCCTTCATATCTATATGTCCAAAACTAAATTCATCCTTTTCTCTCATTCAAGGCTTATTCTCCTTTATTTAATTGCTTTCTTAAAGACTTATTTTAGGAGAAATTCTGCTGGGTTAAGGTACTTGAATATAATAATAAAAAAGAAAACAATTGTTCCTGGCCTCATTGGATTATCAGTGTAGTAGTAGACAGAGACAAATAAGAGATTACATGTGGTACAGTTAAGTTTTATGAACCAAAAATTACAAAGTCTATACAAGTGCATTGCAAAGTTTCTTACATGGTCTGCTGGGGATATCTGGCAAGGCTTCTTAAATGGGGTGATATTTAGGTCAAAAACTAGCTTGAATGGGGATTGTTTGTTGTGAGAAACAGAAATCCACCCAAATAATGATACACACACACACATACACACACACACACATAATTGCAAGCCCAAAGGAGAGTATCAAGGAACTTTTCTTAAATTGGGTTATTCCAAAGGCAGAACCTGAGACAAAGTTGTGAATGCAAATAATTAATCTGGGAGGTAATCACAGGAAATACCAAGCAAGGGGAGGTGAAAGAGGGAAGCAAACAAAGTTAACAGAACATTCACTGCTGTGGGAAACTGGGGCTCATTCCTGAAAAACCCACCTCAGATAACCTAACAAAAGGGATAGGACTCTCTGTATACTCAGGTATCCACTAACTTCCATCAGATATTGGTTCAGTGCTGATCCTAAGAGACAGTAATTCCTGCAACATTTAGGCCTAAATTCATGCAGATCAGTTATGCTCCAGCAGCCAGAGGCACCTAAGGCAAAGAGTCATGGTGTTTGTTATTAGAAGCAATTGAGTCATTGAGGATTGGGATGATGAATGCCCAGGAGATATGAATGGAATGCCCACAATATCTATTACAGTGTGTCTTTTGCCCTACTCAGACCCATTTGTATCCTACATTAAGTTCACTCTGCTCTATCATTGATTCTTCAAGGTGGTGGCCAGTCACAGTATTCAAACATATATATAATGTTTTTCAAAGTATAATAGGAGAGTTAGTTGGACATGATACAGACTCTGCAGTTTGGCTGGTGCTAAAGCAATAATTTATCTTTTCTTTAACACCCACTGTAGACTTCTCTCATCCTTGGCCAACTATTCCTCTGGTCTAGGTAGCTTGCCTAATAGCATAAACCAGAACTTTATCTGTGAGGAATCTGAGACTCTGTTTATCATGCCTTTTCCATGGGAATGGCTGTTACATTTGCCCATTTATTTCTTTGTTTAGAGCACTAGACATATAGGAATCCAGAGGCATCCTAGTGAATACTTGAGTTTCAAAAGTATTTCTTCCCATCCCATTACACACCTGCCATTCTATCTTTTCATGATATCACAGTAAATTACACCTCTCTATATAGTAATTTCTTTCTTTTTGTGTTGGCCAAGAAATAAATTACATTAGTTAATTACTTACATTACATTACTTACATTACATTAGTAAGTTTATTTTTTCTCTGACTTCTTAGTCTGTCTTTTTTTAAATTTCTGTATTTCTTTTCATGAAAGTGGACTGTGGTTAGTAATGTATAGTTTTTCTGTAACTAAAAGGAAAAAAATAAGAGGATTAATGCTATGTCTAAGGTTCTTTTAAGCATACACACACACATACACAAACACACACAAACAAAAAATAAAAAACCAAAAACCAAACAAACAACAAAAAAATCCACAATTAGCTGTATAAAAAGTCCTAATAACATAGACAAGTAGTTCCAAAAACCTTCTATGCATAGGATTCACCTGAGAGCATTTGTTAAAAATGCAGATTCGTGTTAAAATATCATCCCTTGGTTTTTAAGAAAGAGTCCTGGAGAATTCTGATGAGCAGCTGGTAGAAGGTGGAGCAGAGCTCTGGCATTGAGAATGTTGCCTTGCCAGTGGCACCAAGGACTGCACAAGGGCATTGCTTATATCACTACTAAAGATATTTTGCACGTGGATTGTGAAGTTCTTTTGCTGACCTTGGGCAAAATTCTTCCTCTCCCTGGGCCTCAGCTGCTGCTTATATGAAATGAAAGATTGGATTCTCTTCCAACTTGGACATTCTACTTGTTCATAATCCAGCTGCAATACTCCCTTGTACCAAAACATGTCCTCCATTGTAGGACATCCTTTTGCCCAGAGCTGGTCCTTTTCAGAATCCTGAGGTGACACCTCTCTTTCAAATCCTGCACTCCCAGATCATTGTCACTGAACCAGCCTGAATCCTACCTTCTGCCTGATTAAAAAAAAAAAAAAAAAAAAGATTTGGTAATCACACTTACTCCAAGGGAGTGGTCTCATCCTTCCTAAGGACACTTAGCTTGTTAAAAGGCCATCAGGCATGGGTAATGTTTAACCCAAATAAATCATTGGTAAAATTAAATACCTGTTGGGCTGATACATAAGATACTGGGAGGTAAGGGGTGATGGAGTTATGTTTATTTCAGACGTACTCCATAAATTGCCACCCATATTCCCTGCACATAAACCTTACTTATCCATTAATCTTCCATCATCAATTAGTTAATTCTACTTTGAAGGGCTCAGAGTTCCTGTGCTCAGGGAACTTGAAGTCTAAGGGACAGACATATTTACAACATACATGACCATGGGAAGTGGGACCAAAATGCCAAAGAAAGACAGAAGGCCTCAGAGGAGCCCACCTTTGTCTCCCTCTTGAAGGATGTAGAAGAGGGTGTCAAGTGGGAGAAGTTGAGAAAAGGTGGGAACTAGAGGATTTTACAAGGTGACAAGTTTTAACAGGAGTTCTAGCTGTTGTTTCATCAGATATCAGATGGAAGGTTCCCAAGGAGACTGTCTGCACCATTGTTCAGGTTCAATGTCTTTTCAGGGAGTTTTTCTTCTAGACTCTTCTCTCGAAAAGAATAAACCAAATCATTAGTGACCATATATTACTTTCCTCCTACTGTGAACTGATTTAATTATTTCTTTGAGGGGTCTCTGAGTCCCAAATCATTAAATAATTAGTGACCCAAAGGAGCACTGATTTAAGACTCATTTGCTACTTCCTAGACTATATCATGACAAAGGCTCAATTTCCTAATACTTACCAGCCCTAGGGAAAAGACATCTCTATATTGTAATTGATTACTAAGGAGAACAAGGATCTCGACAGTGATGTCTCTCCATTCAGCAGTGTGTCCATGGCTTTTCTGGGGGAAGGGGTGATGTGGAGATCTGATCTAGGCACCCAGTCATAGCTAATATCTGGATTCAGTTTGAGGAACTAGTCCAGTTCAGCAACTCAACCCTTTTCACAGATAAGCAAGCTAATTCAGAAAATTGAAAGCACACTAGATGTAATATGGTCTTCCTATTATATCACACTAACTGGAGGGTAAAGAATAATATAGATGACCTTTGTAGCATGTACTAATACTGGGATCATTCTTTGGAATCATCTATGAAACTTAAGAAAACACAGAGGCCCAGATCCTATCCAGACTTATCCAGTTGGAGCATTCAGAAGGGGGAGCAAAGAATTTTTTTTGTTTTGTTTTAAGCTGTAAGGAGATTCTGATGAGTACCTCTGCTTAAGAAGCAGTGCATTATCATACACTTTATTC
Organism: Lontra canadensis; assembly: GCF_010015895.1. Taxonomy (NCBI): domain Eukaryota; kingdom Metazoa; phylum Chordata; class Mammalia; order Carnivora; family Mustelidae; genus Lontra; species Lontra canadensis. Next base: position 6,559,963 of record NW_022631095.1, on the reverse strand, counting down.
AAACTTAAGTTACTTGGTTTTCTTGGTTCATGTGTTTGTTTGCCCTTTAAGTCAGTCCAGTTTCTGTTACACAGCATATATAAAGCTAATGTTATGGTGTTTCACCAGGATTATTTTCCATGTACACTTTGGCCAACTTGTCCTTCTATTTCTTCAGGATTGCAGTACTTCAGGAAGGCTGTATGTACCGACTGTTCTGTCTATAACAGGTTGACATGACAACGCTGTTGGATTCCAGGACGAAATCCTGAGCATGTGACTCTGTCCTTGAACAAACCCTGAAAGTAAGACTTCTTTTCTGACTGTAGGATGGGCACCTACTTCGGGAGCCTGTGGCTTCCAGATCCTCTGGAAGCCTACAGTGCCGCCTGCTGGAAGAACTTTTTATTTTATGCAACTTTAATAAATTGAATGTGGTGACCTTGCAAAAACAAATATACAAAAGACATTAGCCAACCCCATTCTCTTGCCTACATATAGTAGGCAAATGGGAGGTCAGCCTATAAAAAAAAAAATTCTGCCAAAAGAAGAAAGGAGTGGAGAGAGGGAGGTAGAAAGGCAGGAAAATGGATTATTGCTCTCCATCTAGGTACCACTATGTTAACTGTTCTACACATATTATCTCTAAAGCCAGTGCACAGCTAGACAGCTTTATGACATGGCTAGGAATAGTAGTACAAGTATTTTATGGAAAGTATATGCCCATTAAACAGAAACAGCAAAAGCGAGATGGTAGAACCCACAGGCCCACTTCACAATGAATAAATATTATATTGTATGCCAACAAGAGACTCTAAGCCAAGCTCTCTGATCAATAAGTCTTGTTTAAAATAAGTACAAGGAAGTTATTCTGCTCTAGGAAATACTCCAGATAAAAACAAAAAATGATGGGCTTAAAAGGTTTTGAGGAGGAGAAGAGGAAAGCCACTATTTCCCAGGGGTGGCCTAGCAAGTAAAGACATAGCTATTTTATACCTAGGAAAGTTTTGATCTTGGGATAAGCCACAAACCTGCTCCAAAATGAAAAATAATTCAAGGAAGAATATCTTATTACTGACATTATTTAGAATTGCCAAACATGGCAATAACAAAAAGCAGCCTAACTTTTAGTCAGTTTTATAATTACTTTAAAATTCTCTACAGACAAATATATCTTCTTATTGTCTACACACAAGGCTGACCTTGGTACTTCATTGGCTGGACATAGTAAAAATCTTACGTTGATAAGAAGTTTAACAGTATCTAAAGCCCTGTCTCATATCCATTATTTAATTTGGTCTTTGCAACAGCCTTTTGGATAAGCAGCGGTAGCTAGAACAATTATGGAAATGAGCAAGGGCATGTGACTTTATCCTAAGCCATGCACCTCCTATAAGAGCTAGGATTTACCCCTATCTTTTGACCCTTTATCTAAAAGCTTTCTTCTTGGACACCTTGGTTCTAGGGCTGACTTTGCCCTATGGGTCAGGTCACTTTACTTCTCTTGGACTCAGTTTTCTCATCTATTCAAAAGGAAAGGGTTGGACCAAGTGATTTTTTGAGGTGCCTTTTTGTTCTGGGATTCTACAACTCAGACCTTGGAGCCATGTGCAGGTGCACATTAACCATGGGCTGGGAACAAGAGAGAAGGGTCAGGAAGCAGCAAAGCAGAAGTAAGGGTAAGTGTGGAACATCACAAATACCAACTCCTTCATTTGGCCCCAGAGCAACAAAGCACCATCCTGCAAAAATAACTCAGTTTGCCCCTAAAACTGGAGAAGATGCTAAGTAAACATGCTTAGAACTCATATTTATTAGTTCATATATGCGGATATGTGAGTTTATGTACACCTACACACACACACACACACACACACACACTACAAAAGTACCAAGATTCTTTTCACATACTATATGACACTCATTTTGGATATTCCACAGTTCTGACCACCAGACAGTGTGCTGTAAGTTTGAGGCTCCCCACAGTCTGATTCCATTGTGTGTGTGACCTAATCAACACACACATGATCGGCACTCAGCCTCTAGCATAAAGCTTCACCATGCCTGGATGCAATAGGAAGCTCTGCCATTGGTTTATTGAGCTTTAATTATCTGCCTTTGTGAAGCGTTACGACTTCATGTTGGCTTGTGAGCTGAGCAAGTATAAGAGTGTGCTGGGCAGGAAGAAGAAAGGCGAATAGTAAGGAAGCACATGGAAGGCAAGCAGACAGGAAACAGTGCATGGTCCAAGCACCCTCTTAGTTCCTGCATCTGATTATGTATGTATGTCCATGTGGGAGAGCTTAGGCCAGATCAAAGAGCCAGAACACAGGTGCCCGAGAATGAACTCCATAAAGAGACACTGTGCAACTCCATGCACAGTCTCCCTGGAATCTGTCCCTGAGTCTAGGATGGGAAGGGATAGGGAGGATGGCCGTCAGAGAGGTCTGGGGGACACATCACACCATCAAAGTCCAACCTGCTCTAAACCAGAGATGCCAGTTACCCTATGTACATATCTTGTGGGATGTTAGGAGCCATGTCATGCCAGCAAGACAGAAAGGTAGCACAACAGATACCAGAGAGGCTTGACTACCTAGAATGACCCCTATTCCCAGACATTCACAAGGACCATGGGAGTAAAGGACTTTTCCAGCTTCCCCACCAAGAGTTAAATGCAGAGAACTCTATCCCCAGGAGAATGGTCTCACTAGGTGAGGGGCAGCCCCTATCCATGAAAACAGGTACAGCATATCTGAGGTGCACAGAAGGGAATGATCCATGCAAAAGGGAATGTGAATCAGCATCCATGCGTCCTGAGACTGGTCCCCAGCTCAGGGATGTGTAGGAATAGCCGTGGCTACAGTGGGGATGCTACCCACAGTGGAGATGCTTGGCAGGAAGGCAAGTCCTACTGAATAAGCCAAAAGAGCCTAATGCCAAAAGATAAGCATGCCTAAGCTAACTCTGCATCTGTGAGCAGCATTCTGGTACCTGGTATTCAACCCTAATTATGGGATATGGGGTAAACTAAGTCACTTCTTGGGACTTCCAGGACACTCATAGCTATGCCCAATTCCACACTGCTTTGAGACCCATTTTTGTGCTCTGCCCAAGACAGATGGCATGGCAATCCTGACCTTGCCTTCCTCAGGTAGGGCCAGGAAGTATGTGTATAGACACACCCGAGAGACTTGATTCCCTCGGAGGTACTGGCTACCCTACCAGCACTGGGCTACCAGGGCTCTTACTCAAATGGCCTTTTCCCAGCAGCCCCAGGAATGAAGTAACAGGATGCCTGGCTCCAGGGAAGGTAATAGGCTAGGCTGGCCTCTCCCTTGTGCCCACAACTGAGTGTGGACCTCAGTCCATCTGGGATGTCTGAGGCCAGAAAGTGCATGTGGAGGGCATCACTCTTGCATTGGTAATCCTGAGGTGGGAACCAGGCTCTCTGGCTTCAGCCCCATGATCAGGGCCAGATAGGGATGGTTTGGGCCACATTTAGGGCTTCTGAGGCTCCCTTGGGGGCAAAAGGGTCCACCCTTCTCCCAGCCAGAACAGTTGGCCCCTCTGAAGTGAGATCCCAGCAGTACTAGGTGGGATGGGAGACATCTGGAAATCACCATTGCCAAACAGGCCTCTTGTCCAATAAGGACAGGTGGGCCTGATGGGGTATGCCAGAATGACCATTCAAACCTCTCTATCATCAAGGGGTCAGTACAGAGCAATGATGACACAAGGAAGGACTGGTGAGGGAGAGCAAAACCAACCCAGCAGGCTGAGGGGAATCTGATGCCCAGGATGCACACACCATCCCCAGAGCCTCAGCCTTCCAGTGGCCTCTGCTGAGTCCATGGGACTCAGACATGTGGGGATAGATCAGTCTCATGATGGGGACTTGTGGGGTACTCACTGTAGTGCCCAGGTCCACACCACTCCACCATACCCTTTCAACCCTTTGACTGAAGCTATATCTCAGAGGGAATCCCTTGGCTTCATTATCTTGGGTTTGCCTGGGATATTGGCTCCTAAAGGACTCATGGGGTACCGACTCCCTCCCCTGCCAAACACTGGAGAGACACCTTGAGTCCATCTTGGGCAAAGGGTCACAACAGGTCTCACTCACATGGGCTTCCCCTCTTGGCAACAGGTGTGCCCCTAGTGCAGCACAAGCTAAGGGAAGGCAGCCTTCTGGGCTAAGACAGCTCCTATTTTCCTAGGCCTGGAGGTGCTGGAAACCTGAATGCAGGAGGTAGGCAGAGAGCAGATTGTACATGTGCCAGGCTCTCCAAACCTTGCAGCCAAGCTACATGGGCTCAGTTCCCAGGCAAGGCACCAGTAGGCCATGGTCGGCCCCATATAGTAGCTTGTGTGGCCTGAGGCCTCTAGCTTTGGTCAGGTTTTAAAATGGAGGAAAAGCTGAGCATTTCCAGGGAAGATGGCAGACTAGGAGAATCCTAAGTTTACTTCTTCCAATGAATACAAGTAGATAACACCCACATCTGTGTAAATAATTCAGAAAATAGCCCAAAGCCTGGCAGAACACTCGCCATAGCTTCATGTAGAGAAGAGGCCACATCGTAAAGAGTAGGAACAGTTGAGATTTGGTTGTGAACTGACACCTTAGACTCTCCCCAAGAGGGAGGCAAACCATAAACATGGAGAAGGAGGAGAAACAGGCCTCACCTCAGACACCCCAGGCACCGTGGACCTCTACTGGGAAGATGAATCCCCATATCACTTGGCTTTGAAAACCACAGGGGCTTAACTTCATGAGTTCTTATAATCAGTCAGGCTTAATACCTGAACTTTAAAAATAAGTGGGCTCCAGGAGAGTGGGAAGGGATAGGAAACTGAGTCCCCACATTTAAAGAGTCAACACAAGAAACAGTCTCACTGATAACAACATAAGCAGCGGTTTGAAAATCGTGGGTGTATGGAAAGGAAATTTATTTAATAATTAAAGAATGTATGATGGAAGGGCAGGGATCATTAGGACACTTCCCCAAGAATAAAAGAGCTGGTGGCTGCCATTTCCCTTCCCTGTCCCCCAGCCTAGATACATAGACACCTGATGGAACCAGTACAGCTTAAACATTGTCTACCTCACTTGCTAACAGTATACACCTTCCCCACATTGTCCTGCAGACCTGTCCCCTTCAAACTGCCCCAGGCAGGAGTCCATTTAAAGCAGTGCCACAAGCATGGAATTGTGCAAGCAGCCCTGACAGGGGCCACCAACACCCCAGAGTGACTCCTGCCCCAGGGAGAGGGAAAGATAACCACACGCAGCAGTTAGACTGCTACCCTAGCACTGGGATAGGGGAGAGGAAAACATCTGGTCTGATTGCTGGCTTTACCCATCAATGAAAGCCTCTCAGGGGACAACAGAGTGAGAGTGCCCTGCAGTTTGGTGCCACTGCAGCTCTGGCAAGTGCCTGTTCTGATCCAACTCAAGCATGAAGTGACTCCAGACTGGCCCACTAACAACAGAGGAACCAAACCCTGTCCACAACCGGCAAAGTGTACCATTGTGGATGACTGAACTGAGGGCAAATGTGGCACTACCACAAGTGTAGGGTGCATGCAACACACATCAAAGATACCCCTGACGCAGCAGTTTCTGGTGAACAGGAGACATTGCCCTGTAGGGCACTACAGAACCTCTCCTTCATAAGTCCACTACTTTCAAGAGCAGTGTGCAGCTGACTTGACTTTCCTATCAAATAGAAAGAGACTTGGAGAGTTGGACAAAATGAGGATAATACCTCCCAATGAAAGAACAGGACAAAATCACAACAAGAGAGCTAAATGAACCAGAGATAAGTAGTATACTGATAGAAAATTTAATGAAGTGATCATAAAGCTATTCACTGGATGTGAGGAAAGAGTGGAAGAATTTAGTGGGCTTTCAACAATGACATAGAAGACAAAAAAAAAAAAGAACCAATCAGAGATGAAGAGGTCATTAAACATTATTTGTTAAAGATTATTTATTAAAAATAAACTGGAGGATTTATAAAGAATAGACTACAGGAAGCAGGAGAATGGATTAGCAACCTGAGAGACAGAGTAATGGAAACCAATCAACCTGAACAGGAGAAAGAAAAAAAGAATATTAAAAACTGAGAATAGATTAAGGGAACTCAGCAACAGGATCAAGCATAATAATATTTGCATTATGGGAAGTCCAGAAAGAAACAGAAAAAAAGGGGGGCAGAACATTTATTTGAAGAAATAATAGCTGAAAACTTCCTGAATCTGGGGAAGGACAGAAATCCAGATCCAGGAGATACAGAGAGCCCTGAAGAAAAATCAACCCAAGGAGATCCACACCAAGACACATAGTAATTAAAATGGCAAAAATTAGTGATAAAGATATCATTTTTAAAGCAGCATGGGAAAAGAAAGCAGTTACATGCAAGGAGGGCCATGCCATAAGTCTATCAGTTGATTTTTTAGCCCAAACTTTGCAGACCAGAAAGGAAGGGCATGACATATTCAAGGTGCTGAAAGAAGAAAACCTGCAACCAAGAATATTTTATCCAGCAAGGTTATCCTTCAGAATAGAAGAAGAGATAAACAGTTTCCATGATAAACAAAAATTAAAGGAATTAATCACCACTAAACCAGCCTTCCAGGAAATGTTAAAGGGGATTCTTAGAGTGGAAAGGAAAGACCATAAGCAAGAGTAAGAAAAGCAGGAATCACAAAAGCAGTAAAATTAAGAATATCTATAAAAATCAGTCAAGGTATTCACAAAATAAAAAGATGTAAAGTATGACAGCACATACATATAATGGGGGTGGGGGATGAGAAGTCAACATCTAGAGCTTTTAGAGTGGGTTCAAACTTAAGCAACCATCAACTTAATTTAGACTACTACACTCATAAGATGATACATAGAAACCTAATGGTAACCACAAATCAAAAACTGGGACTAGTACTGTGAAAAGAGAAAGGAATCCAAGTATATCACTAAAGAAAGCCAATCAACCCTGAGAAAGGAGAGCAAGCAACAGAGAAGTAAGGAACAGAGAAGAGAGAGTAAGGAACAGAGAAGAACTACAAAAAGCAACCATAAACAAATAACAAAATAACAATAAATGCATACCCAGATAATTACATTGAATGTAAGCAGACTAAACGCTCCAATCAAAAGACAAAGGATGACTGAATAAATAAATAAGCAAGACCCATCTCTATGCTGCCTACAAGAGACTCATTTCAGACTTAAAGATACATACAAATTGAAAATAAAGGGGTGGAGTAATATTTATCATTAAAACAGAAGTGAAAAGAAAGACAGGGTAGCAATATTTATATCAGGCAAAATAGACTATAAAATGAAAGCTGTAAGAAGAACAGAGAAGGACACTACATAACCATAAAAGGAACAATTCAACAAGAAGATATAAAAATTAAACTATTTATGCACCCTACATGAGAACACCCAAATACATAAAGTTGCTACTAACAAACATAAATTGATGGAAATATAATAATAGTAGGGGACATGAACACCCGCCCTTACATCAATGGATAGATCATCTGAAAAGAAAATCAACAAGGAAACACTGGCTTTGAATGACACATTGGACCACATGGATCTAACAGATTTATTAAAAACATTCCATCCTGAAATAGCAAAATACACATTCATTCCAAATGCACATGAAACATTCTCCAGAATAGATCACATATTAGGCCACAAAACAGTCTCAACAAATTCTAAAATACTAAAGTCATACCATCTATCTTTTCTGACAACAACACTATGAAACTAAAAATCAGCCACAAGAAAAAAATCTGGAAAGAACACAAATGAAAGTTAAATAACATGCTACTAAACAATGAATGGGTCAACCAAGAAATCAAAAGGAAATTTTTAAAAAATATATGGAGACAGATGAAAATGAAAATACGATAATCTAAAATCTTTGATGTAGCAAAGCTGTTCTAAGAGGGATGTATATAGCAATTTAGGCCTACCTAGGAAGCAAGAAAAATCTCAAATATACAACCCAACCTAATGGCTGCTAGAAAAAGAAGACCAAACAAAACCCCAAACCAGTAAAAGGAAGAAAATAATCAGGATTAGAGCAGAAATAAATGAAATAAAAACTAAAAAGTAATAGAACAGATCAATAAAATCAGGAGTTAATTCTTTGAAAAGATCAACAAAATTGAGAAATTTATAGTCAGACTTATAAAAAAAAAGGAAGGGAGGAAGAAAGGAAGAAAAAAAGAAAGGAGAAAGAAAGAAGAGAGGTCTCAAATAAGCAAAATCAGAAATGAAAGAGGAGCAGAAACAACTAACACCACAGAAACACAAAGGATTATAGGAGAGTATTATGAAAGATTGTATACCAACAAATTAAAAAACCTAGAAGAAATGAATCAATTCCTAGAAACAACAAAAACTCCCAAAACTGATTTGGGAAGAAATATAAAATTTGAACAAACTGATAAGCATCAATGAAATGGAATCAATAATCAACAAACCAAAGTCTGGGACCAGAAGGCTTCACAAGTGAATTAAACCAAACATTTGTTTGTTTGTTTGTTTGTTTGTTTGTTTAACTAGTCTCCATGTCCACTGTGGGGCTTGAACTCATGACCCTGAGATCAAGAGTCTCATGCTCTATGGGCTGAGTGAGCCAGGCACCGCAATTCTACCAAACATTCAAAGAAGAGTTAATACCTAGTTTTCTCACACCATTCCAAAAAACAGATGAGGAAGGAAAGTGTCCAAATTCATTTAATGAGGCCAGCATTACCCCGATACCAAAGCCAGATAAAGACACTACCAAAAAAGAGAACAACAGACCAATATTCCTGACAAATATATAGAGGAAAAACTTATCAAAAAATTAGAAAATTAAATCCAAAAATATATTAAAAGTAATTCACCACAGTAGAGTGGCTTTTATTCCTGGGATACAAGTGTGTTTTAATATTCAACATGATACACTGCATCAGCTAGAGAAAGGATAAAAGCCATATGATCATTTCATTAGATGCAGAAAAGCATCTGACAAAGTACAACATCCATTCATGATAAAAAAACTTCAACCAATTAAGTTTAGAGAAAGCATACCTCAACATATAACATAATAAGGCCATATATGAAAAACTCACTGCAACCATGATACTCAAAGGGGAAAAACAGAGCTTTTCCCCTAGGATCAGGAATAAGACAAGGATGTCCACTCTTACCACTTTTATTTCTCATAGGACTGGAAGTCCCAGCCACAGCAATCAGACAAGAAAAAGAAATAAAATGCACCCAGGGCACCTAGTGGCTCAGTAGGTTAAAGCCTCTGCCTTCAGCTCAGGTCATGATCCCAGGGTCTGGGAGATAGAGCCCTGCATCAGGCTCCCTGCTCAGCAGGAAGCCTGTTCTCCCTCTCCCACTCCCCCTGCTTGTATTCCCTCTCTTGCTCGCTCTCTCTCTCTCTCTCTCTCTATCAAATAAATAAATAATTTTTTAAAAAAAAGAAATAAAATGCACCCAAATTGGTAAGAAAGAAACAAAAGTTTCACTATTTGCAGATGACATGATATTTTATATAGAAAACCCTGACTCCACCAAAATACTATTAGAGCTGGTAAATGAATTCAGTATGATTCAGTGAGGATACAAAGTCAATACAAAGACATCCATTGCATATCTATACACTAATAATGAAGTAGCAAAATGAGAAATTAATAGAACAATCCCATTTACAATTGCACCAAAAATAAATACCTATGAATTAACAAGGAAGGGGAAAGACCCATACTCTGAAAACAATGAAACACTGATGAAAGTAGTTGAAGATGACACAAACAAATGGAAAGACATTCCATGGTCATGGATTGCAAGAACAAAGATTGTTAAAATCTATCCATACTATCCAAAGCAATCTACAAGTTTAAAGCAATCCCTATCAAAATACAAACAGCATTTTTCATAGAACTAGAAAAAATAATTCTAAAATTTGTATGGAACCATGAAAGGCCCTGAATAGACAGAAATCTTGAAAAAGAAACAAAACTGAGTGCTGCCAACGCCCTGGCGGAGAAGCTGAGGTCATCATAGAATTTGACGTATTTTAAGTGGAAACAAAACTGTTCCAGCAATGCAGACAATTAAGTGTGTTGTTGTGGGCGATGATGCTGTTGGTAAGACGCGTCTCCTGATATCCTACACAACAAACAAATTTCCATCTGAGTATGTACCGACTGTTTTTGATAACTATGCATTGACAGTTTTGATTGGTGGAGAGTCATATACTCTTGGACCTTTTGATACTGCAGGGCAAGAGGATTATGAGAGATTACGACCACTGAGTTATCCACAAACAGATGTATTTCTAGTCTGTTTTTGTCGTCTCTCCATCCTCATTTGAACATGTGAAGCTGAGATAACTCATCATTGTCCAAAGACTCCTTTCTTGTTTGTTGAGACCCAAACCGATCTCCAAGATGACCCCTCTACGATTGAGAAACTTGCCAAGAACAAACTGAAGCCTATCACTCCAGAGACTGCTGAAAAGCCCATGACCTGGAGGCTGTCAAGTACGTGGAGTGTTCTGCACTCGCACAGAAAGGCCTCAAGAATGTATTTGACGAAGCCGTATTGGCTGCCCTGCAGCCCGAGGGACCGGAGTACAGCCGCAGATGTGTGCTGCTGTGAAAATCTCTCCAGAGCCCTTTCCGCACAGCTGGTGTCAGCGTCATACTAAAAGCAATGTTAAATCAAACTAAAGATTAAAGATTAAAATTCGTTTTTGCAATAATGACAAATGCCCCATACCTACCCACATGCGCTCGTGTGAGACAGGCCCATAAGTATGGTCCCCTTCCCTCTCTCAGTACTAGTTCATTTGAGTACTTGTGTATTGTCAGAAAAGTAATTAGTGCTAGTTTTTGTTTTGTTGTTTCAAAAAAATTTTTTCTGTTGTTTTTTTGTTTTTTGTTTAAAAGCAAGGCATGCTTGTGATGACTCTATAACCAACTAATTTGGATTATTGAAGCTGCTCCCAGGCTCCATCCACTCTGGAGAATGATCTGGGACATTTAGGGTTTGGTTTTGTTTTGTTTTGTTTTGTTTTGTTTTGTTTTGTTTTGTTTTGTTTTTGCGGGAGCAGGGTGGGGTGTGGGGAGATGTTGGGGCAATTGGCTCCTGCAGCAGGAGAGACAACTATTTTATCAGCAAAAGCTATACAGTGGCCCTTTGAAGAATATCATCTTTCCTGTCAATCCCCATGGCATCATTTGCTAACAACATGCTCTTGCAACAGGGGACTTTTCCTTTGACGCTGGCCCCTGGACATCAGGCCTTGGTTGACTAAGCTATCTCTCCCAAATCATATAAAGGTACACCTCAGCTAAATTTGGACTTTAATCTTTAAGTTTTTCCTTGCCTGGAACAATAGTATAATTAATCCGTGATAGATTTGGACTTGTCATTTCTTTATTGGCTTAGTAAGAGACATTATCCTGTATGTTACTGATTTGTGAAATTCCCGCAGTGAACCTGTATTAAATAAATTGCTAGGAAAAATGAACCCTTCGCTGAACATAACTTGCCACTAAAACAAAGCACCTGGGAATTATGACTGCCAGACCAGTGCCTAGCCTGTATGAACAGTAGGGCCATATAGGGTCTGATAGTGACTACAATTCAAATGTCCTCATCAATGACACATGGGGAAAGTCTGCCCTAGGAAGATGGCCTGGTGGGTGAGGGAAGGCCCTATCTGAAGACGAAGGGGTCCAGATGCCTGAAGGTAGGTTGATGGAGTGTCTGTACATGCCAGCCATGGTGACTCAGCATCCATGCACCCTGGATCCAGCACTGACAGGGATGGACCTGGCCCCCCCGGGGACTTTTGCGGGACTCACAGCAATGCCAAGGTTCGCCCTGTTCCAAAATTCAGTTCCCTGTACCCTGATCTCAAGGAACTCCTTAGCCTTGCCATGCTGGGTACCACTGGGAATTCTACTGATAGAGACACCTGGGTAAACTGACCCCCCATGTATCCTACCAGCACAGGTCAATAGAGTCTGACTCAAAGACCTTCCCCACTCTGCATCAGGAGTGTAGTGCAGGGAACCACAACTCTAGGAAGACAGCCTACAAGGCTGGGGGTTTGGGGGCTGTTCACTCAGGCCTGGATGCACGAGGGTGGGAGTTGAGCAGGGATCATAGTGCACATGCTCCTATGGCTCCCATCCTACAGCCAGGCTCTCTAGGATCAGTCCCTGGTTCAAGGCCATGGAGGTACAGGCTGAGCCATAGGTAAGGACTGCTGGGAGACATACTGGGCTGCCAGGCTCCACTCTACTCTACAACAGAGTAGTCCTTTCCTCTGATGCCAGATTTTATAGGATCTCAGAAGCCATTCTGGGCCTGACCAGGGCTATGTGGTATGGGAGACACCTGGGAAATACATTTGCCAGACAGGACCCTGGTCCCATAAGGGCCCTAAGGGTCTGAAGATAGCCACAATTCAAGTGTCTTCACCAGTGGTGCAGTTCTGAGAAAGACTGTTTCTAGAAGATGGCTTGGTCAGCAAGGACAGGCACTGTCTAAAGGGCCAAGAGGTTTTGATACCTGGAGCAAACTGTATGTGGGAAACTTACTATGACTCCATGTGCAGGCATCCTGGGGTGGTCTTCTATATCTGGGACTTGTGGAGGTGGACTGGGCCCCCATAGGGGAATCTAGGAGCTCACAGTGATGTGTGAAATCCATCCCATTGTAAAACACCGTTGCTTTTTCCCCAAAAAGCGTATTTCAGGGAACTTGTTAGCCTTGCGTTCCTGGAATGGCCAAGAATTCTGCTGAGGGACACCTATAAGACCTGACTTCCACCAAGGCTCATGTATCCTCCCAGCATTAGTCTGTAAGGTCTCTGACTCAAATGACCTTTCCACTCAGCAGAAGAATTACGATTGGGGGAATCTCTAGCTCTAGGAAGCGGACCTGCTAGGGTTGGGTAGTCTGGAGGTCTTAGATGCCTTAGGCAGGTTATAGGAGTGAATTTGCACTGCAGGCCATGAAACTAAGCATCCTTGCTCTCTGAAGCTGGTCCCCAAATCTTGGCCTTGTAGGGATAGGCCATGCCACATGTGGGGATTTCTGAGGAGCATACAGGGCTGCCAAGAGTCCCTGCCCCTCGAATTACCAATTCTCCTCAAGCAAGATGTATGCAGAATATTATAAATATAATATATATATATATATAGCACAATAACAAATATAACAATAGATATACTTCCTTTTTTAAAGATTTTATTTATTTATTTGACAGAGATCGCAAGTAGGGAGAGAGGCAGGCAGAGAGAGAGAGGGGGAAGCACACTCCCCCTTGAGCAGAGAGCCCAATGTGGGGCTCAATCCCAGGACCCTGAGATCATAACCTAAGCCAAAAGCAGAGGTTTACCCCACTGAGCCACCCAGGCGCCCCAACAATAGATATACTTCTTGAATGCAAGACTGAATTTAATAACATAATTTTCCCTGTAGTTAATTTGTATAGTTGATACAATTTCCCTTGCAGAGCTCTGGGGAATCAGACTACCACCTATATCAATGGTGACTTTGTGGAGCTGTACAATCAATCCTTTGGAAAGCACGTTGGCGATAGGTATGAAGAATCATAAAAATATTGAAGCCCTTTGGCCCATAATTCTATCTCTGGGAATCTATTTTAAGGAAATAATCTAAACTATAAAAGGACCACATGCTCATAGATGTTCACTGTAGTAATTTCAATGATAAAAAATGGAAGCTATTAGATGCTAACTAATGGAGGATGATTATGGTATATCATAGAAGGAATATTATGCAGATAGTAAAATTACTGCACAGGAAATCACGTTAAGGAACAGAGCACAATATGAGTCTTTATTTGTACACCTACTAAAAAGTTGAGAAGCAAATGTTTTAAAAAATTACACTTTTCGAGTTAGGATAGTAGGTGACTTTCTCCTTAGTAACTGTTCTACAATTTTCCTGCTATAATAAAAGGAAAGTAAAATCAAAGCATAGTTGAGTTATAAAAGTGTACTTTATCGTGATTCAACTAAACATATTAAATGTCAAGAAGTTTTGGCCTGTCACTGTTCACTTTTTTAAAAATATTTATTTATTTGAGAGAGAGAGAGTATGTGTATGTGCAGGGGGAGGGGCAGAGGGAGAGTGAGAGAGAATCTCAAGCTGCTGAGGCTCCCTGGTGAGTTCAGAGCCTGACGGGGGGGGGGGGGGGGGGGCTCAATCCCATGACCCTGAGATCACCACCTGAGCAGAAATCAAGTCAGACTCTTGACCCACTGAGCCATTCAGATACCCCTGTCTTTATTCACTTGTTAATTTTTTTTCTTATGTGCAAATAGTGCTAAAAAAGAAAAAAAAATTTCTTGAATGTTTTAGAAATGTCTTGGAAACCAATCTCATTAAATGACAGCAAATGTCTCCAAGTGGCCACTGCAAAGAACAGGTCAGACTGCGTACACACTCCTTGTAAGTCAAGCCAAGGAGATGTGCTGTCTCCCCACCTGGTCCAAGGCTCAGAAACACCTGGTCAAGTGTTCAAAACCGCCAATATAGTCATTACAGAGAGAGGGGAAACCTGCCACATGAACAGATACAGGCACCACATGCATTCGGTATTCTTTTCTCTGTACCAAGATAAACCATGGGTAGCATCACTGCCACCGTCCGGCAATCCATCTCCCCATTAGGACTGCCACATGGGAAATTCACACCACTCTTAGCCAGACCAAATCTCCCTCTGTGCTGGGCAACAATTGCAAGGTGAACTGATCCCTTTCCTTTGTCTTTCTGTTTCCATTTTCCCTGTCTGTCCTGCTCTGTGTCTCATGTGTCTGCCTTGGCACCCTGCATCCCCAAGTGCTCTTTGCCCTTCCAGTTGGAGGCCAGCGGAGACACCTGCAGGACAGCTGAAGAACAGGAAGAGAAAGGGTCAGGGCGGTTCCCCAGCAGCCCACTGGAGGGCCATCAGTTTGGCAGTGCCTGTCAGGTCCAGGGATGTCATTCTTCTCAGACCTTTTATCACCAGGGCAGTTGATGGCTCCTCCCTGTGCAAAGCTTCCAGATGCTTCACCATCTTTTGTTGGTTCACTCAGCCCAATCCACAACTTTGTAAAAGATCTGTTTATTGAACTCAATTAACTCTTTAAGTGTGCCATCTGTCTTCTCCCAGGACCCAGATTGATGTAATCTCAGCACCCAAGTTCGACTGGACAGCTCTCCATTGTCTGCACTTCAAAGGTTAATCAAGGACCGACTAACTCTTCAATCAACTAATGGGGCTTTTCTAGATGAATCCCATGCAGTAAAGCTCTCTGTGATGATGAAGTGTCCTCCATCTGCACTGTCCAACATGATAGCCATTAACCACATTGTCTGTTGAGCACTTGAAAAGTGACTAATGAGACTGAGGAATGGAATTGTTTATTTTATTTCATTTTCATTAATTTAAATTGAAATCACCACATATAGTCATCTCATATTTGACAGCCCAGGCCTAGCCACTTACTCAGTCAGTACTCAGTCAGCAAGTACTGCTGGCTTGGTAATTTTTTGTCTTTCAAATGATATGCCTGTGTCTGATCTCTTATGGTAGCAATCTTCCTAATTTCTAAGTATTTGGTAGAAAACTCACCAGAGACCCCTAGGCCTTACAAAAACAGTATACAAAGAGCATAGACAACTTGCCAAAGTGGGCCGTGCAATAGTAGTTACGAGTGTTAAACAGGGGACCCCAGGACTACCTGTAGTCAGACGTGGGTGTAACGGTGCCACACAAGGAATGTTTCATGGGCTCCCTGCCCCTCCCTGTTTCTGATGGGGAGGTGGAATATAATTTTCTTCCTTTATCCAGATAGAAGAGAAGTCAGAAAATAGATAACAATATATCAATCAGTAAGTTCATGGAGGAGGAGCAACTTACTGGCTGTGAGTTGGGAGAGGAACTGGATGTGTGTAAGTCAGTGTTTCTCCATTGCCTGGGAACCAGCTGTCAGTAAGAAGCATGCATTCTGCTCTCTCCTCCATCACAACACCACACAGGGCAGGCCACCAGGAGGGGGGCCTGAACTGACCCAATGTGTCTAATTCTGGGGCTTACTGTCAAAAGGATTTCTTCACAACAAATATAAGCCATGCCCTAGCATTTGCCAGTAACTAAGGAATCACAGAGGACTCCCATTTGCTTTACTCTTGTCTTATTTCTTAAAAGGTTCACAACTTGGAAAAGGAAAGAGTAGGGTTATTATTGGGACGCTTCAAACACTCCATTTATAAGTCTGGCAAGTATTTTGTGATAATGACAATACCATCTGATATGTCAGGGAGAGCTAGCAAAGGAACAATGTAACCCCAAGAAGTGGCTCTGGGAAGGAAATATGTGCAGGAAATGCAGGAGCAAGGAAACACTGCAAGGCTTATCATCATTACAAGTCTGAATCAAACACTGTTTTGATGGTTGCTTTATCAGCTGGGTATGTAGCTCCATCAGGCAAGACACTTTGTCTTGTTCATTGCTGAACCATCAGCACTTAAAATTCTTCCCAGAACACGGTAGTTCCTCAATAATTTTTTTTTTAAATAACAAGTTGTTGTGTTTTTTTTTAAGATTTTTTATTTATTTATTTGACAGAGATCACAAGTAGGCAGAGAGGCAGACAGATAGAGAGGGGGAAGCGGGTTCCCTGCTGAGCAGAGAGCCTAATCGGGGCTCGATCCCAGGACCATAGGATCATAACCTGAGCCAAAGGCAGAGGCTTTAATCCACTGAGCCACCCAGGCGCCCCTCAATAAATATTTTTTGAATGAATAAGTAAAACCCAATTGCCAGTGGTAGAATCGTAGACTCCCTTTATAGGTGAGTCCACTAAGGCCAAGAGAACCTCATTACCCATGGAGAAAATGCTGATTCGTGGCAGAAGCTGACTCCCAGGCTCCCACTCTGGCTCTTTCCATGACAACATTTTGCTTTTCCTCTCCTCCAGGCTGTCTCCCAACCCCACGCTCCTGACAAATCAGCTCACCTTTAACCTAATTTGCTTAAATGCCCTTTAACTTTGGTCTTTAATTTTTCTTTGACTAGCCAAGCTCTTTCTTCCTGAAATATGGCTTGTCTACGCTTGTCTTGAGCCTCTGTGTGTGCTCTGCTCACTCTCTGAAATAGGCCTCACCAAACCAGGCCCTTTGAAAGCACCATTCAAACTGTCTCCTTTCTAAGAACTCCTTCCTGATCAATCTTACCCAGCGTTAATTGCATCATTAAAGATTTATTTTATTTACATATTCTTGTGAGTTATGGTAGTTTATGTAGAACTTCGGGTGGAACTGAAGGGTATAGTATGGTCCCTCAGCTCTCATCTATTCGCCATTCTCCAGAAATTACTTCCCTCTGGAGTGGGATCCTACGGCTATGTTTGTACTGTTAGGATCCCATCTCCCTAGTCATAGATGAATAATCCAGGTGTGAACCACTGACCCAACCTGAGCTAATTGGATGTCTCTTCCAAAAATTGGGACTTTTGAGTTGAGAGACACAGAGCTTTTTCAGGAGGAGGAGGGCGTTGGGGAGAGGGCCTTCGTTATTGAATCATGCGCAAAGCAACATTCTAGAAAGAAAATTCACTAATCCACCTAGGTTTCCGGTGCCTATTGTTCTGGGGCCTGGGTCTTAGCTCTTCTTTGGATACCACCCCCGCATCTTTCCAGTATATTCTTGCTTTTGCATTAGCCAGCTAGAGTTAGCTTCTACGAAAGGCTATCAAAGCAAGACAAAATTCAATCTTCTCATTTTAAAGATAAGAAAACTTGAAGTCTGGAAATACCTTCCTTCAGGCCTTTTTGCGCATGTCTGTTCTTTTTTTTCCACTAGCTTGCCATTCACCTTTTTGTTGTCCCCTTCCACACCTGTATCCCACTTGCCTGTCCCTGTCCCATGCCTGTGCTTGCATAAGGGGAAAATGCACTCCTTACCATATGCAACATATGTTCCAGCTCCCTCCTCTCCAAAACTGCACAGTCATGTTTCATGAGAGGCTGTCTTTAGGGGCTTCTTGCCGTCCCTCTCTGCACAGTCATCCATCACGGCCATTTGTTTACTAGCTTCTAAGTGGAGATCCAGTAATGCAAAAAGCACTATTTAATAACAAGACTCCATCAGTAATTTGCATGTTTTACCAGCCCAAAGAGTTAAAACCCAAGTTCTTGTTTCCATAACAAGAGACAGTAAGAGCTGACACTGCCAGCTCAACTCTGCTTCTTTGTAAAGCCATGGACGAGGAACTGGATTGTGCTAGGACAGCCTTCCTTTACAGGCCGCTCTCAATGCTGCCGATACTTAGGAGGTTGGGAAGCCAGGGTGCAACATGAATGGGAAGAGAAACTGTCCTCCTTGTAAAGATTAAAACAGAATAGAATAGAATAGAATTTCTGAATGTTTTATTAATTTTAAATTCTACTGTGAGAAAAACTAGCATATTTGATTATGGGATTTAACATCTTTCAGAGGCTCACTTTATTCTTTGATTTTTTTTTAAGCCTTTTTACAATAACTACTCCATTATATTCACAGAGATGGGCCATTTAATTTTAACTTTAAAACAGAAATGAAAAAGGAGACTTGCAGTCCCTTGTGGAATAAAAGAGACCTTTATTTTTCAAAATTAATTCTGAAGTTTTATTTGTAATCTATGGCTTGATTTTTATACCTAATTTTTTTTAAAGATTTTATTTATTTATTTGACAGACAGAAATTACAAGTAGGCAGAGAGGCAGGCAGAGAGAGAAGTGGAAGCAGGCTCCCCGCTGAGCAGAGAGCCTGATGTGGGGCTCGATCCCAGGACCCTGGGGATCATGACCTGAGCAGAAGGCAGAGGCTTTAACCCACTGAGCCACCCAGGCGCCCCTATATCTAATTTTTATACCTAATGCATTTTCACTTCAGTTCAGCAGCTATATTTATTGGGTATTGTACTTACTTTGTCCCCAGATGTCTTGATGTGTCTTTAAGGAGTTTAATAACTAAATGTAAAGGTAAGTCTTACACATATAAAACAGTTTAAATAATATCATAAGCCAGAATAGATTTGCACCCCATGGAGGTCAGAAAGCAGGAGATGATTATATAAATATGTTTATGATTTTCAGAGAATGGTTTCTCTTTCAAAAGCATTATACCCAATTGACTACTCAACCATCAAAATTATGAAGCACACTTAAGGGGAAAGACATTATGCAATGACTCTAAAAATGGACATACTTTCTTAAGTACACCTTTAACTATTTAAACCAAAGAGAATCGTTTCAAGGCATGTTTCATAACCACTTAAATAACACCATTTCCAAGGAAGTTAGAGAAGTACAGAGATGCCTTAATAATGTGTTTCCCTGTGTGATGTCAGTGGAAAAGCCAGCTAGACAACTTCACCTCCAGATAGGCATGCTGGTGCAGAAGGCATAAGCTCCAACCCCATGCTCGCGCCACGAGTGACTCAGGAACATGCTTGCTGTCTTGTGGTGGGGGAGGCCAGCACGAAAGATAGATTAGCTTCTGTGGATGCCAGGCATACTTTACGATTGCCACTGGGTTGACACAAATTCAAGAGAAATGGGAAATGTGACAGAGAAGATTCCCAATCAGTTTTTCACTCTAGGACGACAGAATGTGTACTAGTTACGGACACAAACTTGGGAGTCCAACAGTCTGGGTTGGTATCCCAGCTCTACCATTCTTTGTTACTTGGACAAGTAACTTCTCTGCCTCAGTTTACTCATCTGTAACATGGAGGTAACAAAAGGTTTCCTGTGATGGTTAAATGAATTAAAGCATGGAAAATTCGTGTTGCCTGGCACACGGTAAATAATGTAAGTTTGTTTTTTTGTTTTAACTGAAGACTATTTGAATTATTACTTAAACAATACACCAGTCCACAGAGGGCAGGGTTCTCTGGATGCTTCTCTTTAGGACAACATCCTGTTGTTAAATCACCTGGGGAACAGAAGAGGTGAGGAATGACAAAGTCAATGGGAAATTTGCTGCATCCACTTTACATATCATTTATGTCTGCATGTGTGCCTACATTCTGTTGTCTATCCATGCTATGTGATCTAAACTATGCAACTCTCAAGGTAAATAAGCTCCAGGACTGAGGTAGTAAACTGAGGTCATTTGATTAATTTTTCCATTCTAAAGTATACATTAGGCAGAGGACAAAAATAGAGCTAGACAAAGAGAGAAGAGAGAACACAGAAGCATGAACAAGATAATTCTCCTAGAGAGATAAGAAAAGATTCTTCCTCATCAGTGTTTTGAGTACTTAAATCAGTCCTGTGACTTTTCTGTGGCCAATGGGCCTTTTAGTTGTGTAGGTGGTAATCAGGACTATTTAGTATGAGTGGTATTTTTGCCCAAATAATCCTGGTCTTCTGCCACAGGAATCTGGTAGAAATCTAGTTGAAATCTTTATTACGTCAATCTAAGGAATGTTACCCTTTCCTACTGGACTGAAAACCTGAGGGCAAAAGCCTTATCTATCTTGCTTTTTTTTTTTTTTTCCCACAGACTCTCCCACCTAGCACTGCGCTTAGAACATACTGGCACTCCACACATATTTTCTGACTGTTGGATCAGATCCTGGAAACTTGTCACTGAGAGTAATTCAAACAGTTCAGCTCCACATGGGCGCCCATGCATTTGTACCACTCCCTCTGCAAGTGCAGAGGTACATGCTGGGAAGTATTCAAGCATTAGAAACCTACCAGGGGTTCTAGTCTCCAAAGCCTTATATGTCACTAGCCACTCACTAATCATTATATGACAGGGTCCAAATCTGACATCACATGACCTTTGGCAGATGGCAAAGTAGTTTTGAAATCCATCTAAGTGCACAGTTAAAGAAACACTGGAAGGACATTTATATCCCCCCAGACCCTTGCAGAGAAGCTCTAGCAAACTGCCATTGCTGATAAATGTTTGATACATCAACACTAAATTTAACTGGCCTAGTTTTGGATTTCAGGTTAATCTTTAAGAATGAAAAAAAAAAAAGTTGAATGGCTATAGGAACACATCTCTTTTCTATTGACGCAACCAGAATTTCTAGTCTTGAGTCATTCCATATTTAAAGCTCAAACCACTAGTTGACTGATTTTTGAAAGGAAAAAGAAATTGACAACTGGAGAGATTTTGTCATGGGCTGGGAAAAAAACCATACTATTGGCATTTTCAAAATCTTCTCTATTTATTCTTTATGACAATATGTATAGAATAGTGATAGAAACTTGCAAATAGATTGCATATGCCCTTAATTACATTTAACTCACATTAGTTGTCTACTTCTTAAGACTTATAAAACTATAGAATTTTAAACTTATAGAGTCCTCTCTTTCTAAATCCTTCATTACAAACTTGGGAAACTGAGGTTGGAGGGAGGAGTGGCTGAGCCCTGGACCCCTTATTTGTTCCGTAGGAGCCAAGATAAGCCTCCGGATATCCCCACTCCTCTTTCCATTCTTCATTTGGTCTTTATTCAACTCCAAACGGTCATCTCTCTTTCAACCATAGGCTATTTCTACAAACGAGTAGTGTTCAGGTTGTAGGGACTCTTTTCCAGAAGCATAGGTGTTTTAGCTAATAGCTAACTCACTGCTTCCAAAAGTGGAACTGCAAAAAGTTCCTTTTGTCCTCTAGTGAAAGCAGTTCCCTGCCAAAGAGCATAAACACACTTAGATGTGGGAAAATTGAAGCCAACCAGTGCTATTTATTGTCACGCTGATATGCATTTGGATAAGGAGACACTCCTAACTGCAATGAATACAACTTCCACAATTCAAGGCAGAGGGTAGCACGTGGTGCCAGTGTAGGAGGGAGGAGACAGTGGCCTAAGTCCAACAGCGGGCATATCCCCAGGGAGTAGAAGAAAGTGTTTCTGTTGGGGATACCAGAGTTTAACAGAGCAATGGGAACCAGAGTATATGTCATTCCACAGGCTAAGAAAGGCGAAAGGACTCCAACAATCATGAGGCTAATTGTCATGGCTCTCATTAAGAATGACCAATTAAGAATGAGCCATATAGCTCCTGGATAAAATCAGCCCACCAGTCCTTTCTCTCTTTCTTCCTTTTTTTTTTTTAGATTTTATTTACTTGGGCTTTATCTACCCCTCCCTCCTGCTCGTACTCTCTCTCACTTGCTTGCTCTTGCTCTCTCTCAAATAAGTAAATAAAATCTTTAAAAATATATTTTATTTATTTATTTGATAGAGAGAGAGGAAGAGAGTGAGCAAGAGCAGGGTGGAGGGGGGAGGGGAAGGACAAGCAGACTCCCCGCTGAGCAGAGAGCCCAACACCTTGCTGGATCCCAGGACCCCAAGACGATGACCCCAGCTGAAGGCAGAACACTGAGCCAACTGAGACATGCAGATGCCCACCCACCAATCTTTTCAAGTTATCTTGGCAAAAGCCAATTATATGTTGGCAATTCAAATATAACATTCATATCTAAAAAATTACATTATGACACTATAACACATTTTGCCATCTTCATTATACTATAATATTTACAAGCTATATAACCCATAGAAGGAAGCAGTTTATTAAGAAAAGAGAAAAAGTCTTTTAATCTGCTCACATTTGTTCTGAGAGCCCAGATTCCACAAATAGAGGTATTTCCTCTAAGGACCCATATTAATACAGATGATTAATGAAAATTAAAAATTCAATATTTTCTTTAATTAAAATGAAACATGAAAAGACATGTTTCTAAAATTTGTCTTTCTAGGTATTTGGCCATTCCAAAGGTCCAACATCATTTTGCACATTGGTAAGTGAAGTGGTTTCTATTGTTCCATTTTCACAGAAAGGGATGGAATATTTGAGACCCTGTGAATCCTACTTGGTAGACTGGCATTCTGGCAACTTATAAAGTGGTCTTTAGCTCTGCTTCATGATTGCCCTGAGGAGAAATTCAAAAGAGCCTTGAATAAGGGTTAGACCACTTAAGGATGGAGCATATGATTTCAGGAAACCTAAAAAAACCTTTGAAAGTTGAGCCATTGCCATTGCATGTGTTAAGAATGCCTTTCTTTTTTGAGTGTTTAAACCACACATATTTACCACACAGTACTTCTATTCCACTCTCCCTTTCTCATGACTCATCTATCCTGTAGTTTAACAACCGGTCTTTTCAATTCTCACCCGCTCTAATTTCATCCCAAAGATTGCAACATGTTGGATACTTCACTTTCACGTGGTTTAGTCTTCCTTCTTATCTTGGACATTCTCTGATTATCCAGGGAGCCCACAGGTGAGTATTAGAGTTGCTTTCTTTTCTTTTTTCTTTTCTTTTCTTTTCTTTTTTCTTTTTTTTTAAACTCAATTAGCCAACATATAGTACATCATTAGTCTCAGAGGTAGTGTTCAACAATTTATCAGTTGCATATAAAACCCAGTAATCATTACATCATGTGCTCTCCTTAATGCCCATCACCCAATTACCCCATCCCTCCACCCACCTCCCCTCTAGCAACCCTCAGTTGGTTTCCTGTCATTAAGAATCTCTCACAGTTTTTCTCCCTCTTTGAAGACTTCCCTTTCAGTTTTCCCTCCCTTCCCCTATGCTGCTTTGTGTTGTTTCCACATAAGTGAAACCATATAATTGTCTTCCTCTGATTGATTTATTTTGTTCAGCATAATACCCTTCAGTTCCATCTAGGTGGATGCAAATGGTAAATATTCATCTGTTCTAATGGCTGAGTAATATTCCATTGTGTGTGTGTGTGTGTGTGTGTGTGTGTGTGTGTATACCACATCTTCTTTATCCATTCATGTATCAATGGACATGGAGTTGCTTTCTTACTTTTAGACAGAGGATAGTCCTGATTCTGTCACATTTGTGATATGGATGGGTGAGCTGTAAACTTAGCTTTTAAAGTGCTATTAGAAGTGTATTATGGTAGAATTGCAAATCTTAACTATAAGATTGTTAGGTGGTAGAGCCATTTTTCATATGCAGTCATGGTGGTAATAGGGAATAATGAGATGGTTCGCATCTTGGCACCAAAACATGACCCAGGTTTGTAAAGGTAATCTGTTAAGTGGGGGGCCACCAAGGGTCTCTGTACAGGCCACCAAATGTGGGGCAACCTGGGTGGGTGGAGGCTGGCAGCACAGGCAGTGGAAGAATTCACCCAAGGCAGACCAAGGAGATAGAAGTTTATTGAGTATACTGCAAGGGAGAGACAGACAGGACAGTGAGGTAGAGTTTGCCTGCTATGAGGCAGGGGTGGGGGACTATGGTTAAAGGGGAGTGTGAGGAGGTATGGGAACATATGGAATTTTCCTTTTTGGGTAGATGTAAGTAACCCATTGGTCAGCTAGGCCTCATGTGTATTTTGAGGTGGGTTGTCTGATGGGCCTATTGGTATTCAGCCAGGTCAGCGTGGGACCTTCTACCTTATTCAGCTTCCCATTGTTCAAGCTGGTTGCCCCAAAAGAGCCTTTACACTCCCCCCTGAACAATTTTGACCCTTAAATCTTTAAGATTGCTGAGGGTAAAAGGTCTTGTCTTCTGTAACTGCTTCATGCTGAATGAGAGGTGTAGAGAAGGCCAAGACAGCTGTGTCTAGAGTTGATGACCTATGGGAGTCTCCCTTGAGCAGAGAGGATCCTGTCAGCTTGACAATGTGGTGATGAAGGATGCTTGGCACCAGGAGGAAAAGCATGGGAGAAAATAGCAAAACATAGAATAACAAGAAGAAAAAGAAGCCCAAATAAGAGTCCTTTGATGGTTGGCAAAAACCCTCCCCCTATCTAGGATTTTAACCAGTCGGTGAAAGAAAAGGAAAGATCTTTTATTTTTTTTTAAGATTTTATTTATTTATTTGACAGACAGAGATCACAAGTAGGCAGAGAGGCAGGTGTGGGGTGGGGGGGGAAGCAGGCTCCCCACTGAGCAGGAAGCCCCATGTGGGGCTTGATCCCAGGACCCTGGGATCATGACCTGAGCCGAAGACAGAGGCCTAACCCACTGAGCCACCCAGGTGCCTCAAGGAAAGATCTTTTAGAGTACCAATTTGAATACTCATGTCAGTTAGAAACCCAGAAATATTTGTGGTAATCTAGAATGTATACCCAGCACTCTGTTTTTGTGATAATACATGTTGCACCTTGTGCAGCAGTTAAAACATCCAATGCCATTCTACTTTGTAAAACTGCTTTACACATTTGTGTGTTACTTCAGTATTTAATAAGGAAATACTATTTTGAGTGTCATCTAGGGCTTCAACTGTGTACTTATTAAGTGTGTCCATGTGCCAAGTGACATCCTCCAGTCCTAAAGAGGAAATAAAGAAGTGTGTTAGGTGGCCATAGCAATAAAATACGGAACATGTCCACTGTCGTTTTAAATTTGAAGGATTGGCTGGGTTGGTAATGGTCTTAATGCATCTGTGCATCCAGGCAAACCCCAGAGTACAGAGGCCTATCCAGCCTGGGGAAAGCCGTGGCTGCAGGTTAGAGCTGCAGAACCACTGGGTCCCATTAGGAGCCAGCCATCTAATTCTGGGCCTCTTTGTCCAGTCAGCAGCAAACCAATTAGTGACCAGAAGAACAATGATTTGTGAGTGTATTTCTGATGACAGCCATCTAACTACCCTGTGCTATTTGCCCATGTATCATAAGGATGGTTCCTTTATTCCCGGCATAGAATTGCCTTTTGGCTTAACTGTCCCATTGTGGGGTAAGCCATAAATATTCATCCCAGATTTAATATGTTCCATTCAATGTATACTGAGAAGTTGGGTTTGTAACTTAGGTATCTTCTGGTCCCCATTTATCTGCGGATGAGTGCATTTAGTCAGAACCTTAATGGTTTAAGAGTATGAAAAGGTCTGATTGTGGCCTGAGAGATTCCAGTCGGTGTTGACCATAGACCAGAGGGTAAGGTTTAGTTTTGTTATAGAAATATCACAAAAAAAGGGGCACCTGGATGACTCAGTGGGTTAAAGCCTCTGCCTTCGGCTCAGTTCATGATCCCGGGGTCCTGGGATCGAGTCCCCCATTGAGCTCTCTGCTCAGCAGGGAGCCTGCTTCTCCTTCTCTCTCTGCCTGCTTGTGATCTCTCTCTGTCAAATAAATAAATAAAATCTTTTAAAAAAAAAGAAATATCACAAAATAGAGCAGTATTTGGGTCATAGATCATATCTAAGGCATAATTACATAAGGAATGCCAATCTCTGCCCTGAAATAGGGAGACCCATCAAGACACAGACCAGATGTGCTTGAGACAGGTAGAATCCCAGCAAGCTGTTGGATTTTGAAGTTCAGCATAATGTCATGCCCATTGTAAGAAGAAATTGTCAGTATGAATTGGGGAAAAGAGAATGAAAAAGAAATGTACAGCCATCATTGTGATTTGAAGAAGTTTGAGGTCTTTCACAGGTTCACAGGAGTAAGAAGATGCATTAACAGGCACCCTGGATTCCTATAGGGAAGATACAAGTTGAATTCTTGATATATGAGTCCATGAGGAATGTCCCAAATTTATGGCTATGGGAGTACATCATATGACCCAGTGGTGGCCCTTCCATTTGGGTGTTAAATCAAATCCCCTGCTGTATTAGACTTCCACACCTTTAAATAAACCATGTGTCCCAGATTTATATGGGGTGTGTTGCTAGTAACTGTCAGATAAGGTTTAGGGAGAATATGGTCTGCATATCTATTTAGAAATTTATGAATATTAACTCCACTTTTGGCAGACATATTTGCTGGAAGGGCTGTGGCCTAAATAGTCTGAGTTTGACTTATCTCCTTTTCCATGAAACTATTGCTATCAATAAACCCACTGTCATCTGCCTTATCAATAGGAGACTCTTTTAAGTCTGATTTGCTAAATAAACAAGATCAACAACCTCTAGTTATTGTAATAACCTCAGGTAATGTTCTATAGAAGTACAATGGTCAGTCCAGGCACAAGGGCAGTTTTAGTTTGCAGTGACTTTGAGAGATGGAAGAAGATTGGAAACCTTGGTTTGGAAAGCCATAGCTAGATATTTGGGGAAACTAGAAGAATTCAGAATCTAGTCTAGTTTATGATAAATAGTGTAAAAATCCAATATCTGCAAAGCTGTTAGTGAAACATTTTCTCTATAATTGCCCTCATTTTTATCAAAGATAGCCAAATCAAGACTAATTTGTTTAAAAATCCATTTTTAACAAACTTGGCCTAGTTGTTTACATAAGTTCAACAAGGATAATGATTGATCATATAGATCTTTCAGCATCTGCTTTGCTGGAACTTTTTATAAGGAATCTCTAGGTTGAACTTTTATTAGCATCTTTAGGCCAGAAGCCACAACAAGTACTTGCCATCAGATATGCCAGCAATACCTGTAGGTTTGGGCAAATTCTTCTTGAGGTTCCCAAAGTATCCTGAGGTTCTTGTACCTGCCACGAAGTGACGTTCTTTATTCACCTGGTAATGCTATAAGCAAGGTATCAGGCCAACATTTCCAAGAGGCTTTATGGCTCCAGGTTTCATAAAGTCAGACTTAGTTCCTATCAGCTGTCTCATCACATCTCGAGTCTATGCAAGTCTCTCAAATATGACATTCCAGTCAAAGCCTTGGTAATATAACCAGTGTTTCCAATGGTGTCTTGTTATAAGGAAAACAGATTCTTATTAAACTTATGCATATAACTATAATTGCCATGAAGGAAAGAATAGTCACTGAGACTTTTTTGAATTCTGGAGGGTTCAGATAGAGAGAAAAGTTAAATGCTTCAATTTGTTCACAAAGAAATATTTAATCATACTTTTGTATATCATGGATATCTTAAGAGAAAGTTTCCTTAATCTGGAAGGACCTACATTAGAGAACCAGTAATGTTTGAAAGAAGAGTCACAAAAACTATACTCATCTTCCTTAATTCATTTAGTCCTGTGTTACTAATCTTCTTGTTCAGTTTGAATACAGCTTTTAGTTACTTCTGGAAGTTCTCACCCATTTTAGTTTTATGATCTTAAAGATATCATATGCCTGTAATTGTCAAAAGTCCTTTTTATGGATCTCCTTGAAGATGAAACTCATTTTGCAAGAGAACAATAGCTATAGATGACAGAAGACTAAAAAAAATCGACATGGTTAAAATCTGATATGAGCGTTACCAAAACATATGAAAACTTTAGGAATTGCACATAGTCTTTAGAATAGCTATAGCATTTACCCAAACAACACAACCTAAGGCATAACATTATCTGCTAAACAGTGCTTCCAGAGTAACTGAACAAACTAAATAAAAAGCCCTAATTAATCAAAAAGATTTCATTTACAATTCAAATCTCAGAGAATTTTGTTAAAACCTCAGAAAGTTATGGAGCATGTGCCTAAACAGGATTAAGGATCATCAAAGGCCTGATAAAAACAAAACAGAAACTTTGGTCTTCTGGACAGACAAAAGAGAAAAATAACCTTTTGTTTACATTTTTTTTTTAAATCAAGAACAAACCAAAAATCACGAAAACTTTGTCTTCTAACAGAGTTGATCTTATATCAGTGTGGTTTCAAAACCATTCCTTTCAACCTTAGTCCATCCTGGCCACATGAAGTTTTCACAAATCTTCTACAATTTTCTTTTACATTGAGATTTTGTTCGAAGACTTTTCTCTCCAAACAACCAATCTCTTAGGATAAAATTACTTTGCTTTTCCTTCAACAAAAATGTATTCCCATTCCTTGTATTTTTCTTACACATCTCCTGCTTTCCCACACACAGAGCTGCTTTCCTTATTTCCATCAGTCTTCGTTACATTTAACAGCATTTTAACACTTAGTCTCTAGTGAAAACCAATTGTGAACTGTTACACCAGAATTCTTTAGATGATAAATGTATTAATCAATTAAGCATAAAGCATGTTTTCCAATAGACCGAAGTATCTTTAGTTTCTCTGCAATTAGAAGCTTAAAATGGACAAACCTTATGTTTAGTCATTTATGTTTCTGTATTTTATCCTATTTGGAAAAAACTTTAATATCCAATGGATTCAATCCAACTTATCATTTAACTTAGCAAAACTTCAGAGTTTGAGGTTCAATAGCTATTCACAGGATCAGATGGGCCATGAAACTGAGCAAGACTCATTCTACAGTTTTTAAGGAGGCCGGTGTTTTGGGACAATGTCATAAAGTCTTGCACATATGAGAACTCTGACCATTTGGAGGAGTTCTGGCAAAAGAAGTCAAGCTGGAAAATAATATTATAAGGAAGAGTCCTGAGGAGAGCCCATACCTCTTGATCTGGGGGTTTGTACTGAGGCCAGGAAACATTACATAAAAAGATGAGAAATTTTTTCCCTCAGGCCTCGAGGGTTGATTTGTTCCAGTTTTTAAGAATACAACCCCCCCACCCAAGAGTGAGTCCGAAGGAAGAGAGGGGGTTTGAAGACTCGCTGCCAATTCCCAAAAGGGAATCCCACCAAAAGGGATGGAGCTCTGATTAGTGGTCACGATTTCAGTCAGGGCATCCCACGGACCTGAAAAAGGACAGGACCTTATACGGGGTGATTAATTCTTTTAGGGCATGTCACTAAGAAGAGGGTCACAGCAAATAGCGGTGGTACTTTCTATTGGGTGTCCCCTCCAACAGGGAGAGCCAGACACTGGGCAACTGAACCAGGTCAGAAAAATCGGGGTAGGACTCACCTACCCGAATGCATAGGAACATGTTTACCAAGATGCATAGGAATGTATTTACCAAGATGGGGTCTGGATCTATGGAAACAAAGGAAAAAGAGAAGGGAACCAAAAGAAGTAAGGCGGCTGAAAGTCAGCCAGCAACAAGAAAGGTCCCAACCGAATCCATACATGTGTGGATTCACCCTGGTCGAGCTGCCTTCGCCAGCCACACCACACCTTGGTGGGTGGTGTGAACAGTACCTTGGGGGATGGAATGAGAAAGCAGAGGAAAGGGGTCCTTCACCCTCACAAGCATGGACAGTCTGACCTATTTGCTCTCAGACCTTCAGACCACACCAGGGAGCTGCTCTGGTCAGAGCTCTTCAGTTGTCTGGGAAATTCTAAGTTTAGGCTGCAGAGAAGCTAAAAGAGAAAGGAGATGGGGGAAAGGATCCCTCCAAAGGGCAAGAGGGGAAATCCCTCACCTTTTCAGGCCAGGTCCAGCTGGTTTCCCCGGTCTTTGTTTCCTCACCAAGGAGTCACCTCAGACAGAGGTCAAAAGGGGTACCTCACTCTGTAGTGGAGGAGAAAGGACGTCAGGATAGGCTTTGTGGAGGAGCCTGCAAGGATAAAGATGGAAGGATGAGGATGAGTTAACCAGGTTTGTGGGGGGGGGGTTGTTTTGTTTTGTTTTGTTTTGTTTTGTTTTGGTGGAAGGGAGTAGGTTGGAGGCAATATAGAGGGAAGAGCATTCCAGAATAGGAGATGGCATATACAAGGATGGAGAAACCAAAAATAGCATAGAAGTACAAGAAACTAGATAAATTATTGTGTTGTTGAGGTCAAACATGTGAGACAGACAGTGTAAGGGTTTCTTCCCTCCCAGAGAGGGAGGCAGGAGCCCTCCTCGGGGGTAGTGAGCTTTGGCTCTACCCTCTCAGTGATGGATTTTGAGAGGTAATAAAATAGTTGGTTTAAAATTTATGTTCTTTTTTGTTGCTGTATAGAAAATGGATTTGGAGAGAACAAAATGGGAAGAAGGGAGACCAGTTAGGAGTTTAGATCAGTCAGAAATTCAAAAAGATAGGATGAAACACTGGGCCAGTGATAGCACAACTGGAAGGCCGGTGATGAATTTGAGAAATATTTAAGCATTAGAATTGATAGTAGCCAGATTAGAATTAACATGGGAGGAGGAATAGTAAAGAAAGGGAAAAGCCAAGAATAACTTGAGGGACTGATTGACATAACCAACTAAAAGAGATTAAAATAAAGAAGAAAAGGTTAATTCTGTCTGTGCTTTATTGACTTGGCATTCAGGGATGGTGTTCAAGTGGACATGTCCATCAGGCATTGTGTTACCCAAGTCTAAATTTCAGGAAAGATGTCCAGGCTCCAATACAGATTTAGGAGGCATCTACTTCAAGGAGGCTCAAAAAATGCAAGTAGATGAAATCATGCAAGCAGAGTCCATTAGAGTTGTTAGATTCAGAGTTGTTGACTTAGGAACCTTCACATTTAAATTGGAAGGTGAACAGCGCTTGAAGCAGAAGAGAAGGGTTGATTACAAAGACATGGAAGACCCGGAGAGTGAGCATTCACAGAAGCCAAAGGAATAGCAAGTTTCGAGAAGGAGGAGACATCTCCAGGGTCAAAGCCACATGTGAGTTAGGGATTAATATGTGGTCAGGTCATGATATTTTTGCTTTATCTCTGTGATATTTATAAGTTATGACTGTAGTTTTACATTCTTTATGTCAGTTATCCTCTGTTCCTTTTCTGACATTCCAGTCTTAGTGAGATCATTTGTGTGGTGATTAGTAGCTAAATGAACACTCATTTAAAGCTTTTTAAGAACCTTTGAGTATAGTTGATACACAAAGTTATATTAGTGTTAGGTGTACAGCTTAGTGATTTGACAAGTTTATACATCATGCCATGCTCACCACATGAATATAATGTACCAGGGAAGTTATTATGATTACTATACACGGAATAATTCCCAATGTTTGGAGCACACTTCAAGATCCATGGTCCCCAAACCCAAACCAATAAAAGTCAAGTAAGTCAAAAAAACACCCCATGGAAGGAGTCACTTTTTAAGGCAAGGGGCTTGTTTTGTGATCTTATGTAATCAAGTTTTAACATCCCCATATGTGTTAATCCAGGTATAGCAGGTGGCGTCAGTCATAGCATAGGCACGGCTCTGCCCACGTAAAAGATAACCAAGAGCTACCTTATTATCAAGAAAAACTTTGGCCAGGAAGTCTAAGGATCTTTGTTGCACAGTTATTGCTTTAACAGCAGATCCTGTAATAATTTTAAAAATTAAGAAGTTAATTTTTAATTAAATCATGGCTCAGTCGGTAAAGCATCCAACTCTTGATTTCGGCTGAGGTCATGATCCTAAGTTTGTGAAATCCCCTGCTGGGCTCTGTGCAGGGTGCGGAGCCAGGTTAAGATTCTTTCTCTCCCTCTCCCTTTGCCCTTTCCACTCCCCGTCCCTCTCCCTCTCTCTCCTCTCTTTCTCTGTCTCAAAAAAAAGAAAGAAGAAAGAAAGAAAAAGAAAGAAAGAAAGAAAGAAAGAAAGAAAGAAAGAAAGAAGAAAGAAAGAAAGGAAGAAAAGAAGTTAGACTTATTACATTTATTTCTAACTAGGGAAATAGGGATCTGTCAAAAAGAGTAAATCCAGAATCATGAAAGCCTCTTGTTACATCCTTTCTAACCTCATAATGTAAATTTACGGGAATTGAGAGATGTCTTATTTCATTTATGAAACATTAAGGGCATGGTTAGATTTTTTTCCTAGCCTGAAACAGAAGTTTGTTCTAAGTTCCAAAGGTTACTCCCCTCAGCAGTGGTCTGGGAGATAAAGATAAGGGTGTGCCAAAGTAAAGGAAAGGGAACAAGAAAGGGCCTCATGGTCGATTAAAGCATGAAGTCTTGATTTGTTGTCTTGGGTGGGTGCAGTCTAGTTGATATCAGCTCCTTCTCCTTCATGTCACTTTGATTTGGAGGTCCCCAACATCTGCACAAGACCAGAGGTCGTGTGGAGCCATTTTTCTAGCTGTGTGATGTGTACCCGAGGCTTAATACCTTTTAGTTTTATAGCAATGTCAGTGGTCAGAATCATTTGCTAAAGTCCTTTCCAAAGGGGGCTCAAGAGCGGCTTTTCTCTGATGATGTTTTCAAAATATCTAATCACCAGGCTGTAAACTGTGACCAGCAGTATCCTTTGAATTGGGATCTAGAAAGGCTCTTTTAATCTTTTGATGATAGGCTTGAACATAAGACATTAGAGACTTACAGCAACTGGTCATACCAGCATGAAGTCAACAAGGGATTGGCAGAAGATTGTATGCAAGAGAATTCCAAGAAGTTTGCAAGGTTTTTGTATAAGGCTCATGTGATTGGTCCAGAGAATTGGTTCCTTATTCACTGAAGATTGTGGAAGGTATACCTCAAATGGATAACACACTTTCCAACAGTTTCTTTGCTACTTTGAGGGCATTGGTCTTGCAACAAGGAAAGGCTTTAACTCCTCTAACATACATACAATTACAGGAACATACTGGTCATCCATACTAAGCAGCAGGTGAATGAAGTCCATCAGCAAGTACTCAAAGGGTGTAGGAAGAAGAGCCCTGAGGCCTCTGGGCAGCTAAAACTGTTTTTCCAGAAGGATGGATCTGACAAGTCAGACATTGCTGATAGACTGTTTTTGTAATTTTATAGAAGTTTTCCCACTAATATCTATATAATATTAGGGGTCATCTTAAATGCACTATGGTCAATGAAGGAATGCAGAAATTTTTTAAAAATGGGGCTTGTCAGGAAGCATGGAAGAACCAAGCAGCTGTTTCGGGTTTTCTAAAGCCCCATTTGCTTGATTTACAGTCAGTGTTAATGTTTTTATTTAGGAGCAGACTGTGGCCATGTTGCAAGGACATCAGGATGGCAAAAGTCTGGCAATGAGGGGCCGTTTTTGTGGAGACAGAATGGACTCTATCCACCTGTACCACAGTCTTACAACTACAACATAAAGAAAGCTTAGTACTACTTCTTATTTAACAATGCTTCCCATATAATTTAACAGAGCAAATAAGCCTAATAGTTTAGCAAATCTTTTGGAATGTTCCAAGTTAAAAAGACTTAAGCAGATCAAAAGTCAAAAAAAAAAAGTCATTTTAACTAAGAGAAAACCAAATTCTAATTTTGCTCCAGCTTACTTTTGATATTAAAACTGATTTTTAAATAAATTCATTTTAATCTTAGTCAACTTGGCCACCCATTAAAATTTGTTTTCAAAGATTCCCTTTTTGGGGTACCTGAATGGCTCAGTTGGTTAAAGTATCCAACTCTCTCTCTCTCTCTCTCTCTCTCTTTTTTTAAAAGATTTTATTTATCTATTTGATAGAGAGAGAGAGATCACAAGTAGGCAGAGAGAGAGGGGGAAGCAGGCTCCCCACTGAGCAGAGAGCCCAACATGGGACTCAATCCCAGGACCCTGAGATCATGACCTGAGCCGAAGGCAGAGGCTTAACCCACTGAGCCACCAAGGCACCCCAGTATCCAACTCCTGATTTAAGCTAAGGTCATGATCTCAGGGTTGTGAGATTGAGCCCAAGTCAAGCTCCACACTGGGCATGGAGCCTGCTTAAGATTCCCTTTTCATAAACCTTCTATAACTTTCCTTTTTATATTCTGGTGTGTGTTTGTTTGTTGGTTTGTTTTTCTTCAAACAGCCAGCCTTACTTTAGGACAAAATTATTTCTTTATCCTCAACAAAAAAATGTATCTCCATTTCTTAACCCTTCTGTCATAGAAAACACATACTACTTTCCTGGCCTATGGATATGTTTTCCCTTACTATTTCCAGTAGCTTTAGTTGCATATATTAAGTACAATGTTTAATCCTTAGCAACCTTAACTAAGTAAAATTAAATAGCAAGCAATTGTGAACTGTTACACCAGCATTATTTTTGTTTCTTTGTTTTGTTTTTTCATTTAGAGAGGGAGAGAGAGGAGCGGGAAAGCGGCAGAGGGAGAGGAAGAGAAAGAATCTGAAGCAGGTTGCACACCTGTGCGAACCCAACTTGGGGCTTATTCTCACAAGTCTGAGATCATGACCTGAGCTGAAATCAAGAGTCACATGACTGGGGTGCCTGGGTGGCTCAGTGGGTTAAGCCGCTGCCTTCAGCTCAGGTCATGATCTCAGGGTCCTGGGATCGAGTCCCGCATCGGGCTCTCTGCTCAGCAGGGAGTCTGCTTCTCTCTCTCTCTCTCTCTCTCTCTCTCTCTGCCTGCCTCTCCATCTACTTGTAATCTCTCTCTGTCAAATAAATAAATAAAAATCTTAAAAAAAAAAAAAAAGAGTCACATGATTAACTGGTTGAGCCACGCAGGCGCCCCAGCATACTTCAGACTTGCAAATTTATGAATACATTTCATAGTTTTAAGAAACATATGCCTTTTAAAATTTTCCAGTGTAGCATTAACATACTTAAATATCTTTTAGTTTTTCTGTAATATGAAGCTGAAAGTAGATGAACCTGTTTAGTAATGTTTTAATATTTTGTCTTATATGGAAATGATCTGAATTTTAAATAAATTTAACTGAATTCATCATTTCACCTAACTCAGCAAAACTTTATGTTTTTAGTTTATCAGAAAGATTTAGGAGAATATTTATTTACTTATTTATTTATTTAAAATTATTATTTTAATTGAAGAGAGAGAGTGGAGGGGTAGGGGCAGAGGGAGAGAGAGAGAGAGAGAGAGAAGGAGACTACTAAGCAGGTTCTACACTCATTGGGGAGCCCAGCCCGGGGATCAGTCTCACAACTCTGAGATCATGACCTGAGCTGAAATCAAGTTGGACACCTAACTGACTGAGTCATCCAGGTGCCCTTTGGGACTCTATTTTAAAAATCTACCTAATTAGGGGCACCTGGGTGGCTCAGTGGGTTAAAGCCTCTGCCTTCGGCTCAGGTCATGATCCCAGGGTTCTGGGATCGAGCCCCGCATCAGGCTCTCTACTCAGCCGGGAGCCTGCTTCCTCCTCTCTCTCTGCCTGCTTCTCTGCCTACTTGTGATCTCTGTCTGTCAAATAAATAAATAAAATCTTAAAAAAAAAAAATAAAAAAAAAAAAATAAATAAAAATCTACCTAATTAAAAAAATTATTGACATCTATTCAATGAATTTGCTCTTAACAATTATGCTGAGATTGCCCATAAAAACTTAATGGGACATCAAAGTCAATCTCCCAAGCTACTTAAAAACATTTTTATGACCGATAACATTCATTTATTTGACTTAAAGTCACGCAGAAAAAAAAATTTCAATTTTACTGACGATAACTCTTAAGATATGTCTATTTTAATTAAAACCACTACTTTAAACTAACTTTTATATCAAAATTTTCCCAGATCATATGGACTTGGAAAAACATTTGGGTTAGTTTCTATCTTTCTGAGAGCTGTAAAATGCCCAGTCCTTAAAAGTACTTCCTTTAAACCAGTTGAGCTCTTTTACAAATTACTTTAGTGATACCACCCAGAGGTTAGAAAAATATATCATGTGTACCACATATATAGTGACACACACAGATAGATGCAAAGACCTTATAGTTACTAATATTTGTGAAGAGGATTTTCTTTTAAAAATTAGATATTTCATGTTAACTGAAACTGAGCACATGCTTACAAAATTTCTTTGGCTGAAAAAAATTGGTGAAATTATTTTGTTTTTCAAAGGAGGAAGGGTATCATGAGAACAGAAAAATGAATAAAAGTTCTTTTATAAGAATGACTTCAACCTGGGATTTCAGGTGTATTTGGTGAAACTAGTAACTGAGGTTTCCAAGTTCTTATCCAGATTTTTAAAATACTTTATTTCACTTTCATTTATTTTTTATGGAAACATAATTAACATACAATATTATATTAATTGTAGGTATATAATATAATGATTCAACAATTCTATATATTACTCATTGCTTATCATAAGTTTGTCCTTAGTTCCCTTTATCTATCTCACCCATCCTTCCCCCACCTTCCTTCTGGTAACCACCAGTTTGTTCTCTGTATATGGCTTTGGTTTTTTGTTTATCTAACTTTTCTTTGTTTGTACATTTTTTTTGTTTCTTCACTTCCACATATGAATGAAATTATATGGTATTTGTCTTTCTCTGTCTGACTTATTTCACTTAGCTTTATACCCTCTAGTCCACCCATGTTGACACAAATGGCAAGCTCATGCTTGTTTATGGCTGAGTAATATTCCACCGTATATGATGTGTGTGTGTGTCTCTATATACTGTATGTATGTACACATCTTCTTTATCTATTCAACTATTGATGGACACTTATATTTGCTGCAACAAATATAAGGGTACATGTATCTTTTGGAATTAGTGTTTTTATTTTCTTTGGGTAGAAAACCAGTAGTGGAATACTGGATCATATGGTAATTCTATTTTTAATTTTTTGAGGAACCTCCACACTGTTTTCCACAGTGGCTGCACCAATTTGCTTTCCCACCAATAGTGCATAAAGATTCCTATTTCTCCACAGCCTCACCAACATGTATTATTTCTTGTCCTTTCAATTCTAGCCATTCTGACAGGTGTGAGATGTTAGCTCATTGTGGTTTTCATTTACATTTTCCTGATAATGAGCGATGTTGAGCATCCTTTCACGTGTTTGTTGGCCATCTGAATGTCTTCTTTAGAAAAATATTTGTTCAGGTCGTCTGCCTATTTTTTTAACTGGATTATTTTGTTCTAAGTTCTTCACATATTTTTGATATTAACTCCTCATGGATATATCATTTACAAATAACTTCTATTTAGTAGATTGCCTTGTCATTTTGTTGATGGTTTCCTTCACTATGCAAACACTTTTTTTATTTCAGTGTAGTCCCAATAGTTCAATTTTATTTTTGTATCCCTTGCCTTAGAAGACATATCTAAAAAAATATTTCTATGGCCAATGTCAAAGAAATTACTGTCTATGTTTTTTTTCTAGGAGTTTAATGGTTTCAAGTCTCACATTAAGTCTTTAATCAATTTTGAGTTTATATATTGTATGGTATAAGAAAGTGTTCCAGTTTTATTCTTTTGTGTGTAGCTGTCCAGTTTTCCCAGCACCATTTGTGGAAGAGACTGTCTTCTCCATTGTATATTTTTGCCTTCTTGTCATAGATATTCCTCTATGACATATAATTGACCATATTAGCATGCGCTTGTTTCTGGGTTTTCTATTCTCTTTTACTGGTCTTTATGTCTCTATGTCTATTTTTGTGCCTGTGCTATTCTGTTTTCATTATTACAGCTTTATAATATATTTTGAAACACAGAATTGTGATACCTCTAGCTTTGTCAATCATTCTCAAGATTGCTTTGGCTATTTGGGGTCTTTATGGAGAGGATTTTTAAGATTCGTATTTGTCCCTGGATTTAATCTTTTGAGGCACAAGAGTCTTTTTAGCAGTTTGTATTTTAATAAGTCTTCTTTTCCCCTCTCTTTTTTCCTTTAGTCTCAGGTACACTGTAAGCTGTGTTTACCTTTCAAAGACATGATAATTAATATATATAGCTTTAAGAAACAGAGAAAGAAAGGAAATTTGTTCAAGAAGGATTTCGGTTTTCTAAAACCAATAATTTACAAGCCTTTTGAGATAAACAGATTGATAAAGGAATGGGTAAACTTTGAATTGCCTCCAGAGCTGACTTTTGTTTTCCAAAAGATTTTTAAGACAGACAGTTGTTCTCAATTCCTCAAAGAATTAGGCTGTAAATTAAATGACTTCATAGGCTGATCTATATATCAAACTATATTATCCTACATACTCTTCTTTCCCTCTGGGTACATAGTCTTAAATATTTCTGGCAGTATTGAATAACCCCTCTTGTGTATAAGATGGGCTACCAAAGAGGGTGAAAGGATATTGTCTTTCCCAAATCCAGAGTCACTCCCAAAAATAACCAAAAGAAAGGGGCAACAACCTGAATGTCCCAGACAGTCAGAAAGCCAAACCCAGTTATGCAAGATGAGACAAGTAAGAAGGAAATGGTTATTTCTGGGAGAGGAAGGATCAATAAACAACGAGTTTAGATTTGTAAAGGAAATGGCAAGGTGAAATTTTATTTTATTTTATTTTTTAAAGATTTTATTTATTTATTTGACAGAGATTGCAAGTAGGCAGAGAGGCAGGCAGAGAGAGAAGAGGAAGCAGGCTCCCTGCTGAGCAGAGAGCCCGATGAGGGGCTTGATCCCAAGACCCTGGGATCATGACTTGAGCCAAAGGCAGAGGCTTTAACCCACTGAGCCACCCAGGTGTCCCGAAATTTTATTTTTCATTCTCAAGTGAACATTACAGACAGAGATTTAGAAGAAATTATTCTTGTAAAAATTTTTACCCTTTGCTTTCTTCTGCCATTTTTTATAGGATCCCCTCGGCAGATCTGGTAGCTATCAGAGTTTCCCCTTAGCTGTTTAAGTGAATAATGTAGCAATTTACCAGAAAATCCCTCAGTTTTGCCAACTCTGGGAAGGGCCCATTTGGGAGCCCTCCTTTGAAGATAGATGTGGGAGTGTCTATAAGGCCATTAACTTGGTGGACTTTTGTTTTTGGTTGTGTCATCTTTTCAGAATGGAAAAATGATTCAGATGGGCTTCATTAATAGAATGATTACTCAAAGGAGGATAAAAGGGAGCAGTAGGAGTGATACTGATGCAGGCAGGCTGGGTCCAAGGACCCAGAGTGGTTCCTATAGGACCAGCCAAGGGAGGCCTTGGCTTTGCACAAGATGGACATTAAACAGGAGCCGAGAAGAAGTAAGAGCAAAGTTTATTGAACACATGAAGAGAGCAGTTACAGACAGAGCGTCTGGGAGACTCAGAAAAGAAAAGGAGCATGAGTCTCATCTTTGCTTGAGATCTGTAGTTTTTACTGAGGATGGTGGTCTGGTGTACATGTCCTTGCAGGCATCCAGGAGCTGGTTGGACAAGAGCAAGTGTAGGGTGTTCTGCCTAAATTGCTTATGCCCTGGAGCCAGGGGCATTGATGAGTCAGTGGTCTTGGAAAACATATATGACAACTTCAGTAGTTACTCTTTAGATATTATCTAGTGAGCTGGAAGAGTCCAAAGAAATCATTAACTCCTTGATCTTTATGAGGAGGACACACTTTAAGGATGTGTAAGGTAGGGGTGCAAATCCTAGCAGAAGAGAAGCAGAAGGAGCAAGGAAAAAAAACACTTTTTTTCATAGGATCCCTTTAATTTCCTTGGCTCAATATCAGTCTTAAAGTTCTTGTCGTAGATACTTCTTAGTTCTTCAATTTTTCTTTAGCTTTTGCAATAAACCTTTCAGTGAAATTATTTGGGGATTTTGAAACCTTTTCAGAGTCTTCTGATTGCCTATTTTAATTGCCTGTTTCCCATTCTGTTTAATTTGGGAATCCTTACTGTCAAGTGCACTTCTTAAATGATCTTATCTAATTGAAACATTCCCTACACTGCGCCCAGTGACATTCCCTACAATGGCCATTGGAATTCTAGAATTTTGCCATTTCTGTAGATACTCACAGCTCCTAGCACCATAGTTTTTAGCCTTTAGATAAGCAGGTGTGCCAGAAGTTGATGCTCTTACTACTTTGGATTTTAAGCATCCTATTAGCTAAGTTTTATTTACACAAAATAAGACAAATGAATTTGTGCACCTTAACATACCAGAGGTAAACAAAAGAAGTTACTGTGGACTGGCAAGAAAAGGCCATGTGTACCCTCAGCAATTTAAACCAGTAAATGGAGACTGGGATGGGAAATGGGTAAAGGACCAAACCAGCAAATTACACTAAACAGGGACTGTGGACTGGAAATTGGGAAAGGACTCCCATGTGAAATCACAGACTGAACCAAGGACTGAGAACTGGTACTCTGTTAGAGCCTCCTGTTAGTCTAGACTAACCCATTAACCCTGGACTAGAAAGCCAATTAAGATCAGTAGCTCAAACACAAAAAGAGCAAAGCTCAAAACTAGAGGAACTTATCAACAGCCCTAGGAAACTGCTCAAAGGGCTTCATGAGACATCATTCCTGTGCTTCTCATTTTCCCCAAATGCCATCAGAAGTTCATTTCAGATCCTAACACTGTCTCCAAATCTGTTAAAAAAACAAAATACAACCAAGTAAGTTTGAAGATCTAATTGGTTTTATCAAATGATTTGTGAATCAAGCAGCATATTGTCTGTCAAGTAGAGGGAAATTCCACTGAGCTAAACAAAGCAAAAGTTTTCAAAAGCAAAAGGGGAAATTAAAAAAGAAGAAAAGAATATATTAGTGGGGTACTCTAATGGTGGTGGCTCAGTAGATTAAGCATCCAACTCTTGATTTCAGCTCCAGTCATGATCTCAGGTTCATTAGATTGAGCCCTGCATAGGGCTCTGTGCTGGGTATGGAGCCATCTTGGGATTCTCTCTCTCCCTCTAGTTGCCACTACCCCTACACTGCGCCCCCCTCCACCCCACCATCTCACATAAATAAATAAATAAATAAATAAATAAATAAATAAATAACAGAGAGAGAGAGAGAGCTTAAAGAGAAAAAGAAAAGAAGACATTAATAAGGAATGATTGTTTAGGAAAGGTTACCCTCCTGAGGGGAATGGAAGGGGTCTATCAGTAATTTTCCTTGGTTTCACCAGGAAATATATGTTGACTGCTTAAAGTTTATATTCTCCAGGGTTGAAACTGCAGTTAAGTTAGTTATTAAGTCTTGGTTGACTAATTTGGGGACTTAATCTAAGCGATGCCGTTTTGGGCCTGTGGTTTTCTAAACCATGGAATGAGTTTTAATATAAGAAATGTGATAAACTTGGGGCGCCTGGGTGGCTCAGTGGGTTAAAGCCTCTGCCGTTGGCTCAGGTCATGGTCCCAGGGTCCTGGGATCAAGCCCCGCATCGGGCTCTCTGCTCAGCGGGGAGCCTGCTTCCTCCTCTCTGCCTGCCTCTCTGCCTACTTGTGATCTCTGTCTGTCAAATAAATAAAAATCTTAAAAAAAAAAAAAAAAAAGAAATGTGATAAACTAGAAACAGTAGTGGAGGATGAAAATATTTAGAAAGAAGTCAGAGCCAGAACTAAGGATTATGAAACCCAGTGTATCAATACATAAGAAAATGGACCAGGAGAGGTTGAATATGGCGGTAAGTTCTGGTTGGCCTTCATTTGATAAATGATGATTATCAGAAGAGATGAGATGTCTGGCAAGCAATAGCTGATCT
Organism: Lontra canadensis; assembly: GCF_010015895.1. Taxonomy (NCBI): domain Eukaryota; kingdom Metazoa; phylum Chordata; class Mammalia; order Carnivora; family Mustelidae; genus Lontra; species Lontra canadensis. Next base: position 6,517,986 of record NW_022631095.1, on the reverse strand, counting down.
CAAATTTCAAATGCCCTGATTTCATCCAAAGCATTTCTATTACTAGAAATAACTAAGCCACAACTGAAACCACAGGGGACTCCTTTGGATATTTGGAGATGTTTCCATATACCCCCAAGTCTTCTTTTATTCAGACTAACTATCCCCAATTCCTTTAACTATCCTTCACTTAACATATGCATTCTTCTCTGAAAAATTGCACTTGGTTGTGATTGATTTTATCTCAATACCAAACAAATATTCTAAAGGTAATCTAAACAAAGGAGAATAGGGTGAAACTTCTAACCTTTTCTCCGTACACCCTAAAATTGCTTCACTGAGCCAAAGAAAGACCTGACATTTTCTTTGTTGCTCCCCTTCCTTTCTTCACTTCCTTCAAATGAACACATGCCTGAACAAAAATTTGCTCATTGATGACAAGTAAGGAGAACAATATGAATAATAATGATGATGAGAAAATGATGAAACTCAGGGCAATCCATGGGTGATAGAGATCTCACAGAACTCACATTAGCACTCATGAGGTTGGCAATGAATGGGTTTTGTTTTGTTTGTTTGTTTAACCTGAACCTTATATATAAGACAAAGAATGTGAGTTGCTCAAGGACCTGCAGTTCTAATGCCCAGGTTACTTCCTGGTTTAAATCAGGTAGTGCAAGCCCATAGTGGTCATGTGGCTTCTAGAGGGGCCTCACTTATCCCCCACATAATGGCCTTACACACTGGGAAATTCTGACTTATACAAGAGGCACCACAGAAAGGAGTACTCAACATCCTGCTCCAATCTGGCACTCTATTGTTTGTTAAATTATATCTTTAGGCTTAATGAAAACTAAAATCTATTTTAAGATAGATATACTTTGAATTCACTGAGTTACAAACCTCAGTTTGTTTGATGCGGGATGATCACCTCTTTTCTGAAAATCAACCCAAGATATCATATATCAGACCATGGCCTCGTAGTCAGATTACCAGCTAAATCAACATTAATAATAAACAGGAGGAAATATAGTTGGGGAATACAGGGTTCAGTGCTATAAGATCTGGTTTGGGGCCACTCCTCTTTTACTGGCTCTACTAGTTAATGTTAAGCATCATAAAAACAAAATTAATGACAAATTAATTATGAAGTAAATAAGGGTCATTCTTGACATTAAAAAGTAAAAGAAATACCAAATACATTAATTATAAACTTTGAAAATCACATAAAATGTTAGACAAGAAGTCCTCCAACATATAATTAGAGTAAATGAAACTGAAGACTACATATCCACAGCAGACAGATGGGGAGGAAGGTTGTGCTAAGATCATTAGATTGAGATCTAGTTTTTAGCTCCCTAATTTAGCATAAGCATAAGTAATCACCCTCCTGGGAGGAAGGATAAAAGCTAGAGTGGGAGGGAGGGAGGGAGGAAAGGAGAGGTAGGAGGGAGGGAAGAAGGAAGAAAGGCCCTTATAGGAAGTACCACAGGGGTTTATTATAATTTATGAGTTGTCTAGTCACTCTACATCAGAAATCTGCAGAAATAAACCAACCCAGAACACCATAGAATAAATTCCTATACAACTCTGAGCTTCTTCAGGCATACTGTTCATATTCCAGAGAGTTCCGTATTAGACTGCAGGGTTGATCCTTACACTAACAGTTCCAGTGAGCCACACCTCCCAATGTCCCTTCCCTTGAATAGCTTCTCCAGTGTTGACTCTGGATGTGGCCCTGTAGCTTTCCTCAGCCAAGAGTGTGGTCCGCACGTGTGCTCCAACACACTGGGACTTGGCCCCATGAAATGCTACTACTGCCACATGAAGACTCCTTGAAAGTAAGAGGCTACAGGCAGGGATAGGTCCAGGGGTTCCAGCCTGTCATTAAAGATAACTGATACAAGCTGGAAAGATCAAACCAGAGAACTAAAGTCTTCTAATTAAGAAAACATTCCTAAAATCCTAGAGCCTTAAAATCCTACTATGTGTTCAGCCTCACTGAGAACCCCAACTGCCTCTGTGACTGCCCCATGAATTCTTACCAATCCTTTACCAACAAGCTATAAAAAAGAGGGAGGGAATGTAAGATAAACTTTATGATAATGTAAAGGAGGATAGCTTTTCTTCACTTCAGGTTTCTTGGATGGTCTAATAATTAAATTGACGTAAGATAGATTAACAGGAGAAAAATAAATTTAATTTCATATGCTCATCAAAACATAATATTCAAAGAAGTGACCAAAGTAGGCAGCTTTTCTATGTTTTAGAAACAATAAATTTGTGAAGAATTGACAGGATAGAGAATTTTGAGCTTAAGATAGTACATTAGTGAAGTAACAAGTCTTGTTTAGATAGTCTTTTCAGCCCTAAATTCTCTCTTTACTTCCTGGTACAGGAAGGGTGCCTTTCACATGCGAGATTTGTTTTCTGCTTTCAGGAGTACAAAGGAGGATAAGTGTCTTTTTGCAGTACCTGTTGCTTAAGTAACTTTAATTTTTAAAAGTCAATATGCCAAAGTTGTACATTTGGAGGACCCCTACCCCATCAATGACCATCAGTTTGCCATACACAAGATGTAGATCCTTCCAGGTTGAGGTAATCTGTCTTCTGAATGCTCACGGCTTTGTCTCTGTGGTCTTCATGGTATTTATACTTTCTACCCCTCTAGTAAAGTTATTACAATTGTTTTTATTTTTATTTTTTTAAAGATTTTATTTATTTATTTGACAGATGGAGATCACAAGTAGACAGAGAAGCAGGCGGAGAGAGAGGAGGAAGCAGGCTCCCCGTTGATCAGAGAGCCCGATGCAGGGCTTGATCCCAGGACCCTGGGATCACAACCTGAGCGGAAGGCAGAGGCTTTAACCCACTGAGCCACCCAGGCGCCCCTACAATTGTTTTTATTTATAGTATTTCTCCTTTTTAGATATCATGCTTATTGCCATCAGAGACTGTTTCTTGTTACTCCCTCCCCAGCAATAATAGGCATTTACTACATGTTTGACAGATAAGCAGAAGAAATCAATCATTTCCCTTTCACTCTAGCAATGGAAAGTATACACCTGCAGATTTTAAACATGTTGAGTGAGTAGGAAAAGAAGGAAAAGCAGGAAGAAAAGGAAAAGAAAGAAGAAAAGGAGAGCCATGTGTGACTTCTTTTCTTTCAAATACCCTAGAAGTAGCCTTCTCGATTCTGTCTATATATTTTGCCCTACTAACAAAAAGTTTCATTATAAAAAATATATACTTTTAGGAAATACTGTGAGGAGTTTAATAGAACAGAATTCCATTCTAACTACAATATCTGTTAAGTTGGATCAAGATGAAAATTTAAAAAAAAAAGTATTTTCTCACAACGTTTTCAGATCTCACTAAGAGCTCTCTCAGGAGAGTACTACATTCTTTGCCCTGATTTGTGGGCTCAGAAATCCAACTTTGTTGGGCCTTCAGTTCTTTTATTAGGCAGGAGGGAGATATGAAATGAATAAAATGCATGAGTTGATCCAAAGGAGTTTATAATCTAGTTGGACAACCAAGGACAATAAAACTATTGAATTTGAGATGGTACACAACTAAAATTGCAATACCAAGCATAATAATAATCCTTCTGGGCCAGAGTCCTAGAAATGCTATGTATTTAAAAACACTAGTTACTCATATGTGTGTCATTCACATCCTAAGGATGAAAGATTTATATCATTGTATGTAATGAAAGATCATTTGAAAAATAGTAAAAATTCAAGGGAAAATAAATATAGAGGTATATTATTCTCTGGCAGGATATAATATAATCCCCATAAATTATCCCCTCCTTTCCTAGAGAATAGCATCTCATCTTAAAACATTCAAGTTAAATGAGCCAGTCTTGGGATTAAGATAATTCCATAAAATATGTTGATAATTTCTTAGGCTACAAAGCCTAAATTGAGCTTACCCTGACTATTCAGAGGGATATGATTCTTCCTGGGCAAACCCAAATTTAGATTCATTCATTTATCCAACAAACATGTATTAAGGACTTACCCCATATCATGTACTAAGCTAGACAGACTCTTTGGTATGCAAATATAAGAAGACAAAGTTCCAGCTTTACCATCATGCAGGGGAAATGACAGAGACAATAGAGCATAGGGGAAAGAGCCTTGGACTAAATGTTAGAAGTCCTGAATCCCAGCCTTTGCCGACCACTACCAGTTTACTATATAACGGTACAGTGAACTGTGTTTACTGTGTAAACTAGGCAAGTCATTGAACTGGCCTGTAACTAAGTGTCTTCATTTGTCAATTAAGATCAAAGGCCTATCTCACCTAACATGTTGTGAGAACTGAATGAAATAGTTTGAAAGTGTTCTGACATGTTAATCTCTACAGATTTATGATGCCATTACCATTTACAGCACACACAGAGGACTAAAAACTATTTCTATCCGTTAAGTGTCATCTCTTTAGTGGCTTGTGTTACCTCCTGAAGTATACCTAGGAAATACTATTTTAAAAAACAGATGATTTGAGTCTTTTGTTCCTGGGCATTTAACTAGACTTTTTATTCAGTCAATTTAGGAGAACTGCTCACCATGTAGCAAAACAAACAATAACCTTTATGCTTTTAGAGGAGGCATTTCAAGATGGCAGCTTAGGAAAATCCTAAACTTACCTCCTCCCACGGATAAAACAAGCATATAGCTACATATACAACAGTTTCCTCTAAAAAAACCCTAAAAACTAGGTCAACAGGTCTTCCATAACCAGGAATTAAAAGGCTACATCCAGATCAGTAAGAAAAACAGAGACACAGTCTCTCCAAAAACCCCACCCACAACATGTGACCCACACCAGGAGGAGTTGGGAGGGATCTCCTACACACAGAGCTTCTCTCTGAGAAGCAAAGGGTTTGTGCCCCACACTCAGCACCCCAGTCCTTGGGTCCTAACCTGAGAGATAAGATCCCAGAACATCTAGCTCCAAAAACCAATAAAGCTTACATCCAAGAGAAACATAGGGTTATAGGAGATGGAAATTCTGTTCTTGGAGGGCTCATACACAGACTCTTTTGATCCAGGACCCAGCACAAAAGTAGCAGATTGAAAAGCACCTAGATCATATGTGAGGAAGATTCATTTGCTACCATTAAGACATCTGCCAACAGGCCAAAAGCCTGTAGGGACTCTCTAGGGACAAAGGCACTAGTAGATCTCCTTCTACCTTCTATGCCAACAAAGGCAGGCAGCATCTTTACACTCTATCTCTACCTAGCTGGCCCCAACCCACTGTATGACCTGCTGAGCAAGTGTCCTGCTCCTCCACGGGCTGGTGCCCTGCCATAGCCTATTGCTCCTGCAGCTGCTGCTAGACTCCGCAGGTCTGAAACAATTAGACCGTTTGAGAGACAATCAAGAGCTAAGGCAAGGTTAAGATAAGGTTCATCTCCTACACAGAGGTACTCCTTCAAGACTAACAGAGATAGCTGTTTCACTTAATACATAGAAACAAGCACAGATAATCAGCAAAACAAAGAGACAGAGGAATATGTTCCAAGTGAAAAAACATGATAACACCCCAGAAAAAAAGAGCAAAGCTTTGGAATGTTTACAAATTTGACTTGCTGTCAACTTAAAATAGACCATTATATGTCAATCAACATGATATACCACATTAATGAAATGAAGATTCAAAATCATATAATCGTCTCAGCATATGCAGAAAAAGCATTTGACAAAATTCAACATACACGTGTAAGAACTCTCAGCAAAGTGGGTATAGAAAGAATGTTCCTCAACATAATAAAGGCCATCTATGGGGAAGCCTTCAGTCAACATCATATTCAATAGCAAAAAGCTGAAAGCGTTTCTGTAAGATCAGGAATAAGATAAGGATGCCCACACTAGCCAATTTTATTCAACATAGTACTGGAAGTCTAAGCCAGAGAAATTAGGCAGGAAAATGAAATAATAGTTATCCAAATTGGGAAGAAAGAAGTGAAACTGTCACTATTCATGGATATGGTTTTATATAGAGAAAATCCTAAAGATTTACCAAAACACTCCTAGAACTGACAAACAAATTCAGTAAATCCTCAGAGTATAAAATCAATATACAGGCATACCTTGTTTTATTGTACTTCACAGATACATCGTGTTTTGTACAAACCTAAGTTTTGTGGCAGGCCTATATCAAGCAAGTCTATTGGCACCATCTTTTAACAGCATTTGCTCATTTCCTATCTCTGTCATACTTTGGTAATTCTTACAATATTCCAAACTTCATCATTTTTATTATATTTGTTGTGGTGATCTGTGATCAGTGATATTTGATGTTACTATTGTAATTATTCAGGAGCACTATGAACCACACCTATATAAAACAGCAAACTTAATCAATAAATGTGTGTTTTGACTGCTTCATCAACTGGCTGTTCTGCCTCTCTCTCTTTTCTTGTGCCTCTCTATTCCCAGAGGCACAACAACACCAAAATTAGGTCAATTAATAACCCTAGAATGGCCTCTAAATGTTCAAGTGAAAGGAAGAATCAAACATGTGGCAAACTACATTGTTGTCTTATTTTCAATTGGCATCACCACCCCAACCTTTAGCAACGACCACCCTGATCATGCAGGAGCCATCAACACCAAGGCAAAACCTTCTATCCTCAAAAGATTTCAGTTCACTGAAAGTTCAAATGATAGCATATTTTATCAATAAAGTATTTTTGATTAAGGTGTGTACATTGCTTTTTTTTAGGCATGATGTTACTGCAAACTTAATAGAGTATAGTATAGTGTAAATAGAACTTTATATATGCACTAGAAAACAAAAAAAAATTGGATTGCTTTATTTGATATTTATTTTATTGTGGTGGTCTGGAACTGGTCTGTAATATCTGTGAAGTATGCTTATATGAAAATTTGTTGTGTTTTTGTACACTAACGATGAACTATCAGAAAGAGAAAAAAAATTTTTTAGATTTTATTTATTTGTGTGTCAGAGAGAAAGAGAAAGAGAGCACAGGCAAGGGGAGTGGTAGGCAAAGGGAGAAGCAGGATCCCTACCCACTGAGCAAGGAGCCCAATGCAGGACTCTATCCCAGGACCCTGGGATCCTAACCTGAGACGAAGGCAGACACTTAGGCTGAGCCACCCAGGCATCCCTCAGAAAGAGAAATTAAGAAAACAATCTCATTAACAATTATATCATAAGAATAAATACCTACAGATAAATTTAGCCAAGGAAGTCAAAAACCTGTACACTGAAAAATGTAAGACACTGATGAAAGAAACTGAAAAAGACATAAATAGATATTCCATGAATTAGAACAATCAATAATGTTTAAATCAATATTGTTAAAATCTCCATATCAAGCAAAACAATCTACAAATTGGTTGGAAATTCTAATAAAATTCCAATGTCATTTTTTACAGAAACAGAATAATTCTAAAATTTGTATGGAACAAAAAAGATCCTGAATAACCAAGTCATCTTGAGAAAGAAGAACAAAGCATGAGACATTACACTCCTGGATCTCAAACTGTATTACAAAGCTATAATAATGAAAACAATATGGTATTGGCATAAAAACAGACACACAGATCAATGAAATAGAGAGCCCATGCGTATATGGTCAATTAAATTATGCATAGGAGGCCAAGAATACACACTGAGGGAAAGGAGAGTCTCTTCAATAAATGGTATTGGGAAAACTGGACAGCCACATGCAAAAGAATTGATCACTTTCTTATATCATACACAAAAATTCACTCAATATAGATCAAAAATCTGAATAAAAGACCAGAAACCATAAAACTCCTAGAAGAAAACAAATAGTAAGCTCTCTGACATGACTCTTGGCAACATTTTTTTTTATCTGACTCCAAAGACAATGGCAACAAAAACAAAAATAAATAAGTGGGACTACATCAAATTTAAAACTTCTGCACAGTGAAAGAAATTATCGACAAAATGAAAGGACAATCTACTGAGTGGGGGATCTTGTAAATTATGTATCAAAGGGTAAAATCCAAAATATAATAAGAACAAATACAACTCAATAACAACAACAACAAAAACATTTCAACTAAAAAATGAGCAGAGGATTCAAATAGACATTTTCCAAAGAAAATATACAAATGGCCAACAGGCACATGAAGAGATGCTCAACTTCACTAATTATCAGAGAAATGTAAATTAAAACCATGACTATCTCACACCTGTCATAATACCTATTATCAAAAAGATAAGAAATAACAAGTATCAAGGACATGGAGAAAGGGGGTACTCTTGTGTCCTCTCAGTGGGAATGTGAATTGGTGAAATCACTATGGAAAACAATATGGAACTTCCTCAAAAAATTAAAAATTGACTGCCATATGATTCAGCAGTTCCACTTCTGGGTATTTATCTAAAGAAAATAAAAACACTAGATCAAAAAGATATCTGCACTTCCATGTTCGTCGCAGCATTATTTATAATAGCCAAGTTACAAAAACAATGTAAGTGTCCACCAGTGGATGAATGGATAAAGAAATTGTGGTTGGTCTGTTCAGCTCTCGGTCTATCCACAGTGGAATACTACTCAGCCATGAAAAAGATTAAAATCTTGCCTTTTGAAACATGGAAGGACTTTGAGGGTATTATGCTAAGCAAAACAAGTCATACAGAGATAGCTAAATACCATATGATTTCACTTATATGTGGAATCTATTAAAACAAAACTCATAGATACAGAGAACAGACTGGTGATTGACAGAGGGGAGGAGATTTGGGGAGGTAGGTAAAATGGCCGAAGGAGATCAAGGAGTACAAACTTCCAATTATAAAACAAAGTCATGGAGATGGAATGTACAGTGTGACGACTAGTCAATAATATTGTATCACATATTTGAAGGTTGCTAGGAGTAACCTTGACAGTTTTTATCATAAGAAAAAAAGTTTGTATAACTATATAAGGCTGGATGGAAACTAGATTTATGAGGATTGTTTTATAATGTATACATATGTTGAATCATTATGCTGTGTATCTGTAACAAATATAATGTTACATGTCAATTATACTTCAATTAAAAAAATAATCAGGCCATGAAAAGCACTCAATAAATGCCAGATAAACACACACATACATACACACACACACACACACACACACACACACACACGTCATCCAATACTGGCCAGGAATTCTTCTTCCTTCATTAAACACTCTTCAAAATCATGTCTGGATGCCAGATGCACTCTTCCTTCCCCTGTCGTGTGCACCACTCCCCTACAAGAAAGGAGTGTGGATTTGAGGCTCCATAGGAAAGCACCAAAGGAAAGCTCACTTAAATAAATTAAGTTATGTACTCATTTTTAAATTCATCTACATTCACTTTATTCTTTTGGTATTGATTCCTTTATTCCTTCTCATTTTTCCCTTCCTTCTCCTTATACCTCCTCCTTTGGTCAGAACCTAACCCTCAGAATTGATTTGTTGTTTCATCAATACCTCCTTATTATACTTAAGAGGGTATCAACCTCAGCTTTGTTTCCTCCAGAGGGGGCTTGAAGGTTTAATGTGGTTTCTGCAGATCTTATACTGTGAGCCCAGGGCTGTAGAGACTGGAGTGGTGTCCTTTACACCAATAGCTGGCCCCAAGGTAGTACAGCCTTGAAGGCAGTTCCTATATATCTCTTCATCAAGACACAAAGGTGCTTTATGTTAGGAGAGAAATACAGATGGTGATTCCCTTCATGCTTTCCTGAATTTAGTTAGGAAAATGAGCTGGGTAATTCAACATGGTTTAATAACTAAAGATTATGTGTCAGAAATGGTATTTTTAAATTCTGAATATGCCACTGATTAGCTAGCTCTGTGTTTTTTAACCTTATTTTTGCTTCATTTCTTTCAGCTGCAGAATGGGGTCCAGATATTATCCAGATTCCTTCTAGTTCTGGACATTGTATTATTTATTGTCTTTCAATGAGAACTTACAAAGACTTAGTGTTTAATCCCAATGAGGGTTGGCAAATGTGGTTATACACAGTCTATATGGGTATAGACTCCACAAGGGAAAGTCTGACCCCTTTCACATATCTCTATTTGTATAGCAGGATCTGTCATTTATTGGCCATAATTTTCGGCTATATTAGATGTTGTACAAATTTCCTTGTCACTAAAATACTAACATGCCAATAAAAACCAACTTTTCGGTCATAAACTAAACAATGGCACTCACTGCTGTGGCCATAAGCTGGCTCTTATCTAAACATACCCTTTAGGAAAAGGCAAAGTGTGTCCCCTTACCCAAGGGTAGAATGAGCTCCAATTAGAGAACAGTCTTCAGGCAAACAGTATAATGGAGGAAATCATTAGGTGGAAAGGCCAAGACTTACTAGGGGGCAGAACTCAAGCTCCCTCCAGGAAAGGTAAGGAAATGACTGAGAACACCTGGAGCCCTATGTGAGTAGGAGTCTTTGGACTAGAGAGGGAAGTGCTTTCCTCAACAAGATGGCAGGAGGCAACATCTGGGTTTCATAATCAGGAAACAGTGAAAGGAAGGAAAGAAGTGAAAGTTAGATATATTGAGGCAACCACAAGGAGCCAGACTCTGACACCTGTTGCATCTCATTTAAATAACAAGCCATCCATTTTCAGACAAGTTGTGGGGCTTACTTTAGGATCAGAATCTGACAGATGAATATCTATCTGACAGATGAACATCTGACAGATGAATATCTATCTTCATGTTTGCTTTAGGAAAGTCTAGGGATTGCCATTCCTACTCCTTCAAAATCCATAACCAATTAATTTTGTTTCCGTATATTTTAGTCGTTCTCAACCTTGACCACACATTAGGGTCCCCTGGGATGCTTTGAATAAACTGTTGATGTCTGTGTGCCATCCCATTCCAATCACTTAAGAACCACTTGGGAGAGGCTGCAAAGGGACAAATAGTCAATCTCCCCAGGTTATTTTCATATGTGTTTGAGACTCCTGTGCTCACTGGCAGTGAACCCCTATAAAACTAAAGCAAATTTATATACTTTTTGCAAAGATTGCAGGATGACAAATGTTAGGAAATCAAAATCTGATCTGAATCTGGTGCAAGGAGGAGATCTCCAAGGAGGAATTTGGTTTTGTTAGGATTAAGAGACCTACTCAGAGCTACCTGGGAAGGTCCAGGAGTGCTACAGTACTAGCAAAAGCTTGTTTCTGCTCCTTTCTCAGAGCTTCAAGCTGTGGGGGCCTAGGGGGCAGGGGGAAGCTCTGGTTAACATAGACTGTTCACAGATGTCCCATATTACTTGGGGTAGAAGTTATTCAATTCCATCCACAAGCCTCTGATCAGCCATTCCTCTGGGCCACTGTAAGACTGCTTACCATAGCATTACAGAAATATAAGAAACAGAATGTCTTATCATCAACTCAGAACATGGATTTTGAGGAAACACGTTCATAAAAGGTCATTCAGGGAAAAACACTAAAATTAGAATATTTCAAAGATAAATGTAGGGACACCTGGGTGGCTCAGTGGGTTAAGCCTTTGCCTTCAGCTCAGGTCATGATCTCAGGGTCCTGGGATCAAGCCCTGCATCAGGCTCTCTGCTCAGCAGTAAGCCTGCTTCCCCCTCTCTCTCTGCCTACTTGTGATTCTCTCTTTCTGTGTCAAATAAAAAAAAAAAAAAGATGAGTGTAAAGACCAATAATTTATCTTGATATTTATGAGAATGAAAAAATAAAAATCCACATAAAGTCATAAAGAAATGAAAATAGTTCAAAACCAAACCTAACTTCTGGCAGAAAACTGAAATCACACTATACCTTCAATACATTTCTTTATGACTGATCACTTAACCAAGATTTATTTTGAGATGTGATCAATTTTTCCTCTTCTTCTTCCTCTGCCTGCTTCTTCCCCTGCTCACGCTCTCTCTTTCTCTGTCAAATAAAAAAATAAATAAATATCTTTTTAAAAATGTGGTTGGGGTTTCTGATATTGATGATGAAATATGACAGGAAAATTGTTATTGGTATTTAACCTATTTTATTTTTACAAAGAAAATATCTGAAGGTAACTTCCATTTCTGTGAAACCTAAACTGACCTTTACTTATGGAAAGTGAAACATCTTTCTGGCAGCACCAGGAAGGCTATGTTGCACATCTCCAAGGGGTGCCTCACACTTTGGCACCCCTTGGCACTCTTGGCACCCCTCCAGTGGTAAGGTGCCACGCCTGGGTAGCAGGGTTCATGAACAATGCTCTGAAAGGAATGCCAGTTAATGGCTATTAAAAGGTGGGCTCTTTGTTCCATAGTATCCATTACTACAAATAAATGACAAATTTAAAAATTTAGCATATAGTAAATAGATATTTAGCATGTCTCTCAGAACACTGGTCACGGATGGGCCTCAGGACATTCCTGAACCATGTGCTGGGGACACGCACAGTGCATGTCTCTGACGTGCCAATGGCCAGCCAGCAGTAGATGCTCAGCACCCGTCCCCTGCCAAGGCCTGGTCGTCCAGACCTCCCATCTACCAGGAATGTTGCCGGCACACGAAGGTAGCAGTCCTCCACATAGTGCATCCAAGGTCACAGAATGGGGGGAATGTTTTTATTCAGAGCACTCGTCTAAAAGGGTAAAAGTAATTGAGGGCCTAATGAGTAAATAACAGAGCCACATGATGTTTTTTAGAGCAATCTGAAACCTTTTAATTGTCTAATTTTGAAATTAAGGAGGGGGGCACCTGGGTGGTTCAGTCAGTTAAGTGTCTGCCTTTGGCTTGGGTCATGATACCAGGGTCCTGGAACTGAGCCCCACAGTGGGCTCCCTGCTCAGCAGGGAACCTGTTTCTCCCTCTCCCTCTACCTCAGCCTGCTGCTCCCCCTGTTTGTGTGCTTGCTCTGTCAAATAAATAAAATATTTTTTTAAAAAATTAAGGGAAGTAATATATTTCCTGCTTCAGATTATGCCAATTGAAAGACAAAATACTGGGAAATAGGAGAGAGGAAACAAAAAGGAAGGTGCTAAAGGATAAGGGGGACACAGTAAAGATGGGAAAAGAACTACAGAAATAGAGAAGGGGAAGGGAGATATTTACAAATACAGGAAAGGGGCACAGGACAAGAGGGGTGGGGAGGGAAACAAGGAGAGAAAAAAGAAGAGATGCCAGGCCTCATACTGAGTGAACAATTATAGTATTTGTGTGCAGTCAACATTCATTTGGGCTGTCAAAACATCCTTGCACTAACACGCACTGAATACCTATCATGTGCCTGGGTGTTGGGTCAGATTCAAACCTGCATGGGATTACTCCTTGCAATCAAGACATTTATGATTTCAAAGAAGCATAAAACATACATAAAGCTATGTATGCCAAGGATGGCAACAGGAGGCCTGGCTGTCTGCTCTCTGCCATCCCCCAACCCCCTGCCACAGGGCCCAGCACTTAGCAAGTGTTCATTACCTGGTTCTTGGATGTGTTAAATGCTAACTTTTGATACAAGTGCTATAAACATAGAAGAGGCAGGGATTGCTTCTGGCTGAGGAGAGAGTAGACAGGAAAGCATTCCTAAAGATTGATGCTCGAAGAATAGGTAGGATTTTTATAAGCCACGTTATAGGGCAAGACATTTTAATTAATCAATTTAAATAGGCTCCACATCCAGCAATGGAACCCAATACAAGGCTCGAACTCATAACCATGAGATGAAGACCCAAGCTGAAATCAAGAGTTGAATGCTTAACCCACTGAGCCACTCTGGTGTCCCTGGGGCAAGACATTTTAGACAAAGTCCACAATGTGAAGCTGCAGAGCCTGTGTAGTTTTAAAAGCCTGGAAAATGCCAGATTATCTGAATGCAGGGTTTGTATTAGGAAGGTGATAAAGCTGAGGAAGATTAATGCTAGATTGTCCTGGTCCTTGAAAGTTGACAAGAGGTTTAGTCTTACTTGAGACAAGAAGGAGAATTTTTAGCAACCAAATATGAAGGATTAGAGTTAATGTTTAAAAAAGATGAATTTGGCAACTGCATTCAGAAATGTCTGAGATGGAGAGCCTGGAGCAGAATTTCTGAAAGCATGATCTGTAACCCCATCTTTGATCTAATCACTTGGAGTGTTTTCTGCCTGGGCCTCATGGACATTACATTCCCTAGCTCTGGGGTGAGGTCCTGGAGCAACATGAAATAAATTATCCAGTACGTGAAATTTTCTGTACACAAAAGCTATCTAAAACTGGCTTAGAGACAAGACCAATGAGGAGGTATATTAGTTATCCATTGCTATGTAACAGATTTCTTCAAATTTAGTAGCTTAATGCAACATACATTTAGTATCTCAATGTTATAGGTCAAAAATTGGAGAGTAGCTTAATTAGGTGGTTGCATGAATTTGCACTGAAGCTATAAGCCAATGCAGCAGTCATCAAAAGGCTTGACTAGGGCTGGAGGATTCACTTCCAAATTCATTCTGTGCCTGTTGGCAGGAGTCCTCAGCTCCTCCCCAAGGGTTTGCTCATGATGTAGCAGTTGGCTTCCTTTAGAGTGAAAGTTCCGAGAGAGAGAAATAGAGAGAAAGACAGACAGACAGACAAACAAAAATAAGCTATAAGATCTTTTTAAAAATTATTTCATTTTATTTTTTAAATTTCAACTTTAATTTTATTCCATTTTATTTTATTTTATTTCTTTTCAGTGTTTCAGCATTTGAAATGGATAAAAGACCTCAATGTGAGGCAGGAATCTATCAAAATCCTAGAAGAGAACATAGGCAGTAATCTCTTCGACACTGGCGCAGCAACTTCTTTCAAGATATGTCTCCAAAGGCAAAGGAAACAAAACCAAAATGAACTTTTGGGACTTCATCAAGATCAAAAGCTTCTGCACAGCAAAGGAAACAGTCAACAAAACAAAGAGGCAACCCACAGAATGGGAGAAGATATTCACAAATGACAGTACAGACAAAGGCCTGATATCCAAGATCTATAAAGAACTTCTCAAACTCAACCCTCAGAAAAAAGATAATCACGCCCCAAAAAATGGACAGAAGACATGAACAGACACATCTCCAAAGAAGACATACAAATGGCTAACAGACACATGGAAAAATGTTCATCATCATTAGCCATCGGAGAGATTCAAATCAAAACCACAATGAGATACCTTACACCAGTTAAAATGGCCAAAATCAACAAGGCAAGAAACAACAAGTGTTGGAGAGGGTGTGGAGAAAGGGAAATCCTCTTACACTGTTGATGGGAATCAAGTTGGTGCAGTCACTTTGGAAAACAGTGTGAAGATTCCTTAAGAAAGTAAAAATAGGGGCGCCTGGGTGGCTCAGTGGGTTAAAGCCTCTGCCTTCAGCTCAGGTCATGATCCCAAGGTCCTGGGATCGAGCCCCACATCGGGCTCTCTGCTCAGCGGGGAGCCTGCTTCCTCTCTCTCTGCCTGCTTCTTTGCCTACTTGTGATCTCTGTCTGTCAAATAAATAAATAAAATCTTAAAAAAAAAAAAGAAAGTAAAGTAAAAATAGAGCTACCCTACGACTCTGCAATTGCACTAGTGGGTATTTACCCCAAAGATACTGATGTAGTGAAAAGAAGGGCCATCTGTACCCCAATGTTCATAGCAGCAATGGCCACAGTCACCAAACTGTGGAAAGAACCAAGATGCCCTTCAACAGACGAATGGATAAGAAAGATGTGCTCCATATACACTATGGAGTATTATGCCTCCATCAGAAAGGGATGAATACCCAACTTTTGTTATTAACATGGACAGGACTGGAAGAGATTATGCTGAGTGAAATAAGTCAAGCAGAAAGAGTCAGTTATCATATGGTTTCACTCACTTGTGGAGCATAAGGAATAACACAGAGGACATTGGGAGATGGAAAGGAGAAGTGAGTTGTGGGAAATTGGAGGGGGAGATGAACCATGAGTGACTGTGGACTCTGAGAAACAAACTTGAGGGTTTTGGAGAGGAGGGAGGTGGGGGGTTGGGTAAGCCTGGTGGTGGTGCATAATCAAGTTTTATTTTTAAATGTTAAACTTACTACAGACTGAACAAGAAAGATCAAGTATGATTCCTTTAAACATGCAATTTTTGAAATTAGAAAATTCTGGCTTAAAACTAGTATTTTTTTTTAGCTTGGAGGACAAGGGGAGATGGAGAGGAGAAGGGAGTTGAGGGAAATTGGAAGAGGAGGTGAACCATGAGAGACTATGGACTCTGAAAAACAATCTGAGGGTTTTGAAGGGGCGGGGGGGTGGGAGGTTGGGGGAAC
Organism: Lontra canadensis; assembly: GCF_010015895.1. NCBI lineage: Eukaryota > Metazoa > Chordata > Mammalia > Carnivora > Mustelidae > Lontra > Lontra canadensis. Next base: position 6,501,747 of record NW_022631095.1, on the reverse strand, counting down.
CAGGTGGTGGGTATTAGAGAGGGCACAGATTGCATGGAGCACTGGGTGTGGTGCAAAAACAATGAATACTCTTATGCTGAAAAGAAATTTAAAAAAAAAAGAGTTAAAAAAAAACAAACTACTATTTTTTAAGTTGCAAAAACATTTCATGAAGATGTTGACCATTTCAAATATTGAATAAGATCTTCTCTCTCACTCTTTTTTTCCTTAAGATTTTATTTATTTATTTGAGAGAGAGAGAGAGAGAGGTCACACACAGGTAGAGGGAGCTGCATACTCCCTGCTGAGCAAGGAGCCAGATTCAGAACTCGATGGGACTAGATCCCAGGAACCTGAGATCATGACCTGAGCTGAAGGGAGTTGATTAACTGACTATGCCACCCAGGCATCCCTCTCTCACTTTTTTTTTTTTTTAAGACCAGCAAAGACCAGGAATATATTTCTTTGGGTTCTCCGAGAGAAATTCTTTGGTTACTTTGGAAATTCCCAAAAGAAGTTCTTTGGTTTCCTCTCCCCAGACAACACCTTTGTTTTTGTTATCACAGAATAAGAAAATCCTGGTGTTTGACCTATTTTTCACCCAGAAAGACCCCAGAGATTTGGACCAGTCCTATGTTTTCCACTTTTTTCCACTGTGTGGCACTGAGCACATTTTTGAATAAAGATCTTTTTGTCTGCTTCAGCATCTCCCATTTTGCTCACACGGTCAACAGCTCTGCCCACTGCCTACCTGGAGAACATTTAGCCGTCACCCAGGCAACACGTGCTACAAGTCTGAGGCTGGTGGTCGCCCAGTAGTGCCTCAAAGACCTGTGCTGGAGGCCCAGCCTGGCATGAATTTACAGGTCTTTTATAAGCCAATCTCGGAAGTGACATATGAGGAGGTAGGGATGAATCACTTAGGTTAAGTTGGAGTCTAGGTGCCATAGAAAGCAAACCCCAAGGTCTGAGTGTGAAGTTGTAACTTGGGAATCACAGCATATGATGTGAAATAATATAAGCTAATATGTTTGAACACTCACCACATCCAGGAATTATTCTCAGCACTTTACATGAATATCTCATTTAATCCTCAAAACAACTTCATTGTTATTATCCAGAAGGGAAAACTGAAGTATGAGAGGCTAGCAGCAAAGTGGGAACACTGCTATAAAGAAGGGATTACCAAGACATGAACAGAATTTGAGTGTGGAGGAAGGTAATTGGCTGTGACCAGTGTCATATGGAAATTTTACTGGCTGATGAACCACCCTTTATAGTTCTCCAATGAACTCAATCCATGCAGTGTTAGGATGCATTATCGGGGGCCACAGCAGCTACTCAGGGGAAATGACAATCCAGCCAAACGTACCATAGGCCATTCATTTAATAAGCACTGGGAACAACCTAAACCAGAAATTCTCCCCTGATAAGATCCCCAGAATGGTTCCTAAATAGCTTGGTCTCAGGGACTCATCTCTGCCCCCAAGGCTCTTTCTAACTTTTGAGTTGCTTGTGCAGTCTGGAGAGGTTAAGAATAAGAAAGTTTCATTCTTGAAGGAAGCAAATCAGACCCCCGAATTTATGAAGCATACTGTGGAGAGGGATACCGAACGCTCACTCTTTATTACATTTCTCCCCAACATGTGCAACCTGGGGGTTCCCCTGAGCAGGCTGTTTTTCTGCACACATTCTGAATGTTCCTCCACAACGGAAAACACCCTCCAGTGTTTCTACTCTGCTTCTTGGTCAGCTCCTCCCCTCAGGCACCACCCCAACCTGTTCTTGCTGCAAGTCACAAGATCCCTTTACCTTCCTTTCTTTTCATTTTTCCCTCGGTCTCTGTTGTTCTCAGTCTCCATCTTTCCAGCCCGTTGCCTCCTAGGCCCCGTCCTACAAAGCCACACCTGTACTGACAAGTGCCTGAGTGTCTGCTAAATTAATGTCAACAAAAGAAGGAAAAAAGTGAGCCCCAGATACCCGAGAGGTGAGCTGCCTGGGCGCGCGGGGACTCCGTGTAACCGAGAAGGGCCTCCCCGCCCGCGCAGGCCCACCCCTTGCAGGATACCTGGAGCTCTCAAGTGAAGGGGCCGGGCCGCTGACATTAATAAGCTCCGCAGGCCCCGAGATGGCGCGACAAGCCTTCCCAAACTGCAGACGGGGCAGTGGCCTTGCGACCTCCGACCACCCGAGGCCCGGGGCGGCGGGGGCTCAGCCGGGCCGGGCCGCGGCGGGACGCAGCAGGCCGCACCGCCTCGCCGCCGTCTGGCCCTGGAGCGTCTCCAGGTGCCCGGGTGGGGCCGCGAGCGCCCAGTCAGCCACTCCGGCATGCGGGCCGCGGGCGGGGCGGCGCGGGCGGGCCGGGGCTGAGGGACACTGTTGGCCAACATCTCCGCCGGGGTGTTTGTCCGCCTGCCCGTGCCGCTCGCCGGCGCCTCTGCCTGGCCCGCCCGCCCCTCCTTCCCCGACAGCTTCTAGCGGCCCAAGTGGACGTGGTGTTGCTTCGGTCCCCCTCCGAGGGGAGCGCAGGGCCCTGCACGGGTAGGTGCCTGGGGAGGGGACGGGGGGCAGAGAGCGGGGGCAGAACACGGGGTGTGGGGGGGGCTGGAGGGGGCGCGCCGAAGGCGCGGCGGTGAGGGGGGCTGGGGGAGGCCGCCACGAGCCAGTCCCGGCCTGCACGCGCCCCCCAGGACCCCCTCCGCGCGGCCCGGCGGGCGACCGGTGTCCGGTGTCGGTGTCCGGTGTCTGAGCCGCGGCGGGTGAGCGGCGGGGGTCCCCGGAGGGAGGGCCGCGGCGCACTCGGGAGGTCCGGGGGCAATTGTGGGGCGCCGGGAGGGCCCCCGTGTGCCTGAGGGGCGCGCGCGTCGCTGAGCCGGGGCGGGCCGGAGGCGGCCGCGTGGAGCAGTGGGGCTGGCCCAGGACTTCCGAGCTCCGGCAGGACGGCCTCGGCGCCCCGCGGGTCTCGCGTCCGTCGCGGCCTCCGGCGCCCGCACGCCCGTCCCCCGCCGGCCCGCTACTGGTGCCCCGGCCTGCGCCCCGCAGCGACTGCAGCCACGGACCGGCGCTCGCACACACGTGGGGTAGGGCCGTGCGGACCTCCCTAGCGCCAGACCTGCCGGGGAGGCCCGGGAGCCGGTTTCCCAGCGCGCGGGCGCCAGGGCTGCCCTGTGGGTTCAGGCGCCGCGGGCGGGGCCGGCTTCGGGGCGGCGCATCGCCGCCCGCCCGCGCGCTAGACGGCGGACACCGACGGTAGCCCCAGGTCCCCCGGCGACGGTCTTCTTCAGCCAAGCGGGTGTCTCTGCCCGCCCCTGCCCTCGGGGTTCAAGCGGGCGCCTGGAGGGGTGGGCGTGGAGATGCCAGTTCGTCGGTTTTCTCCTTCTCATTCCCTCCTCAGGGGTCACAGGGCAGAAGCAGGGGCACCTCTCTCTAAACTTGGGCTCCGCGGCTCCTGAAAAGTTTTTTGTTTTGTTTTAAAGATTTTATTTATTTCTTTGAGAGAGAGAGCATGAGAGGGGAGAAGGGCAGAGGGAGAAGCGGACTCCCCATGGCGCTGGGAGCCAGACGTGGAGTCGATCCTGGGAGTCCCGGATCACGACCTGAGCTGAAGGCAGTTGCTTCACCCACTGAGCCACCCAGGCGCCCCTGTTTTGTTTTTTAAAGTAAAACTCTACCCCCAGGTCCGCTCGAACTCAGGACAGAGATCAAGAGCGGAGCGCTCTCCGGATTGGGCCGGCTAGGCACCCCTCTAAAAGGCTTCTGATTGCCTGCTTAATAGAAGCGACTTGAAGCTTTTAAAAGTGAATAATCATTTAGTGGATTTAAATCCGTGAAAGTCATATGTGGGCATAGATTTGGCAAATGAGTGGGGTTTTCTAGATAAATCCGAATGTGCAGTAACTTCAAATTTCTGAAGAATCGTATATATGTACGAAACTTAGTACCAAATTGTGTCACTTCTGTTAATTCATTTTATCCTCAAAAGTAATCCTTTTGCAGATAAACTTTATAAGCTAAAGTTGAACGAGATAACTGAAAGTCTGAAAATAGCTGGCCATTTTAAAAGAAGTAGGATTCAAACTATATTCGGTTTTTTTTAAGATTATTAATTAATTTATTTATTTATTTGTTTGTTTATTTGGGAGAGAGCAAGCCAGTGGGGGTAAGGAGCAGATGGAGGGGGACAAGCGGACTCCAAGGTCAGTGAGGAGCCAGAGGCAGGGCTCCATCCCACCACCTTGAGATCCTGACCTGAGCCAAACTAAGAGTGGGATGCTTAACCAACTGAGGCACCCAAGCATCCCCAAATTATATTCTTAACATTAAAGTCTTACTGTCCATATCATGTTACTGCTATGATTTAGGCTTTATCTCTGGCTCCGCCTGTTCAGGGTCTCAATCATTAAAAGCACAATTTTTATTTTGTTGAATAGGGCTATGGAAGATGTGAGAGGCCAAATCTGTGGTATTCTGGAAAACAACTGATCCTATCACCCTTTAGAAATTCATTTTTGGAATAAATAGCAGATGTGGGCTTGTTGTTTGTCATTTCTCTTTTTCGAGTAAGGTACTGTATACAACAAGAAAACCGAGTTAGCTTAGCTTAGCTTTTTTTTTTTTTTTTTTTTTGGATCTTGAATAACTGGAATTTTGCTGCACTCAGTTTGTTAGATGGGGAAAGTCATTCCAAGTTTGAGTCAGTGTCAGCAGCTGTCCTGTCAGGGAGTGAAAGTGGGAAAAGCCCAAGTTCGTTTCCTTATTTCTATTTCCTCTACCCTTGCTGCACTTGTCTCTGCACCTTCACTAAGGCTATATGACAGTCTTCAAATTACAAAGATGTACAGTGCAGTCCCTCATTTCATAGACAAGAAAACAGAGTAGTGAAATGATAGCTGAAAGTCATACAGCTCTTGAGAAGCCCGCGCTGGGGTCCTTGCTGGGTGTCCTGTGAGCAGCACTCTGTGCTGTTTGAGTTTTCTGTCTGAGAGCCTGAGGAAGGAGTTAATTCACACCCGCTGGGCATCAACAGCCTTAGAATGGCATGCACACTATTCAGCCACCTGACCTCAAAGTAGTTGCCAGCTGAGCCCCCAGGTACTCTGAGGACACAGGGAAGCCAGTGTCTTTCCTTCAAGATCCAGTAGTTAATGTAATGCTAAAAATCCATGTTTGTTGAAAAGGCAAAACAAACCCAAATTAAAATTGTGAACGAGCTTGAGTATCTCATCACAGAGGTGCCATGGAACCCTTCACACCTGTGAGAGGCTGTACCATTCGTGCAACTCCTAGCAGCTCTGAGAAGGGAAACTGAGAACACGAAGTCCTGATGAATAAAGTGGGCAAACAACATCCATGCCTGGGCCGCCATGACAGTTCCCTGCTGCCCTTCCTGCCGAGGTTTTTTCAATGACCTGGCCTCCCCTCAGCTTTCCTGCAGTTCCCTAGGTGAGGCTTCTGCCGCTCAGAGGCATTATGTCACGCACCTTCCAGTCAGCATTGATGTTGCTGCCAAAATGTGCAGGTCTTCTTTCTGAAATTTCACCTGTGGTACCACATCCTGACGATGCGCTGATTCCAGGCTTACAAAGAAACCCCCCTATACTAGTGGAGTACGGGAGAGCAGACTTAGAGCCAGACTGCCCAGCTCAGCCACTTTCCGTCTTCTTCATCTGTGAGACGGGGGTAGGGAGGAACTGAATCCTAAGAGGGACTGTGAAAAGTAAATGAGTTAAAACACACAAGGTGCTGAAGGTAGCGGCTGGCTGGCGCAGCATGTGTAAGCTCTCATTGTCAGTACTGGGGGTGGAGAAAAGGGGAACAATGGGAATTCGGCACTCTCGGGCTTTGAGTGTTTAGGCCACACCATCGCTGTTGCTAAGATTCACCCCACTCAAAATGGGGAACAGAACACAAAGCCTCAGGCTTCACTGAGTTCCTCCTTTTCTACCGTGTTTGATTTTTGTTCAAGTCAATCACTGGAGGCATGGAATGTGCCAACATAAGGACATTTACTGGAACATCAAGGAGTCATTCACCTTGGTTTTTTACCGCTTCATCTCAGAGCACTGGAGTCTAGTGGGCAGAGGAACCACGTCCTCGCTGTAGTTCCTGTGAAGACGAGAGTCTGGCAGACTCTTCTCTGGTGTAGATTTAGTCGGCCCTGCCCCTCAAGAAGCTTGCTGGAACCCAGGAGTCCAAAAAAAAGCATTACAGGACATCAGTTCTTTGGCTGGCATACTAAGCAAATACAAAAGTAGGAAGGGAGTGTAGGAGGGACATGACTGAGTTAGAGTCAAATACTGCTTTTAATTGTTTTTAAAACTTTTTTTTTTTCTTTTAATTGTTTTAGATTGGGGAGGGGCAAAGGGAAAGGGAGAGAGAGAATATTAAGCAGGCTCCATCCTCAGTGCGGAGCCCTATGTGGGGCTCGATCTCACAATTCTGAGATCATGACCTGAGCAGAAATCAAGAGTCCAACACTTAACCAACAGAGCCACCCAGGCACCCCTAAAATTTTTCTCTAAATACTGTGTTCCATTTGAGTTCCAGTAGTTTGAATGCTGCGGGAGATTATAGGATGCAATTAGTAAGAATAGTTGTAGCCTCAATAAAGGTCCCAGCTACACAATGGATAGTGAGTTTAACTATGTGCTGTGTATGCAGACATTCTGGGGGACCCCAATTGTTCAACACGCTTGTGTAAATGAAGGAACAGCTTTGCAGGGAAGAAGAGGGAAAGCTGACTCCCAGGGAACTTTACCATCTGACCCATGGGAATGACAGGGTGAAGGAACTAAAAGCAGCCATGGTATGACTAAGTGATAGTCTGAAGTTTATGAGTGTTTGCACTGAACTTGGCCAAACAGGTATTTGAGAGGTATGGTCAGGTGGTGAGATTATTTGAGGCATGTGAGCACCAATTTACTAGTCAACTTCTTAAACATAGGTGATCCTGAAAAGTCTCAGTAAGCAAGCTTTTTTGTGTATTGAAAAAAAATTAAAAGTTTTAAAACAAATAAACCAAACAGAAATGCACAAATTAGAGGAAACCCCAGTGGAATTGTCCCCCTCCCCCAACCACTGTGAACCCACTTGTGAGTGCATGAGTCTGTGGCTTCTTGTTAAAGGGGTCCTCTTAGGAACTCCTTTATAAAGCAGGGATCCTTTGTAACACACCTAGTTTCCTCTTTATTCCCCCAGTTTTTCTGGTATGTAAATTTAGCTTTTATTAAATTAGATAGATAGAACAGGTACATTTAAAACCTGGTGACTTTCCAGAGTGTACACGGTTGTTTTCTCCTGCACCTACACTGTTCTCATGGTTCTGGAAGGTCATCTGGAAATTTCCTTGTCCTTCTGTGAAGATGAAGTACATGATTGTGTTTATTTAGTGCTGCTTTTAAGGGGAAATGGGAAGACTGCCTTGTGGTCTAATTTCTATTCTTTTTCCTTCCTTGAGGATGGCCCCATTTTGGTTTGGTTTGGGGTAGGTAATTCTGTGAAATCTCAAAAACAGTATTTTCTTTTGAAATAAGTTGTTTGGAGAGAACCTTTTAATTTCTTCCTGTGCCTCTTTTTTCTTTTATCCTTTTCTCAGCCATACAGTTGGTGGTTAGGCTCTGAAGTAATAATATGTTTGCTTAGTTGGGAGAAGTCCAAACCTCTGTTAATTTTTTTTGTTTCCCTGAGACTGACCTGTAAAAGTTAGGGTTTGTTTTGTTTTGTTGATAAAGTGTCTGGAAATTATGGGATGGGGTTACACAAACTCTTTAACAAAGCATGCCTCAGCTTTCTTCTCCTTTCACCTGAAATGAAAAGCAATACTGTATTTCCTCCAAGCTTAATTCACGAGCCTGCCCCTGCCTGGCGTCTACACATTTTAACGCTGCCTGCTTTCTGCCGGTTGCCCTTTGCAGGTTCACGAACAGCATTGTGAACAGTATCTTTGGTACCAGGAACCAAGAGCCAGTTCTCGGAATTGTCGTCGCAGTCACTAGGATTGCTGCGAGTCTCTGGGAAGGCCTGTGGGTGCGTCCAGGTGCCAGGCCAGGGGAGGCACACGTGGAAGGCATTTTCAAGAACTTTTGCCACAGGTGTAAAAGACTCCAGGCCTGCAAAGATGCTGAAACAGATACTATCAGAGATGTACATAGATCCCGATCTGCTGGCAGAGCTCAGCGAAGAACAGAAACAGATCCTGTTCTTCAAGATGAGGGAGGAACAGATCCGCCGATGGAAAGAAAGAGAAGCAGCAATGGAAAAAAAGGAATCCTTGCCAGTGACATCCAGGCCGAAGAAAGGTAAACTTACCTGAGTCTCTTCCGTGAATGTGTTAGTAACGTGGCTCCTGGCTTGTTTTAACAGTTCTCACTCGTCAGAAACAAGTCAGGGGCAAGTTCCAGTTTGGTAGAAGGACCCTAAATGTTGTTGAAGTTCTAACAGTGTAATTTGTCAGCTTGAAGTTTATACTTACGTGCACATACCCACACGTGCACAGCATTTGCCATGAACCTGCGTAGCTGTAAGCAGATCTCCTACTTGAAACCAGACTGACCTTAAGCTGAAGTAAAAAGTCACCTGTATGGTTTGATCTGAGGGGTCCTAAGGAAGGGCTTCTCTCCCACTTATGGTCACTGGGGTCTGTATCCTGTTAGCAGCATACGAAGGCATTATATCAGGATTCTTACAGCAATTATGTTTACATTTCTTAGACTTTCAGAGATTTTTCTTTGTGTTATCATTTCTTAGGAAAACTCGCTCTTAAAATGTAAATACTGCTGTGGGGGAGGGGGAGTCATACTACACATTTTTTTTTAAGTAATCTCTGTGCCCAGCATGGGGCTCAAACTCATGGCCCCGACGTCAGGAGTCACGGGCTTCACCGACTGGGCCAGCCAGGCACCTCCATACTACACATTTTTTAATGTGAGTTAATTTTTCAGCTGTCTTTATTTCTGACCCAAGGAACCCCTGGTAGCTTGAGAGATCCTTTTGAGACCATGAGCAAGGAATTCTTGTACGTCAAGACTTGAAGCATATACACACGCAGACGTAGAAAAGCACACAGTAACCACCTCTGCTCTTTGCCCTCCCCTAGCACAAATTCTGTCATGGATGAATACCTAAGTTGTTTAAAAAAAAAAAAAAAAACAGTTTTTCAGGGTCACTTGCAGAGGCATTCAAGACTAATTTCTCCTCATTTTTCATTAAGCCAGGAAACATAAAATGTGATAAAACCATTCAGGGTTTCGGAGATGGAGAAAGTGAATTTCACTTGCATGCTGGTATACACAGACTCAAAACAGAAGTCAGTTTAGTGACCTTTACTTTATACTCCCTTTATTTGAAACCTTTCTAAGTAAGCCTTTATAATGATATGGAAATAAATATGACTATTGCATTTATTGTTATCAATAATAGCTATTTATTAGAAACATGTTTTGTCAGACACTACACAAAGCACTTTTATATACAGTAGGTCTTATCTTCTCAAAACGTCTGCAAAGTTGGTATTGTCTGTTTTATAGGTGGTGAAACTTAGAGAAGTTAAGTAATATATGCAAAATCACACGACCAGTAGGTACCCAGATTTACTGGATTTCACAGACCTGAAATAGACTTTTTACTTCAGTAAGTAACATGTCCAAATGGAAGCACGGCCCTTTTATCTTTCTTAACTGGCTTATACATCTCCCTGCATTGTTGAGCCAGAGTTTATCAGATAGAGCTGGACCCCTCTGGGCACCATTGTTCATTGTGAAGAGAATACATTGATGTGTTGGGTAACTTTGGGGCTGTGAGAGCTGAAGGGTTCTTGCCCCTAATGTCAGTGGCCCAAACACTTTGTAAGACTTTGGGGTTCTCACATTTGCTGAAGTGGTCTCCTTGTGACTACTTAAGACAGCAATTTCATTACTTTGCTTAAATTATCTTTTTGAAGACTTTGACTCTACCTCTTAGAAAATCTGTATTACTTTATTAAATGATCAATTAAAAATTATGTTAGTATATGCAGTGAACATTCTATCTGAATTTCATGCCAAAAGTTTATTACTCCTTTAAACTTAACACTTGGAAAAATACATTTTACACTAAATTAGTTCTCTCTTGTGACTACAGAAAAAGAAAAGTTTTGAGATTCCTTCCCAACTTTCCCTAAAAGACAGCACTTTTCCATCTTTCATCTTCTTCTGCCTTTGAAGATAAAGCCACAGATAGTACAAGGCAGTGGTATGGCTGGTGCTCCCCAGGAGTGTATCTGTACTGCGGACCTACTGTGTGCTTCTGCTCCTTTCGGACCTGTGCTCCCGGACTCTCCCACCCCACCCAGCTTGTACCCAGCTGACTTTAGTGCTGCTTCTTCATAGCAGTTCTTAGCCAGGCCAAAGCTTTAGAGATTGTCCTTTTCTTGGCTCTTTAAATATATCTTATGCCCTCCCCTCCCCCTCATTCCTTTGCGCCATTTTAGCTCATCACTTGGCAGTTCTTTCATTGTCATCTGGTCACTTTCTTCTCTATACCGTGCACTATGGTGAGTTTTCAAAGAGCATCACTAAAATGTTTGCATATTGTGTATACCAGGAACCTTTTAGCAGTCTTACAGCTACAGTAGAAAGGTCTGAAAAGCAATTAGAAGTATGGATTTAACTTACTAATAGAGCAGAAAATAATTTCAAAATGTAATGGGGAAATGTAATTTTTAGAGAGGGGAAGAATTCTGTATCTCCTCTGGCTGCTGGAGGACACATACCTGGAGGTCTAGAGCTTGGTGTCCAGGAGGGCATCCCCTAGCCATGTGTGGCTACTGAGCACAGAGAAATGAGAGTAGTCTGGATTGGTAAAAGTGTAAATTACCAGATTTCAAAGACTCGATTGGAAGAATTATATAAAATAGCCACATTAATGATTTTGTACTATTTCTTTTACTCTGGTAATGGGGCTGCTAGAAAATGTGTAATTACAGAGGAGGTGGGGTTGAGAGGCTCAGAGCTCACATTTGGACAGTGCTGCTCTAGACTGTAAAAGTAGCACCACTGAGCTGATGATGTATCAGACCTGAGCTCAGTCTTAAATTTATTATCTCATTAAATCTTCACAGCCACGCCTGAAGCTGAATTACCATTCATATTTTACGGATGGAAGAAAGTGAGGCTGGGACATTAACTAGCTTAACAGGGCAACAGCTAGTAAGTGCAGAGCTGCAACAGACCCTGAGTCTGACTCTCCCAAAGTGGGCGCTGTTGACGAATCTGCTACATGTCCAGCTTACCTGGAGCTTAAGACGCTGCTCTTGTCTGCAAGTGCCTTGCACACATCCAAGATGTGTGCTTGCGTCAGGGCCCTGCCTTTATTCTGTGTGATTTCTTTCTGGTAACACGAACAGTAGAGGCCTTCACTCCGTAGAGGACTGCCCAGCACTTGTCTCATGGGGCCTCCAAGCCGACAGAAACCTAAGCAGGAGGCAGGGATCTGGTCGCTGTGTATGGTGCGGGAGGGGCTATGTGTGCCCTTGAAACAGACTTGGATTCATGAAACTTCATTTGCTGCATTCTCGTTGCTACTAGGTGAACACGTTTCCTTATGCAGAGCCTTCCCCTTCTCGTGAAATGGCCGTAAACCACCGGTGTGTTCTACCGGCAGTGGCACTTCTCCCCTCCCTTCTCTGCTAAAGCCAGGGCAGTGACTCCATGGAAGGACTCGGTTCTGATCTCATCAATTCCTCAGCATCATTGGACTCTGGAGTGGCCTCTCTGAGTCTCTTTTTCACCTCCGCCTGACCCTCAAATGTCCATATTCCCCCAGGATGCCTCACTCTGCACTGATGGTTTGTAACCTGGAGGTGGGGTTGAGAGGCTCAGAGACTCCTTTGAAAATTTAGCGAGAGCTTGGATCAGGGAAAATGCACGCTACATTGACAACATTTTGTGTGTAGTTTCACAATGTTCACAGTCTCCCTAAATCTTGTTCACAGACTCTCAGGTTCACAGATCCTAGGTTAAGGTCCCTGTGTTATCTCCCTGCGGTACCACTTCTACATTTTTTGTTTTGGTTTTGTTTGTTTGTTTGTTTGTTTGTTTTTTAGAGAGAGAGCATGAGTGGTGGTAGGCAGCAGGGGATGAGGGTTGCAATGGACAGAGGAAGAGGATGAGAGAATCCCAAGCAAGCTCTGTGCTCAGTGTGGACCCAGACACAATTCTATGACCATGACCCTGAGATCACCACCTGAGCCAAAATCAAGAGTCAGACGCCCACAACTGAGCCAGCCTGGAGGCTTCTGCTTCTACTTTTTAGGGTTAAACACCACCTATATGCCAGCCATGCTCAAAGCCATACTGCCAAGCCAGGCCTCTCACCTGCTTCGGCCTCAGTGTCCATTCCGTTAATGAGTGTTCCCATTCATATGACCCATAAGCTCATCAGTGTCACCTCCGTCCTCCTCACCACTCCCACGCCCGACCCTGCCTCTCATTCTCTGTTATAATCAGTGTCACTGCTTTTTTCCCCTTGTCACTACAGCCAGAAACCTGGAAGCCACACAGCTAGTCACCGAACCCATAGATTTTATGTCATTTGTTCCTTTGCCTAGAGCTTTTCCCTTACCAAGGTTCTGGTCTGTTAGGATGTGCCAGACATAAGCATTATATTTATGCTATTTCATTTAAACCTCACAAAAATCTGGGATGGTACGTGTTGTCGCCTTTCTTCTTATAAATAAGGAAACAAACGGGGAAGGTCATTTATATGGTTACTGTTATTTGAACCCAGGTCCAGATCTACTACTCCAACTCTGTTCTGAACCACTGGTTCTGGCCTTGTCTCCTGCCCTCCCCTAACTCTGAGCTTGATAGCTTACCTGGGCTTATCTTCTTCCCTGGTGAGCACCTGCAGGATAATTATGGATCTCTTCTTCCTGTTCACCTTCCTGAGCCCCTGTAAGCTGGTCTCCTCTCCTGACTCAAGTTCTCACTTGTCTGTGAGACAATATAGCCCAAGCACCATGCAGGTTCTCCAGCTTCCTTTCTGTCCTTTCGTCTCTAAAGTCAGCATAACAATTTAAAATTTGAAAGATGGACTTTAATATTAGCAACTATAAGATTATGAACCCAGGTTAACAAGTCTAGCAAACGATGGGGAAAGCAACAGTTATAATTTCAATTTTAGGAAGTCCCTATGGGACTCTGCAAGCACCTGGGGCTGAGTCTCACCTTCTCCTGCTCTTCAGGGCCAGGAGGAAATGTGATCAAGTCCCCACGCCCAAGTTTGTGTGTCAGAGCCCTATCTACATTCATTGTCCTGGCGTACCTTTAGGTGGGTTTCCCTTTTGCTCTCAGAAGTGTTTCGGTTTGGACGATGCATTATAAGGCTGTCTTAAACACAGGTTTTGCAATCTCATGGACTGGCTTTGAATTCTGGTTCCAATTTCACTAACTCTGTGATCTTGGGGAAGTTAAATACCCTCCCTGAACCTCAGCTTCCTCATTGTAAGATGGGGTTAGTAATGGCCTTGGGTGATACTCTAAATATTTAATGGCAGACATGGCATGGCCATCAGTTAGAAGGGACATGGCTATACCGCTTGCATCCTAGAGGTGCCACCAGCCTGGATCTTTTGGTTTCTGGATGTGGGGGTGGGGTCCCTAGAGGAGAGGCCAGAGTGGCGGGAAATAGTTGAGAGGTTGGGATTTTAGGCAAATATATATTTCAGCAACCTGGGTATTGGTAGGTGCTGCTGTCAGTCCTGATGATACTCCCAATGTGTTTAATATATAAATTTGTTAGGAGGCCCCTGGTGTAGATGCTCTGACTTCTGTTCAGTTTTTGGTCTTCTCTTTGTAGGGACATGGTATATATTTCTTCTCTTTCCATTTCTCGTCCTCGCCTGTTACTATGGCTGTCCTTCTGAGTTGGATCTAGTTGGAGTGGAGACCAGTTACCGACCCTCTGAATGAGTCTTAGTTTGGGGAGAGCCCTGGGGTTTGCACTGACCTGAACCCAAGATGATCCACACCGACACTTCTAGTCTCGTCCTCTGCTGGGCCCACCATGTGAGGAGAAGTCAGGGCATTGCCTCGTTAGAGATTGTGAAGAATATATGAAGAATATATTCATATACATATATATGAATATCATATATATGAAGAATGCTGCAGCACACAAACATGATTCAAGTACTGTGGGAGCAAACCTTATAATTAAATGGAAGTGCTATGAAAAGGTCCCTCTCTCACTGTCCTCTGACTAAAGAGTGCATATAATGTCAAGGTGAAGTAGACAAAAAAGTCCAGAATGTGTAGATAGCATTAAGTTATAATAAGATGCAGTGCCTGTCCCAGTAGGATCTCTTCAGTGTATACATTTACTTTGAGGAAGGACACTGGGGCCAGAAATGTGGGTAAGTCTATCAGTTTTCAACTCTTGGCAGACAGGAGCTTTTCTTCTCTTCTTGTCAACATTTTCTTCCTTACCTGTTCTTTGCACACTCCCCCTGCCATCATTCCCCTTGCCTGGTCCCTGGTATCCTTCTGCTCTCCCCTCCCAAAACCCTAAGTGTCAAACTTTACCCTGTTTCTTCTATTTAAAGAAATCTTTCAACCATCCTTACTCCTAAGCTGCCCTTTCTGTCTCAAAGGCCTATAATACAGTGCCTGGAACATAGCAGATGCTCGGTAAATTTATTTGTTGAACAAATAACTGAATCCTTTTTTTTACTTCCTTGCTAATAAACTTCCCCAGAGCACATACTTACTTACAGCCTGCATGTTTTACCATCCTTTCTGTCCTCCTTTTGTAGCCTGTCCCCCACCTGTCTCCCTAAAAATACTCTCCAAAGTCAGAGACTGCTGAGACACCCCCAAGGTTCCCCGTCCCCCTTTCTGTGTCTCCAGGGCATGGAAGCACCCTCTCTCTTGGCCACATGGCAGTGCATCCTCCCCAGGCTCCTATGTTATGTCATGTTTAGGAATCAGAAATTCTTTTTTTTTTTTTTGGGGCTATTTAAATCAGAATGTTCTTTTTCTTCCCTTTTGCCTCCTAAATGGAGCACACGCTTTTCCAAGGTTCTCACTAGGCTTGATTCCCTTTGCAATTTTTCTACACCAGTGACTTCAACAATGGCAACTATAAAGGAATTCCCAAATTCACTGTCTGTCTCGACATCATTCCTGAACTCCAGTGCCGTAGTTCAGGTATCTATGGAAGCTCTCCAGGTAGATTATTAGTAGAATTAAAAATTTATTCTTCATTTCCAAAACAGCTCAAACAAATTTATTTTCTTGATATTACTGTTTCTGCTTATTATGCCGCCATCCTCTCCATTAGTAAGACTCAAAATATTGGCATCATCTTTGAGTCCTTCCTTTCCAGCCACCTGAATCTAACTGACCTTTCCCTCATTTGGGCCCCGGGTACCTCACTCCTGGTCTTTCAACCTCACCTCTCCCCAATTCTGTCCTCGCTCAGCCACTGGACAGCCTCTCTTACTTCCCTGACCCACCCCACATGATGATGTGGACGAGCACTTCCTAAATCCCTTTTCTGACCCTGGCACCATCTGCACAGCGACAGTCATAGACTCTTCACTGGTCATTTAATCAAGAAACATAGAACTAATATTTTTGAGCATTTATCACATGACAGGCTTGTGAGGTCTGACTCACTACCTCTGTTTTATCAGAGAGGGAGCTCAGGCTCAGAGAGGTAAGGTATCCTATACATGGTTACATAAAGAGTTGGTGGAAACCCTGGGATTTTAACACCACTTTCTGGCTTTATGCAGTGCAGGACCTAAGTTTAAATCATGTAGCCAAGTGTCTGGGAATTGTGCCTCGTGCCCTGTGCCCTCTGCCCCCTGCATGATCCTCAGTGCACAGCCAGACGACATCCAAAGCTCTCTTCAGCTCTCACCGAGAACCTGATTCCCTACAGCCCTTCCCTGATTTCCTTCTCTGATCTTCGATCACATGATCTTTGTGCAGGTCACCAAACTTACCCCCTCCAAAACTCAATACAAAGAACTTCTTTTTTCTTCTGTGTGCTTCCAAAACGATTTCTCCATCCTGCAAATCTTCACTGGATTTAAAATCTGTTGTGGTTTTGGTGTATGTTCCCCTGGTCCTTCAAATTGATTAGTTCTTCTTACGCATTCCCTTAGCACCCTCTCACACCCCCTTCCCCAAGTTGTATTACTTTTATAATTAATTACGTGTTCGATTCCTATCTCCAGCTAGGATATAAGTTCCCCGAGGGCAGGAGCTGGTCTGTCTTGTTCATAAGTGCTTATGCACGTCTACCTCAGTGCCTCACACATAGTAGATATGCGATAAAATTCATTAAATAAGCAGCCTAATGCCTTGCTCTTTCTCTCGAAGCTGCTAGGTCACTTGTAGGAAAATGGCCACATCTGTTTGATCTCTGTAGCACCTGCAGCATTTAGCTCAGCCGCATTGTGCTCAGAGTTAGAAACAGTACGTTTTTGTGGCGTGAACTAAACAGGCCTGAATAGTCTTCCCCTATCTTAGTGTAAAATAGAGGGTGTCGGAGCTAACACTCATTTTACTAGAATAACTTCTCCAGCAGCCTCCGCTAAGATTTTAGGGCATTGTGGGGGAGCCCTTGAAGGCCCTCCAACCTCTTTGCTCTCAGGTACACTGAAGAGCTCCTGAAGGTGAGAAGCGCTCAGCACAGACATTATCGTCAGTGCCATTCTGTCAAGAACCGTTCTTTCGGCATCTGGCTGAATGTGACGCTTCTCTTTTTTTCTTGCCTCCAAACCATGGCTTCTTTACCTCCACCATGTTCTCACCACTCCCTTGCTTCTAAAATGTCAAGGCTCTTGTTTGGCAGTCTTTTCTACTCGTAGCACCCTCCTCTGTTCACAGGCGATCCTGGGGTTTCTCCCCCACCTCACCCTTCAAGGCAGCACCTTCTTCCCCTAAGAGTGACACCCCGGCCTGCAGCCCGCGGGGCTCCCCAGAGAATGTGTCCTGCCACACTAAGCAATGCTGCAGGCTCCCTGGGTCCTCCCTCTCCACCTCCCCTGGCCCTCTGCCACTCTCCTGTCAGGGCGACTGTCTCCTGCTATCAAAAATATGGGTAGAGAGTTTCTTAGGTGAAGGTTGAGAGATGGACATAGTAAAAAATACTATTAGTTGCCCTGAGAGAGTGTAATAAAGGGAGTTTGATGAGGTATGACAGCTTTCTACAGTTAATGAGCCATTTGGCATCTCCTCACACGAGCCAGAGCTGGCCAGGGCCCATCCCCACTAGGGCACGCTTGGGATTGCTCTTCTCTTCATACCTGGTGCCACGTTCACTGTTTCTCTGTTTGGGAAAACAGTGTGAGGTCAGCTGCTTTCTGGATGATACATTTGACTCCTCTTAGAGTGAAGATTCTGTCCCCCCAACTTCCCGCTGCCCCAGTATCCTAGTTAGAATTTTCTCACGCTATAAGAGGTCTTCATTGCCCCAAGAAGGGTGTAAAGTGCCAAACCAAAGAACACATCTGAGTTTGAGCAGCCTGCTTTTTTAATGTATCCTGGGGCGACAGTAGGAAGTAGGTTAACAATTCACTGGACAGAAGATGCTTTCTTTAATTGGAAACCTTCTACTTAATGTACAAAGATGAGACACAATCCCAGTGTGGATTTCTAACCTCTAAGCACATGTGTTCCATCAGGTGCCCTCTTACCCACACTCAACACTACTGGCCAGTTTGGGGTTCTTAGGGCCCAGGGATCTTGACCACAATATGGACCATAATGGCCCTCGGTAGATCTGCCTGGCGGCTTTTAGATTTAGGGACTGCCCTTCTTGGCTTCTCCTGGATGTGTTTCCACATAACCCTGGGTTCAGGGAGCATGACCTGTGTGGCTATCTCTGGAGTCCAGGAAGTAGAATGTAATACAACCCCTGTGACCAATTGTAAACAAGGATCATTTAAGTAGCTTCACTAAGTATCACACTACCAGTAGTATTATCTTCTCACAAGTTGGTGTGAATCTCTGAGGAGCCCTAGAAGTAAATAGGGTGATGGTAGCACTTAACCTCTCATGAACTCCTATTATGTGGCAGGCACTGGGGGAAAGAGCTGGTGTAGCCTGCTTCCCGATGGCAGTCCTGCATTGTTGGTGGTCGGTCATATTCCCATTTTGCAGATGAGGAAACTGAGGCTCAGAAAAATTAATTTGTCCAAGTCACACAGCTAGTAAGTGGTAGGACTAGGGTTTAAACTAAAGCCAGTCCAATTCTAAAATGGAAGTACCAAACCCTGGAGAATCTGTGTACTTCTGGGGTTCAAGAAGATTCTCGACCTTAAAGATTCTGATGTCAGATGTTAGCACAAACTGCATGCTTTCTCCCCATCTCTCCTACTTTAGTTACAAAATGGACACATTCAAAAACCATATTCATATTTTTTTTAAAGATTTTATTTACTTGAGAGAGAGAGCATGAGCAAGAGCGAGAGAGAGTGCACGGTCGGGGAGAGGGGCAAAGAGAGAGGGAGAGAGAGAAGCAGACTCCCCGCTGAACAGGGAACCCAACAAGGGGCTCAATCCCAGGACCCTGGAATCATGACCCGAGCTGAAGGCAGACACTCGGCCACCCAGGCACCCTCATATTTATATTTTAAAAAAACATTGCTGTAGCCGCCATCCTCTGCTACCACCTCCATTGCTCCCTGGGACTGCTGCTTGTTCCTGAGGAGACTGGAAGTGCTTTGTCTCATCTAATCTTTTTTTCTTGAAATACTTTAATGAATATACTTTATTCTTTAAAATATTCTTCGAAAATACTTTAATGATGGCAAATATCATAACCCATGACTGAAGATATTTGTCCAATCCAAATTCTGTTTCGCTTACAGAAAACGGCAAATCTGTTCACTGGAAACTGGGAGCCGATAAGGAAGTCTGGGTCTGGGTGATGGG
This sequence comes from Lontra canadensis, assembly GCF_010015895.1. Classification (NCBI taxonomy): domain Eukaryota; kingdom Metazoa; phylum Chordata; class Mammalia; order Carnivora; family Mustelidae; genus Lontra; species Lontra canadensis. The sequence continues at coordinate 6,482,845 of NW_022631095.1, read as the reverse complement.
CGAACACCATCTTGATAAACCCTACGACGTGCTCTGTAATGAGATTATTGCTGAGAGGGCCCAGCTGAAAGCCGAGCGGGAAGCGGAAGAGCTCAGGTATGCCATCTGCAAGCCAGTGAGAGGCTGGCCAGATTATAAAATGATGCAAAGATGCCTGTTTCAGAGTATCTGGAGGGAGAGTGGGGTGGATCTGAGAGTTACAAAAGTCACTGTAGCTCTCTCCGGCAAGTCTCTTTACACTTTTGGGGTTCCCTTCCTTCCCACAATGCGATCAGATCAGCTGTTTCACTTCCTCACTTGCCATCTGATTTGGTCTGGCTGAGGTTTCCTGTGTGATCCCTGGCTTCCCTAGAGTCGTGCCAAAGCACTGAAGCGGACACAGCTGAGCATCAGGAATGTAAGTGAGAAATGCAATGACTGTTTAAGCTTTGGGCCTTCCAGCAAGATTGCTCACAGGGGGCTGCTGAGCGAGCAGGCCTTCCAGGTGCTTCCACCACTCTAGGTGGTGGGAATTCAAGGATGAACAAGAAGCTTCTAGGAGGAGGAGGAGAAACAGGCAGTTACACAACTAACTTCTGCTGATACAGGCTGTGATACATGCTACAGCTACAAACAGAGCATTAACTGAGCCCAATATTCCGATCCAGAAAAGAGGTAAAATCTGAATTGAACCTTGAAAGATAAGTAGAGTTTTCCAGCTGCAGAATATCAGGAAGGAAATTGCAGGCAGAGGGCATGATCAAGAGCCCTAGTTCCGAATATGTCTCATTCTTTGGGTGATGATGACTTCTGAATGTTTGAGGTGTATGTGGGCAAGTAGCAGGAGAGAGGGGGCCACGCTCTAAAGTGGCTTGAAGGCCAGATTTAGGACTTTGGACCTTGATCTGTGGACACTAGAGGTTTGAATAAGGAAGTGACATGATCGCCTGCAAAAATAGGAAGGAAATTTGGCTGGTCTCAGTGAGGCAGGGGATGGATCCCCTCTGTTGGGGGCCCAGGGTGACTTCTGTGAAGGCTGTCACTCCATGAGTAGGGACAGCCCTCTCTGAGCTGATGAGATAGAAGCAGACATATGGACCTGGCTTCAGGTCCCAAGGGTCGCTGACGCTCCTGTGACCCCCTCCAGTAACTCAAACCATAAACGGGCGTACAGAGATAAAGGAAGTGTGAGCTGCGCATCCTAGGAAGGCAGTGTGCCCCAGCAGTTTAGCTTCTGAATGGAAGTCGGGCAGACCCTGGTTCAAATCCTAGCTGCGCCACAGTGTGGCCTTGGATAAATAATATAACTATTTTGAGCCTCTTGCAAGTAAGCAAGGATAACAAGCCCTTCTTATGGGGTTATGATGAGGAATAAGTTAATGTCTTTTCTTTTTTTAAGATGCTATTAATTTGAGAGCGAGAGCAAGAGAGTGTGCCCAAGCAGAGGGGTAAGCGGACTCCGCACTGAGCACAAAGCCTGGCGCTGGGCTCAATCTCACAAGAGGAGTCGAAACCAAGAGACAGATGCTTAGCCAACTGAGCCACCCAGGTGCTCCTAAGTTAATGTCTTTAAATACTCACACAGGGCTTAGCATATTGTAAGAACTCGGTAAATGGTATCTGTTACTGTTTTTCACATGATTTGAATATAGGCATCTGCTTTGGAAAAGCTATCCATGTTGGAGAATGTTTTTGATAATTCCACATTTGTTTCTCTTCAGAAAAACTCAGTCCAAAGAATTCGCCAATAACTTGAAAATGAAATCACAATATTATGGTCTGCAAGCACCAGATACCCAGGAGACTCAGAATATATGTAAGAAAGCAGCAACAGAAGAGGAAGAACTGGGGAAGGGCTCTAGACCAGCACCACTCCTTGAAGAAGAGAAAATTCCAGTGAGTCTTTCATATGTATAAATACGCAGAATTTAATAGCTAGGGAAATTAAAGAATTGGGAACAATGAGATGAATGTAGTCAAACATCAGGATCACAAACTTTTCTGGGAAAAATCCCTCCGACCTTGAAGGCGCTGATGTTCACTTCATTTTGGGGAATTTGGGTCACCTGCTACTTCACAAGAAAGGGTAAAACACTCCTTTTTCATGGGACCGAAGGTGTGAAGAAAGCACTAGGAATAGAGTTGTGCATTTTAAGATATTTTCAGGGTTTATTTCCCCCTGTTATATGTCTTCCATAACAGAGATTGGTAACTGTCTTTGTGAGGGGCCTGAGGGTAAGTACTTGAGGCTTCGTGGACCACACACTGTCACAACTGTACTCAAATGAACAGGTGTGGCTCCAGTGCGGCAGACCTTACTTACCAAGTCAGAGCCTGCTTTGGCACCGAGGCTGCCACTGACTGACCCCAGTCCTAGAAAGCTGGCGTATCTGTAAGTAGATTATGTTCTGTGGAGTCTTCCCTGTTTTGTTAAGGACTACACCTCCATGCCTCTCTGGCTTCATAGATTCTGCCTGTGCCTGCAGGGACCATGATTTCCTCAACACAATAGAATTTTATAATCAGAATTGGTATGCACTCTCTCATGTTTCAGTTGGTTTAAAGAGCTCAGACATCATTTGCTGCTTAGATTATAGTTTGGAAGAACAATAAAACTATATTATGAAGTACCTTCTTCTGCCAGGAATTTAATTAAACTGAGAATTAACAGGGGATTTGCAATTGTTTGACTTTGGCTCAGGTCCCCAGCTTTGTGACACTAGTTGTGTGTGCTCTTGACCTATTTGAGGCAGTCGCACAGGGCTATGGTTATCTATCCTGCTTGCTTCATGGCGTTATGATGGGGCAAAGCACACTGCTGAATGTCTCTTATCGTTCTTACAATGACTTTATGACCGAGGGACTGTTTCTGTATTTGTCCATTTTACAAGTAAGGAAACTGAGGTTCAATATGGGTATTTGATCTGCCCAAGGACTTAGAGTTGACAAAAGACTGACTCAGGATTCAAACAGAAACAGGGGTCTGTAGGACCCCTGGGTCATTCCTTAACTATTGCATTTGATTGTCTTTTAATATGAGGAATACAAAGAAGCTTTATAAAGAGCTGCAAATATAAGGCTCAAAATATTTATGGGTACAAAATTCTAAAATTTGGTTTATATACCAGGGTCAGACCTGGGTCCTTTCCTCACATGTGCAGTAAAGCATTCAGTCCCTCCCAGGGCTGCTTTGTATTCCACATTTAATACCAAACTCCCTCCAAATAGCAGACTCCTTTTCTAGCACCCCTAAAATGAAGAATAACAACAGCAAGAACAAAAAAAACCTTCTTCAAAGCGTTATGTATGCATGCTTATCTTTGTGCCTGAATTACAATAGTTTCATAGAAAAAAGTTTTTTTCCAAAAGCAGGACAGAAGATTAAAATAGAAGTTAAATACCATGGTTATTATTGTTCTACTATATCATAAATATTATAGGAATTATATTTTATACACACACACACACACACACACACACACAAACACAGTGAGAGGAGAAGATCTCAAGATTGGCCGTTTACTCATTCATTTAAAAAGTACCCATTATGTGCTAGGCATTGAGATTATAGGGAGGAGTAAGGACAGAATCACTGCTGAACTTTAGAATAAATTGAAGGAAAGGACTGCTGAATGAACTTTATAGTTTAGAAAGCAGAGAGAGACTTCATATAACCCGTCATTCCAAAAGATAATGAGTGATCTCAAGAAAAGGATATGTTTCTATGCATCCCTATTACACTAGAATTTGAGCAATGGCAGGAAGTGCAGGGTGGCTTTGCAGAGGACATGGAGCTGGAGATGATGACAGAGGATTACCGGGGCCAGTGGTTCCAGCAAAGGGACAGCATGGACAAAGGCTGTGTAGCTAGAAGAACAGGGGGCTTTGGAGAGCCCAAAGTAGGCTGTGTGGCTGCAATGCAGAAGGGACAGAGGAGAGCATACGATTGAGTGAGAGGGTGGGCAAGGCCAGACAGGACAGGGTCTTGGGGACAACTTTGTGTTTTGGCCTCTTTTTTCAAGAACAAGTGGTTATTGCCAAAGATTTTTGAACAAAGGTTTGACCTGATCAGATTTATTTTTTGAAATTTTTAAATTTGAACTGATTATTCATGGATGAGAGTGGGTAGAGGGCAAGCTTCCTAGCACAACCCAAGTTTCTAAGCTGAGACGCCTGAGATGATGTGGATGCTGTGAGCATAGACAGAAACCTCGGCGGGAGAAGCTGGTTTTAAAGGAGCAGAGTCTAGTTTAGAGATACCAAGGATTCTGCATGCCACTTTAGGTGGTAGATATAAGTTGATTTTACACATGATAATAAATTATATACAAGCTGACTTAGAGTTTGCAAAACTTTTTCTCATATAGTTATTTCATTTCATAATATTCCTGTGAAATGGAAAATGCAAGTATTTCTTTCATACAGATGCAGACTAATGCTCAAAGAGATAAGTGGTTTGCCCAAAAATCAGTTAGAAAGCTCTCCTTTTTGTTTATCTACTTTCATTCTCATCATAGCCCTGGGGTATTTAAAATAGAATTCATCATATTCCCCCTATCTGTACCTTCAGATGAGAACTCTGGTGAGAAACCAAGACTAGAGCTTTGGAAGTCATCTGATTATGTTTCCAAAATGCGGTTCAGGCTTGCACAGTAAAGAGGTCCACATTTCATCTGTAATCTATTTTAAGTATAATATCTAGAAGGATATTGTCATTTCTTTAAATGTTCATTGTCTGCACATGGCCTAAAATTTATTATAAAAAGAAAAATTGTTAAGCAGTTTTTATTGAAGTTAGTGATCATGAAGCTTATCTGAATAACCATGGGCAGGTTCAAGAGTAATCAGTCTTCCAGAATCATGAACAATATTCACGGAAAACCCACTATAGACTTACTAAAGTAGAATGGCCTTGCTAGATTTGTAATAAGTTTCCACATGACAGATCATCATCAGAGAACTCCAGACCCGAACCTGAAAGCACCCCTTACTGGTCTTACCTTAGTTCTCTGAAGGGCTGTGGATAGTAGGGGAAAGTTAAATTCAACCCAAATATTGATGTGCATTCAGCACTGTAGAAGCTCTTGTGCAGAGTCATTTAGTCACGGGAAGTCATTCTTCCGGTGAATAGTGACCCCTTGTATTTGCACTGAAGCATCAGCATAGACTGTATTTCTGCATTTGTGTCAGCCAGCGTTTCTCAGTTCTGCTCTGATTATCTTATGAAAGGGTCAAGGCAAATGTAGTCAGGGACCCCTCTGGGTCTGTGTAGGACTCGGGTTAAATTCAACACTTACTCTTTCACTGTCCTCCCTGTTTACCAGTAGTATTTTGAATAAGATGAAATCAGCCTGAATGAATGCCGCAGCCAGCTTCACTGGAAGAGAATAGTACATCCTAAGAGCATAGCCAGGAGCCTAGGATATTCTTTAGTGAAGCAGGGAGATTGGCCTTAGTGCTAATAATTGGGGTGATCATGGTTGAGGTGAGGAATTTGACATTTAAAATGTGTGTAGCCCTGTGGGCTGTCAGAAGTCTTCGATTTGCCATTTCACTTCATCCTCACAACAAACAAGTGTGAAACAGGCTCTTGCTCTCTGAGTGGACTACTCAAGGGCAGTGGTTTCTGCAAAGCCTGATCAGAAGCAGAGCTGGTGCCATAAACCTGGTCCTCTAATTCAGGGCCAGCACTCTGGCCATCTCACTGTGCCCCAGGGAAGGTATTCTCATCAGTATCTGAATGATCCTACTGTTGGAATGAGAGTTTGGGGTTTTTTTCCCTAAAGCAGGAATGCTTTAAAATTAAACGGAAGAACTTTTCCTGTAAGAAGACAGGGAGAGAGAGGAAGAAGGAGGACTGGGGAAGCAGTGGAGAAACAGACACGGTGAAATCGAACTGCTTGGAAACCTGGCGACAGTCTGATTCACAGCAGTGGTGCTTCCCAGAGCTTGCCATGCTGTTTCTCTTCCAGGTCTCCCCCAGATCTTCAGAGCGGCGTGTCCGCCTCACGCAGATTTGCTAGCTAGGCAAATCTCTGAACCTTTTGGAGCCTCTTGTTTTCTCAACTATAAAAACTGGGAATTAAAAAATACCCACCTTGTTTATTTCATGTGTTTTTTTTTTTTTAATCACATGAGATAATACATTTGAGAATGCTTGAAAAGCCAAAGTCCCGTACAAATCCAAGGAGTTGTTTGAGCTAGAAATGCTTGAAGCCTTGCCTCCTCTCTATGAGCGTGTCCTGCGTGCAGGCTGCAGGTGTGAAGATCTTGCAGGGCTTGGCGGGATGGACTGAATCAGTGCTTCTCTGAGCAAGTGTTCCTCGGGGTCCCAGTACGTGTAGTGAGAGGCGTTATGGAGCCACAACGGAGCCACCGGACAAGGTCTTCACCCGTCAGGAGTTAGACGATGAGAGGCACTTAGTACTAAGTAAGGCAAGAGTTCCAGCTGGAGAGTGGCCAGGGCTCACCCAGTTTGTGGAAGAAAGGGACGGGGGAAGGCCCGAGGCCAGAGGGAACCGCAGAATGTCTGTGAGAAAAAGCACAGAATGTCTGTGAGAAAAAGGAAAGCGTCATGTGTGGGGGTGCAGGGCGGAGAGCAGCCTGACTGGAGAAAGTACTTTGGTTGGGACCTGGAGGGCACATTTGAGGAGCTGAGAGGCCACATGACCCAAAGAGCTGGCCTTGTCTCATGTATGTTTTCTATTGTCGCCACAGCAAATTATTGTAAACCAAATGGACCAAATAATGACAGCTCCTTTGGTCAGAATTCTGACAAGGCTTGGCTGGGTCCTCTGTTGGAGGTCTCAGGAGGCAGAAATCAAGGTTCTGGCTGAGGCGGGTTCTTATCTGCAAGCTTTGGAAAGAATCCTGTTCACAGTTATTCAGATTGTTGACCGTCAGTCAGCTGGAGAGATGGGATGTTTGCTGGGATGATTCTTCATACGTTTTGCCAGCTCTAAACATTCATGACCCTAAAACAACATCCATAGGCGTGACCTGAAGTCGAATATTTTTCACATCACTATAGCTGTAAAGGAGAGTTTCTGTAGAGTTTCAATGGATAGGCCTCACTGTGAGGTCTGCACTTTCATCTTCAAGCAGAATTTAGGCAAAGATGTGAGGTTTGAGGCCAGTAGTACAAGACTGAGGTGACCCTAGTCTCATTTCTGGAAATAAAGTACACATTGTCTTTCTTAGTTAATCGGCTTCCTATTCCTAATCCTATTCTGAGCTTTTTTCCACAGCCTTCCACCCCAGACTCAAACTGTATCTTTTGGCCCGCATGGGAAAAAGCTATTCTTCTCACATTTAAAAAATGTAGAGAGTTGTACCCTTCCCTCCACGGAACTATTGCAGGATTTTCTGTCTTTAGTGCCTGCAGGTTTTGGTCACTTTGGCCTCTTTGAAGAATGAAGAGGTAGACCAAATGGTAGTGGGCAACAAAACAGTTTATTGAGCAAGAGTATAAAGCTCCCAGAGAGGGAGGCGGCCCAAGAGAGTTGCCCTTGGAGTTTCTAAGTTTAGGGATTTTTGTGAGCTGTTTTGCAGAACCATCTTCAGCAATCAGGGTGTGCAGAGTCCTGCCAATCAGGGCTCTGGTCACGTATCTGTCTACGTATTTCGGTTAATGTCCATGTATGGGTGGTCTATTTTGCTGACATCTGGGGGCTTGTGTCTTAACTGCCCCTTGCCCATGATGATGACAAATGCTTTGTGGTTAATTCTTTTACTTTAGGATATTTTACAAAAGTCACTTTTGCAAAGACTTCAAAGCAGAACGCTAGTGTGGTCCTGTCTAAGCTGCAAAACGGGATGTCAGTGGTGTTTTGTGTTAGCTGTCCTGACTCCATATCTTCTTGTTGGGGACCCCAGCCCTGACTACCAAAATGTCTAATACCTAACAGAACCAGAACACTAAATGGCCCAATCTATAGGTTTGCCTTTGGATTATTTTATACCGATATAATAATGATTTATTTTGTATCTTCATTAGCAGATGAATTCATCCAAGGAGATCTGCTGTAGAATAATGAAAGATTTGCCCCAAGTCCAAGGTTGAAGAATTTCTGTTTCACCCTTAGAGCCATAAGAAGCAAATTGAGGAGTTTTGAGAAGAGTTGTTGGATCCCCACTTCAGGGTTTGGAAAACTTGGGATCCAGTCTCAGAACAATTTTCTTCACAAAGATAAACTTTATGAAAAATCTTTTTAAAGAATATACTTACGCTGATTTAAAATTTTCATTTTAACAAATAGATAGCCAAAGGTAAGACTCCCCGATTAAGTACCAGATATTGTAAAACTGTACCATTGACACAGGGCAAGACCTCTTGTCTGGGAATGGAGGCTTCAGTCCTCCCAGGCAGCTCTGTGACTCCAGGCAGTATCCTGTAAGGAATCAATTCCTTCTATAATACAGGGATTAAATTAGCAACACTGTTTCTTTACAAAGGAAGCTGAGAAAATTTATAAACATGAGGGTGCTTGCCCAGTATCTTCTGATGGAAACCACAAGAATTATTCCCTGAAGTTCTTCAGTTATAAGATGCTGTTTTTATCATGAGCCCAGCCGTGGTCCTTTTCACTGTTCAAATGAAGAGCTGGAGGGGGCCCGTAGGCTCCATGGTTTGTGCAGTCTGAGTAGGAGGCTGAAGTGATGCCCTGGATTAGAGCTGAGGGTATGGTTCTTATTCTGAATAGCTATTGCCCTCTGCAAAATACCTGCCCTGTCCTTGTTTTTGGCAGTGATGATAGTACATGGAGAACTCAGAAATGATGCTCAGCTTAACATTTAGTGGGAGTGTTGTGGTTCTCAGTGGATCACGGTTGAACACTTAGTGATCCTGGGTGCTGTTACTGAACCAGAGGTGATAGTAAATACCAGGATTTAGCTGTCACCCAGCCAGGTTCTGAGACCTGCAGTTCGGGAAGCAGACGCCATTCCCAGGCAAAGGCATATGCAAGGCGGAGTTAATAGGAGCCAGAGAAAATGACAGATGATGCCCTGTGTGAAGCATCCCCTCCTGGGGAGTTTGGGTGTTTGGGTATCCCCTACAGCTAAGTGGAGATCTTAGGGACCTGGGTGTGGACAGTCCTCTGGATGCTGTCAGTGTTTTCCCCACTCTTGTGCCAGAGAATTTGGGGGAGAACAGAACAGTTCTCAGTGTGCTTGAGAGACAAGCAGAGCATGCTAATTCAAAGCTAAGCCCCTTTGTGTTTCTCTGTTTATATGTAATCTGTAGGCTGGGAACTCATTAATCTGTAGACTGATTGTCCTTGCCCCAAAGGGGACCTTGAATAAAACTAGATCTGTCCACTTGTAGATTTTATCTCCAGAGAATTACTTGTTATTTTTGTACAAATGGCCTTCAGAGTGGACCATACTGCAAAACAGAAGACTAAAAAAATTAGAACACAAACATCCAGGATTCAAAGCATTCTTAAAAAAACAAAACAGGGCGCCTGGGTGGCTGAGTGGGTTAAGCCGCTTCCTTCGGCTCAGGTCATGATCTCAAGGTCCTGGGATCGAGTCCCGCATCAGGCTCTCTGCTCAGCAGGGAGCCTGCTTCCCTTCCTCTCTCTCGGCCTGCCTCTCTGTCTACTTGTGATCTCTGTATGTCAAATAAATAAATAAAAATCTTTAAAACAAAACAAAACAAACAAACAAAAAAAAAACCTTGAGGCTTGAGGCTCATAGATTAAAACACCTTGAGCAAGAGTCCTACTCTTCATATCTTTAAAGAAGGAGAGTTAGAGATGACACGTCTCTACCCCTACTTTGTGCACATGCATGTGTTTGCATGCAGTGTCCCAAGGCTCTGGTATGTTTTTAAATCTGTCATTTTACTATAACAGAATGATTAAAAAAAAAAAAAGCTACTAAACTGTAAATTTTGATTGTAACCTTGACCTTGACACCATGGTGGTATTCAGTTATATTTTTAAAAGTATTTTTTTTTTTTTAATATTTTATTTATTTGTCAGAGAGAGAGGGAAAGAGAGTGAGCACAGGCAGACAGAATGGCAGGCAGAGGCAGAGAGAGAAGCAGGCTCCCCGCCGAGCAAGGAGCCCGATGTGGGACTCGATCCCAGGACGCTGGGATCATGACCTGAGCTGAAGGCAGCCGCTTAACCAACTGAGCCACCCAGGCGTCCCTATTCAGTTATATTTTTAAGTGCTATTCTAACTCATAGCTTTGTGTTCCCATCAGTAGACAGCAGTGAAGGAGCACCCTGTGAAACTATTTTCAGACATGATGAAGGACTTCCACTTGGGTTTTCCTTCTTCCATACATCCCTTCCGAACCAAAAGTTAAACTTGCGCTCTGCTCAGAAACCAGCAGTTGTCTAAATCTGCATTTTGGTTGTTTGCCTTTATAAAGGAGAGATTCCAAAGCAAGATACTAAGATGAGGACCACTTCTTTGAAAGAATAGAAAAGAACTGGGTTTTTTGGACCCTTATTTTTCTCCGGGTGCTACTTACAGAGCAACCAAAGTTTTGGGTTATATGTGGCTTGTGCTTTTTGTAAAGAGTGTATATTAGTGTATTAGTAAAGTAGTCTTAGATTATGGTGCCTTGGAGAGGAGTGCTAAAGCTTGGTGAGTAGGCAGGGTGAAGTCTGCACCCCACCTGGAGTAGATACCCTTGTACCTGGGCGTGGTGGAACCACGCTGGCAGTGCCTGACTCTTATCTGCACACAGTTATATCATCAAGCCCTGAAGGGAGTTGGGTTCACATTTATAATAAGGAACCCCAATGTCAACAGAATGGGAAAATGTATTCCTGAAATGCAGGCTAGAATTTTGAGGACTGAATTGAGTGTGTTAAATAACAAAAGTTAAATTGAGCAAATTTTAAAGATCTAACTGGCTTATTAATCGGTTCATTAATTGGGCAGCATCTGTCTAGCAAATAGAGGGGAGCTCCAAAGGGCTACAGAGAAGGAAAAGTAGAGCGGGAGTGGAGAAAAGGAAATTATTAGCAAAGAATCCATTGTTTTAGGCAAGGTCACCCTCCTAAGGGAACGGAAGGGGTCTATCAGTAAAATTCCTAGTGCTGACCAGGAAATTCCCGTGTTGACTGCTGAAAGGTCAGTTTCTGGGGGGTTGAAACTGCAGTTAGGTTCGGTATTTATTCTTGGTTTACTGATTTGGAGCTTCAGCCTAAGTGCCACCATTTGGGGCCTGTAGATTTCTTTTCAACAGATGTGAAGAAAAAAGAGGGATAATCCCCAAAACAGTAACTGTTTGCCTTGATATATATTCCCCTCTAGTACACCTGCAGGTAGCATTTCAGTATTGTTTTTGTGAGAGATAAAGTGTTGGGTGAACTAGGCAAAAACAGACAAGGGATTTGTTCTCATTTTATTAATTAAAAAGTAGAGCCATAATCAGAAAGTTACACAATTACCCAGGTAGTTTCCATGTAACTGTGATAGAATTTCATAGTGGTCTGTAGAAAAATATTTTATGTAAAGTAGAACTACAAAATCCTAGGGCCTTAGAAACCATTTAAGCTGCTGTGTTTTTAAAAACAGTTTGTTGTATAAAATGCTTACTATAAAGTAAATGACAAAAGAGAAAAACATTTCTAGTCTTGAGAATTGCACATTATGAAGTCGGTAACACAACTTTATTTTGCATGATATTTACAGTAATTCGCTTATCCAACTCACTAAAAGTAGTGTGCCAGGAAGAAATTATGGAATACTGAGTCTGGAAACATGAGGTCCTTTATACTGAAATGTTTTTTATAGTATTACGTATGACATAAATATTGTTTTCTATCATTTATAGTTCAGTTCCTATATTCCACTGTGTCAAGACTTCCCATAGCCATCATGCTTTTAAGACTCTGTCTATTCTCTTAACTATCCTTTATTACTTTATCCTTATACTTTATATTTAATAATTACTTTATTTCCCTTGCTTGTCTTCTTTTCATTTTTCATGGAACATATATCATGTGTGTCCTTGGTGGGACGGCGAGTGGCCTTTGGCACTCTTTCATATCTGAAATGCTTTGCCCTAACAGCCCTTACCAGTTCTGCATTATTGTATTTTCTGAACATATCCCTGCCCAGTTCTGCTGTTTGCACATTGCTTTGAGGGTTGTAGGAGAAGGGTGCAATGGAAATGGACAGATGTTCATCTACTGTGACAGTCTGATGCTCTAATATATGCAAAATAAACTCAGTGTGTCATTTAAAGATGCGCCATAAAACTGCACACCATATTAGAGTCTGCTGTACTTTTAAGTAAAGCCATCCAGTAGTCCCCCTGCATAGATTTTATTAGGTACAATGTTAGCAAAGTAGGAGAAAGATTCCCTAGGGTCTCTGTTGTCCTAATTCATGTTTCAGAAAAATCATCCCATAGGGACCATGTACCATATTTTCACGAGTAAAATTGGTTGTCCCATTTTTCATCTTGTTAGTCTAGTTGGCCTTTGGAAGGTATCTCCACCCTACATTATTCTCCTTTGTAACTTTATCAAGGCAGTTTCATTATTCTGCCTCTCTTATTATTTTAGAAAGAAAAAAGCTAAATCCCAGTATGCTCAAATGCTTCCTGTTACAGTCATCATTAGGAAGTTTTATTCAAAATGGCTGGTAATAGGATGATCTGATTATGCCAGTAACCTGGTTAGCAAACTAGGTGAGTTACAGGCCATCAATTTTCAGAGAATTTTTGTTATCTCTTTGGATTAATATTAAAACTAGACTGAATATTCTTTAATGATTAAGAAAGTATTTCAGAGTTTATGGTGAATTCATTCATGCACCAAATACTTACTGAGGCCTTTACTAAGTGCCAGTCACTGTTCGGTTTGCTGGGCCCCCAGATAACAGTGAATTAAGCAGATATGGTCTTTTGCCTTCATGGAGGTTATTATTCTAACCTGTGGTCCATGAGGAATACCATGGATTCAAGAGGTGTAAGAACAAGATAGCTAAATATTTAAATGAGTAGTTTGTTTTCAAAAGTAAACTCTTGGTTTTAGCCTGTTAATTCATCATTTTCATCTTCACAATGAAAGTTGAATGCTAAAAATTTTCTGTTTGTTGGCGCTTTCTGGTTTATGTGGAGTTAATAAATTGCATAACCCTACTTATAAACAGAGTGAATGTTAGGTTAAAAACCAGAATGAACTATTTTTCAGATCACATTTTAAAAGTGAATATAATTAGAATAATCCTCATAAGACACATAATCTCTGGGGGAAATATAATTTGTAACCATGTAATATTGATGTTGCTATAGCATCTTTTGATAATATAGCAATTGATAATCTGATTGCTATAATTCAAATTATATAGATTTGAATTCCCATGCTTTTAAGTTTAATGGTAGTCAAGATATACATATACATACACATTCATGCCACCCTTTGGTCAGTACAGATGGGCTCCACTCCCAGATCTAATCGGGCCTACACTGACTAGAGAGGACCATTCTGACTCGGTCTAGCTTCTGATGTCACTAGCTTTCAAGTTTTCACTTTATCTTGTGGAGTTTTGCATAAATATTCGGTGGCAGTGTTGTTGTTTTTTTTTTTTTAAATAAAGGAAATAGGAAGATTGCTTTAACTCTGCCCATAGTTTCAGCAGCTGCAGACACATCTTTAATGCAGCAAATGGGAGGGGCTGCAGAGGCTTCCTTGCATGCATGAGAACAAACATATGTTCTTCCTGGGACACCCCATGGAAGGAGCAAACTGTAGTCATCGAGAGGACATGGGCTTCTGTCTCTGCTTTCCTACCTATTAACAGGTCAGTTTACCTCTTTGGTAAAGGGACAGTACCTGCTTTGACACCCTTTTGGGGTTGATAATGAAGGTCAAATGATGTATTGGGACTTGAAAGTGCTTTGAAAGAAAAATTATGCAGGTAGGTGGTAGCTTTCATCTCTTTCTTGTGTTACAAATAGGAATAACTAAAGAGTATATTCCCTGGAACATAGCATCATATGGAAGCTTCAGAGGAGTGGTTCCCTCTCTAAGAAGCCACTTTATCTTCACTCTGAGAATGCTCAGAGCGGCAGCGGTATGCCTCAGATTGTGTCCATCTGGTGTTAGCATCATTAATCATCACCTTTGAGCCAATAATCTGGTTTTGTTTTTTAATAAAGGAAATCTCTTTTGGATCATACTATTTTTAGTCTATTACCTTGAACTTGTATTCAATGGATTTATAGAACATGTAAGTGTATCTGAACGAATGTGCTGTACACAAGTCTTGATTAGTTCTTCATATTATTTTAGCACTTTGGAATAGTGGCAAATCTTGGTTCACATTGAAAATTAGAATTTTTATACATGTGGTTCTTAGTATATGTGAATAATTTTGGAGTTTACAGTATATTTTAGGCATATAGAAGTACTTCAGTAGAAGTATCGTGTCGTTGTTAACTGGGTGGTTGTTAAAGTAATGAAAATTATTTATGCCCAGACTCTTCTACTCAAGAACCAACTTTGAGCTTTGGTACACTGAAGACTCAACCTAAACCTCCCAACAAAGAAAGGCCGGCAACTCTGACTGGCCCCAGCAGGTGGTGCTGCTGGTCACACTCGTCCCTTCAATCCCCAGCATCACAAAACGTTCCACTGTCTGGTTCGTGTGTCTGTGCTTAGTTTTGAATTATCTTAAGAATATGAATAACCTCATCATTTCTGATAAGCGCAAAAGCAGTGAGAGTATCGAAATGCTGGTGTCAGGGAGGAAGAATTTCCTCTGCCTTTCAAGGTCCTTCTGGCCAGACTAAGAATCAGATTGACATGAGACAGATTAACAGGAGAAAATCAAATTTAATTTCATTTGTATGGGAACGCCACACAGACCTGGAAATTCCAAAGAGAGTCAAGCAAAAGGAGGTATATATATCATCCTGAACTAAGGAGAAAGAGGCTAAGGGCCTGGGACTTAAAGGGAATGAATGTAATTCACAGGAAGATGAAGAGGAGTAAATGTTTGGTGAACAAATGTTTGCCTGGTCACTCAGAAAGAATGGGACATAGAGGACTTTGATCAGACAGGCCTTGCCATATCTGGCTCGTAGTCTAATGTAGTTATCTATAGCATAGTTCTCTTCCTGGAGCAGGTCCTTTATCTAAATTCTTTTAGGCAGTTGAGGTGGGGAGGTAAAGAAATTTTCCTGAATGTGCTGTGTTTTGATTGCTTTTAGTTAAAAAACAATGTGCATGCCGAAGTGGTCCATCTTGGGGTAGTTTGCCTTTGGTGATAGATGGATGATGGGAAAAAATTAAGATAATAAAGCAAAAAGCAAGTGTTGAAAAAACAGTGTTGTATGTGTATATAAGATGAATCATTCAGTTGAACAAATAATTCTAAGGGACAAAGAATAACTCACACAGTATGCTTAAGGGTATTATACCCGTAACAGTAATTGGCAAGTGATGGGGCGAAAAATATTTGACAAAGTAGAATATATGTTAAAAGAGACATGTCAGATGCCTGTTAGCCTGATGCTAATTAGGAAACAATTGAGAGTTTGTTGGAGAGCTTAAAGGCTGAGCATGGTGGAGGTGCCACTGACAAATCCTGGGTCCAAAGCTGTGCTGGCTGCATTGGTCCAGGTCCTGTGACAAACCAGTGGGGAGGTCAGGGGTGTAGATACCGAAGCTGGAACCTTATCTACTGCGCATGAGGAGGCAAGGGAGGGTGGTTACCTGCCTCCTAATTTTTAACATAGAGAAACGATCCTTTTTGCAAAATGATGCCCCACAGATCTTACCGCATTGAAGAAAGGGAGAGTGAGCCTGTTTTTAAAACTCACATTCCTTATGGTAGACATTTATTTAGAGACTGCAAGCCCAAACCCTTCAAAATTGCCGTGGACTTTTGAGCAGACATATACAAAACCTGCTGGAACAGTCCTAACTTGTTCATAAATAAGAACTGGTTACTGTGCTATTTTGGATGCAAAGAAGTTATGTATTCTTTTATAATATTAAAATAAAAAATAAGACATAATATTGTAGGTAGGTAGTAATTTTGAAACCTATAGGATTCATTTTTTGCCAAGTAATAGGCATAAAGAAACTTTTGACCTAGAACTTATTTCCTGTCGTTACAGTGTCAACATAGTGGAAAAACTATAAACTCTGGCACAAGTCAGCTGTGTGATGCCAGCAAGATACACAACTCCTCTGCGACTCAGTTTCTTCCTCTGATAATTGGGCATTGTGTTGCCCATCCATTAGAGGTGTTGTGAGTAATAAAAATAAGACTGACTAAGTCACCGTGCCTGGTTGTAATGGTCCTTCCATGACTAGCCGCCAGTGGAATTAGCCCAAATAGCACTCCCTATGATTAGTAAAAAAAAATCCCAGCAGAAGGCTTGAAGAGTGCCACCAGCAACTGCCATGACCAGTTTTATCAACTAACATAAATGAAACTTTTGTAACAAACAGACCAAAATTCAATGGTCAAAACATAACAGAAGTTTCATCTTTCTTAAAACATCCAGGATGGGTTCTGATTCAGGAGGGCCCAGGTCCACCCAGTCAGTTAGGGACTCGGGCTTTTGATGGTTCTCCAGTTTTTAGCAGTAAGCATAGGAAGGGGGAAGTGGCCTAGAGGCATGTGGGAAAGAGACTTTAAGGACTAGAATAGAAGTGGCAGATACGAGTTATCACCTGCGTTATAGTGGAGATGGCTTATTCCCACGGGCGCACCTAACTGCTAGGGCAGCTGGGAAATGCAGTATAGCTACTGTTAAGAAGGGGGCAAAATTGAGTAGCCACACTGGTTTATTACACGGCTTAGTAATGACCCCAAAGTATCCCCTGTGCTCCACACTGAATTTTGGTACCAACATTTTTCTGAAAATTTACTGACAATTTCTGATCAATATCAAAATTGTGAATCCTCAGGCGCAAGACACATAAATCCTGGTAATATGGGCTGCAGGTTGGCTCTATTAAGCTGTAAAGGATGTGTGGCTTTTCATGTTGGGACTTGGTCCAGACTCTGCATTCAGGCCAGGGACCCGGTGACAGGGGCCTGAGTAACTGACCTGGTCTAAAGAGGCACTCAGTGTGATAATGCCAGCTCAGTCACGATGCCTGAGCAATTGACATGTGGCAGGCAGGAGTGGCACCAGGGAATCCAGGCAATGGATCCGGGAACCCCATTGGCAGGAGTTGCCTCCTGGGAAATCTGTCTGGAATGGCATAAACCCAGACACTGGGCTGGGTAACAGGGGTGGGCGAGGTGGGAAGGGAATGTGATCAGGCAGGGAAAGTGGGCAGGGCTCCCAGGCATGGAACTGATCCATTCCTGCTTCTGCTCCTACCTAGAGAGAGAGCAAGGCACATGCAGTTAAATGGCAGAGACTAAGCATTTTTCTGGTCTAACCAAAAACAGGGGGTGAGGTAGAGCAGGGATTAAGAGAAGAAGAGAATTTAAATTAAGGAATAATGGTGATGTCTAGAAGCCATTCAGGGGCCCTGGGGCCAGCTGGGAACAAAATACAGAAACTCACTTGTCATGAGTAAACCACCAGCTCCAGGATCTTGAGCCATAATTCATTTCTATGCCCTACTGAGTGGGGAGGCTAAAGTTTCGCACACCTGCTGCCTCAGTCATTAATGGCTCAGGAACTCAGGTGCTGGTGGGAAGCTTTGGTGCATCCACCTATGGGGGTGCAGGGGACATTGAAACAAGGGAAGCATGAACAGATTATCTGCTGAAATTGCATTGTAGTTCTAAATGGTATAAAAACGTGTTTCATTTAATTTTTAGTCACTCTCCAGTTCCTCAAGAAATATTCAACAAATGTTGGCAGATTCTATCAATCGTATGAAGGCATATGGATTTCACCAGGTAAAGACTTAACATTCTGTCTTCAGGGGGCTAAATGCATAGCCATTGCCACTAATGTTTCACAAATTGGTATATTAGTCTCACACAGAAATGAAAGCGGCAGATGTGAAATCTGTCTTTAAAAGCTTGTGAACATAGCTCTTCATTTTTACCTGTTTATCCGGACTTGGGAAAGTCTTGAGTATCGTGGAAAGAATAGATGCCAAGACATATCTGCTAAACTCCTCACGGAAGATCTAACGCAGAGACAATATCCTGGGCTGCAGCAAACACTGAGGAAAGACTGATCTCAGGGAGCGATAAATGAAGCATTTAACTTGGCAGAAATCATGAATTCAGATTAGGTTCCTTATGTGTTCCTTGTTTCTGTGAGCTGGATCCTGTTCGATGAACCATCCATGCCCACTGTGCCAGGAGCTCCTTTGGGCACTCATATCGCTCACACGCCCATCCAAATGTGATTCTCCCTACAGACAGAGCCTCTTTCCTCCATTGTGCTAGACTGTATCCCATCATACATTCCTCACAAAAAATGGAGCATAGATGGGCCGTTGGAAACCATAGTAGATCTGACCTGCAGAAAGTTTGAAAAAGTAATGTAAGATGTGAAGCTGTAAAGAGAAGGTTCTGTGTGACCACAGGACTGAGGCATGGCCACGGTGGAGGCCCTCGTTCCAGTGGACAGTGCAATCTGCAGGGACATGTGTGAACTGGGATAGCTCTCATTTAGCCTTCAAGAAACTATGATGAATTTTTGCAGTGTAGTCCCGGTGTGCATCTTGTTGGTATAATATGTACCTTTCTAAAACAGTAGCAATAGAGCATCTAAAGGAAAATTTTGGTAACACTGCCTGGATTACATTGTTTCATTTTAAATGATAGAAAAACAAAGGATCTTTGTATTTATTTAACCAATGTCCATGGAGTTTCTCTGTGTGCTAGGCTCTGTTATAGGCATTGAAAGCACTATAAGCAAAACAGATAAAATCCCTGCCCTCAGGAAGCTTATATTCTGGATGAGGGAGACAGACAAACACATCTATGAAGTCATAAGTTCTGTGGAGAAAAATAATGCAGGATAAGGGAGCTGAGGAATGCTGGGAGGGTGGGGACAGACTTTTTATAGAGATGGTCATAGAAGGCTACTCTGAGAAGGCACTACTGGAAGAGAGAGCTGACATAATGAAGGAGGGAGCCATGTGGAGACCGGGGGACATTATGTCCCAGGCAGAGGCAACACCAAGTATGAAGGCACAAAGGCAAGAGCACACTTGAGATAGTCAACAACAGCAGAAAGGTCAGTGAATGAATGAGAAGGGAGATTAGGGTTGAGAAACATGTAGACCCTTGTAAGGAATCTGATCTCTTGGTGTTATGTCAAGCCCTGATGAAAGATGAGACCATCCAGAGGGTGAGTCTAGATGGAAAAGAGAGAGCTAAGCTTTCTTGGCTCCAAAATAAGGAGGATAGACTAGAAGGTTCTCAAACATTTTTAGATGTGAGACAGCCAGATTTTCGGTCTTCACACCCTCTCATGAGAATGCGCGAAACCATGGGCCAATGCATTCCTTCTCTAACTTAAGAAATTATATGCGAACTCAAGAGAATGAGTGAGCAGATAGATCACTTACCCAGCTTCTCTGGAGAACAAAGATAGTAAAACAGAGCTTTTCGACTTAGGAGGCAATGGAGAGGGTCTAATGAGGAAACTGGTGGTAAGTATTTCCATTAACAAGCTGGGATAATGGGCTTTCCCTGGGAGATATTTTGACATCAAACTGCCCATCCTCATGTATATAAACCTCAGTCTGTGGGTGTTTGGAAGTGTCCAGCCTCACTGCTGTTGCCCCTTCACCCCTCAGCCTCTACCTGACTTTCCCATGCTTGGCTCACCATCCCCATCCTGGACCTACATGCTTCTTGCAAAAACTTGTAAAAATGGGATAATGGTTTGGTTTCCTAAGTAGAGGACATAAAGATCAACCTGTAAAGATTTTGCTAAAAGTAAATTTTCTGAAGGAATTCTTAAAGAATCAGGACAAGTCCTTAAGTTTTCTAGCTGCTTTGGAATGAATAGAGTGGTCGGGGCTCATCTCATCCATTACTCTGTGAAACTCGTTAATTTGTCTCCTTTCCCTCTGTGCCCCAAACATAGTGATGCTACATGTTAAAGAGAAATATGATTTACTAGCTACAGCACTCCCCAACATTTGATTGTCATCAACCACATACCATCTGTATTATTAGTGAATATTTCTCCTTAAGTAGACTTACTTTGTAAGCTTTTGCTTTTCCTAAGCACCCATATACACTATCATGGTTTAATGTTATAGCTCTTTTCTAATCATTTTAAATCATTTTAAAATATGCATGTGGAAGATGAACAAAGCTCCACTTTCAAGGTTTTTTTTTTCCGTTTAAGTTTAGAAATTGCTAGCAGTACTTTTTATGTATTTCAGGTTTATACATGGCTTCAGTAAGGTGATAACAAATTTTAACAGTCATTTAAAACACCAAAAGCTGGTGGGTTTGTTTTTTTTTTTTTTTTTTTTAAGAATTTATTTATTTATTTGACAGAGAGATCACAAGTAGTCAGAGAGGCAGGCAGAGAGAGAGAGGAGGAAGCAGGCTCTCCGCAGAGCAGAGCCCGATGTGGGACTCGATCCCAGGACTCTGAGATCATGACCCAAGTCAAAGGCAGAGGCTTAACCCACTGAGCCACCCAGGCGTCCCAGCTGGTGGGTTTTTGTGGGGTTTTTTTTTTTGTTTGTTTTTTATAATAAGAGGAAACAAAGGGAGCTTAGCTCTAGGCAGGAAAAGAAAGTAAGGAAAAAAATGAAGATAATAAATACATGAAAGTTTAGTTACATTTGAAATGAAAGAGTGAATGAATGATCACCTCCTATATTAATTGTGATTTATGACTTCCCACAGTGATCAAAAATGGGTTTCACAACATCAAGGTTTATATTTTAGTTGGGGTGAGATAATTTAACAGAATGTCTTTATCTTTCTGTAGGAAAACACACACACACAAAAAAAATACCTGTCGATTCTGAGATGCAAAACGAAGCATGGTCAGTCTTTTCTGACCCTCTCAGCTTCCTTTGTTATTATAGGTGACCGCGGCTTTTATTTGGTTCACCAAGTACTAAATTCAGTTTTCTAGTAAGCCCTCAGAAGGCAATACCCAAATAAAGTACTTTTTTAGGTCTAAGTGATTTGGTGTGAGTTTTTCTTTAGTTAAAAACTAATTCCCTTCAGTGTACTTAATGCCACAAAGCTGTTCACTTCAAAATGGCTAACATGGTTTTTATGTTATGTGTATTCTTCCACAATATTTAAAAAGGTTAAAATGATAATTTTCATGTTCTGTATATTTACAACTTGAAAAACAAATTCCCTTTTTAAGGAAGACTTGTGTTTCTTATTTTATATTTTCTCTAAGAGGATGCTTTGTAAAAATTTAAAAAGCAAAACAAAAAAAAACAAAAAATATTCCTTTTTGGGTCACCTAAAATGTGTAAGTACCACGTTTTTAAATAATTCTTTTAAAGATTTTGTTTATTTGAGAGAGAGAGCAGGAGTATGAGCAGTGGGGAGGGGCAAAGGCAGAGGGAGAAACAGACTCCCTGATGAGCGTGGAGCCCGATGTGGGGGCTCGATCCTAGGACCTGGGATCATGACATGAGCCAAAGGTAGGCCCTTAACCAACTGAGCCACCCAGGTGCCCCCAGTACCACATTTTTAGACACTGGTTTGAGGGCACATGGAGGTATGGCTGAGATTGCTCTAGAAATGTGCTGTTATTTTTACGGAGCCTGTCGGATACTGCAGTGTTTACACTGGTGCCTTGAAGCCGTGTTTAGAAACTATTTGAGGGATTTCAATTTAAAACAGTTAAGTGATGTTTGAGGAAAATGGATATTTATTGAGTTTTACTATGTGTTACAGACTATGGGAGACACTTTTTAAATATGGGTTAACCCTGACTCTAACCCGATGAAATATTTGTAGTTTTCTAATTCTACTTAAGCAAAGACAGCCTAAGAGAGGTTTGGTAATGGGCCACGTGGTTGCACAGCTAAGCCATGATAGAGTTAGCTTCAGGTCTCACCCACTCCAAGCTTTTCCCATAACAACAAATTCCCTAGCCAGGGGGCCAGAGGGAGTTACATAGAAACCGGCTCTTCGGTGCCCCTGACTCCTCCCCTCCCCACTCCTCTTCTTCCTCTTGGCAGAAAACTGCCAGAGTTACTCACTAGTGTTTGTTTCTGGTTTTGTGTGTGGGTATTTCTTTTTTAACAGAAGAAGGAGCCTGTGAAGAAAACACAAGATGAAGAACTAAAACAAATAGATGAGGAGAAAGCCAAGCAGATTTATAAAAGCTGGAAAGAAGATTCAGAGTGGCAGGCATCTCGTGAGTACCCAGAGGCCTCCGTAACACCTTAGACTCTCCAGGCCAGTTCCTACTCTTAGTCAATCAAAGAAGCGCTTAAAATGGTTGTTGAGAGGCTTAGGAGTCACTTCTTGAATAGCAGAAGAGTAGAAAGTTTCTCCACTCATCTTTGTACCATCACAGTTGTGATATAGCTGTTTGATGGAATGGTATATAGCTCTGAAAAAACACGTTTTGGAAGAGGGTTTAATGACATTGAGATGTGTTTATATCTTTTTTCCACTGAAAGAAGAAAAATTATAAAATAGTATGAAAAATATTCATTTTTTAAAATGCCTTAGTATATGAAGTAAAAAAACTGGAAGGTTATTAACATGTTAACATTTTTTTTGTTTTATTTGGAGGGTTGGGATTTGAGCTTTATTTGAATTCTTCTTCTTGTTATTCTGTACTTTTCTAAATTTTCAACAGTGAACTCACCTTAACTTTTTGATAGAAGAACCCAGGAATAACCGATTGGATATATCAGCACCTCCCATACCTATGACCTGACCCTGACTCCTTCTTGAGTTAGCAGCGCCAGAGATAAACCCTCTCAGGAAGAGGTCAGTGCAGGCTAAGCCAGAGCCAAGCGTGCTCAGCAATACTAGGGGAAAATGCAGGTTTGAGACAGGATGAGGGTTTCCAGCTGACTCAGAAAGAGGTTTACAAGCCAGGTTATCCCTTGAGGCCACTTGAGGGAGAAGCAGGAGAATGGGTGACAGTGTTTGCAGGGTGCGGAGAATCTGGTCTTCAGTTCCATTACAACGAACACTATTAACATGACAGTTTTGTGAAGCGAAAATATTTGCAAGACCCAGTCACTTCCATGCAGTGACGGTGACGTTCTAGTGTAATGGAACATTTTTGGCTTCTCTTTGAAGTCAGATATAATGGGACATTTTTGGCTTCTCTTTGAAGTCAGATATAATGGGGCTTGACTGAGAACACCTGAAGTGCAAACACACTCAAGGAAAATTAGTCTTAGCATCCTGCATTAAAGCCCTTTACTGCTATGTTGCTAAAACAAAAACAAAACAAAACAAAACAATTTCTTTAAATTAAAATCTTTTTATGACATTAAGTGATGATGGCATAATAAGACTTACCATATAAATGACACTGTTTGAGAATTTCACATTTATTTACTATTTAATTAATAAATTTTTAAAAAAGAAAAAAAAAACACTCTATTTTACAAAGCAACATTAAAAGGTGGCCTTGGGGTACTTTTTATGTGTACCAGCACATTCTCTGATTGTGGAGAGAATCATTTTGTGTTTTTGGTCTAGCAGGCCCATTCACAACTTGGTTCAGCTCTCCGGGGCCTCTGAGTGTGACCTGCGGCCAGCCTCGCCGACCTCTCACCCCGTCCCCAGCCGCTGCACTGAGGAGCTCCTGAGAGCCTGATCTTTGCTAGTGATGTCCTGAGCTGAGCACGGGAGGGATGATACCACCTCTTCTTATTCAGAGGCTCCCAGCCAGATGGAATTCGAACTCCGGCTGCGACTCATCACTTAGTCTTGCCAAATGCAGGAAATTCTCAAACACGTGGTTCTCCATTTCTGTCTCCTTCTTTCCTCTTTCTCCTCCTCCTCCCTCTTAGGATGTCCTAAAACCCACTTAGGCAGGAACTCTGCGGGGAGCGCTGGGCAGCTGTGAATGTGCAGGCTCTGGGAGTCCTAGGCGCGGATACCGATTGTTCGTTATTATCAGAAGGTGACAGAGTCTCCTGAGAGATGGTGCTCATCACCAGCTGACTCCTCTCACCATCTCTGTGGGCTGACCAGGGCCTTTCTCAAACCCCCTTGTTTTTCTAGTGCGAAAATCCAAAGCCGCTGATGAGAAGAGACGCTCTTTGGCTAAACAAGCGCGGGAAGACTATAAGAGGTTATCACTTGCGGCCGAAAAAGGAAGCGGTGAGGGACCACAAAGCCCCCCAGGAGTTCTACAGAAACCAAAAAGACCCCCCCTTCCACCCAAGCCTCACTTCCTAAACCCGGCGGGATACCCTCCAAAGCCTCTTGGGTAAGAAGCCACACAGATGGCTTTAAGCATAACGGTTGAAACTGCTGATTAAAGACAAATTGCGTGAGGGCGGTTGGGAGGGGAAGAGCGGCTGGCTGCCTGTGTAATTCAGTTCTGCCTCACCTCTAAGCCTGTCTTCCCGAGACACCTGGTCTGGATTCATCCTCTTCTTAACTATAAAGTATCCACAGTTTGTTATAATAAGATTCCCAGTAACTTAGAGAGGGTGTGCATCGAGTTCAGTGCCTTCCTGCGCCACTAGCGCACCCCACCCCGACCCCACCTCGTGGCGGTAAGCGGGCCGGCGAAGGGAGGAGCAGAGACCGGGGGTCTCATCAGCGCTCAGTATCGCTGTTAGTCGGAAATGATATCAAAGGAGGAACCTAAGGGCTAGCTGACTTTGACAGCATCAGCGAGTTGAGTTTTCATTGCTCCGGATTGAAGATTTGACAGTAATCCTCATTCTGGGACACAGAGCCAAGTTCATATGTTGAGTCTGGAACTTTTCCTTCTTTGAATGAACACTTTTTTGGTCATGATGGTGCCTTTGCCTTGTCAGCTATAGGAACTTAGGTAGAATAGTTTGTTTTGTAAACTCCCTGAAGAGAAATACGATGGTATTGTAGCAGAAACCCCCTTTCCCTTATGTTAGTTAACTGTTCATAAAATTATTTTCTCCTGGATATTGGGATTTTTTCATATTCTAATATGTAGAAAGACATTATTTAAAATATACCAGAAGAATCAAATAGTCATTAAACGAAACAGAAGCCTTGCCTTCTGAAATGAAAACCAATACTTCTCTGTTACAAGTACAGAGAAATAGAAAGCAAACCAATCTTTCTTTGCTTGGCGTCAGTACTGATCTTCAAGGCCTTTCCTAATGGGGATTATGACCTCAGAGGAAACAGAAGGTGGACCTTTTCCTTTACTATAATTATTTCTACTTACTCAACTGAAAGGTTCCATTTTGGGATGTGGGGGCCAGAACTAAAAGATCATGCTCTATAAAGTGACAGTTTGGGGAATGATTTTTTTTCTTACGGACAAAAACCTAAGAAAAGTAATCAGAAACAGGTATCCTCGCAGTTTTGTGAACACGTCACAAAGGTGTGAGCTCCTGCCCAGGGTCCTCTTCAGTGCCTGAGCTGGTCTGTGCATTGGCCCCAGATCCCCAGCAGGGCTATTTGTGTACCTGCCCCTGTTCTCCAGGCTCTTCCAAGGGGGTGACTGTGACGTGTAACATGCCCTGTCCCACACTATTTTTAGTGCACAGTGTATGTGATTGACATGGAAGTGGCCTTGATAAGGGCAATTCTTGTTTCGAGCTGTGCTCAGTTGAGCTAAGTTTTTCCAACTTAACACACTTGCATGAAATGCTTCTTGTGAGGCAACCAGACTGGATGGTTTTTGGGCTGGGACAACAATGTATGACTAAGGTCAGCTAGGAGCCAGCCCAAGAAAAGACAGAGATTGGCTGTCCTTAGAGTTTTTGCTTAACCTCCAAAGACTTTCCAAAGAAAAAGAACCTAATTTGAAAGCTAGTAAGAGCACTCGTCATATAATCTCATGTGTATGTAGGATCTGATTCCCAAGAAAGTCAAATATTATAGTCAATCTTCTCCAAAATTCTATGTATACATGCACATGAATATGTACATACTTACGTGTACATCTGGCATACATGTCACATGTAACTCGTGGGGACATGTTACCATAGAACACAGGGTCATAAGTTAATTTACATGACAGGCATCCTGGCAGTTCATCCAAACTCATCCTTGTCTTTACACTGAGTTCTGCTCAAAATTAGTGGGTTATTGTGTGAGACTTGGAAATATGTTTATTACATTGCAGTGTTACTTTTTGTAGTGGAAATCAACTTACATCCCAAAACTTTAGTTCTGTGACTGAATGTATTTTAAAATTATTCTACTGCTTGTATCTTTTTCTTATCAATCTTCAAACACTCTTCTTTCTTTGACTTCATATTTCTGAGACTGTCTTTAGCAGAACCAAACCTCTTCAAAGTATGGGAGAGAAGAAAGCAAGTCAGGGATGTTGGAAACAAAAAGAAGAGAAAATTTAATACTGAAAATGTTAGGAAAGAGATTTTTTATTTTTATTGCATTTGTTTTGTTTGCAAAAACATGCAAGTAAAATAGTGTTGGGGGTGTATTTCACTTTTTAATGCTTATTTTCTCAAATTTTAATTGGAAGTTAATGGAGCTTTTGTTCATATTAAAAATGAATTAAAATCTTTGTATTAACACAGGAGTAGCTCATATCCATGACTAGCCCTATAGGACTGGAAGGACAAGTGACAGATTTATGTTCCTTCCTATTTTTTTGACTAACCCTTGAGGAGTTAGGTATATAATGGCAGTAATTAGGGGTCCAACTTCCCATTAGCTCAGCCCATGTAATTAGATCTCCAAATATATATAATTCTCTCTGCCTTTATACATGATTTATATATACAGGATATATATGATTTTCGAAGGCATTGTTTTCAAGTTAGTTAAATCTAACTTGAAGAACTATTCTCTAAATCTCAGAAACCAGGGAGTGACGAGGACAGCGTCCAACTCTGCCCAGGAGGACATCATTCGGTGGTTTAAAGAGGAGCAGCTACCACTGCGAGCAGGCTACCAGACAACCTCAGACACCATAGCTCCCTGGTTCCATGGTGAGTACACAGCTGCCCTCGACAGCCTCATCGGACGACAGATGAGGCTGTGTTCATCTGTTAATCCACCAGGAGGGCAGAAAGAATAAAGGCTTCCTTTTATTTGTGCTGTCCAAGAAGAGTCTTTGAAATTATTTTCACACAGCAGTTTTTCAAAGGTTTCTCGGTGAGTTGCAAGCTCATGACAGATTTAGAAAACAGTCAGCAGTTGGGGTCTCTGCAGGTGCTGTGCGTGTTCATTTGTCACCACAAATAAAACACCGCTGGGTGGGTGGGGAAAGCGATGGCTCCTGCTCGCCTACCACAGGGCATTTGACTGTGATTTCCTTCAAATGGCAATGCCTTTCATCCACCGTGCACAGTGGGGAGAGTCCAGTATGCCCTTGGGTGTGGTGGGCAGGGCACTGGTGTAGCAGCCAGATGGTCAGCTCTCCATTAACAGCTGAGTGACTGAGCAAACCATCTTTCTCTGTAACAAGTCAAGTTATCTGAGCCTCATTTTCCTCACCTATTTAATGAAGGAGTTGAACTTTATGATCTTTAACCTGAAAATTCTGTTACTTTGATCTGTGTTTCCATTAAGTAGTTGAAGCTGCCAGGTGGGTTTGTTAGACCAAAGCAGATATTACCTAATAAACCATTTCTTGACCCTAGAAACTTGATTAATTCAAGCCTCTGTCTAGCCAGCCCATATTTCACTCTCCTCTCCGTTTCTTGGACTTCAGGAAAAGAAGTGGTTTCTTGCCTCAGTTGGCTTCTTTAGGGTCAGTGGTGGACCTGGATTAATTGGCTCTATGTACAACAGAAGTGCTTAAAAAAATAAGGTTCTCTCACAGAGCACGCTTATCCTAAAGGACAAAACCTCGGTTTGAAACATGTTGAAGTCTTTTTTATTTTTAAAATTTTTTTAAAGATTTCATTTAAGAGAGAGAGAGAGAGCGCGTGCACGAGCACGAGCAGGGGGGAGGGGCAGAGGGAGGAGCAGACTCCCTGCTGAGCAGAGAGCCCAGTGCAAGGCTCAGTGCAAGGCTCAAGGCCAGTCTGAATCCCAGGGCCCTGGGATCATGACCAGAGCTGAAGGCAGATGCTTAACCAACTGAGCCACCCAGGTGCCCCGAAGGCTTCTCTCTTTTAATTAGTAACATGTCATACACAAATATATCCACAAAAATAGGGTCCCAAACAAATAACATGGTGAACTTCTAAAAAGAAAAAAATTAGGGGTGCCTGGGTGGCTCAGTGGGTTAAAGCCTCTGCCTTTGGCTCAGGTCATGATCCCAGGGTCCTGGGATTGAGCCCCACATCGGGCTCTCTGCTCAGCAGGAAGTCTGCTTCTCCCTCTCTCTCTGCCTGCCTCTCTGCCTACTTGTGATCGCTATCAAATAAATAAAATCTTTTAAAAATTTTTTAAAAATAAAAAATATTAATTAATTAATTAATTATTTTTTGTAGGCCTTCTGCTAAAGGGCTGCTTTCACAGTCAGACCATTATGGAACCATCTAGCTTTCCTTAGAAAATACATATTCTTTGGTGATTCAGGCTTTAGTAATTGTCTATTCCCTGAGGAGCTCCTCTCCCTCTTAGGACTGGGTCATAAGCCTACTTCCTTTCCATTCTGTTCAGAAGATATTGGAAGAAATAGTGACATCAGTATCAAAAGATGAATGTTTCATGTTGCCTTTTTTTTCTTTTTAAGATAAGCACTGACGAAATCAGTACTTTATAGTTTCTGTGTCATTGGGCAGATGGTGTCATTCCTGATTACAAGGGTGGTAGTTCATTTTAATAACAGGAAATAAGAAATTGAAAGTACTGCTCAGTGGGAAGCCTGCTTCCTCCCCTCTCTCTCTCTGCATGCCTCTCTGCCTACTTGTGATCTGTCTGTCAAATAAATAAAAATCTTAAAAAAAAAAAAAAGAAAAAAAAATTGAAAGTATTGGTTAATGTTTAAAAATCGTGGTACTTTAACAGGCAATTCCACTTGAAACAGTTGCTAAAAGCTAGGAAGATAAAGTGGGACTAAAAATCCAGTTGGAGCTTTGGTTAAAAGAAAAAGTTTTTGAGTTTTGTATAAATAACTTATTAGTTGGTATTGTTATGCATTTAATTTCACTTATATAGATATTTATCATAGTCATAAGCAAAATAAATAATATAAAATATAATGAAATATATACACAGTCATGTCCTCAATGTAAGCTATTTTCTTCTGTTTTAAGAAGAAAAAATTTCATATTTCTATGATAAAGAGAAGGTGGATCATATCTTATACTTTTAAAATATAATTGTTTATTGATCATGAGCCCTGTGTGAAATAATGGGATGGTAGCTCTCCTCTACTGGTTTACCATCTTCCTTTTGTTATCATACGCTCTATGCCTTTCTTATATTACTGTTTTGGTCAGCTAATTTTTCCCCATAGAAGTTCACACTTCCACCCTTTCCTTTTTGTTAGCTTTAGACAGGATGGAAGTGGGTAGGAGAGGGCAGGGAAATGAAGACCAGTGGATCTCTGGCTTGTGGAGCTGCGTGGAAACTCATGCTCTCAGTTGGGAGAAGGAATACAGGAGGATCTGGAGATTACCAGGATTAAAAAAGAGGGGTGAAAATGAATTTATTTGGGATATGATGAGCTTGAAATGTCTTTGGGGCAGTCATGTGAAAATATCCATTTGGTAATTGGATTAACAGATCAGTGCTAACGATAATGGATCGGAGTCCTCAGCACACAATGAAAAGCAGGGGAGGGGAGATGACATTTTCCAGGAGTGAATTGAGAAGAAAGGTAAGAGAAGGCCAAGGACAAGACCCCAGGAAGCATTAATACTCAGTGCGATGGCAAAGAGGAGCAGAGGCCCCACATCTTTGTCTCAGGTTTCCTTTCCCACTCAGCGTCATGATGAGGCAGATAACTGGCCATGGGCAGTAAAGTAGGGTATTGCCTCTGATCTCCTAGATGTAAGAACTTGGAAAATCCCAAGTGCAAGAGAGATCCGGAAATGCAGTACTGAACTCTACTTTGTGAGCATCTTTTGATGATCTCAAGCACATGTAGATATGTAGTCTCCCCACTTCTGCTCCTGCTCTTCTAGCTTTTCCCACAGAGGCCATGGGGTCTCAACTTTCACGCTTGATCTGAATATCACTCCAGCTCCATCTCAAACCATGTTCCTCACAGAACCCTGCCTTGATCATGACTTTCCACCACATGTTTCCCGTCCGTCCCTGACACACCAAACTCACCCCTTTCTTAGGGCCTTTGCAGTTGTTCTTCCTGAAGATCCCTCTAAGGACAACGTCTTAAGGAGCTGGCTCACCTGATTGGAGGCTTGATGGGCCCCCCAAATCCGCTGGGTAGACTAACAGGCTGGAGACTCAGGGAAGACTGGCAGCTTAAGTCCAAAGTCCACTGGCAGAATCCCTTCTTGCTCAGGGAAGGTCTTTGCTCTTTTGATGCCTTCAACTGATTGGATGCAGCCCACCCATATTACGGAGTATTTTTCTCCCTTCCCTCATTCAAAAATTACTTTTTTTTTATTAGTAAATATTTCGAACAAACAAAACTATAAGTAACACCAATGATGTAATAAATGTTGTATCTACTTTCTAGGCTACAATGAATGTTAGAAGCCATATTTACCTCATATCTGTTTCTCTTATTAAGAAATAAAGCCTGAGAGAATTAAGGCCCTCTCTTTTACTCCCTTACTGACTCTATTTATTTACTTCTCTCCCATAGGCAAATCACTCTTTGAAGTTATCCTTTTCATCCGTATTTTTATACTTTCATTATATATGTATATGTGCATGCATTTTTATAAACTATATTAAGATATATATAGATAGATATTATATATACAAAACATATATTTACATATATAAACATATTTATACACATATATATGCTTCTACAAAACATGCAATATTGTGTTTACACAATGTCTTTACATGGTATCATGTTATAGGTATTTTTCTGCAGCTTGAGTTTTCTCCCATTATATCATCTAGATTTTTCTTTGGCTCGTTTGTTTTACCTGTGATGCAGTATGTTATAAGATACAGATTATATTCTGTTGGAGCTGTAATTTTTTGAGAGTCTAATATGTTCCAAGCATTACACTGAGCACTTTAAAGAAAGTAAATTTTATTCCCACTTTATAGAGTAAGAACCTAGGAACTAAGACGTTCTTTTCAGGCTTCTACCATCAGTGGCAATTTTCAGAGCCAGATCTACTTAACTTCTAAGTCACAGCATATCTGAGCACTAATAAAAGTGGGAACACCCATGCTTTTTATATAAGTTGGAAATTTAAATCAGTCAACAGTAATACCACAGAGATTTGTTTCTCCAATACATGAATGAGTTCACTAAATCTCACAGTCAGTGGTGAAGTAAAAGTGTCAAGGAAACTTCATTCAGCATAAGTTTTGCCCCATCCCCATACAATGTCCCAAGGCTGCAAGAGTTTAGAGTAATAGAAATGGAATCTATATATTTTGTGGTAATGGTTACCTAACATTTGACAAATATACATTTGTCAAAATCAATCATTTGCATACTTAAAATTGGTGAATTTTATTGTATATAAATTATATCTCAAGCTGAGTTTTAAAAAATGTGAAGTCCAAGAAGCACAGAGTTTTCTTAGCTCTTAGCATGGAAAGATAGTGCAGTTGGCCCTTGAACAATGCAGGGGTTGGGGTGCCAGCCCCTTGTACAGTTGAAAATCCACAGATAAATCTGGACTTCCCAGAAACTTAGCTATGAACTGACTACTGTTGACCAAAGACTTACTGATCATATGAACAGTTGATTAACGCATATCTTGTATGTTATATCTATTATGTACTGTAATCTTTTAATAGAGAAAAGAAAGCATTATTAAGAAAGTCATAAGAGAGAAAATACATTTATAGTACCACATTTATCGAAAAAAATCCATATATAAGTGGATGTATGCAGTTCAAACCTGTAGTTGTTTGAGGGTCAACTGTATAGTGCAGGCTTGGCACAAGACTCCAAGACCAGATCACCTAGGTTTGAGTTATGTTCTTCTCCTCTTTAAAATGGGCTTAGTAATATCTACACTGGAGAGTAGTTTTTTTTTAAAGTGTATCATCTAATATATATAACATACTTAGAACAGTGCCTGACACATAGTGTTTCTGTTATCATGGCTAACCAGAACTGAAGAACTTAAAAGTGAATGTGCCATTCCTGTTCTCTCTGCCTTTCTCTTCATTATAATCCTAATCTTGCCACAAAATATTGCTGTAACAGCATCATATATGAGGGATAAGCAGGATTTCAGTAAAATAGATCTTAATTACTACTAACCTGTCCTATGCTATTTGATAAGTATTTATTTAGGGTCTGTCCTTAAAAATCCCAGAACCCAGGAGGTCACCCCAGAAGGCAACAGGAATTTGGAAGGACAGAAGGAAAACTGGCAAAACAGGGAGTAAAGTTGCTTGGAAAAGTTGAGCAGAATATTGCCAGTTGAGGTTGAGCGTGGGGTTGGGAGGAAAGGTGTGGCAAGATGGGAATGACTCCTAGATTTGCTAAAATAAGGTTTTATTTTCTAGATTTAAAATCTTCTGAATACTGTAATCAGCTCTGTTTGGTTTTGTTTCCTCTTTATCACCCTCCTCTCATCCTGTTGGACTGTCTTGACCCTGAAATACAGTCCTTGCTTTTATTCATTTTCTTCTTGCATCTGGTCACCACATTATAGCAGTCTTTAAGACACACACTATGGTCTAGAATGTTTATAAAGTTGGAGATTAGTGTTGGAGAGCCCTCCTGGGTAAATATAACATCCTGCAAAGTCATTTTATTTATTCTGGTTCCTGATTCTGAGTATCCAAAGTGTGTAGATATATAATTAGCTATACTCACTGACTAACTCCTCTTCAAGGAGAGGGT
This sequence comes from Lontra canadensis, assembly GCF_010015895.1. NCBI lineage: Eukaryota > Metazoa > Chordata > Mammalia > Carnivora > Mustelidae > Lontra > Lontra canadensis. The sequence continues at coordinate 6,449,934 of NW_022631095.1, read as the reverse complement.
CAACAAATAAATAAAACTGAAGTTTGAAAGTCTGTTCAGAAACTCCCAGACTCCTCTCTTCATTCTCTCCATTGGCATATCCCGTCTCCTGTTAATATGTGACAGTGTTCAGGAGCTCAGAATTCAGCAGGGACTGGGAGTAGGAAGGTGGGGGAAGGCTAACAATAAGTGTATAAACAAATTTCTGATTTAGGAATTTTCTGACTGCTTCTGTTAGAGAATTCATATATTTGCTTATGCATCAAGAGCTGATCATTATGCCTCTGGAATGCAACACACACGTCCTTATTCAAATATGGATATAATTAGCCTGCTGGTGAGATGTTTCCATCCTGATCGGTTTCTTGTGGATAGATGTCTTTTGCTGTCACGCTTTATAATTGAACCTGCCTCTCAATGCTTTAGTCCCAATATTTTAAGCTACTTAAAAAGCAAATCCCTTTCACATCTGTGGGATTTCAATACAATTCACACTACAGCTATTTTGATTGCTTCCATTTTTGACACATGCCTCCAAAGTTCCCTTCTGCTTGGAGAGCAAGTCCCATCTGTTTCTCTGACTGCAGCTGCTCCCTGGGACTCCAGGTCGCCAGAGCCGAGCATCCAGGTAGAGTCCTGCGTCCCACTCCTCAGGTGTGTGCCAGCCCACAGCACCTGCCCTGCAGTCCCTGAGGCTGAGTGCCCACAATGGGAGGGATCCCACAGACAGTCTCACGGAGACCGCCCAAGATTTCTTTCAGGCTAAAACCTTAATGAACCTGGAATCAGCACTCATAAGTGACAATGTGCCCTTCAACTATTTTGCTGAGAAGCAGTGATTTCTTCATTGTGGGGCCATCAGACTTCTGCCCACCTCTCCCAGAGAGACTTTCAAGCTTCCATCTTTACTAAGCACATCCTGTCTCATTGACATATATGATTCATATAGTTGGTGGAGTGGGGTAGGCTGTGGCCAGCAGCAAGAATCTGTCATATTTGCATGTGGCAGGGAAGGACCACCACAAGTGCCTCCCCTGGCAGTCACTGTCCCACCCTGAAGAGGGACCAGCCCAGCATTAGCCCCAAGCCCTGGGACTTCACCTGCATTTTGGCATGAAGCCTTCACTGATACTAAGCATCAAAGCACTTTGAATTATTCTCTGGAGTTCTCCCATCTGACTGCCTAGTATTAGTTCAGATGGCCAGAGTAACTGAAGAGGAAACATGAAGAGGGTAAAGCTATGTCCATCTGTTCAATCTTGAAAAGAGCTAGCTTTTCTTCAGCACATACTGTGCATTATTGTGGGGGGTTTTGGGAAGACTGACTTTTCCAATAAACTACCCAGTGCAGCAAACTGGCTGCAAAAATGTATGTATTTCCACTAATGTTGGGAATAGTCCATTAACCCCAAAGGCCTTGCTTACTTGAGTTTTTCAGTGGATGCACTTGAGTCTTCCCCCTAATGCTGCCAGTCACTGAGTGTCATGGCCCACATGTGCCTGGGAGCCCCATGATTGCCATTACTGGTGCCCTGGGCTCGAGTCTTGTAGTTTATGCTGTGTTCTTGGAGAGACCTAAAAGGACCTTGCAGGCAAGGGAAGGGAAGCCTGGGTGGGTGAGGGACAAAAGAGAGTGACCTGCTTTGGGGGTTCAACTTCAGATTTTTTATGGAAAGAGGGATTTTGATATTTAGAGAAGAACTTTTAATCAGTGCTTTCATCACCAGAGTTTTCTTTGTCCTTGCATGGTCTGATTATAAAATTTGGACACTCCTTGGGGCAGCCTGGGTGGCTCAGTGGGTTAAAGCCTCTGCCTTCGGCTCAGGTCATGATCTCAGGGTCCTGGGATCGAGCCCCGCATCAGGCTCTCTGCTCGGCGGGGAGCCTGCTTCCCTCTCTCTCTCTGCCTGCCTCTCTGCCTGCTTGTGATCTCTGTCTGTCAAATAAATAAATAAAATCTTTAAAAAAAAAAAAAAATTTGGACACTCCTTTATGTTGGCAAAGGAGGCAGTAGAGTGTAGTGGTTAAGAGCACGTCTCTGGGGCCAAATCCCAGCCTCCACCAACAAGCTGTGTGGCCTTAGGCAGGTCACATGAGTTCTGAACTTCTCTCATCTGCATAATGCAGACACCGACATTACCTCTCTCACAGAATCATTTGAAAGATTCACGAGTTACTATATGTGAAGTACTTAGCACTGAATGTGACACAAAGGAAGCCCTAATTAATCAGTATAAGCCATTATGGTAATGAAAAAAGAACAAATGATGTGATTTTAATTCTTGAATTATTATGGAAACATTCAGAATAATATTTTGAGAGCCCTAGTCTTCCTTATCCCAAGGGGCCCGAGACCTGAAGGGTGAGAGCTTGGTATCACAGTGTATCTCCCTCTAGATAGAGGATCTAGGGCCGGTCCCAGAGCCCCTTCAAAAGTACTTCCTTTAAATACTGACCAGGTTAAAGAAAGCATAAATTAGAAGGGCGCTACAGTGGGAAAATATAGAGCTCTCGTGCAGGATGAAGACCTCCTGTGGATAACGTGTGCAGTTTGCATTTGGCACGGTTGCTACTTGGGAAGTTCTTCTAAAACTCAGTTTTTTCTTTTAGTCACCCCTAATCTAGGCACTTTGCAGTGTGGGACTTTGAGGTCACCTTAACAGCAGAGATGAGTTCCTTCATGAAAGTTATCTTTGTGCCATCTCCTCCCTGCTGGGTATTCTGGGCCGCCCAAGACACAGAGAATCAGGACAGGTGACAAAAGAAGGAATGAGAGCTTCTTGGCAGAGCTCTGGAAGGGTACCCCCGAGGCAGCTCTCAGCAGACCCGACGTGGGTCAAGGGGAATGCTGAAGCCTGCCATGTTCTGGGGCTTTTCAGTCCCTGGCAACAGGAATCCTGAGCTTAGGGAAGGTGGCAGAGGTCACTAATGCCTCAATTCTACATCCAAGTGACTGTACGTAAGTCTTCACGACAAATGCATCTTCTTTACGTTGCTTGGGTCAGGGGCACCTGGGTGGCTCAGTTGGTCGAGCATCCAACTCTTGTTTTCATCTCAGGTCATGATCTCAGCTCATGTCATGATCTTGGGGTCCTAGAATTGAGCCCTACATCAGGCTCTACACTCAACTGGGAGTATGTTTGGGAATTCTCTTTCTCCCCCAAGGCCCCCCAACTCTATGTTGTCCAGCTTAGAAATGAATACCTCTTTGTGAAATAAATATTCATAATTTATTTTCAGCCAATTTCAGGAAAATTTCATGAGCTCGGGTGGGGGTTAAAAAGCAAAATACTTGAGTGAGAGACAAGAGAACTGAAACCATCACTAACTAATCCTATAACCCTGGGCATATACCTGTTCTCCTTCCGTTTTCCCATTTGTATGGTGATGGTAATAATACCAGTTCTGTTTGTTTTGAGTTGTTTGGGAATTAAGTGAAAGAAGGCACGTTGAGCGATGTGAACTGCTAGCTCAGGGGAATATTCTAGTTGGGTGAGAGCCTGAACTCTGCAGTCAGACTGCCCGGGTGCAAGACCAGTGCGTCCCCTGGCCTAACCACATGACCTGCAGCACATTAGGAACTCTCTCTGATGCAGGTTTTGCTCATCTGAGATTTGAGAGAAGAACAGTGCCTGTTTGTCAGGCTGCTTTGAGGATTAAGGTGCCATTTGAGGAGTGCCAGGCAGACGTGAAGGACTCTGTATGCTACTATTATTTGTTACCTTCCATTCGGTTTTTAAACACATTTTCCAGACTTTGGACACAGGCCCTACATATGTATGAACAAAGTTAGTAGTGCTTCAGAAAAACCTGAAATGCATCCCTTGTCCCTGTCCATAAGTGATCAGACTCAAGGCAATGGCTGCATAGAAGCATCCCAGAGAAGAAAGTTTCTGGTCTGATTATAAGACAGAATTACTCATTAGACCTTTTCTTGGGCATCTTGTAAGTGGTAGGTGCTGAGAGTGTGAAAATAAGATGTGGTGGTTGGCCTCTAGGAGATCACAAGGATGTGGGACAGGGAGAGACAGTAGAATATGCTGTGAGTACTCCAATGGAGCTGTGGATAGTACATGGTAGGAGGGAGGGAGAACCGGGGGGGACCCTGGATAGACCAGGGGAGTCTCAGGTGGAGGTGGGAACAGGTGCTCAGCAGGTGCAGAGGAACCTTGACTTACTGCTCAGGAAGAAGTCAGAAAGCTTCATGCTATTAAGTTGCATCTTACAGAATGTGTAGGCATTTTCCAGAAGGAGGCTGTGGAGAAGGGCATCCCACTGACCTGTCCTCCTTCTGTAAGGTGGTTGCTGCCAGGTGGATCTCCAACAAGGGCCATGGTAGGGTTTCTGAGTTATTTCAAGTCTCTTGGGATCTATACACCCTCTTTTGTGGAAAACATAAAGCCTATCATGCAGCTCTCCCTTCACTGCAGTGGGGTTTAAAGCTCTGCTGTCCAACACGGCAGCCACGCCACATATGTGGCTCTTTACACCAAAATTAATTAAAATTAAATAAAATTAGGGGTTGAGTCCCTCTATCATACTAGCTACATTTCAGGTCCTCAGTACCGCAGGGCCAGCGCAGGCATTGCATTGCCACAGAAATGTGTTGAATAGCACAGTCCTCAAGTGTGCCCTGGCATCACACAGAGAAAGGAATGGGACATTTTTGTCTGCTCCCTCCCAGCTCCTGCTGTTGGGAACCTCCAGGCTGGGTGCTCAGGCTCTCAGGGGTGGTAGGCAGCTCTGTCCAGGCTCTTCAAGAGTCAGAAGCTGCCCGGTAAGACCTCGTGCAGCGACATCTGCTTTCTTCTGGACTGGGGTGGTTCTGGCACCCCCTGCCCAGATTCAAACGGAGCAGTGCTGGGGGAAGATCTGTCTTTTCAAAGTAATTGAAATGAAATGAAGTCAAAGGAAACTTTTTATTTACCCTTCATCGCTGGCACGGAAATCCTCCTGTGAACTCACAGAGGCTTGGTTCTTAGAATATGCTTGAAGAGAGCTGGTCAGAGGGAAGTTGCCTGGAGGCGTCACTGCCTTTAGGGGGTGGATGAAGGCCACTGCTTCAGAATTCTTAGAGTCACGCACCTGGCTAAGGAGACTGCTCAAGTCCGCAGCCATTAGTATTTGACACTGGATTTTGGCTTTGCGGTCGAGAACTCTCTTCGCAGGCGGACAAAGCTCCCTGCTTGGCAGCAATCATAGCCTCCCTGCCTTCCGTGGAATCGCGATTGTGCGTGGACAAGTATCAGATGAGCCAGACGGCGTTCTCTTCAGGAATGAGAATCCTGTTGTAAAGCAGAAAGAGCGAAGCGTGGTCTCCACAGCACTTCACCTCTGAACCTCAGAACCACAGTATTCGAGCCTCCATTAGGACTTACGATTTGCCACAAAATCATTTTATTGTGTTCTGGTGTCTCTGGAAATTACGCAGTGCCCAGATCTTTGTGGAATGGGTAATAATTACAGTTTGAGATGCTTTCGGGAAGTTTGATTTACAGCTACTGTCTGATCTGATTTTAGGAAGAATTTAACCTAACAACCCAGGTTCGGTTATAATTTTCCAGAATAGCTTTCGTTTTAGGAATCTAAATCCATCTGGATAACATGCTAAGGTTATAACATCTACCCCATCTGTTGAAGTAACCTGGAATTTCAGAGTTAGGCTGTCGGTAAGTCTGGAAGAAGAGAGAAATCTTTCTTCCAGAATGCTGCTTCTCCTTCACTCACCTCTGAAGGGCAGTTTTCAGTGTCAGTGAAAAATATCCCTGTCTTTATAGACAAATACAGAGTCTTGAAACTTCAGTCACGTTTGGTCCCTAGGTAGGCTGCTCGCCTGTTGCCTTTCTTCAGATTATGGTTGTCATCTGTCACTTATCAATAGGGTCAGGTGTGATTGGAAAGGTAAAACGGGCCAACAGAAGCAGCGGTCTGTATCTGTTGGATCTTAGATGGGCATCATTTGAGCACCTGAAGTGGACGGTACAGCAGCTGACCCACGAGGCTCACTCACTGTCAGTGGTGCCTGCAGTTTCCACTGGCTCAAGTCTCATCAGGGAAAGGGCAGAAAGGTAGCAGGTGGTGATGGAGATAATGCATGAGCATCATGGTAACCTTGCTGGGCTTGGATCGGTAGACCTGGAGGCCCTAGGAGAGAGGCCATGGCTCTTTTGTTTCAGGGACATTCCCTATCTGTGCAACACCCCCAGTTCTCATCCCTGTGTTTCACTGGAATTGAGCTACACAGAGTTGGGTTTGAGGTGCCAGCCCTGGGGCCTCTTGAAATGTACATGGGAGAAGAGAAGGCAGAGGAGCTGGTTGGTAGGTCTTGGCTAGGAGAGATCGGGTGATTTTTTGTAATCCCCTCTTTATTAAAGGTCTACTTAGAAAAAAGAAAATAAAGATTTAAAAAAAAAATGTATTGAGAGAGAGGGAGAGCAGGTATGAGAGCAGGGGGAAAGGGGAGAGGGAGAGAGAATCTTAAGCAAACTCCACACTAAACACAGAGCCCAATGTGGGGCTTGATCTCGTGATCCTGAAATCCTGACCTGAGCCGAGATCAAGAATCAGATGCTCAACTGACTACATTACCCAGGTGCCCCAGAAAGCAGCGATGCTTTCATCTGATGTCATACTCTGGATAATTAGGGTTCAATTCTCAATTAACTTTACTAATGACAAGACTAAAGGGCTATAATGGTCCATCCATTGCCTTTTCACCATGAGGTTCTTTTACTAAGATACAGAGTATCAGTATGGAGCTAACCCTGAAACAGAAGTAAGAGCTTCTATCTGCCGTGGTGAAAGGGATCACAGGGAGAATTCTGCTCCTCCTCCCAGATCCGAACCTGCTGATTAAGTGAATGACTTCACCATCTCTCCGAGATGTGTTTGCGCACTCTCTGCAGGTCTCACCATGTCACTGATTCATCTGATGAACTGCAACAGGACTAAGAAGGGAAATTGGGAATAGGAGTGAAACCTCATGAGTTTGGACTAGTTGGGAGGAAAGGCTGGTCTGAATTAGTGTGAATTCATGAGGCTTCTAAAGTGTGTATACACACACACACACACACACACACAAAACTTCATGTAAATGAAGAGTTTCATCTTGAATATATTTGAAGACAAACATATGAAGACATAAATATATGAGCACATGTATGTCCATATATACATACGTGTACATATTTTTATTCCTTTAAATGCCACTGAAGCATCACTTAGGAGTATAACCCAGTAGAGAGTAACCCAAGTAGAAAGACTTGTAGACCTGGGTCCCTCCCGGTTCTGTTACTAACTTGCTGACTCCTAGACCAGGCCCCTCAGCTCAGCACAACTGATGTTTGGGTCGGAGGATTCTTCGTAGCTGAAGCTGCCCGTGCACTGTCGGATGTTTAGCAGCATCCCTGGCCTCTCTGGGAGCCCATCGCCTCCTCTGCCCGTGACAACCAAAAATGTCTCTCAGATATTTCCAGACGTTGTCCTGGTGGAGAACCACTGTCTAAGACCATATAGGAAGATGCTCCAGGCCACAGAGTCCCCAGAAATAAACCGAGGAAGACACCTTCCAGTCCCCTTCCAGATGGAATGCTTCCAGGACACCTATAAAGGGTCCTGCCAGACTCAGAAGCCGCCTAACACCTGCGGTGGTATAACGGGGGGCGTAGATGGGAACGTATTCCGAAGGCTAAATCTTGACGCTCTCATTTATGTTACCCATTGGCCACTGTCAGCCGCCCTGCTCGCCCAGTTACCGAATACCAGGAGATGAGTGATACTATAGTATATTCTTAAGAAGTCCAAAATGGACTGAAGTTGCTCTTACTTTTTCCTAAACTTTATGCATGCAGCTATATTAACTGAAGACAGTTCTGGAAATGATTTGGCTAAAATACCTGCTTTTCTTTCCTGCAGGGATCCTGACATTAAAGAGAGCAAATGAGCTTCTGAGTACTTGTGAGCCGGGCAGTTTTCTGGTCCGCGTCAGTGAAAGGATCAAAGGCTACGCCCTGTCCTATCTGTCCGAGGATGGCTGTAAGCATTTCCTCATAGATGCCTCCACGGACTCCTACAGCTTCCTGGGCGTGGACCGGCTGCAGCACGCCACCCTGGCCGCGCTGGTGGACTACCACAAGGTGACCCGGTGTACAGGCTTGACTTGCTCTATGAATTGTTGTCCCACAGCAGCTCTAGCAGTGAAAGGCAATTATAAGAAAAGAGATTGAGACGAGTAATGGGGGATTAGTGTCTGATAATTCTTCCGGATAATCAGGACTCTTAATTACAATTCCTTTATCGTTGAACCTAGTTCTTCCTCGGATACTCAGGGAGAATGCACTGGGGCCGAGAATGGAGGAGATGCTAAAAGCCTGTGCACACGCTGATCGCATCTGAGGCCACACTTAGTGAGAACTCAAGCCTGGGAGGGAAAGAGGGTACATGGCAATTTGCAGATGAGAAAATCTCTTCTAAGATTGCCATAAACTGATAAAGCTTCATGTAAATCAAGGGCAAATAGGAAGTTGTGTGCTCCGAGGAGGCAGGGAAGGGCATGACCTTCTTATTTCGACCGTCTCAACAACCTGCCCACTACAGCGCAGCCTGATCTCTGCCTTCTGATTCACAGGTGGAGCCCATAACCTCCCTGGGGAAGGAGCTCCTCCTCTACCCCTGTGGTCAGCAGGGCGAGCCACCGGATTACCTGGAGCTCTTCGAGTGACAGCGTCCCCCGTGGTGTCCTGCGCCCTCCAGCTGGGCTTTCCTCTGGGTTAACACTGCTCAGACCTGTGCGTGTGAGGCCAAAGTCAGCCTGCAGCAGAGCCAGCACTGACCAACGGGCAAGTGTCCTTGGAGCCCCGTGGAAATCTCTCTCCTGTGCAGATGCTGGAGTTTAATGTTAAGAGAAGGTTACCTCTGCGTCATATTCACTCCAAAAGTAAAGGGAGACGATCCCCAATTTCAGCAACTACCTAACGTGAAGGATACAACCTTAATGATGTATATAAAATGAACAAAGGAGAAATTGAAACCTCTTAGGAATTAAGACCTACTTCAAAAACCAATACCTCCCGTGAACTGTTTTATGACCTCTACGTTCCCTCTTTGCATCATTTCCAAATGTCTCAGGACTGTGTTTATATTAAGTTCCATGTTGGCTTTGGGGAGCTGGCAGAAGAGCCTTCACGGGTGGCCTGCAAACACACTTCATTTATCATGCGTGTTGGAGCCAGGATGTAAGGAAGAGACATAGAAACACAAAAGTTGGGGACGCAAATTGAATGAGGAGTTGAAACTGTAGGAGGAGAGGCTTCACGCGTCAGGAAATACTGCGGACTCTAGGGGAGTGAGCACGTTTTCGAGTCTCCTCGTTCTGGAGAGCGGGACCGTGCTCGCCTTGTGTACTCCGGCTCGGTCCGGGAGCGCACCACGACGTGAAGCCGCGCACACCCGAGGTGCTCTCCATCAGTGCTCACGCCCCAGCACAGGACACCTGTAAAGGGTCCTACCGGACTCAGAAGCCACCTAACCCCCATAGGTTCCCACCTATGCCCACCTTGTTCTGGGATGGATGGTGTCCCCGGGAAGACAGGCTGAAGTCCCCAACCCTGGTACCTGCGAATGTGACCTTAGCTGGGAATAGGGTCTTTGCCGATGTGATCAAGGGAAGATGAGCTCCTCCAGCATCTGGCCTCCTTAACGAGGAGAGCGGGATTGGGAGCCAGAGACCCACAGGGGCGAGGAGGCCTGGGGACCACAGAAGCAGAGACGGGTGATGCGGCTTCGAGCCAGGGAAAGCCAAGGCGTGCTGGCCGCCCCCACAAGCCAGGATCCTCCCTGGAGTCTTAGAGGGGCACGTGGCCTTGCTGACACCTTGGTTTCAGACCTCGAGCCTCCAGATCTGTAAGAGAATAAATGACTGTTGTCTTAAGCCACTGAGTTTATGGTAATTTGTTACAGCGGCCCTCGGAAACTCACAGAGGATCCTTACAGAAGCTGATGGGTGCTACATACCGTTTGTGGCTGCACAGCCGGCCCTCCTGAGAATAAAGGAAGAGGGGAGAGAAGAGTAAGCTCCCACCGGCTCTGTTCCGCTCTGGGATGCAGGTTTGCTGGGTCAGGAATCCTATGCCCTCTGCGTCTGCACCGCCAACCCCCAGCAACTCTCGGGCCGGCCCAGCCAGGGGGTCGCCTGTGGGCAGTGACCCAGGGTGCTGTGAACCCCAGAATCGTCTTCTGGGAAGGTGGAGGTTCGCTTGTACCCCGGCCTACTCCCTGCCGCAGCTGTTTTTCAAAGGAAGCAGACATTGTGGCAGTTTGTTCACGAGGTTGCTGGTTGTGTAGCCCTCGCGGGCTGTGTAAAACGTAACAGGAGAAGAGGGCGGTGTATGTATGTATGTGGGAGTGTGTATGGGTGCGCGTGTGCGCTTTCATGAGAAAGTTTTTAAACACCCATCATGGTGAAGTGATTCCTGAAATATCCCGTGTGTTTCTGTAGTCTGAAAGACACCTGTCAATGAGACATTTGTCCAAGAGGACCTGTGTTCAGCTGTCATTTCTAACTGTGATTCAACAGCCATGACATTTTAGAATTGCAGAGACCACACAGGACCCACATCTTCCCACCATTCCCTCTCTGAGCTGAGGTTTTCACTTCTAATAAAAAAGGTATTTTCTTCGGGGCGCCTGGGTGGCTCAGTGGGTTAAAGCCTCTGCCTTCAGCTCGGGTCATGATCTCAGGGTCCTGGGATCGAGCCCCGCATCGGGCTCTCTGCTCAGCAGGGAGCCTGCTTCCTCCTCTCTCTCTGCCTGCCTCTCTGCCTACTTGTGATCTGTCAAATAACTAAATAAAAAATCTTTAAAAAAAAAAAAAAAGGTATTTTCTTCTAATTGAGATGTCCTTGACATTTAACCTTAAATTAGTTTCAGGTACAACATAACGACTTGACGTGTGAACTGACTGTCAAATGATCACCATTGTAAGTCTAATGATCATGCACCACCTTACAAAGTCATGAGATTTTTTTTCTTGTGATAACTTTTAAGCTCTGCTCTCTTAGCAACTTTCGAATATGCATTCTAGCGTTATCCACTGTACTTATCACGCTGTCCATACCCATGACTTACTGATCTTGTAACCGGAAGTCTGTACCTCTTCACTCCCGTCACCCACGTAGCCCCCCACCCCAACCCTCCTCCCCTCTGGCAATCACCAATCCATTCCCTGCGTCCAATTATTGTTCTGATTGCACATGGAAGTGAAACCATAGGGTATTTGCCTCTCTTTGACTTATCTCACTTAGCAAAACGCCATCAAGGTCCATCTGTGTTGCAAATGGCAAGACCTCATTCTTTTCTATGGCCGAGTAGTATTCTATCGTGTACGCACACCACCTCTTTCTATCCGCTCATCTACTGATGGACACTGAGGTGGCTTCTGTCATCTTGGCTACTGTAAAAAATGCTGCAGTGGACGTAGGGGTGCATGTATCTCTTTGAATTGGTATTTCCGTTTTCTTTGGAAAGAAGAGTTGCTGGGTCACATAGTAGTTCTATTTTAATTAAAAGAAGGTGCTTTTACTAGCTGATTTTTATTAATTTCATCCAGTTCTGAAATCTTAAGGTTCTGAAATAAATAGAAAACTACCCTGTAGTCACTCATCGTTATGAAGACTTATGATTCCAGCATCTCCCTCTGCCTAAGACGATTTTGGAGGAAGTACAGTCCTATCCAGACGTAATGACACTAAGTAACATCCTACTGTGGGATGACTTAGTAAGCGGGAAAAGACCTGACTGAATTAACAAGGGGGAGCAGATCTGAGTTCTGTACTGTTTGATGATATGACGGCCAGCAGTGCTACCTGAAATTCTTAGGGAGGGAAAAGGGTACAGAATTCAGAAAGTGATTAAAAGCAAATGGGATTGAGGAAGCCTGAATTCTCATCCTAGCTCAGCTATTAGATACAGCTTCTGGGCTTTCCTTCTTGCCCAGAGTGTGGTAAGAATGTTCACACTGCACCCTGGGGGTCTCTCTTTCAGAAGGCAAGTCTCTACAATTGCGTCTTTAAAGAAGACACCTGTCCCACTGATGAGGGAGCAGAAGGCTGGCTGAGGACAAAGCAAAAGGCTGACACCTCACAATCTCCCCCTCACCCCCACCACTCCTGGGTGGGACAAATGTGACATTCTTTAGGAATCTCCCAACTATCTTGATATTAATGGCTTGCTGAAAAGGAAAGACAACCTTGATCAAGCCGCAAGACCTCCCGTATCCCAGCACCTTGTAGGCCCTCTTTAGCATACGAAAGCTCCGTTGAAACCTCCCTTTCCCTCACCTTCCCCCAACTGCGTGGTACATAACATGCCACCTCTCACAACCCGGGGCAGCAGCTCTTCCCGCCCACGGGTCCTGTCCCCGTGCTTTAATAAACCACCATTTTTGCGCCAAAGATGTCTCAAGAATTCTCTCTTGGTCATCGGCTCGGGACCTCACCCCACCGAACCTCACCTAGGTTCTAGAACTTCATCACGACAATTTGCGCTTTCCCTTCCTCAGGAGTGGCCACAAATCCTAGTTGCACATCTCCCCTCAGCTTTCCATTTGTGTGATCTCCTCCCCATCCTTTTCCTCTCTCCCTCCCTTTCTGCCGTATTCTCCCTCCGAGAGCTTCTCATCGCCTTCCCTTCCGCATCACAGACTCGACATCCTGCCGTGTTAATTCTTCTCTCACTGCCCCCATTGTGGACGTGAGCATTCTATTTCCAGTGCACTTGCCATGCTTCCTTCTGTCCTCTGCCTCATCCTCACGCTTCCTACCGCTGCCCCAGATTGAAAATGCTCCAGAGCCTGACAGGACAATAGTGCTTTTTATTGTGGGGTAAAAACACACTGTTGGGTCGTGAGTGAGCTCAGCGTAGTAGAAAGTCTAGCAGGTCTGGGTTTGGATCCTGGCTATATCACTAACCAGCAGCGTAGTTATTTTTTTAAAAAGGTTATTTATTTATTCATCTGAGAGAGAGAAAGAGAGCACGAGTCAGAGGGAAGACGGAGAAGCAGATTCCCCGCTGAGCAAGGTTATCCACGCAGGGCTCCATCCCAGGACCCCAGGATCATGACTGGAGCTGAAGGCAGACGTTTAACTGACTGAGCCACCCAGGTGCCCTCTAGCTGTGTGGAATCTTAAAAGAACAATACTAAGCTTGTCTGAACTTCAGCTCTCAAACAGGAGTGACTCAAGTCACCCATTGGATTACAAGGCTTAGAAAAGAAACCCATAAAGTCTCTTGGGTCCAGCAAAGCCAGGATTCGTGCACTCTGTGCTCCCATCATGAGCTCAGCTTGTATAATCCATGGGCTGTGCATGCCAATGGCCCATTTGCTAGAGCTTCTGGGATGAATCTTCAGGGGGGAAGGGAAGCTCGTTGAGTAAGGCTTATACTAGGGAATCACACAGTAGATTAGCCAGTTGAAATGGCTTGCAGAGAGACGGCTACCTTAGTCTGGATTAGAAATGGCAGAGAGAGGGCATTCTCTTAATGTCGAATTTTGACAACCCCAAAGTTAGCAGTGACCCGTCTTTACCCAAAATTGGTCATTGACAAATTGATTCAGTTGTTCAGGAATTCCTGATCACAAATCCCCAGGTATTCACCTGCCTTTGCAACCAGAGGATTTACCACAAACCCAAATCCCTCTGGGATTAACGGCATAGTCTCCCAAATAGGTCAGCTCCTGCCAGTGCTAACCCAGACTTATGTGGGGGAGGGGGCGTTTAGCCCCTGCTCTCCGGTCAGTCTAAATCAGCTTTTCTTTTCCTTTAGCTAAAAGGATGTTCCTTCCAGCTGGGTCAAGAAGCTGGTAGGCAACACCACAGGGCAACAACCACACCGAACAGCATGTGCTGTATCTTATCTCGTGCAGGAGCTCTGGGTGGTGTGGTGGAGCTCTGGACAGGGCTTCCCAAACCCATCACTCTGCTGTTCGGGACAGCCCCCCACGCTGTCGGGGCAACTTCTACCCGGCTCTTTTTGAACTAATGACTGGAAGAGAGAACAAGTACTAAAAAACATTCTCCCTTCAGCCTTCCTTTGAATGTAACTTGAGGGTTTTGCTGTTTGTTTTCCAATTTATTTATTTATTTTTCTTAACTGTTTCAAATGGGGTTTCACAACGTAGCTGTCCAGGCGATGGTGAACGTTGCGGTTCTTTCAACACTGGGGTTGGAGGAGGGTTGTCTGGGAGCAGATTGGGGTGGGGTTCGAAACGGAGTGGGGGGGGGATTAACAGCTGGGGAGAAGGGAGGAGCCAGCTGAGGTCTTACCGCTCAGGTCCATGAGGAGTAAGCCCCGTCCAGTCCCACTTGGGTGCTGCATGTAGCGGGCAGGCTAGCCGCGCCGTCAGCCACCAAAGGACATTTGGAGAGTCTTGGGCACAGGTCACTGAAGGTGACCTGGCCCTCCCTGAGCCTCTGGGTGACTGGGTGATGGGCAGAGACAGCCTAGAGGCCATGCCTGCTTCTGTCCCCAGGCTGTCACTTGTGCCCTCCTTTGGAAGAGCAGTCAAGGCAGAAACAGCCACAGGGCACAGGGGGTGACCGTGACCACTGCAGAGGGCACACGCAAAGGATCAGTATCCCAGAGGCATTCTGAAAGGCACCTCTGCTGAGAGAACATTTTCTGTGTGTCGAAAAACCACCCCCACCCCTTCCTGCCCCTGGCAGTGGGCAGTTTCTGGCAGCGCTGACTGGGTCCGGCCAGGAGAAACAGCTTTGAATTCAAATAGAAGGCTAATCGGAATATGCATCACCCAAAGCTGCCGGCTCTTTGATGGGTGTTGGGAGTAAAACACACCCACCCTTTCAGGGACCGCCCAAGGGCATTATCTCTGCAATTCTCGGAAACAACGTCAAATCTTTTTTTTTTTTTTTTTTAAAGATTTTATTTATTTATTTGACAGAGAGAGATCACAAGTAGACAGAGAGGCAGGCAGAGAGAGAGGAGGAAGCAGGCTCCCCGCTGAGCAGAGAGCCCGGTGCGGGACTCGATCCCAGGACCCTGAGATCATGACCCGAGCCGAAGGCAGCAGCTTAACCCACTGAGCCACCCAGGCGCCCAACAACGTCAAATCTTTTTCAAAAGGCAAGTATTCTCACCTGCTCTCCTGTCCCATTCAAGGCAGCCTTTCAGTCCAAGGCCTTGGGCATACAGAGGGCAAACAGAGGGCAAACAGAGGGCTGGAGGGCTGCATCCGAGGCTGCAGAGCCCCGGAAAACCCGCAGGGGCTCACAGAGGGAGGGAGCTAGAGGGAGGCTGGTCTGTGCTTTCCGAGTTCCTGGATCACGGTGTTTTCATTCACCACCAGGGGATTCTCAGGTGGGCTGAAGGGCAGAACAACGGTGGGAAATCGAGGCACAAGAGAAGACTCTGGACTTGGTGGAGGCCAAACTCCCTTTTCTACCCCCACCCCAGGACCTTCAAGCCTTCCGGAGCTGGCGGTGAGAACCGGAGAGCCTGAAGCCAGCCACTGTCTGTCCCCGCCCTCTGAGCAAGCCCCTCAGTTTCCGCACCTGGGAAGACATCATCTGCTTCAGCAAGGTCGCGTTCCATACAGAAGGTGCCCGGCTCTGCCCCTGACCTCGGAAACCTCTAATGCTCCTCAGCTGCCTGGGGGGTCACTGACACCAAATTCCTGAGCACAGAATTTAAAGGAAGAAATTATCCATTATATTTTACATTCCTAGTTACCCACATTCAGATAGACTGAACTTGTTTTCAGAATGATAGAAATAAAGGACAGCCATGCCCATGTGATGGGCTCATGATCTCTAATATGCAGCCCACTTCGGCCCAGGAGGTTTGGGTGTGCTGGGAAGCATCACAGACAGCTGTGAGTATGGACCCGGTGGTGAATCCTAACTGCAGGATGTGCATACAGAGACGGAAGGAAATGCAGATTAAATGTCCTTATAACCTGCAGCCCATTGACAAACCCTTGGGGGCGAGCAGAGTGTAACATTCCGCCAGGAAGCTCCCAGCTGTCTTAATGGTAACGCCTTGCTAGAGGGAAAAACAGCCTTGGCTTGACAATAGCAAGTCCTCTGGGATCCTGTGAGCCTTATTTTTTTTTAAATTTAATTTAAATTCAATTAACCAACATACAGTACATCACTAGGTTTCATTGGAATTCCCTAATCTTTACTTCTCCCAACCCCAAAATATATAATCAGTTGCCCCTGACAATCCAGGGGCAGCAGCTCTTTCTGCCCATGGGTCCTGTCCCCATGCTTTAATAAAACCACCTTTTTTAGCACCAAAGATGGCTTGGCTGTCAGCTCTGGACCTCACCAACATTCCAAAACGACATGCCTAGGACATGGTAGATATGACTGCATTCATGACCCTGAACAAGGAAACGGATACAGAGATGCCGAGTGCCTGGCTTAAGATCGTAAAACATAGATGCCAGTGAAAGAGCCGGAATTTCAGCCCCAGCCCTCTGGCTGGGGAAGTCTTGCGATTAACTACCACACCACACTGACCGCTGATAAGATTAGATACAATTAGATGACATTAGAAGATTTTCCCCTGAAACAAAAGGTATTAAAATTAGGTTCTGGGGTGCCTGGGTGGCTCAGTGGGTTAAAGCCTCTGCCTTCGGCTCAGATCATGATCCCAGGGTCCTGGGTTTGAACCCCTCATCGGGCTCTCTGCTCAGCAGGGCGACTGCTTCCCTTCCTCTCTCTCTCTGCCTGCCTCTCTGCCTACTTGTGATCTCTGTCAAATAAATAAATAAATAAATCTTTAAAAATTAGGTTCTGGGAAGCCATTTTCTTAATTTTCAGAATGGCGTATGGTACCTGTCAGGGCCTATTGAGCCAGAGCGATTTCATCTCGGTTAAACAGTGATTTTGTTGTTTACACAGTAAAACTTAAACTGACCCTGCCCCCCCCCCACCCCCAGGGGAACTTACTTAAAAGCAGGTCTGGGAAACCAGTAAAATGTGGTCAACCAGTCCCTGATAACAGAGCCCAAATACAAGGGCGGGTCAGGCCAGGTGGAGATAACAGAGCCAGAATGCCGGGATGAATCCGGCCAGGTGGAGACATCCAATCAGTGGGGCGCGCATACTGTCTCCCTAGATACCAAGGAGTGTGGGTCCTGCCTTTTGGGCGCCAATTCTGACCAAGGAGATAGGCTAGTTCAAATAGCTACTATGGGGTGAATTGTAATTCAGTTGGCCACCCATGTGTGACCTAGCATGACTGTGAAGCTTTCTCTGTGTGTTGCAATCTCATTGGCCACCTACGTGTGGCCAGGCTCAACCACATGGCCTTTCCCCTATAAAAGTTAGTCTGTGAGGCTGGGGGTCGTCGCTCTCTCTGTAAGAGGTGGCCCCAAATGGTCGGTTTGATTCTCGAGGCTTGGCACGAAATAAAGCTTTGCTGACCTTCGCTTTGTATCAGTCTCGCTCCTTTGATCACGGACCCTAACAGTGCCTACTTGAGTCAGACAGAATCTTCAGAGAAGGGCCATGTGAAGTTCTGTTTACCTGTTGCAAATTCCTAGGCCTGATTCTCTCCTCAGTGATGTGTGGAGAGAAGCCAGTTGGTCACACTGATGACTACAAAAGACTACAAAGCAGGTGACGAGAACAGGTGTGTCACTTGGGGGCACAGCTGTGCTGGTCCATAATTAACTACGAGCTGGGAGGGGGTATGGTGGCAGAGCAGGAGGGGAAAAGGAGTCCTGTTTGGTAGCCTCAGCCAATTGCTCATCTCCCTGGAGTAAATACTGCCGTCCTGGTGGGCTTCAAACTACTATCCTGCCGTTACTGAGCGAGGAGGGGCAAGAGGTGCAAATGAGCAACTCCCCCGGGCTGCGTCGGCTCACCGTGGCTCAGAGAAGACCCAGGTCTGTGTCAGAGACCACAGCTCCAGGGAGATGGCTGGGCTGGTTGGTAGGGGACCTACATTCCGTAAGAATAGAGGGGGGTTGCAGAGAGTGGGAAGGGACCTCAGACGAGACAGACTCGGTGCTTTCTTGACAGGATCCTTCCTTTAGAAGACATCATGGGACAGGGTCCTTGGAGCCAGAGTTCATTACGGCCTCCCTTTGCTGTCTGAGGTTGAATTCCAAGCCCCTCAGTGTCCTGTTTCGGTGGGGCCTTTACCAACCCTTCTGTGTATAGGATAGGATAGGTCCCGCTTCGGACTGAATGTTTGTGTCCCCATAAAATTCCCATGTTGAAACCCTCCCACGGTTGCGTCTGGAAGTAAGGCCTTTGGGAGGTAATTAGGCTCTGAGGTGGGGAGCCTCCATGACGAGATTAGCGTCCTTGAGACAGGAAGAGTGCCAGCCCCCGCCTGGTCTCCGCCCCGTGACGATACCAGCAGATGGGTCCTCACCAGACACTGCATCTGCCCACGCCTTGATCCTGGAATCCTCAGCCTTCCTGACCTGAATCATCCCCTCACTGTTTAAGCCACCCAGCACCCCAAACGAAGACAGAGTCCCCTCTTATGTGCGCTTGAAGAGGGCTCCTCCTTTTTGATAAAACTGCTTTACCTAAGTTCCAAAAAGAGAGATAGTTTAACCTGATGCTGTTTCTGTTCCTCCAGCTACCCACAGCAGCTCTTCACCAACTGCTCAAACTCCCGTCTTCGTCACGGCCTCAGGCATCCGGGATTTGCCACTGAAACACGCGCAGATGGCTGGTTAGCCCACAGGGTGCAGCGGGACCCTAACAGTCTGTAGGACGCTTAGACCTGCCTATCTCTATGGTCACAACACTTGCTCCCTGTTGCCAGCCTCACTGCAGGTGCATCCTCCTACCCGGGAGAAGACGGGCAGGAGGGCACAGTCAGACCCTCACAGCCATCAGAACCGCTGGCAAGAGAGGCCGCACGGGGCCCCAAATGTCTAGTACCGCCACTGCCTGGGAAAATATGAGACCCAGCTAGAAATCATTTCTCAGGGGCGCCTGGGTGGCTCAGTGGGTTAAGGCCTCTGCCTTCGGCTCAGGTCGTGATCCCAGGGTCTTGGGATAGAGCCCTGCATCGGGCTCTCTGCTCAGCGGGGAGCCTGCTTCCCTTCCTCTCTCTCTCTGCCTGCCTCTCTACTTGTGATCTCTCTCTCTCTGTGTCAAATAAATAAATAAAATCATTTATTAATTTTTATTAATTTTTAATAAATTTTAATAAATTTTTATTAATCATTTTTAAAAATCATTTCTCAATTTCTTCTTACCAGAAAAGACAAGCAAAATATATTAAGAGCCAGGTTTTTCCTCCTGGTTCTGTCCTTCTAGACCAGTGGTCCTCAGCAGGGGGGTGGTTTAGTACCCTCCCTCCAGGGGACATTTGGCAATGACTGGAGACATTTCGGTTGTCAACCGAGGTGAGAGATGCTCCTGGGATCCAGTGGGTGAGAGCCAAAGGTGTCGTTAAACATCCTACAGTGCACAGGACAGCCTACCCCGCCCCCCACACCCAACAACAAAGAATGTTCTAGCCCAAAATGTCTGTAGCAGACACCCTGGTCCCAGTGAGTGAAGGCCAAAGGTGTCCCTAAATATCCTACAGTGCACAGGACAGCCCCCGTCCCCAACGAAGAATGATCTAGCCCAAAATGTATGTAGCAGAAACCCTGGTCTCTGCACATTAAGAAAGGTTTCCCCCAAACTAAAGCCATGGCATTCTTGCTCCAAGAAGGAATCATATCCACAAATCATATTTTCCAATGCCACCTTCCATTCATGTCCTGCGTTTTAATTAAATTTTATGAACTACCAGTGCAAATCAATACAATGCATTTTTTTTTTTTTTTTTTTTACACACCAACAGCTTGAATGTTCTTGAAGCTTTTAAACAATGAGTTGACTGTGGGCAAACAGAAGGCAAGGAATCACAGATAATTAGCTCATGCATCTGGTGCTGGCTAATAAATAAATAATTTTCACATGAACATAGAAACCACTCAATGTTATTAACTGTATTTTTTTAATAATTGGAAACTGTAATAAAATGCCATTTTCAGAAGCATCTTGGCAACTAAGTAGAACTGTTTCATTTAAAAAATAGTTAAGTTACTTTCCCCTAGACTGGGGTGGGTGAACTTGTAGCAAAATCTTCCATTCCACTTGACTCTGGCAGATGGAGTGATCTTTCACAAAATACGTTTTTCTGCACTTTTCATAAAAGCCAGCCGCCAGGAAGAGCACCCTGCTTTGAAAAAAGATAGTTTGGCTCACACAGTATACTTTGGTTTATTTGAACAGGTAAGAAAGTGGTCCCCAGTTCTCCTGAGGAGAAAATGTGTTTTCTGACTTTTGAATAAATCAAGATATTACCAGTCTGAATGAGTTTCCTTTTCTGTTAAGGGAAGAAGTATATCTTTCTTTCCCTCCAGTGTTCAGTTGCTCCTCTTGGGAAACAGTCTTCGGATAACGTATCTCTGTCTCAATGTACCAGTAGCCCCACATCGTGACTTCCATACGACCGAGGTCTGACATTCAGTGTCTGACAGGATCAGCATTCAGCGTGTCCTTGGATCTGGGGCTTGATCTGAACTAGAAGTTCTCATAATACACCTACGAGTATCTTCTTAAAAGATATAAAAATGTATGCTAACTTGTGCTCTCTTAGTAAGGCTTGAAAATTGCTAATTAAATAAGCAGAATATAACTCATAAGCCAAAAAAAGTGCATTTTTTAAATAAAATTAAGAAATGGGGATGGTTAAAACTATAATAAAAAGGATGAGCAGATTATTTTTGGTTAATCTTGGATGGAAATGATGCAATAGTTTCTTTTTTTCTTCTTTTTGAGTCCATTTGGTTTTGCTTAATACACTAACAAGGACAGCCATGAATATATCTCCGAATCTCACCAGCACTCCCGGGCCCTAGAGCCTTACCCCTGTCCTCAATTCTATGGGGAGACACGTGCTTGCCTCTCATTCCAGAGAACACTTTTTATAAAACTGGTCTTAATTCGTAACTATTTCAATGAGCACAAAAGACAACAGCTCTCACTGTTGTGAACACAATCAAAATCTCCACGCCTTTGGGCTCATAACCTCACAATCATTCTGGCTTTGTCTGACACCAGAACGGGGATACTTTTGGGCCACTTTTGCAGGCAAAGTGGGAGATTTTAATTCCTGTTAAGTCCAGCCAAATAAGCAGAGAGAAATCAGAGGCTCTCTCCCCTCCTCTGTTTTACTAATCAGTCAAATTCTCTTTTCTTTTTTTTCCCCTTTAGGGAAACCTCTTCCTTGTCACAGCCCCGTGTTTGGTAATCATGAAAGGGAAAAACGAAAGCATCTCCCCAGGTCTAGGCCTGGGAGTTCATGTTTTTTTGCTGCTCGTCTTCTGTTTCTGCTTGCGAAGGTGAGCCTCGATCTCGTGCCTGAACACCAGCATGCCCAGCTGCCCGTGGGACGCCTCGTTCATGGCCTTGGACTGCATGCACATCTTGTACTGCTCGGGGGTCAGCTCGTCCGCACAGTGCTTCTCGTGCCACAGGTGGAAGAGCCCGCGCACCGGTGTCCGCACCACGATGAGGTTGCTGTGGAGGTACTTGCGGTAAAGGTGCACGTCCTCTCCGCCCCAGCCCTTGATGTCCAAATCGAAGCCGCCTGTTGGGAGAGAGCACAGCGCTGAAGCCAGCCGCACAGCCCCTCCCCATCTAGATTCGCCGCCCTTCTCTGCACCAGCCTGCACTTCGCATGGAGAGAAGCATCATTTAGGGCAGACATCTTGGTGCCTGCCCCTCCGAATGTGGAGCAGGGCCGTCGGGGAAAGAGGATTCAGAAATCCTGAACGCAGGACTTCGAAGCAGTGGCGGCCGCGAGCACCAGCTGTCGAAGCTCCCAACACTGCAAAGGGCATTCATTCCCAGCACCTGCCTGCTTTCTAGAACGAGCCCCCTGAGCCGCCCCATGAGGAACGGCAGCCGCCTGCCTTTTCTACTTGAAACCTTCCGATGAAAATTCTGGTTTCTGTTTGCATGTGGCCTCCTGTCATTCAGACAGGGAAGCAGGGGCTCCCCCCCCCGAAAGGGTAGCGGGATCTAAGTGAACAAAATGATGTCCCACCAAACACTCTGCCTCTCATGGACCGAAATGGTCCCAAAAGCTCTGTCCACCCCAGGCCAGTGATGTGAGTCATGTTTAAGGGACTGGACTCGCTGTGCAGAGTTTCTACTCTGAAAATCTGGCCTTGCTTCAGAGTGGACTCTATCAAAGTGAGTAATGGTCCCCTCCTCGCTCATCTTTGTAAACAGAGATGCCGCATGTCTTTTCTTAACCTGAAGCCCACCACGAACCAAAGAGAACCAGAGAAGACTTTACCCTTTTTGTCATTGTTCCTCTCTCACCTAGGAGATTTATTTAACTCCTTTGAGAAACAGTGACGGTCATCCTCAACACCTTTCATCAGAGCCACCATGCAGCCCCCAAGCTGCGCCGTTCTGATCAAGGCCATCACTGGGCCCAGAGGGGTCATCCATGGGGGAAACCTGAAGCCTGCCCACAGCTGGGCTCTGTATGCAAGTGCAAGTGATCTGTGTTCCCCCCATGGTGGCAGGTGTGATACTGACTCGGGGGTCTGGAATTTGAGCCGGGGGTTGGCCACTTCACCTCTCTTGAGTTGTGGTTCCTTTATCCTGAAATGAACTGGATGTCATAACCAAATGACATAGTCACGTGAGGGGCTGTGCTTGCTTAGCTGTAACTGATTTATTATCATCGACATCATCACAACTTATTAAATAGAAGGTGCAAAAGTAAGATGCTTGCAAATAAATACAAGATGGCAAAGAAAGACCGGGGTCCAGATGTGACCCAGAGATTCTGAGGTCACATCAGTGGCTGACGGAGGAAGAGCGTCCTCACCAGCCTACCGTTCCCACATGTTTCAACGGCAGCTGTGCCCCATATTTAGGAAAATCCAATTTATTATAAATTCAAATTTGATAAACACACATCATCACAAAATAATCTTTCCCTGTACAAAGAACAAGGAAACACAGAGTTTCTCGAAATGGAAACCTGCTTTAGAAAGGGAATATGGGGGTGGGGGGTGGGGATGGAAATCTCCATGCGCTGTGAAGGCAGGGCTACCCTGACCCCAAGCCAGGGTCCACTCTGACCCCCTGAGCACAAGATCAAAGTTTCTGCCTTATTCATTCATATCCTAGTCACGTATGATCCATAATTTTGTTCCGTTTCGGGGCACATGAGTAGGTACCACTGTGGGAAGTGGGGTAGTATTTCCAAGGGGGACAGGAAACGCTCTGTTCTCATCCTACGTCCCTCACTTGCTGTGTGGTCCCTTTGCCCTTTTCAGCTGCAATCTAAGGGCCTTTCCTCTCAGTGCTCTGGGAACCTGTGTGTGTGTGTGTGTGTGTGTGTGTTGACAGGGACTATACACTCATTTGGAGCTTGAAGTAGTACCTAGAATTTTCGAAGCTTCAGCAGAGAGAAATTTGAACCCTTTCTGGTATGTGATTTTCCCAAATTCCCCGTGTTGTCCTTATTTTTTTTCAGTGGATCCCGCTACTACTGTGGAGGCCCAGAATGTTCTGCTTGAGAGGGACCAGAGCCAGAACCAGGTGGGAAGGAGGCATCAGGGTTTGGGGGGCGGGGAGGATGGGGAGACTTGCTTTGAAGCCACCTTTCTGTGACAACGGACTTTTTCCTCAGACTGTGTGCCACATTTGGGGTAACCGAGAGGGTCTAGTGGAGATCAGAGGGGCTTGTGTGTCGACACACGCCCAAGCCTCGTCCTGGTCCAGCCTCCAAGGCCCGGACAGGAGGAAGGGCCTCTTCTTAAGCAATGGCACTACCTCTGCCCTCAGACTCCTGGGGAGCTGCCCCGATCCCACCCGGGCTGCTCGTGGCCTCTGGGTGGCAGCAGAGGCCAGACTTGCCGCCAGTCGGTGCCTCTTACCTATATTGATGAAGTCTGACCGGTACTGACAGGTCATCCCAAATCCAAAGTCTCTCCAAAATCCAGTCTCCTTCTTTATGACCTGCAGGGAGAGCACTGTCATTTGAGCGGGGAAGACGGAGTGGAGAGAGGTAAAGAGCAGTCCCACACTAGTGTAAGCACAGCTCAACAGGGAGCCCAGCCCACCGACTAGAAGCTGCCCCACAACCTCCTGTGGGAAATGCAGATAGATCTGAGTCCCTGCGGATGGTTAGGGATACACTGAACTCACGGGTTCCCAAATGGGCCTTGTGATTTTTGGCACCGCTGGCTGGAATGTTTCTAGGGTGTAGGCATGAAAACACACACACACACACACACACACACTCACTCCCTCTCTCTCTCAAAAACAAACCAGGAGAGCCAGTTTTTGAGCAGTGCCATGGAAAAGCCACCTACGTGTCTGGCCCGACACCAGTGCCAGAGAGAACTGGAGGCCTCGGCCTCTCACACAGGGCCGGGCAGGGAGCCAGCAAAGGGCTCAGGAAGTGGAGAAAAGGGAGAGAGAACAACTCGGAATTCAGCTGCTCTGGCACAGGGCACACACAGGACTCCCTAGGGAATAAAAAGAAAACCCGAGAAGGCGCTGGGTTGCTTCAGCTCTGCTAACTCTCCCTTGCCAAGGTAAAGGGCACCAGGTTCTGAAGAGAGACTCTGTCCATTCATCTTTAAACTATTTGAAAACCAAACTGCTCCCAAAATAACTGTGGCAGTGCCAAGCAGCAGGACTGCCGAGAGGCCATCCAAGCGGTGACCGTCTCCAAAGAGCAAGACCAGGTCCCACTCGGTCTCTCACTCTGCAAGGAAATTTCCAGTGTATTTGCTAAAGCAGCAAGACTTTTTAAAACGTTGGTTTAAATTTTTGGCTGAGGTAATTCCAGGGCTTGTTTTGAGAGCTTAATAGTTCTTTTTCATTCTTGAGGTTAACATAGGTGCTTAGGGGAGAAAGTCCCCTCCTGGGGAAGGGAAAGGGAGGCCAGGCCGAACCAGGTCCCCCTCCCCTGGGATTTCTGCATTTTCTGCCCGCCCCAGGTCTGGCTCCCTTCGCTGCTCAGCAGAGACAGTGTATAGCAGGGGAGGAGACCCAGTGTCTCCTTCCAGCTTGACCACTGGCTAGCTTCTCTGCCCCAGGCAGGTCCCTCACTTATTTGAGCCTCTATTTCCTTTCCTATAAATGAGGAGGTTGAGGGGTGCCTGGATGGCTCAGTCTGTTAAGCATCCAACTCCTGATTTTACCTCAGGTCATGATCTCAGGGTCCTGGGATTAAGCCCCACATGGGGCTCCGTGCTGGGCATGGAACCTGCCTAAGATTCTCTCCCTCCTTCTGCGCCACCCCCAAAATAAAATAAATAAATAAGGGGCACCTGGGTGGCTCAGTTGGTTAAGTGTCTGCCTTCAGCTCAGGTCATGATCCCAAAGTCCTGGAATCGAGTCCCACATCAGGCTCCAGGCTTAGTGGGGAGTCTGCGGCTCCCTCTCCCTCTGCCCCTCCCCCGGCTTGTGCTCTCTCGCTATTTCTCTTTCTCTCAAATAAATAAAATCTTTTAAAATGAAATAAAATAAAATAGGAGGTTGAGCTAAATCTCCGCTAAGGTCTCTTCCAGCTCCACCATCCAAACATCTATCTTCACTGCCCTTCCACCTTCCCGAAATTCTAAGTTATGTCCACCAAAGCCTCAATTATATTCCATATATGGCTCGTGGAAGGACTGTGAACTCAAAAATTCTTTGGCTCTGTGATCCATGAAACCATCTTATCTCCGCTACAGCCTCTGCATAGACATGGCCTGGGCTGAGGGAACACACAGGCGTCAGGGCTGCCGGGGGGAAGTAAGGACCGAGAGAGGTTTTGTCAGTCGGTGTGGTCCCCGCAGATGTGCTCCAACTGGAAAAAAGGCCCGTTATACAATATCTCCCAAGTGACAAGGCAATTTCATTAGTATCAACTGGAAAGATTTTGCAGGGAAGGAAAGCTTGGGGAAATCTCCACTGAGTCATTTTTTAAAAAACAGTTTCTGTTTCATACCAGGTACACGATTTCTGGTGCAGCTAATGGCTTAATATCCTTTCTGCTGGCAAGGACACAAACAGATGAGTCCTCTAAGCTTCTGGATAAAAATGGAATCAAAGACAAGGGCCAGTAACCAAACATCAAGCATTTGGCTGAGGTGTACCTGGACTCCAAGCAGGAATGCCCCAAACAGGAAAAACAATGGGCCAGGGCTTGGGAGGAAAGACAAGAAGGATTGCAAGAGGTGGTCACCCCAGACACGGGCTGTGCATGCGGTGCCCGGCAAGGCTGAACAAGGTCGAGAGGGACCCTCACACCTGGGGGCCATGGGACAGACACAAACTGATTTACGAGCTGGGGAACGCACCCTGTAAACACTTATTAACGTTGGCTTTAAAATTGGCAAGCCAGAAAAAGCCACTATCTTGGGGTGCCTGGGTGGCTCAGTGGGTTAAAGCCTCTGCCTTCAGCTCAGGTCATGATCCCAGGGTCCTGGGATCAAGTCCCACATCGGGCTCTCTGCTCAGCGGAGAGCCTGCTTCCTCCTCTCTCTCTGCTTGCCTCTCTGCCTACTTATGATCTCTGTCTGTCAAATAAATAAATAAAATATTTTTAAAAAAAGAAAGAAAAAAAGAAAGAAAGAAAAAGCCACTATCTGAAACTGAGCCTTTGGGGGACACGGGTTGGCTCGCATCCTACCCATGGCCTAGGACATCAGGGCAAGAGGGGGTTCGCTTCTGACAGGCTCTATGACACACAGCTGTGCCGAGTCCCTGGCACCGTGCCCTTGGCCTTGCTGGAAGTGAGTCCTCTCAAATATGTATCGGATCACAGCACGCTCCAATTTAAAACCCTGAGGTACTTTAATTGCATTCTCACTAATACAATTAGAATAAAACCCAGAGAAAACCTCTAGCCTGCGAGGGTCCTACGTGACCGGAGCCCTGCCTGCCTCGTCCACCTCGCCCCCTCGTGCAGAATCTCCTCCTAGTCCACCCCTCGAACACACCAGGCTCCCAGGTCCCCAATGCCGGACACTTGCAGACCCCTGGCCTGGGTCACCTTTTCCCTGCTCACCACTGGGCTCTGCTCCCATGTCACTTGCCTAGAGCAGTCATCCTGACCCTCCCAGCCAGTGTCAGCACACACCCCCACCCCTGTCACCACCACGTCACTCTGGTTCCTTCTCTCTGTAACACTCACAGCTCTCTGAAACTGTCCTGCTGAGGCATTTGTTCCTCTCTTTTCTGTTTTTCCTACCACCGCTGGTGAAGGTCAGCCCAGGGCCCTGGACTCCTTCACAGCCCCCAGATCAAGGTCCAGCACACAGAGGTGCTCCATAAATGCTCCTCCAACAGAGAATGAGGAGCCCTCCTAGGGCAGAGAGGGCTCCATGCCAGTGGAAACAGACAGGGCTCCAGCAGAGAATTCTTTAGTGGGTCAGCAAAGGCCCAGGAATTCCAGTGGGAAAAGAACTGTGGGGCTTTAGAGGAACAGACTAAAACATTTTCACCTTCCTGGGCTCTGAGCAGACGGCTCTCCTACTTAGAGCCTCGACCCCAGGCACAAGAAGCTCCCCTGATCGGTTCGAACTTTGAAAAGACAGACACCAATGATGTTTACTACAACAGAGGAGGAAGAAACCCTCAGAAAAAGATTGTATGTTAAAAGAAAAACATCCGTCCCAAATTTCGCCTATCGGTTTTCAAGTGCTATCCTCACTTAAAAAAATCTCTCTCGAGGGCTGGCTTCCTCTCAACTCCCTGCAGCCCCCTTTCTCCCCTCGCCTTAGATCTCAGCAGAGCACTGCAGGGCAGGAACACACCACAAAGGACAGTTGTCAGGCCCGCTCTCCCACAGGAAGCTTCCAGACCCGCAGCTCTGTGAGCAATTCACGTGACGGGGGTGATTATTTTCTATGGGGACCAGAGCACAAAGCACAAATCGGTCTCTCCCCAGAGATGTGGGAAGGCGGTGTCCCGCAGCTGCGTGGGGAGCTGGGAGGCAGTCCGCGCCTGTTGGTTTAATGGTGCTGACTTGGACAACTGCCCGTGAAGGAATCTGGGCCCTGAAATAAAATAAATAACAAATACTCAGGCCGAGTATTTCCTCTAAATCAAAGAGAGCCTCCGAAGCACTGAGGCCGTGTTTGCCCAGGCTCGCATTCACACGCAGAGCCCGCGGTACACACCCCGTGCAGCCCCCAGGCCCCACTCTCAGAGGGCATCCTGCCTGCTTTCGTGCTCTTGAAATTCTTGCTAAGTCCTGAGCCAGGGCCCTGCACTTTCACTGTGCACTGGGCCACGCCGATTACACAGCCCATCCTGCCTGTAAGCAGCCGGCACCCTGAGCTTCAGGGGCTGGGCTGGGTGTCCCCTGCCCCTGCACCATACATTCCTCATTATGTGGGCCCAGAGAGAGGCTGCGTGGGGCACACGTGGGCCTTACAGTGTGGACGTAGCCTGGCCTGTCCGAGCTAAGTCAGCCAATGGTGGCTGAGCCCAGACTGACACCAGGACTGCTGGGAGCCTTTCCATTTCTTGAGAAATAACACTGTTCTGGAGGCACAGCTTTCACAGAACGGGTCAAAGGCCACCTCCTCCAAGATTTGTATTAACCCACATTTCCCCACAAGTCTTCTTCTATTGGTGCCTGCTTGAAAAGAATAAAGTATCTTCTGAAGGGTATCGTACTGGATAAGGAATTCTCCAGGTTCTCTGGTCTAGGAATCTACACCGAAAGCTAGACTATGCCCTTCCGGAAGCAAGGCCACTCAGCACCCTCGGCCCTGTCCTCATCACACAGGGCAGGCCTCAAGTTCCCAACCCTTCCACTCAGCAATCCGAGCAACGACTTATGCCTCTGAGCTGCAGGTTTTCCTCGGAGAAGTGAGCAGAATAAGGCCTCTTCACCTTCCTGGCTATCCCATGAAATAAAGCGGGCACCGAGCAGGCTTCCAAGCCTGCGGATGGCATCTGCTCACACTAGTCTCGGTCCTCAGCGAGTGCCTGCTTCCCAAATATATAAAAACAGACTAAAAGCATGGACTGTGCCAGTCAGCAAACTTCAGACATTTGAGCAGGCTGGTGGTGAAATACTTCTCAGAAGAAGGGAGAGAGGCAGGGGACAGAATTGGAGAGGACGGGAGTGCCACTCACACACTGGACAGAGTAGCACCAAGTCGCTGGGTTTCAATGATGCAGGGTGGACTGGGGCTTCCGGCACTGAGGACGTCTCCCGGTGAGGAGAGGGCCTTGAGGAGGAAGCCGGCGCGAGGGCGGGATGCTCGCCTGGCGGAGCAGCTGAGGGGGGCATCTGTCAAGCTGGGGACCTCGCACCTGCTGTTGCGGTTTGCAGCCTTTTCCTCGGTCATCAGTGTCAGAGTCTGCTTGGGGAACACTTAGTCCCCACAAGGCATCGAGGCTGCAATGCTGTGCAGGTCTACCCAGCTCCCCAGGACAGTGTGAGTCTCTGCCTGCCTCAGAGCTCAGTGACGTCACTCTGGGGACCACCCCACCCCCACTCCAGGCTGCGGTGGGGGCACTGATGGCACGGAAAATGGCCAACAAGATGAATCGGGGCTTTTTCTGCCCCTCCTTTCCGGGAGTGGGTTGTTACACATTTACTAGCACACCACTGGCTTTGGGCCACAAAAGATGATTTAAAATGGGATTAATCTGTGTTTTGCAAATGTATCTCTGGCAGAGGGTGAAGGAAAGACCTTGGATGACAGGGGAGGGAGAAGGTCTACAGGGGGAGGTGGCAGGAGGCTCCCGCGGTGGCCTCAGTGTGAGTAAGGCTTGAACCGGGAAAGTGGAATGTCTACAGTTAATATTTATTTATTTATTTATTTATTTAATTTTTTATAAGATTTTATTTATTTATTTGACAGAGAGCTCACAAGTAGGCAGAGAGGCAGGCAGAGAGAGAGAAGGAAGTAGGCTCCCCACTGAGCAGAGAGCCTGATGCGGGACTCGATCCCATGACCCTGAGACCAGGACCCTGAGACCAGGACCTGAGCTGAAGGCAGAGGCTTTAACCCCCTGAGCCACCCAGGCGCCCCAATAATTATTTAAGTCGGAGTCATTCCTTGGTCTCCTAGCTGTTTCTTCATTAAAGCATGAGCAAGTTTTATCTCAGGTTTACAACTCAAGAAATTAAATGTTAGCATAAAATCCCATGATTTCACATACTTCTAATTATTAATGGCCTGTACTCAAAAGTAAAGAAACAAGTAGTCTAAATACACACACACACACACACACACACACACACACACACACACACACCAGGAACGTGGCTTCCAGCTTTAGGCTGAAGACAAAGTGTTATCAAACAGCAGTGACCAGCACAGGGCACTCAGGAGGTCATATTTACGGGGCTGCTTGAGCACTCGTCTTGTGTTTGAATCTGTGAGTCCTTTTTGTCATAGCTCCCTTCTGGATATGTGTCCTCCCTCCACCTTGAGACGGATGTACTCCAGGGTGGCTCTCCAGAGTATCTATAGATCTCAGATCTTTCACAACTGAGACAAAATGAACCCTTGCTAGGAAGTCTCTCCTAATTCACTGTTCCTAACCATCTCTTTTTATCTTGTACCTTCTCAGGACCTACACATTCTGTCTCCATTAAATGAATTTCTGTAGCTTAATGTTCTCCCTTGGAATTTTTGTCAGCCCATTTCCTTTATATTTCAGCCCTCATCTAGATCCAAAGTCAATCTGCTTTCAGTGCACTAGGGTAAGGAGATCCTGCTCTGGGCCTGAGTTCTGCTACTAGCTGGTTGTGGGATCGTGGGCAAGTCTACAAAAACGAGAGAGTAAAGTGACCTTTCCGGTCACTGCCCAGCATATGAAACTGTTTCGGTTCCTCTGACTCCTCCAGAATGTCCAGTCTAGTTCTCTATAGGTAGCAAGGGTTCCAGAAATGGCTCATCCAATAACAAACATAATCAACACTCTCCTTTTGTGGATGGAGAACCCTGTGTTTCTCTGGACTGAATCCTCATGAACACTGAATCCTAACATATATGTGCTCTAGGAAAGCTCTAAGGTCTATTTGGAAGTAAATGTCCCCAGTTGCAGGATAATTCCGAGACTCTAGCTATGGACACGGAGATCTGAGTTCTGCTTCTGCTTGACCATTAATTCTAGGGATCCGAGAAACTGGTTGAACCGTATCACACCTCTCATTTCCCGCTGCACCAGCTTCTCTGCAGGAATGCTAACACAAGGATAAAACTTTTAAAGTGTGAAATGAAAAGAATTCTTTGCAAGCAAATAAGACCCTTATGAGTTTGAAGTTGAAAACATTAATCACATTTGATGTCAAACGTAAAGAAGCACTTTATTTAAAGCCAAAGGAATTTATATTCTAATAGGTTGAAAGAAAATAAATCCTGATCCCATTTCCCCCCCGAAGCCCTATTTTAAGCTCAGAACTCACGGAAGGGAAACAAGAAGGTTCGTGTCTCAACAGAAGCGATATCACCCTCAAGCAGATAAAAACTGATTCTTGGGGAATGGAAAACACTTACCGTGGTGACATACACAGCACACATACACACAGAGTTACGTCAACAGATACTCAGCGTATCTGGTGTTGGAATTCCACTGAGCGGGGGAGAGAACTATATTATTACCGTGCCGCGCAACATGGGCCCGAAGGGAAATCATGCTGGATGGGTGAGGAGTAAACCTCATCCAGCCTCAGGGAACCTGAGCTGAAACCTTCTGGAAAAGATCACTGTAACAGCTGCCAGAGATTTACTGGAGGATGGGGCTAGAGAGAACAGGTTTTGCTACTCTGGAAGCTTTAGGACAGAATTGGTCCTCCAAGAGAATTCAAAGAACGCATGTTTTCAGTGAAAATCAATTTACTCTCCCATTGCACAGAAGCATGAGAGACTTGGTTCCTTCCCACCTTCACGTTCACACTGCAGATCTCCCTTCCCCACCCTAAGATGCACTTTGTGGGAAGAGACACGGCTTTGCCTCCAGAGGAAACAGAGACACTCAAGGCGGTGAAGAACAGACAGCCCAAGGTCAGTGGTCTCCTGGCACTCAGCCTGAGCGGGAAGGCTGCCTTAGACACACTCAGCTCATCTCTCTGCTGGAAAAGGTCACCATCTGAGTTGGGGGTGACACACAATAATGGGGAATTTCATCTCAGAAGAGCATGTCTACATGCGTTCCAGAGACTCTCTCCTGTGGCCCGCACGGCTTCTCTGCTAAATGGGCTCACTGCTGCCACCACCACCGCCACCAAGACCACTCAGCCTACAGAGTTCCTTGGTGGCCATGTGGTTCCACTCTCCGTGACCTGTGCAGCTACGATCTTAGCAGAGAAGCCCCTCCAGCCTTCCTTTAAGAGCCACCTTGCTGGTGACCAGGCCCCAGAGGGACTGTGATCTGTGGGAATGGTGGCATGAGGGACGGGCACTGGATCTGGTCCTCACTCCCCCACTGACTCACTCACCATGTGACCTGGGGCGAGCCACCCCCATCTGGCTTCCGTTTGCCATCCGTCACCTTCCTTACCTGGGAGCGTTTGTAATAACAAAGAGAAAATGTGCTGCATCCGTAATGCAATAATTCTAGTTTCCAAAAACCATATAAGAAAACTATGAAGGTGTGAAATTACCTTTCCGTGAGGTACTGTTCCTATTTATTTTCCGCTTTTAAATATTGCAAGCACTTTTAATGAACACGGTGCTGGGAGCAAAGGCCATAACATGTACCAAACTTAAAAATTACTATGGGAATCAATCCACAGATTTCCACTCACCTTTACTCATGGTCAGGTGCCCCTGGTAATGAAAGACAGGACACAGAGCCACACAAGGGCCCCTGCGGGTCATTACTCACCAGCTGCTGTTCTAAGGGAGGCACTGCGTCCTGATGGCCATATATTATGCCGGGATTGTACTGACTGAAAAGGACCGGATAAAATACCTTCTTCCCTGCAAACCAGGAAACAAACATTCCCCTAAAGCAACAGACGGAACTATTGGGCTGGTTGGCTTCTATTCAACCCTCGGAAATATCCCAGGTATTCCCATCCACTTTTCCTTTTCTTATCATTCGACCCTAAAACACATCTTAGAAGTTCTGCGCAGCTAGACCAGACAGACAGACTCTCCGATATCCCTTAGTGCATGCCTACAGCCCCTCTTCTCCCTTTAGTTTCAGACAGCTTTCCAGCCCCTGTCGTCCCCCCACACTTTCTCCTGTGTGGGCCGACCTCCCTGCTGAAAATGGAAAATGGGTTACAGACTTGAACTTAGGACGAGGAGCCTCAGACTTATGGTGCTGACAGGCCCACACTGACATCAAAGGAGAAATCAAATCAGATGATTTTCCTTCCCTTTGGGGTAAAATGGTGCCAGTGCAGAAGCAAGAGAGCTGAGGGAGCTGTGAAGGCACGCATGTGAGTGTGACAGAGCTAAACACCACCATGGGGGAGAGAAAGGGAAGCGCCAACTCCAGAGACCCTTACCTGGCTGTGTGTTCAGTCTGCACGTATTGAGGAATTCGGAGGTGAAGTAGATGTCGACGTCACAGAAAAAGAGAAGGACGTTGCTTCCTTTCCAGAAGCGGGCTCCCACATCAAGGCCCTTTCCCCGAGAAAACTCTCCGTTCAGTTGGATGAAGGTAAAGTTCCTGAAGTTGGCAGCTCTGAAAGGGAAGACCAGATACAGTCACTCAAGTGCTCACGTGCCCAGGTGGACAGATTTCCCTGGGAAACACAAGACCAGGGTCCATCCACATCTTGCCACGTAGGTGTTGTAACCGTAAAGACACTGAGATTACCAAGAAGATACAGAATGACCCAGACTTACTGGAAACTCCCTGAGATTAAAGGTACCAAGAACACTCAGGAAAGTTTTAGCACCAACTTATTTCTTCTTTCTCTAGCAATTTCCTCACAGTGAAAAGTGTACTGTTGTAGCTAACGGACATTATCTGTGATACAGAAACTTGAACCAGTGGAGACTGGGTGAACAGAACCCAGGACAATCTCCATGCCTCCCAAGCCACCTGCATGAAACCACTGAGCCAAAGAAACAAAATCACACCGGAATGGACCCACCTGGTGTCTTCTCATCTTTATGTGACTCGAGACCAAAGGCATGACGGTCTTGATGTATGTCTATCCCCAAACACATCTAAGCCTGGACTCCTTCCCCATCTTCAGGAAAAGCAAGAGAGTACGGAGGAAAAAGTGACAGACTTGGATTCATATCACTAAGGCTGTCCCAGACCTGGTTCTCCTATAGACTAACTCTGTGATCTAGGCCAGCCCAGTTAACTCCTGGAAGCTCAGTTGCCTCATCTGCAAAATGGGAATGATAGCACCTTCCTTAACTACTCACAGTGCTACTAGTTAGGTTAATGCTGCCAAGAGCATAAAGCGGTCTGTAAGCATCAGCTCTCTCTGTCCTCAGCCCCGGCAAGGAATCCCAGGCCTGTGGTGGTAAAGCCAAGCAAGACATTTCTTCATCTGACTCTTCTTTCCCAGGGACACCAGAACCTTCTGAAATGGGGCATGTCTTGAGCAGAAGTTCCAGGAATTCAGGTGGTACCTAGTGGTACAGGAGTTGTCTTCTGCCAGACAGAACTAGGGAACGACTCTGAGGCCTGGTCCAGCTCCTAACCCTGCCTGTGCAGCAGGCAGCCTTGGCCTTTGACAAATCTCCTTTTCTGGCTCATGCCCCCATCTTTTCATCATGGTTCCTCTGTTTCCACAGCCTGGGCTCTCCCCTCCACCCACTGCCCACTCCTAATGCCTCTCTAATCTTGAGGTATTCAAAACATATAAAAACCCACTTCTGTTTCAAAGTTTGTATGCCAAGGAACTCTCTTGGGCGAAGGTCAACACAAAAAACAGAGTCAGAAACTTTTCAAATGTGAGGTTGTGCTTGTACCTGGTCATTTAATCAGCTGAGCAGAACTAGTTCTGCTACCCTTTCCTGACGCGACATCTGCTTTCAAATCTGGGACTGGGGTGGGTTTTTTTATCCTGGGAATCTGTGGGCCCAACCTTGTCTGAATCTAATGACAGACAGGCTTTTCAGATTTAGATCAGGGCAGGAGGGCTGGTGCCTGGGAGAGCACGGGCGTCTGCGTCAGCAAACCTGGATCCGGGGCCCACACCCACTAGGTGCTCAGCAGATGTCTGCGAGGAAACACGTCAGCAGACAAATGGCTCTCATCCCAGCTCTCTCATCTATTTGGGGAAAGTCATTTCACTTCTCTTGCCTCAGGTTCCTCATTGAAAGTCTGGTGGAGCCCAAAGGGCCCTTTCCACCCTCAAATTCTGTTTCTCTGGGATTCTGCATTCAGTTAGGCAGGGCTCTGCCTGTGGAGGGATCCGCCCCTTCCTGCATGCCCCAGGGAGGCGGCCCACGGGTCGTAGTTTCTGTGAGTGGCACTAAAGTCATGCTCTGGGGCCTCCTCATGCTTGGCCTGGCCCTGATGAGGACCAGGCCACCTCCTTGCTGCAAAGACACATGCAGGTGGAGGGTGGCCTCTGCAGCTGTCTCCACACCTGCCGGAGGCTTCCACAGCCCTGCTCCTGCAAGTCAAGCTCAGCCCACTTCTCCCTGCCCTGTCTGGGCAGTTTTCAGGAAAGTTTCACCCTTGGGAGGCACCTAGATTCTCCCCTCTTCATCTAAGGAAGCCTCCTGCCAGGTCTCACAGGACTTAGCCACATTCTTGGGGCTCATCTTTTTCTAACAGCCAGTTGTGGGTCTCTTTCTTGACTTGTCTCAAGGCTCATATGCTCTGGGGGCGAATAGAATGCAGGGATATCTGCATTAGCGAGTTGGCAGAGCAGGAAGGCCTTCCTTCTTCAGGATCTACCATTTTCCAGGTTTTCCAGGATCTACCATTAAAGAGTTCAAATATAAAAATGCTCTATATTTGAACAACAGCAAGCAACTTTCACCAGAGGAAGAGGAATGCAGTTCCTCTTAAAGGAACAGCTCAGTTTCCCTCCTGGAACAGCCTACGGTCCTTTGTGCACACATATCGAATTTTTACAAAAGTTAAGTCATGTTGAATACTTAAGAACCCAAGGCAGCACCAGAAACTGAGGTAAGACAAGACTGTAGGTGTTGACCATGGGGTGAATGGTGAAAAGGCAGTTGAGTACTACAAACTCAGAGGGAACAGTGGTAATTTGATGTCTACACTTACCCAATGTGTAAGTTAATCAAGTTTGTTGTCTCTAAATTCCCCCAACCCTGGCTTGAGCTGCTTTTTGGCAGCAAAGGGCAGGGGGCAGGAGGAAGCTAGGGGGCGGGGCTCGTCCATCACTCAGAGCCCCCCAGGGAAAGGAAATGAGTGAGGAGGACACTGTGCCTAGTGCTTGAGATGACCTTAATCTGGAAGAACTTTTTAAGAAAATCTTAAAACATAATTTCTAGGCTTCAACATGTTGCCTTTAGAGAAAGGGAATTCAGGAGCACGGACGCCAACGGACCCTCCCTGTGGCCCTAAAGTGAAAGGCGATCTGCTTCCTCTTTCTTCAGCGAAGCTCTCTACAAGGATGAGACAATCCACGTTCTGTCCAGGCGCTACCCAATCTCCGAATGGGCGCTTCCAGGCCCCTCTCAGGGCACCCAAAGGCCATGCAGAAAGGTGCAGGGTGGGCACCCAACTCTGTCTGCTCACTGTCTGCCCAGCTGCCTGATGGCCCGATGGGGGCCCAGGCTCATGCAAAGAAGGCTCCCGCACCCAGCTCATCCACCACGACCAGCGCCGGCCAGCAGGAGACACGCGTTGCTCCTGCCGGCCTCCCAGCAGACATACATATGATGGCTCTGTGCCGAAGGCCTGATTCACAGAGCTGGACGTGAGGGCACAGCAGAGGCGGGGTGGGGCGGGGACAGAGTCGTAGCTGGTCTGGGAGGCACCATTCACCACCCACAGGTGTTGGAGAAGGCCCAGAGCTAACTTCGTCATCTGTCTGTGGTTCCCAGGATGCCTGCCAGGTCCCTGGGCTCAGCTGTGAGTCGTCTACAGAGAGTAATAGTACTGTCCTCCCTCTCCATCACTCAGCCCAGGCACTTCTTAGAACTGACCAGTCTCTGGATGAACCCCGTGCTCTCCTCTCTGCTGTCAGGAAGGGCCTCAGATAATTAACAGGTATTTTCTACTAAGACAGAGAGCTGAGCTGGAAACAGCAGAGAAAGAATGGGAACTACTTCCCTTTCTCTCTTTTCCAGAACAGAGAGATTAATACACTGTCAAACATCTGGGCCTGGCAAGTGGACACCTTCCTCTCTCCTCAGGCTCATCAGCACCAGCCCCGGAGCACAGGGCACAACAGGATGAAGAGAAACTGGCTTTGGCAGGACGGCCGGGCCCCTCCCTCCACACGTTTGCTGGCTTCACTCAGATGCTGCTCACTCGCTGGGCAGGGGACTCGCTCACTGGCCAGAGCAGCCCTGCTCCCCAGTGTAGGAAACAGTCGAGGAAGGGGCAGGAGAGCCATGCAAAAGCAAGGACCACTTCAACATAAAACCCTTTTTTGCCCCCAAGGGGGTGTGGTGGTGGGTTTGGGAATGTGCCACAGAGGTGCCCAGGCAAGGACCCTGTTTTGTCCTCTGTCCTGAACACCCCCCACCCAGGGACCATCCAGGCTATGATCATGGATGGTATGCCGTGTGCCTCCTGCCTCAGTGCCAGGGTCCCTTCCCGGAATATGCTTTCTCCACCCTCTCCCACAAAAACCCCACTCAGTCTTGACAACCTGAGACAAGTATCACCACCTCTTAGGTCTTGCTGCAAACTGAAGGGCCTGTTTGGGGTCCCTAGCACTTTGCCCAATCCTCCCTCTGTCCTCCCGTGCCCGGTGCCTTCTTGTGCCTTTGCCTGTACAGATATGTACTGGCTGACTTACAGGCTATAAATCCTGGGGGGGCAGGGGTGACTCCCCCCTTTTTGTAATCTTCAGAGATTATCTGGCACAATATATAGTAAGTAACACACACAGGGATACAGTGGGTGATCGGTAAGCATTGGATGAATGGAGGATAAAGCCACAGGAAAAGCTGAGGTGTATCTCACACCTTCACTGTTGGGGGGACTGCCCATGATTCCTCCTCCTTCCCTCAGGGGGGTACTGGGGAGCCCTCATACATCAGCAGAAATAGTCCCCAACCAACAGATTTCTAAGGAGAGACACAAACCCACGCTTTTAGAAAGATGGCAAATACGAAATAACGGAAGAAATGAGAGCCAAGAAAAAGGAGATACAATTTAGTTTGAAATATTTAATTTATCCCATACAAAGAACTGTAACATTTAGTGGCACATCTAAAGTAACGGCCTGGGAAGGAAAACGGGCCTTCTTCATGGTAGAATGAGGGCACTAGATTCTATACTATGCAATTTCCAACTATGACTCCAGAATATGTGGTTCCAAAAGGCCTCATGATAACTCACTATTCTTCTTCTTTTCTTCTTGAATTGTTACTGACTGATGAAACTCTCAAGTTTCTCATTCAATTCCCCTTTTTTATATAATAAGGCTGGTGCATAGGGATTCCTCCAAGTTATATACGATTATTCTGCTAGAGGTTATAATGACCTCAGAAAGCTACTGTTTCTACTGGAGATTTAATTTCTCTAATTGACTTTATTTCCCAGAATTGCCGGATTGAAAATGATAAAAGATCTTGTTGTCTAATGTGATTTATTCTCATACAGACTTCTTTCCACCATTATAAGGAAATTCCCTTAATGTGGCACTTCCCACAATAATCCTTCATTAAAAAAATACTTTAAAAATTTACATACAAATTCATATTACATTCAATGTATAATTTAAAATTCTAAATCTAACAGCTCTAAATATTGAAATTGCTTATGAGTTCTACATACTGAAAACACTTGAATAGGGTCAAAAATTTAAAATTAAATGTATTCTCAGGCAGCTTTTCGTAGACGGCACCTTAAATAATTTAGAATTTTCTAGATTCTGAGCTTATACAAGCCAGCTTATACAACTCTGTTTCAGCAAGTTTCTTTTGAAATGATAAGCAAAATGAATAAAACTTTAGCCAGACTACCTAAGACAGATTTAAGAGATATTACTCAAATTAATAAAATTATAAACAAAAGAGGAGACATCACAACTAATACCACAGAAATACAAAATCTCATGAGATTGCTATGAACAATTATATGCCAACAAATTGAATAACTTAAGAGAAATGGATAAATTCCTAGAAATATACAACTTCCCAAGACCAAATCATAAAATAATAGAAAATCTAAATAAACAAATAATGAGCAAGGACACTGAATCCATAATCAAACCTCTCCCACAAATAAAAGCCTCAGGACCACACAGCTTCATGAGTGAATTCTACCAAACATCTAAAGATGAATTAATACCAGTCCTTCTCAAACTCTGCCAAACTATTGAAGAGAAAGGAATAATTCTAAACTCATTTTACAAGGCCAGCATTATCTGATACTGAAGCCAGATAAGGACACTACAAGAAAAGAAAACTATAGGCCAATCTCCCTGACGAACACAGATGCAAAAATCCTCAACAAAATATTGGCAAACCAAATTTAATACATTAAAAGGAGCATACACCATGAGCAAGTGGGATTCATCCCTGAGATGCAAGGACGGTTCAACAGCTGCAAATTAATAAACATGATACACAACATTAACAGAATGAAAGATGAAAATCACATGATCATTTCAAAAGACACAGAAAAAACATTTGACAAGCTTCAACATCCTTTCATGATAAAAACCCTTAACGAATCAGATATAGAAGGAATGTACCTCAACATAATAAAGGCCATATATGACAAAATCAGAAAGAAAGAAGTAAAATTATCTCTTCGGATGGAATGATCTTATATATAGGAGAACCTAAAGACTTCACCAAAAATCTGTTAGAACCAATAAATGAATTCAGTAGTGTCAGAATACAAAATAACATGTAAAATCAGTTGTGTTTCTACATACAGTGAAAGAGAAATTAAGAAAATAATCCCATTTACAGTCGTATCAAAAACAATAAAATAAAAAGTAGTGAATGACTAACACATATTACAGTGTGGATGACCTTGAAATCATTATCGTAAGTTAAGAAGCCAGACACAAAACATCGTATACTACATGAGTCCACTTATCTGAAATATCCAGAATACAGTAACCCCCCTTTTTTTTTTTTCAAATGCTTTTTCTGCATGGACAGAGATGGTCATGCAGTTTTGTGTAGTACATTGATTGACTCTCGTATATTGCGTCAACCCTGCATTCCTAGGATAAGTTTCACTTAGTCATGGTATAAAATCATTTTTACATGGTGCTGGATATAGTTTGCTAGTATTTTGTTGAGGATTTCTACATCTCTAATATCTACATCTGTTTTCTTTTCTTAGTCTTTACCTGGTTAAGGTATCAGGATAATACTGCCCTCATAGAACGAGTTGGGAAGTACGCCCTCCTCTTCTAAATTGTGAAAGTTCGTGAAGCTTTGGCGTTAATTCATCTTTAATGACTGGTGGAAATCAGCAGTGAAGCCATTTGAGCCTGGTCTTTTCATTAGGGGAAGTTTTCTGATTATTGTTTCCATCCATTTACTTGTTATAGATCTACTCAGATTTTCCATCTCTTTTTGAAGAAATGCTTATTTTCGACAGTGCACAAAATATGGTCCTCCATTCCCTCTCCCCTCCTTTGTGCTGTTATCATATTAAAATGATATCTACAGGCACTGTGTCTACCAATACAGATTTATGAACCTTGTTTTATGCAGTTATTTTTTCAAGCAGATAAGAGAAAAAGAGTTATAAACAAAAAATACATTTATATCCTATAAATAGGGAAATAGTTACTTTTACTTCAGCTGTTGGTTTCTTCACAAGAATTTGAGCTTGTGTAGTGTCATTTCATTTCAGCCTCAAGAGCTTCTTTTCCTATTTCTTGTGGGGCGGGCATCCTAGTGATGGAGTCTCTCAGTTCTTACTTATATGGGCATGTCTTAATTTCCCCTTCATTTCTGATGGATGGTTTTGCTGAATATAGAATTCTTGGTTCAATGTTTTTCTTCCAGCACTT
The DNA here is from genome assembly GCF_010015895.1 of Lontra canadensis. Taxonomy (NCBI): domain Eukaryota; kingdom Metazoa; phylum Chordata; class Mammalia; order Carnivora; family Mustelidae; genus Lontra; species Lontra canadensis. The sequence goes on along the minus strand of NW_022631095.1, from coordinate 6,408,858 downwards.
TGAATAGATCATCCCACTTTCTGGCCTCCATTATTTCTGATGAGAAATCAGCTACCGATTTTATTAAGATTCCTTTGTACCCAATGAGTACTTTGCTCCTACCACTCACAAGATTCTGTCTTTGTCTTTGTCTTTCAACTATTGGGTTATCACATGTTTACTGTGGATTTCTTTGGATTTCCCTGTTCAGAGTTTGTTGAGCTTTTTAGATGTGTAGATTTGGGTTTTTCAACAAGTTTGGAGCCATTATTTCTTCAAATTCTTGTCTGCCCCTTTCTCTCCTCTCCTCTGGAACTCCCACGAATATTGGCATGCTTGATGCTATCCTGCAAGTCTCTGAGGTTTGTTCATTTTCTTCATTCCTCTTTATTTTTTTTAATTTTATCTTATTTTTTCAGTGTTCCAAGATTCATAGTTTATGCATTCATATGTTTATGCATTTTTGTTTCTTTAACCTCATCACATCAACTGACCTGCCTTAAAGTTCACAGATCCTTTCCTCTGCTGGTTCAAACCAGATATTCAGCACACTTTAGTGAAGTCTTCATTTTAGTTACTGTACTTTTCAACCCCAGAATTTCCATTTGGCTCTTTTCTTATAACTTCTGTTTCTATTTGGTAAGACATGGTCCTATTTGCCAAGACTTGGTTCTTATACTTTTCATTAGTCTTTAAACATGGTTTCTTTTAATTCTTCCAACATATTTAATACAGTTGATTTAAAGTCTTTGTCTAGTAAGTCCAACACCTGGGCTTCCTCAGGGACAATTTTTTTAAAAGATTTTATTTACTTCTTTGAGAAAGAATGATCAAGAAAGAGAGAGAGAGAGCACGAGTGCGAAGAGAAGCAGAGAGAGAGAGGGAGAAGCAGACTCCCCACTGAGCAGGAAGCCCAGTGCAGGGCTCAATCCCATGACTCCAGGATCATGACTTAACTGACTCAGCTGCCCAGGCACCGCTGTCAGTGACAATTTCTAATCATTGATTTGTTTCCTGTGCATGGGCCATACTTTCTGTTTCTTTGTATATCTCTGACTTTTTGTTTAAAACTTGACATTTTAAATAATATAATGTGGCAATCCTAGAAATGAGAATCAACTCCCCCCAACCCCTGGGTTTATTGTTGTTCCTCTTTTTTGTTGTTGTTTGCTTGTTTAGTGACTTTTTTTTAAAAATTTCTTGTCAGTGTTCCAAAATTCACTGTTTATGCACCACACCCAGTGCTCCATGCAATACATGCCCTCCTTAATACCCACCACCAGGCTCACCCATTCCCCCCAGCCCCCCCTCCCCTCCAAAACCCTCAGTTTGTTTCTCGGAGTGACTTTCTTAAACTAATTCTGTAAAATCTGTATTCTTTGTTGAGTGTGACAACTAGTGGTAAGTTAACGATTAAAAGACATTTCTTTAAGTGTCTAAAACCAATAAGTCTCCAAATCTTTGTCAAGGGATTTTGTGTACATGTTGGGGCCTGCCATCAACACTCAACCAGGTAGTTGACTGCTTCCCTTAGCCTTTACTTACTTCTTGCACAAAGCCTCAAGGTCAGCCAAAGGTGAAAATTTAGGGCCTGCTCACCTTTTTCCTAAGGATGACCACAGCCCTAAATGTGAGCATGGCCTTCTACATCCCCAGGAAGGTATTCAAGCTTTTCAAAACCCAGTGGAGATCTCGCTCCTCAGCCTCACTTTTTAAGCATTTTGGTTAGTCTGTTGTCTGCCCCAACTCTTATCTACTACCTCAGGCAGCCACAAAGTTACAGACTTCCTATAATTGTTTTTTAGAGGGAAGGCTTTTTCCGCTGGGAGAGCTCTGAGTCAGTTAAATAAAGACAACTTTCTGAGTGAAGTCTTCCAGAAAACCTCAGACAGGTCACATCACAACATTTTTCTGACACTTTAGAGGAGTTCCTGCCCCATGCTGGCCCCCGATTGCTGCCAGGATGTGGCTCTTGCTGTGCTCGTGGGCTACTGGATTTCAAAGCTACAGAAGAACTAAGGAGAAGGTGGGAACAAGGCAGGTTAAAGCCGCGCAAAAATTCAGTCATTTTTCTTGGATAAACATTTTTCAGATTATTGCAAGCTTTAATTTCCAGAGTTCTTCAAAAAGTTGATTCTGACCATTTTTAGCAATTTTCTCATTGCTTTATTAAGAGTATTTACAGAGGTCTTTATTTTACCATTTTGCTGATATCACCTTTCTTTAACTGTTGAATTATATTCCATTATATAAACAGATCATTTCATTTTTTTCATAATATATTTTCTCAATATTTTTATCTGGAAAAATTTCAAATGTTCAAAAATGTAAGAATAATGTAAGTATCCATATATCTTTCACTTAGATTTAGCAAGTGTTAACGTTCTGCCTGCCTGCTTGCTTTCAACTATTTGAGAGTTAGCTGCACACATCATGACAACTTTACCCTTGAAGAGAAGTATCTCCCAAGAACCAGGGCATTCTCCTATGTAACATTATAATAATATAATAATCACACCCAGGAAATTTAAAATTATTACAATAATATAATCTATATGCTATGTTCCAATCCCCCAAAGAACAATTTAGAATACTGACTACAGGTACATCTCCACAAAGAGTAGAATCTCCACTAAGCAGAATCATACTTAGCCCCTCTTGCAAATGCCAGGTGGGATGACCACAGGCCTGAGATGCTGCCTTAATCTGTGAGGTACCTCCCCGGGCCCAAGGTTTCTTATCTCCTTGGGAGGGATTTTCTGTGTTGATTTTTTGATTTCAGTGAATGAGATAGTATCTAAAAATTGCTTAAGAAAAAAATTAAAACAAAGCAACAATTCCATGCAAATTTAAGAAACAAATCGCAAACCAGAATAAAACCTTCCTCCCCAATTTTCTTCTGCGATGTCCTGATAAATCTTTCTGAGGGTACACGTCAAACAAATCCTTCCAGGGGCACCTGGGTGGCTCCATTGGTTAAGTGTCTGCCTTTGGCTCAGGCCACAATCTCAGGGTTCTGGGATAGAGCCCTGCATTGGGCTCCCTGCTCAGTGGGGAGTCTGTGTCTCTTTCCTTCTGCCTCTCCCCCCGCTTCTGCTCTTTCTCTGTTCCTCTCAAATAAATAAATAAAATCTTAAAAAAAAATCCTTTCAAAGAGGCATGAAATGATGACACACACACCCAAGCAAGGCAGGTCCCTGAGAAGACATACAGAAAAACCCCTCTCTTAGGTCACATACTTGCAATGACAGGGCAGTGTCTCATCTCTAGTACTTTGATCTCACAGATAATACCTCTGAAAGATGCCTTTGTATCCTTATGATTGGACAAAGATGAAGTTGCAATGTAGTAAATGTTAACACTCGCCAATCTGCCTACCTGTTACAATTTTTAAAAATTTCCCAATACATAGCTCCAAGCAAATGTCTACCTAGGCCAGCATTTTTCACTGTGGGTCACCCATGTCACCATCACCTGTGGGACTTGTTCTAGGTATCGGTGACCAAGCTTCTTCATCTCCGGCCTACTGATTCAGAATTTCTGGAGCCGGATACCAAGAATCTGCATTTTAAAAAGCACCCCGGGGGCACCTAGGTGGGTCAGTCAGTTAAATTTCTGCCTTTTGCTCAGGTTATGATCCCAGGGTCCTGGAATCGAGCCCCACATCAGGCTCCCTGCTCAGAGGGGAGTCTGTTCTCCCCCTCCTTCCTGCTTGTGCTCTCTCTCGCTATCTCTGTCTCTCTCAAATAAATGAATAAAATATATTTTTTTAAAAAGCATGCCAGGTTATTCCCAAGCACATTTATATCTGAGAATCACCAAGCGAGGCTTTAATCTGAGATTAACTGCAGCTTAATATGGAAAACTATGGAATAAGAATCAGATACTGAGAACTGATTTGTACTATTATCCATGGCAGTGGTTTCTAAATATTTTGGCTGCCACCCATACAAAGGAAAATATTCTACATCATGACATAGTAGATACACGCACGCACACACTAAAGTTTTACAAAACAATATTTACCCTTACTACTTGTGATGCACTCTGATATCTTCTATCCTATCCTATTTCAATGTTTTAAAAACACTGGACAGAACCCACTGAAGCTATTACACAACCCTCTAATGAATCACAAATTGCCATTTCCAAAGCACTAATCTATAGCCATCAACTGAAATGTACAGCTCAACTGAGTAAGCATAAATCTAGAGACAGAGAGAGGAAAACACTGCTCATGAGCCAAACTAGATTTTAAAAAGCTATTCTTAACATATATGCATTTAGCTGCATTTAGAACAGTTTAATCACAATGCTGGTATCCTAATGAAATAAATATCATTCAGGCTGATTTCAAATCTTATTACTTTCAACTGACAATTATGAGTTTCAGGAGGAGGCAAGGGAGTATTCTAAGAGAAAATGTGGTGCCATGGGAAGACCTGGACTATCCCAAGTTAACAGCTGAGGCTCAGATCCTGGCTCTCCCATGTGGTAGGGACGACAGCCTGAGTAACAACCTCTCCGAGACTCAGTTTCTTCATCTATGAATGGGGCTAATAACAGCATCTATCTCTTAAGTTGCTGTGAATATTCAATAAGATGATTCATGGTTACTATCATTATTCAAGGATGCATCTGAACAAAAGATTTGCTACCTTAAAAGATAATAAAAAATGACATTTGAATAGAGTTTATTATATAAATGTTCATATGGATTACTAGGAGTATAAATATACTGTGTATGTGGGATTTTCCTCTCTCTTTTTTAAAAAAGATTTTATTTATTTGAGAGAGAGAGAGAGAGATACAGCATGAATAGGAGGGGCAGAGGGAGAGGGAGAGAGAATGTCAACCAGACTCCATGCTGAGCACGGAGCCCAAAGTTGGGTTCAATCCCAGGACCCTGAGATCATGACTTGAGCCAAAAACAAGAGTTGGATGCTTAACCGACTGCAACACTCAGGCACCCCATCCTTCTCTTGATGAGCAAACACGGGACGTTTTCTGAATGAGGCACCAAGCTGGAGTTACAAAGAGCCACGTGATATGGTACTACTTACTAAGCAGCCTATAACATAGTTAGGAATAGCCGAATCATACACCAAGTGCCAAGCAGACGAGATGTGAGCAGTGAGTACTCTGAGATCAGAGAGAGGACTGGAGGTCGGAAAGAGCTCCGGAGGTGGGCACTCAAGAGAGGTAGGGTACAGAAGGGTGGTGGTCTGAGAACATAGAAAGGAGGACAGAGAGAACACCAAGTAGAAGATGATAATGGAAGCGAGGACGAAGGGGCAGGCCACACCCTCCCAGTGTGGTTGGCGACAGGAAGTCATCGAGGCGAGGTTACAAGTCAGAGCAGGTCTGGGTAGGAGACTCTGGCAGTAGGAGACAAGGAAGACTGATCTGGAACATGGAGTGGCAGGCAGTGCTGCAGTGTTTGGTCAGCTCAGGCCTGGCTGCAGAGGGCGGGGCATTCCTGCGGGAGGTGGTCCGGTCAGAGCAACATCAGGGAAGGGGGAGGACACCCCCAAGGCATGAGAGACCTTAACACTGCAGATTTCCCCAGTTAACAGAAGGAGAGCATTGACATAGGAAAATGGGGTTCCAATTTATATCGCCAGAGTTTCCACAGTGCTGCAAGTGCTTTTTAAAGCACTGATGGGCTCAGTCCCTGGCACGAAGTTCTCAGTTATGGGTAGGCTGATCTCTGGAAATTCTCCAATATTTTAAGTAAACCATCCCTGCCACTGAAATAATTCTACTTCTCTTGTTCGAATTCTATTCATTCTTTGCTCACCAAGCAACCTTCTGCTTGAGAATTCATCTTGCCAGGTCATTTGATACAGAGAAGAAAGTCTTGATAGTAAAAGCCCTTAAGCTTTCCAGTCACTAAAATGAATATTTCCCATAACAACATTGAAACTGGCCTTTCACCTACCCATCAGACTCATGTCAAGTTGGTTATATGTATCTATCAGCAAATGTCCTTTAAAGTCCTCAGAGGGTGCCAGACCCAATAGGACTGAATTTCTCAGTCCTGACTGCACTTCAGAGTCGCCTGGATAGCTATTGAGAAACACCTCAGAAGGAGGCAGCTGGCTATACTGGACGCCTCTCACAGGCTGCTCCCGGGGTGGACCGCCGCTTTCTCAGACAGTGACTCTCAGTCCTGGCTACAGGTCAGAATCAGCTGGGAAGTTTAAAGAAAAAGATCCATGCACAACAATGGAAACTTCCAGAGATGCTGAAACCTATCCACTGGGCAGAGGACACGAGCTCTAATAATTCCTGCACCTCATGCCTAAGGGGAGACGACAAGGATATCACAGAGTGCTGGAGCCGAGAGGGTTCTAGTTCACTGACAATTAGGCTGTTCAGTTATTCTCTTCTCTCTGATCTCCCTTCGATAGGGGCCTAGCTTTTAAGCTGTTACTAGTTTCAAACTCCGAATTCCGTATTGCTTTGGAAGAGGTCAGCAAACTTATTCTGTAAAGGACCAGACGGTAGAGAGCTCAGGCTTTGCAAGTCATACAGTTTTGGTCACAGCTACTCAACTCTGTTACAGAACAAAAGCAGACATAAATAATATGTAAACAAATGAGGAAGCCTGCCTTCCAATCCAACTTTTTTTCTTTTTTTCATGAAAATAAGACTGCTTTAGAACATATGAGTAATTAGAACAAGCATTTGAGTAATTAGAACAAGCATTCTGATTTGTGCCCATTAATACCAAATTAGTAACAAGGTGTGAACATAAACACAAAAGGTACACTCACTCCTTTAATCTTATCCTTCGACTCTCACCCTATTACCATTTACACGAAACGCAAACAGGGAGCCCCTGTTTATACTGAGACCATATGGACCTCGTGAGGCTATTTCTGCCACTGAGGACTACCGACCCCCCATCCCGCCACGCTTCACTTATGGAGAGACCACCAACCTGATTACTCAAGTGGAGGCCCGCCAACCTCCCTGGAAAACCAGAACTCGGTGGCGGGGGCACCATTCTGGCTTCCTCACTAGTAGAAAATGCCACAGATATTTATTACATCAATACTCGTTTATCTGGGGAGGGGAGAAAACCCGTCTGTGCTGCTTTCATGTATTCTCCCATTACAGCTGACATGTACACATATGTATATGTCTATACGTACAACCCAAAGTCTAAGGTTTTCGGTTAAATCACTTCTGTTCAACAGAGTGTTTCATCTAGGATCCCATCCTAGCCATCACTTCTGGCTTCCCCTAATCTTTCAAAATGCATACTGAATGAAGGTCAAAAGGATTAGACCATTTGCTAAGGGAAGGAAACCCCAGGATGGATATCGATAAGCTGGAGCTCAGTGCACAGATGCATGGTCCCTAATTCCCACTCTGGGATGCCAAGTCCCCAAACTGGCAGCACTGAGATGACACCCAGTCACGCAGAAGTCCAAAGGAGCCAGTGCCCCCCCCATCCCTGCAGCTCAGGGCCCTTCATCTCATCACTGCCAAAGCCAACAACCCGCACAGTGAGGACCAGTGTCAGCTAGGGGGCTCTCCCAGGGACGGGAGGGTGCACAATTCCCACAGAACAGCCAGCAACCAGTCCATCTCCCGGCTGACCCAGGGTGTTAAGGAAAATAAAACTGAAGCAGAAGTTCCAGTCTTGGATATAGACTCCTGATGTCAGTTGATATGACTCCTTACTACGACTCCAAGTCATACTTACTTGGAAGTGTTTTCAAGTATTCCTTTGACCTCATTCATTTCTTCCTTCCCAAAGTAAACAACGGTGAGATGAATTCTCCCATCCTGTTGGATGCACATCTCCCTAGAAAACAAAACACACGTATGTCTGGTCTGTTTTCACAGTAACAGGCAAGGTCCAAACAAACACCTGTTTTGTCAAGTACAAAATGTTCATTCGTTCGTTCGTTCTTTCTTTCTTTCGAATGCACGAGCTGGAGGAAGGAGCAAAAGAAGAGTGGGAGGCAGACTCCCCGCCGAGCAGGGAGCCCAATGTTGGGCTCTATCCCAGGACCTGGAGATCATGACCTGAGCTGAAAGCAAACGCTTAACCAACTGAGCCACCCAGGTGCCCCAGTGCAAAATGTTCTTGAAGTAAACTGAGTGAACTGCCAAAAAAGCAGAGATGGGACACCAGGACATTTCTGGTTGGTCATCACAATTACCTACATTTGTCTTTATCCTCCCAAGAAAACAATGAAATGTAAATATGCAGATCTGGTGAATGAAAACTCAGATGCACAAGGCCACGGTCCAAACCACCACAGGCTTAGCCCATGGGGCCACCTCGTGTCATGGGACCGGCACTGGGTCCTTCCCCTCTTTGCCAGAAGGAGTCTATGAAGGACAGAAGACATAAACTCCATTTGACAGATAAGAAAGCTAAAGTCCAGGGAGGGTGAGACTAGAATCCTTGTGTGTGACTTTTCCTGTGTGCCAAACACAAACAGTCTCAAAGGCTGAATGAACAAAGGCAAAAAAGACATTCTTTCATGTAGGGCTCCCCAAACCCTTCTTAACAACAAAGGGAATGACCAGGCAGAAGCCCAGTTAGGCTTTCTCACCCTTCCCATGCAGACACAATCACCTTCACGGCTTCCCCTTTATTCCTCTCTGTGACTGATTGTCCCACATGCTCTAGGGCCCCGACAGCCCTCTAAGGGACAGGCCTCCAGCTCTGGACTGGGCCAGACCCGCTTTCTCCAACAAAGCTGATTTATTTGTCCATGTCCCATGCTCTAATGGTAACACCTAAGCTAATCTGGTAAGATATTCTGCTGAGGGTTTACCACATATACACGTGTAATATGTACGTAAATTCTGTATAGATATGTGTGTATGTATGTAAATATATGTGCGTGTACATATGTGTTTGTGTGTGCACATGTGTATATACGTGTGTGTGTGTGCACAGTTTAAACAGAAGTTTTCTAGAAGCAAGTTAATGAAAGATTCTACTGGTGGGGTGACATTTTGTGATATTTTGATATTTTGCATGTCCTTCCTTTTTTTATTCCTTTTGTTTCTCCATTCATTATTTTGCTTAACTTCTGAGAAAACACACCACCACTTTCCGCAAGTCCCTGAGCTCTAACCGCAGAGGCCCATTTATTCAATGCTTTTTATAATGCCATCCAAAAGGAGAGACGACCTAGCTGGGGTCGCTGGGAGAAATCCAAAGATGTAGGAGATATGTTTCCTGTGCTCAAAAAACTTGGGAAATAAAATGAGCTCAAATAGGGTGCCTGGGTGGCTCAGTGGGTTGAGCCGCTGCCTTCGGCTTGGATCGTGATCTCGGGGTCCTGGGATCAAGTTCCACATGGGATTCTCTGCTCAGCGGGAAGCCTGCTTCCCTCTCTCTCTCTGCCTGCCTCTCTGCCTCCTTGTGATCTCTGCCTGTCAAATAATTAAAAAAAATTTTAAAAAATGAGCTCAAATAAAATCGTGACACCTTGTGGCACAGATAACAAGTACACAGAATTCAGAAAGCACAGCAAATCCTATCAGCTGGAATGGCCAGGGCCTGAAGGATGGAAAGGTGAGAAGAAGAGAGGAGGAAGAAGAGAATTCCAGATTTAATAACTATCAGGGAAGATGATATTGACCCGAGGCTAGAGGCATGCAAGAGTCATCCTGTCTTGGTTCTGAGAATCTGTTTCTCTCCCATGGAAGAAAGGTAAGGGCTGCCTCTGAAATCCAGTCTGATGGCGGACTCTGAAACTCAGTCTGATGGTGTAGCACTTAGACACAGACAAGAGACGAGGAACAGAAGCCCAGCGTGGGACAATGTGCTTCAAACCGAGAGCCCCCTCACAGACCCAGTCCTTGCAGACGGAACCATCACCCACTGACAACAAAATTCTCTGCCCATAAAAGAGCTCTTTTGCAAACCTGCCAGACAATGCTTTAACTTCCTTTGCCAGGGTAGGATAAAAGCACACACACAGCACCGAGCACCCAAAAATGGTGCTTTAAAATTGCACGTGTAGTTGGGGAAAAATGTATCCCAGAATCAGGAGAGGGTCACCGCTGAGCCTGGATAAAAAGCATTCTTGTGTTTCTAGTAACATCTTTGCTGGCATTTTAAAATCCATCCAAAGCACTTTCTGTTTTCAAGGACTAAAACAGAGATTCCTTGGACCTTCACCTATCATTCCCCAGCCGAGGTTTCCCAAAAAGGCAAAGCAGACTCGGTTCTGAGGTTCTGCTCCACGGTTCCACTCCTCATGCTCATTTCTTCCTTCTTTCCTTCAACAAACAATAACCATGCAAGCAACATACTATGTGCCAGATGCTCTCTCCAAGACCTCAACTGTTCTGCCCTTGAGAACTTCTCGGTCCACTCCACGTAACTAAAACTCCCTGAGACGCAATAAACAAATGCCCCACGAGGGAGGGAGAACAAGAACTATGGAAACACCACCACCAATCTGTCAGATGGATCTTGTGATTTTTAGTTTTCCGAACAAGTCTTACTAGACTCCATGCCCTGGAACAATGTGTATGGGAGAAGAGTGTGCATGTGGGTGACTATGCACACTGAGATGTCTGTGTTTGGGTGTGATTATGTGTGCCTGGACCCTTCGAGCTAACTTAGGTGCCCCTGAGAGCTCCTCTCACAGCAGAGCTGTGGCGAGGCACATGGAATGAATCTCAGGGCACCGCGACTTCCTAAGAACCCTTCAGGAAAGCTCTGCATTTCACATGGGTGCTTTGTATTACATTAGCTCCACAATCCTAAGTGGTCATTCTTCTGTCTCGATCTAGAACCTCAGAATTGTTTCTTCTTCACCAAGACCTCGTCTTTTTTTCCTTCTTTTTTCAATTGAAGTATAGTTAGCATACAGTGTTGTATTAATTTCAAGTGTACAATAACATAGTGATTCAGCAATTCTGTATAATACTCAGTGCTCATCATGGTAAGTGTACTTTAAAAAAAAAATTAGAGAGAGAGAGACAGGAGAGAGAAAGAGAAAGAAAGCGCAAGCACAAGTGGGGTAAGGGGCAGAGAGAGAAGCAGGCTCTCTGCTGAGCAGGAAGCCTGATGTGGGACTCAGTCTCTGGATTCTGGGGTCATGACCTGAGCCGAAGGCAGACACTTAACCGAATGAGCTACCCAGGAGCCCCGATAAGTGTACTCTTGATCCCTTCCACCTATTTCCCGCATCTCCCCCAATCTCCCCTCTGGTGACCACCAGTTTATTCTCTGTATTTAAGAGTCCACTGGGGTTCTTTTGCTTGTCTCATTTTTCTTTGTTCATTTGTTTTTGTTTCTTCCACATATGAGTGAAATCATAGGGTATTTGTCTTTCTCTGACTTATTTTCACTTAGCATTATACCCTTGAGGTCCATCCGTGTTGTTGCAAATGGCAAGATCTCACTCTTTTTTTAATGGCTGAGTGATATTCCATTTTATAAATATACCTCATCTTCTTTACCCATTCACCTTTGGATGAACATTTGGTTGCTTCCATCTTTTGGCTATCATAAATCATACTGCAATAAACATAAGGGTGCATATATCTTTTTGAATTATTGTTTTCATTTTCTTTGGGTTAATACCCAGAAGCAGAATTACCGTGTCATATGGTTAATTCTACTTTTAACTTTCAGAGGAGCCTCCATACTGTTCCCACAGTGGCTGCACCAGCTTGCATTCCCACCAACAGTGCACAAGGATTCCTTTTTTTCATACCCTCACTGATACTTACTGTTTCTTGTGTTTTTTATTCTAGTCATTCTGACAGTTGTAAGGTGATTACATCATTGAGCTTTTGATTTGCATTTCCCTAATGAGGAGTGATGCTGAACATCTTTTCAGGTGTCTGCTGTCCATCTGGATGTCTTCTTTGGAAAAAATGTCTATTCAGGTCCTCTGCCCATTTTTTTGGGTCAGGTTATTTGTTGTTTTTGTTGTTGTTGTTGTTGGTGTTTGGTGTTGAGTTGCAAAAGTTCCTTATATATTTTGGATATTAACCCCTTATCAATTATGTCTTTGACAAATATCTTCTAATAAATGAATTCAGTAAAGCTACAGGATACAAAGTTAATATACAGAAATCTGTAATAATATTATATATTATCATATATTATATATTAATATTATGAAGCAGCAGAAAGAGATATTAACAATCCCATTTCTAATTGTACCAAAAATAATTAAATACCTAGGAATAAACTTAACCAAGATGGTGAAAGAACTGTATTCCCAAAACTATAAAACACTGATGAAATAAATGGAACATGATACAAACAAATGGAGATATTCTATGCTCATTGATTGGAAGAACCACTACTCTTAAAATGTCCATACTACCCAAAGCAATCTATATATTTAATGCAATCCCTATCAAAACACCAGCAGCATTTTCCACAGCACTAGAACAAATGATATTAAAATATGGATAGAACCACATAAACAGCCAAAGCAATCTCGAGAAAGAATAACAAAGCTAGAAGTATAACAGTCCCAGATTTCAAGATATACTTCAAAGCTGTAGTAATCAGAACTGTGTGGTCCTGGCACAAAAACAGACACACGGTTCACTGAAACAGAATAGAGCCCAGAATGAACCTACAGCTACACGGTCAGTTAATCTTCAACCAAGTAGGAAAGGATGTCCAATGGAAAAAAGACACTCTCTTCAACAAATGGTGTTGGGAAAACTGGACAGCAACAGGCAGATGAATGAAACTGGACCACTGTCTTATACCATACATAAAAATAAACTCAAGGGACACCTGGGTGGCTCAGTTGGTTAAGCCACCGCCTTGGGCTCAGGTCATGATTCCAGGGTCCTGGGATCGAGTCCAGCATCAGACTCCTTGCTCGGCAGGGAGCCTGCTTCTCTCTCCGCTTCTGCCTGCCACTCTGCCTGCTTGTGCACGTGCTCTCGCGCGCTCTCTCTCTCTTTGATAAATAAAATCTTTGAAAAAAAATAATAAACTCAAAATGGATGAAAGACCTGAGGATGTGAGACCTGAAACCGTAAAACCATAAAACTCCCAGTAGAAAACATAGGTGGTAATTTCTTTGACACTGACCATAGAAATATTTTTCTAGATATGTCTCCTGAGGCAAGGGAAACAAAAGCAAAATGAAACTATTGGGACCACACCAAAATGAAAAGCTCTTGTGCAGCAAAGGAAAACATCAACAGAACAAAAAGGCAGCCCTCAAAGACCTTTTTTTTTTTTAATTTATTTGACAGAGATCACAAGTAGGCAGAGAGGCAGGCAGAGAGAGAGGGGAAGCAGGCTCCCCACTGAGCAGAGAGCCCGATATGGGGCTCGATCCCAGGACCCTGGGATCATGACCTGAGCTGAAGGCAGAGGCTTCAACCCACTGAGCCACCAGGTGCCCGAAGACCTTGTCTTTTTAAGACATTTTCTTTTTCTGGAAAACAACAGTTCCTTCTCCCTGAGGATATTGTGCCATAGAAGTATACAGGGACTGATTAAGATAAATTTTCAATCAGAAAACATGTATCACAGTCACCTGTACAGCTATATTTTTATTTCTCAAGGGGCTGAAAGCACATCATGGTCTTGGAGTTCTGTTACCCATCTGAACCACGCACTGCGGAGAGAACTACTTGATCATCATTTCCACCCTCAGTACGGTGATAAGGAAAGGAGTTCCAGTGACCTGCCCGAGCCAGGCATGCAATCCAGCCTTCCTAAGGACCAGCCTGGTGTTTAAGACCTGAGCAGGATGAAGGTTGTACTTCTGAAATCTCACAGCTTTGGTCTGACCCGTCCAGGACTCAGCCACAAAGCAGAATGGGTCTGTGGGACAGGAGACTGGAAGAAGCCTCAACAAAACTCCAAGCATAAACTGGCCACGGGAATGACTGTTCAACTTGCACGCTTGCTGGGACCAGTCAGATATGACTGAACAATCTGGTGGAAAGAGGGACAGGGGAACCCAAGGTCTATTTGGAGGAAGCGCTGTACTCCTAGGGAGAAAAATGCATCCTGAATTAGGGCTTCTCAACCTCACGCCATCGACATTTTGGACCAAAGAATTCCCTATTGTGGAAGGAGCTGTCCTGTGCATTGTAAGACATCTAGCAGCATCTCTGGCCTCTAACCACAGGGCATTGGTAGCACCCCCAAGCCCCCACCTCAGTTGTGACAATGAAAAACATCTCCAGATTTTACCGAAATGCCAGGGTAGAAAGTACTAAATAGCCCCCCTGGTCAGAACCACTCTTGTAAGGAAGAAGCAGTTTCAGTTGAACACAGGAGTTGTCAGAGGGGTGCACGGCTGTGAAAACAGTGTGTGTCCCCAGGATTTGTCCTGCTCTCCACCTGGTTTCTGTGGACTCCCAGGTAAGTCCCACAGAGAGATGGGAGTTGCAGAAAATGCCAAAAGGCCCTCTTTACAGAAAATACGATTATGAGTCCTCCAGCAAGGACTCCTGGGGAATTAATGTGGCAGTGTTGGCACAGTGGTGGCTGCACCAGCAACCTCTGTGGCATTAACAAGTGTCAACAACTTTGGCTGTTGTCAGAAGCCGTGCACTGGGATCACAGAGCCGACGCCTGAACGGTCTGGAAGCTGCAATTGTATTTGAGCATATGCGAAACATCCCTGCAGATTCCCAGAAAGCCTGGGAGGGCACAAGAGGCTGGACATCTTACCACAGAAGGTGACAGAGAGAGAGAAGGAAAATTGAGTTTTTATATAATTAGGTGTAGTTGTTTTTAAAACCTCGGGCTAAGTGGCCTGTGGAAACAGGGATTCAAGAATATTCACTGAGTGACTTTGTGGTGCAATGCACTATTCTCAGTGGAATGAGATTTTAAAATGTAATCTTTTATGGTGCCTTGCAGGGGGACCAACCACCCAGGTGTGCCTGGGATTCTCCAGGTTTTAGCACTTATGTCCTGGCAAATGCCTCTGTCCCAAGCAAAATGGTACAACTGGTCACCCTACCTGCCTCAGCGACCTTCCAGTGTCTTGGAAGGAAGGGATGCTATCAAGTGTGAGGCGGGATGGCTAATGAGTATGAGGCAGGATGGTATGGAGGTATAAGGAGCCAAGGGACTGAGAAGAATGTGATTAATTTCTTTTGGGGACTGGAGAAGGGGTCTCAAGGAAGAGGGGGAATTTAAGGTGAGTCCTGACAGGCTCCACGCAGGTGGAGAGGAGGAGAGAAAGGGTTTTCTTGGTTCAGGAGGCACAGGTGCAAAGAAATTATATCACTATTCTTTTCTAAGTCAGTTTTCTACTCAAATATATCAAGTATGAAAAGAAAATCTATGATTTACCTTTAATTATGTCCTGTGCAAATGAGATAATAAATACATAACAGTTCATTAGTCTCCAAATGCTACCTATGGTCTGCACAGCCAACGGGAAGAAACTGCTTAGCCAAAAGGCATTGGAAAAAAGGACTAAGTACTACCCTGAAGAGGGAAGAGACAGTAACTGGGCTTCCTGAAATCTGGCTTTAAAAAAATAATATTCTTCTTTTGGTTTGGTGGGTCTTCTCCCCACCCCATATGCCAAGCTACATTAATACACAATTCCTGGATTCCATTTTTTGAATAGTCTGGTCAGTGTTAAAGAAATAAGCCTTATTTTTGAGTCTCAACCAAGCAATCAGGACCCACTTTCTTATTTGCCCATTTCAGAAGAGCAAATGGAATTGTTTCCTACTGACCATTTTCTACTCTTGGGTAGATGTTTTCACATATTCTGTGGCTCAAATGAAATAAGAAACAACTTCAATTAGGTCCCAAAATAGAAACTTTTCTCCAAATAAGGTGAATGTTGTAAATTAAAGCTTCTCCAACACATGAACCGTAAAACTTTCCTGGGTGCAACACTGGTGTATGAAGAGAGAAAGGGCCTGCAGGAGAGGCAGAGGAAGTGGGAGGAAGGATGATACCGTAATGGAAACTACATTAGTTTTCCTTCTGAACAATAAAGAAGATAAGGGACCTATCAACCACAATCAGCAATGTTATGATGACCAGAAGCCTTCCTGTTACACTCTAAATTATACCAGCTTAGCTAGCCCTACCCTCAAGGCTCATTTTGGCCTGGAAAGTCTACACTCATTGTTTTTTAAAGATCCAGAAATCTCCAGAAACAACCTCACAGTTCTAGGCAGAAAACGGATTAAAATACCACTACAGAAAATTGAAGTAAATAATTTCCCTGATACTGCCTGAAAATATCATAAATGCTTTGAGAGGGATGAGAGAAGAGTCAGAAGAGGGAAAGAAAGTACGTTAAAACAAAATTAACTACCAAAGTCTGAGGAGAATCATAGCAACATGAAAAAGGGTTCTCAGACCAGCTGGAAGTAGTCAAAATAAAAATCAAGCAAACTTGAACTGGGAAAGATTTTTAGAAATCATAAAAAAATCATTTGCATAAAAATCTCCCCCCCCAAAGGCTCAGAGATAAGGATACAAAGACAATCTATAGCTTTGTTATTATGAGTTTCTTCCTGCTATCACAAACTACACCTTGAAATAACTCAGCTTGAGATCTATAACCCAGAAGACAAAAGAAACTAAAGAGCCACAAAGCAAATGCTAGAATAGTTTCAAAGGCAAATCAGGTGATTTAAAAAAAAAAGAAGGAGAAGAGCAGGAGGAGGTAGTTAAAGTTAATACACTGTTGGGCAAAGGGGAAACGTGAAAACATGGCTACAAGTGAAGCAAGTTCTCCTAGATACACTCCCTCTATTTCGATAAGGGGTCCTTATCGATGAAGTCCCCCAGACTCCAAGGGAGTCACGTGGGGCATTAATGATGGAGTTCTCCAGACCCCAAGGGAGTCATGTGGGGCATTCATGGGACAGGAAACAGCACCTGGAGCCTGTGAAGATCCCTCCCAGGCCAGGACTATGACAACAGCAACAGAGAACCAACCAGCCGTAGTAAGAAGCCATCTCATCTCCATGAACAATGGCGCCACAAAGCAGCCCCAGTAGCCAGATCAGAGTGGTCCATGTTGCTCCTTCCAGCTGCATTCTACTCAAAGAGATGACAATACTGGAGCTTTAGCTTTGTAATTTCTTGTAAATCCCAGGAATAGCTCTCATTTAATACTTACCACCTCTTCAATAAAGGCCTTTAGGGTCTAGTGCCAGGAGAAAGCTTTTCACCCCCAACAAATAGCAGCCATCTTTTCATTAACTACTGAGGGCTGAAGTAAACTAGACTTAGCTTCCCCCTTGTCCCTTTGTCTGACAGAAAGTTCAGAGCCGGCATTTTTGACAATCTGCAACTCTTTCCCCTAGTCCTGGGTTCCAGGCACACCTATCTTCCATCCCGCATTGTTATTCAGTCTTTGTTAATGACCTCTATAAAAATGGTTTTATTAAATTGGTAATTTTTGTAAACACAAATAGTTTTTAGAATTAGTTGACATGACTCAAATAATAATGAGGGTAAAATAGTAATGGGAATAAATATTTTAGTCCATATGCTCCATGCACCCAGGAATGATTTTGTCCCGAAGGCCCATCCCCAACACAGTTCTGCAACATGCAAACTTGGTCTTTGGTTCCCAGCTCGTTGCACCCGATGCCTGGCCTTCACCTCAAGTAAGCTGATTTCTCAGACCCAGTCTTCCCTAAGGGCCATTCTCTCTGGGTGAATTCTGGGTTCTATATCCATTTCTTCTGTCTACGAAGGCGTCTTTTTTTATAATTCTTAGCCATCTGGCTCTTTTCTAGGTGAATAGTTAGCAAACTGATGCTGAAGTGAGAAACAAAACAAAACCCTAAATCTATCGGTAATAACCAGTGTCAGAGCTACAAGGGGACCCATCTGGACCAGCACTTTGATTTTACAGAAGATAGTAAAGCCAGATATATAAAGCTACTTGTACAAGATTCTTCATTCAAATGGTGTCAGAACAAAGGGTATCTACATTTTAAAAGACATGCCATGGAAAGTAATGTTTTAAATACATTAATCTCACAATGATCTTTGCAAACCCTGTACCAAAAATAGTGGCAAATGGCAAGTCTCGCTACTAATCAATGACCAATGAACGGGACGTAATCTCCATACGGGTGACAAGAAGACAGTGGAAGAAACTGAAGATTTGATGTTCCTGTCCTGTGGCTCCTGGCTCCTGGCTCCAGCCACTCTCTCCAGAAGAGCTGGAGTGGCAGCCAGATGGGGAGAAGGTGGCCAAGGGTAACAGCTGGTCCAGGGAGGGACGGGGCCCAAATCCCAATTCAGGATCTCTGTGAAGGAAGAGCCACAGTGGCATACACGGTCTCTCCACCTCGCATGGAAAGTAGAGAAGGACAGTAGGACCATCTTCATCATACTTTGTGAACTAACCCCTGCAAAAAAGGTGAGGTGGGCAGAAAGCAAAGGAAAAGAGGACTATAGTCATGATCCTTCCTATAAGCAGAAAAAGAAGGGATGGGAGATGCTGACAGTCAGATGAAACATCTTTTATACACCCTCCACCACACACACACACACACACACACACACACACACAGAGCCAATCATAAACAGAAGGTGCAAACTTTATCTTCTTTCCTCTTTCTGATTTATGGGAGTGGAAAGAGCTACTGAAGACAACAGGTGGAGATAAGAAGGAAACTCATGGGGCTGATGATCCAGGCCCCTTTGAGGTCCCATTATGAGAGCCAAATCATCGTCGCCTGAGGACAAAGATCCATCCACCACTAGACAGAGTGAGCCTAGCATAGCTCACACCCACCCCAGGACACAGAAGAGCCACGGGATTTGGAAACCTCCAACAAAGGCCGCACAAAGCCTCCACTGAGTTTTCTCTCCTCCCCCTGTTCTTGGAGGCTACAAATAAAGTGAATAGAAAAATAAATACCCTGCTCTCAGAATACAGCCAGGAGAGGGACTCAAATAGTTCTCCATCAAGACGGGGAGGTAGCCAAGGAGAACCGCCCCCCACCACATGGTCACAGCAAACAGTCCAGGTGGCCCTCTGCATGCCAGGCAGGAGGAAGGTGAAAGGCCACCTCCCAGCAACCATGTTTCAAGAATAGTATCAAAATTAAAGGAAGAAAGAAAGAGAGACACAAGAAAGCAATAGCGTTCAAAAAGCAAATGAAAAACCTAGTCTAAAAGAAAATACAATTCAAACAGGAGAAAATATCTTACGCGTTTCACAGTTTCTTAAATAAAAATGTGAATTCAATAAAAAAAAGTTCAAAGAAGAAACGATAAAAACAACAGATTAAAAGGTGCATTCTGTGCTGAGAAAATAAGGTGGCAGCCCAAACACACAAAAGTAATAAATTAAACATAGCGAGGGACAGAATGGATGCATCTGAGAATCAAATTGCTCATCTCGAGGAAAGCCTTATGTGAAAGCAGCTAAAAGACAGAGGTATTAAGAAATAGAAACTAATACAGAATTAAACACCAAAAAATTTTCCTGATATGAAAAAAATCCATAAAATGACAAAACTCAAGTACAGGAAAACTTGAGTTAGAAAAAAACACTGAGATGAGACATATCCTCATGAAGCTATTATGATTCAAGTATCAAGAAGGAATTCTTCAGGCACTCGGACAAAAGTAAGTCATTCTCAGGAGAGATGAAATAAAGTTGTCCCGACATTTCTCTGTGGGATCATCAGATGCCAAAAGAATGTCTACAAACTCCAGAGGAAAGAAAGTGTGTCCCAAGAATTTTAAGTCCAACCAAGTTATCCTTAAACTGAAATGACCGTAAGTAGACATTCCACTCAGCACTTAGGACACTTTTTGAAAAAATGTCTCGCCCATGAAATCTAGCCAACCAAGACCTCGGGACTGCAGCTGCTGTTGTCAGAGGGCTGCTGATGGGTCCACACAGGCTCTGCGACTGCAAAACAGAACACAAAGGCTGCCACCCCCGACAAGGTGAAAATAACATATGGCCAGCACTGGAAGAAGATATGTAGGAAAGGGAGAAAGTAGGACTGTGCTGATTTCCTCTACTTATGGTGATTTTTCAGTCAACCCCTTCTAAAGTTAGAATATGCAACAAAAATATATAATAATTCCAATCTTTTCTGTTTTGCAAAATCTTTTTTCTCTCTTTTTTAAATTTTAGAGGGATCTCAGTGGTGCCTGCGTGGCTCAGTTGGTTAAGCGTCCAACTCTTGGTTTAGGCTCAGTTGGTGATCTCAGGGTCGTGAGCTCGATACCCCCATGGGGCTCCATGGAGGGCGTGGAGCCTGCTTAAGATTTTCTCTCTCACTCTCCCTCTGCTATCTCCTCCATTCTCTCTCTCTCAAAAAAAAAAAAAAAAGTAATTTTAGAGGGATCTCTTCAGAGCTAATAATATCTCTCACAGCAGAGAAACACTTTCTTAAAGATCAGCAATTCCTTCAGATTATATCTCAGATTCTGAATTTATACTTTGGATTCCCTTCTATAAATTGAGTCAGGCAAAATGCAATTCTTTAATTAAAAACAGAATATATAGCACATCTCATGCTGTATTAAATTATTTCTAGCTAACAAGTTATTCTTCTATCCGTATATATGCAAATAAAAGTACCTACAATAGAGTTCAATCAATGTTAAAAATGGTTAATTTGGGGAGGCAGGGCCAGGAGTGGATTTTTAAATAATTCATTACTTGTGTTTTATATTATTTAAATATCTCATAATAGCTATATATCACTTTTACAAACTAAAAATCCATTTTTTAAAGATTTTTGTTTATTATTTATTTGACAGTGAGACAGAGAGAGAGGGACTACAAGCAGGGGGAGTGGAAGAGGGAGAAGCAGGCTTCCTGCCAAGCAGGGAGCCTGATGTAGGACTCGATCCCAGAACCCTGGGATCAAGACCTGAGGCAAAGGCAGACCCTTAAGGACTGAGCCACCCCGGTGCCCCAAAACCATGTTTAAATTATAACAGCCAAAAAAAAATTTTGTTGAATTTTTAAACAAAACATCAAACACATGGTAACGGCACAAAAATTTATAAAACAGAATTCAAGGGAAGAAAACAAGTCACTCATAATGCCATCTTCAGATCCAGCCAGAGTTAATAATCTGCTAATCTTATGATAGAAGGGATTTCATAAAGACATTAAATATTTAATAAATAGCTCCTTATATTTTTCCAATACTCTAATGTTTGTATTACTTCTATTTAAATATTTAACTGACCAGCGTTTACATACCAGAGTTTTGGTATGCAGTAAGAATTAAATATTTTCTGCTATGTTTGATTAGTTGTCCTAAAGCCATACACTGAACAATCCGTTCTCTGCTGGCTGATTTGAAATGGCACCTATACCTAAGTTCTGACACAGAATCAAATACTCTCAGGTTTGAGTAGCCTTCCTTATCTCATTTTTTTTCAGAGACCTAACACATCCAGAAACCCCTAGAGGACAGAGCAAACTCCCCACTCAGCTTCCTCTGCCCTGGGAAGCCTTTCTCATGGCCCACTGCCCCTTGTCTCTATTTCTGCTGCAGCTCCTAGCTCCCTTTGAGTGGCTTCTGGTCCGCATGAAGCAGGCACCAGCAACTCATCTCCCTACCCCAGCATCTGGTTGAGTGTCTGGCACACACAGGCCTTCCAAATATCCTCCCCAAGCCCTAAGCCTTCCCACCCACCTGCTCCTGCCTCTGTGCCACAGCGGGCATTTTATTTGTTTTTAAAACATTAACTAGAATTATAACTCATTTCCCTGTCTCAATTCTGGAGACTGGCAATCTAGTCATTTTACCTTTTTCAACAATATTTCCCTCCTAGTTTCAGTCCTGCCGCTAAATACTTGGAATCCTCGTGACACGAAGGCCAGATCCGGTCCTGTATAACCAAGAGAATCCTGCGGCTCCGGGCCTGGAGTCCTACACAGAGAATGGGGCAGATGTGGCTTTAGTGTGAATGCCGCCTTGCTAAGCCCAGCACACTCTGTGATGGGCCTTGAGGATGGGCAGCCGCAGATCTCGGGGCCCTTCACCTGGCACGCTCTGGGCAGCTTCCCAGCCAGAGAAATTTATTACCAACTTTTCCTAGAAATGGGCACACCAGCCGCCGGAAGCAATGACTGGACTTAATGTCTAGCACCAACCACGGGTTTAGTCCTTCTCGGGAAATAATGCTGAATCAACCGGCAGCCCTCTGACGTCCCAAGGAGAAGACAGGGGGCACAGAAACACCAAAGGAAGGCTGCCAGAAGCGAAGCTCCACATTCACTTCACTACTGGAGCCAGAGGGCACTGCCAACGCTCAGGGGATGGGGCCCACGGGGTCTCTACAAATTAGGAACAGATGACAAGATCGGCCCACCGTCCCTCTGCATGGTGGCACTACTGAAGGCACAACTCCTGAACCTGGAAAAGAAAGACAGTGGGCCTTGTGACAGCTGTCTTGAAAGATGTGAAAGTCTCTGATATCTAAGAGGAAATGGATTTGTTCAGCCATTTCCTCAGAGACTAGAACTAGACCCGCTGGGTAGAAATCACAGGAAGGCAGATGGCAGGTCCAAATAATGGCGAGCTTCCTACTGGGAGCTGCTCAACTCAGAGCAGCCTGCCCGAGGATGGAAGCGTGTGCACGTACATACGCACATGTGCACATACACACAGACACACACGCTACACAGAGGACCAAATGGTGGGGATGCTCTGGAGGCATTCTGAACTAAGGGAGGACTCGACCAGGTGGCCTCCAAAGGCCTCTTTTAAGACTATGGGATTCTGACCATAAAACTTATTTAGATAAGGGTTAGCCTTCAAATGTAAAAATTTTTAAAAGACTGCATTCGTTATCGAGAATTTTGAGAAGTATCAACCATACCCTTACACAGAAGATTACTGGCTTTTAATAATGTGAATTTAATGATAAAAAATTAAAAGTAAGTTGGAGGGGCACCTGGGTGGCTCAGTTGGTTAAAGGTCTGGCTCTTGAATGATGTCAGGGTTGTGAGATGGAGCCCACCACTGGGCTCCCCCTAGACATGGAGCCTGCTTAAGATTCTCTCTTCCTCTCCCTCTGCCCCTCCCCCTTCTCTCTCTCTAAAAAAATAAATAAATGAATAAAAATAAGGAACTGCTCCTTCTCCAAGGAACTGCTCCTTCTCCATCTCCTTCTGCCCCTCCCCACCGTTCATGCTCACTCCCTCTCTCTCAAGTAAATAAAATCTTTAAAAAATTAATAAATAAAAATAAGTTTATTTATAAGATATTCCAAGAATTATCAT
The DNA here is from genome assembly GCF_010015895.1 of Lontra canadensis. NCBI lineage: Eukaryota > Metazoa > Chordata > Mammalia > Carnivora > Mustelidae > Lontra > Lontra canadensis. Next base: position 6,385,678 of record NW_022631095.1, on the reverse strand, counting down.
TAGACACATATAACTTTCATCTATCCAATAAGCTAGCTGGGTAAGTTAGCTAATACAGGTGAACCAATATATGAATGTTAGCCATGATAGCTTACAAGAACCAACACTGCACAATAAAGAGCTTCAAGACACGTATGTAAAAACTACATTACTGCCTCTAAAAACCAATCCCTGCTTACTCTTCCTGAGTAGCTACAAAAGTGAGTGCTTGGAAACTTCTGGGTATAATTCTAAATTTAATCTCTAAGGAGATATAGATTAGAATTAAAAAATGGATTCTGATTCAGTCCATCCCAGGCGCTGCAGGCCCCCGTCCTTCGAGTGTCTGGTAGAAGCCTCATTCCACTGATGAGACAGTGTGGCCCGTGTCGTCCCCAGACCTGAGCCCAGACTCAAGCTAGACCTGGACACAGGAGGCATTAGGTCATCTCTGCAGGTCCTGATGAAAAGCCACCCCTCAGAATTTCCCCTTCCGAAGGTAAACCTGCTTGCCTGGCAGTTTTCTAATTGCTTTAGGGAAAGGCAAATGCAAATGGTAAACTTGACATGAAGAAAACAGCTGAACAAGAAGAGAAAGGGGCCTTTGTACGTGGCCTAGGGAAACGAGGGAGATGGCGGGAAATGATACCGGTATTTTAAAGCCTGCTCCACAGAGGAAGGTAAGCACGTACGAACAAGCAAACCTGAAATTCTGCATAAACTGCCGGAACTTGTCTACCCGCTTTGCCAGTGGCACGATAACGTTGATGAGTGCGTTGGCCATGTTGAGCTTTTCTTGTTTTACTTTCATGATGGGGCCAAACGGTCGAAACAAGACGAGTCGTCTGAATTCGTGCTTCTGCTCCCCTTTGAATGTGAGCTCATACAGAGTGCCTTTATCCTTCTCTGTGCGGTAGATCCCTGTCAATGTAGACACAGAGACAGTGTTAAAAATTAACTGTGGCTGCTGAGTATTTTTTTAATACCTGAGATCTAGCACAAAATGCCTTTTAAAACATTAAGATTAAATCTCTACATGTAATAAGTATGAGAAAGCCCACATTTAAAATCCTCAAAGAAAATCAAAATACCATCAATTTAAAAAATCATGTTTTGAAGACTTCCTATAAACACAGAAAGAAGTCTGTAATGTTGGATACAAAACTGTATTTATATTGTACATAGGCATTCAAAAAAGGATGGTAAGGAAATATGCCAAAATAAAACTGGCTACGATGAGGACTGGGGTTGTGCAGTTGTTTTTTTTTCCTTTTCCGCTATTATCCACACTTCCTACAGTACGATTAGATAAATACTATAGTTATTGTACTTACTTAATTGTAAAAGAATGTTAAAATTATCTCTTAGAAATCACAGCTATTTCACATGGACTGACCATAGCGACCCATTCGAGGAATTTCAGGGTGGCCCTCTGGAAGCTTCTGGAAGTGTTAAAGGGCACAACACATAAAATATCCAGCACAGTGGCAGGTGCATGTCTTCTTTAATTCCATATTGTCCTTCCTACCGCTACCTACCTCTGAGAAGCAGCACAGCTCAGGGCTCCCAGGCCAGACTACCTGGGATATCTATTTAAGGCCCCCCAGACTGTGCTCCACCACACGTCACCAGTACTGAAATGCCAGTCACGCCTGTCAGGTTGAAGTTGTGACCTGCCAACTCTCAGGATGAGCCTCCCAAGGGCCCAACCCAACAGAAATTTTATATCAAATAAGCAAACAATTCCCAGTGCCTAGGTTCCCACTGCCTTCCCCTTATCGCTGGTATTGTGGGTGTTCTTTTCTACAGTCAGAAAAAACTCCTGGAAGAATCCAACAAATCTCCAGACAAGCTCCTTCATCTTTTACCTCTGACTTGCCATGTTTTCTATTGCAACCCTCTTCCCCCCTCCTGATCCCCACATTAGCTGGCAAGCACCCCTGTCTTGGAGTCGCTTCGAAAGTGCATCTCCAGGGAAGTGCCCGCCCACGGGAGGTACAGTTCTCAGGGCCCCAACACACGGCACTCCTCTCCTCCTCACGCCTTCTGCTTCTGCGGGCACTCCAGGTCTCCTTCACAAACACCGCCAGGCTCTCTGCTCCACTCTGCACCATACAGGAGCATTTCATGCTCACAGCCTGCTTCACGGCCTCTCTGATCCTCTTCAGAGTTTGGATCTCCTTCAGGAGCCCGAGGGAGGAGTCTGGTACCGTGGATTCACAAGGCAGTCTCGTTCCTCACAGCTGTCCCAAGGGCCTGGCTCGAGAATTGAACTGCGCAATGCACTGGCAGCCAGCACAGTGATTCAAGGCCTCAAGCTCATAGTGACAAGGCCTGAGGTCTCTTCTGAAGCCTCCGTCGATCCCTGGGGTAACCACTGCTCAACGGCCCTCAGAACCACGGAAGCCAAAAAAGGTTGTGCTGCATTCATATTGGAACAGAATTCAGAGTCCCTGCGGGGGCCATTCATGGAAGAAAAAAGAAAGTTCACATCTTAGGAAGCTCAAAGGACTTCATTGAAAATGGGAAGTGGTTCCCTTCGAAGTCTGTTAGTTCTTTTGGGCAATTAGTACTCACTGAGGAAAGAGGCTCTGGGCCACCTCTCACGCTGTCTGCAGCAGCTGGGGACACCACCAACTTCCAGGGTCCAAATAAGGCTGGATGAGGGAGGAAGGAGTCGCTTCTGCTAACAGAGGCTGCACAGCGGAGAGCGGCCTGCCAGGGGCCGGTGGCTGGGCCTTGTCAAGCTCCTGGTGTCTGGTGTCAGCAAGCAAACCTTCTCCACACAGCAGTCAATGTGGGAAAGGCTGCTGACAGTTTCATGGGCAGATAAAAACTATGTAGGCCGGAGAGTGTTTTTTTTAACTGAGTCATTTTCTTTCTCAGCACCAGGCTAAGAATCATTAACTTTTAAAAATCTGAATCCACAGATTTGAAAATATAGGTAGAAAGATACACAAACCCATATGAAGAGATGGGCATCTACTCAGAGAAAGCCCAGGGAATGTGAGAATTCTCAACACGGTGATCCTCGCAAGCATGCCGAGGAGCTGCCTCTGTGGTCAGCCCACCGGGACAGGCGGCAGCTGTGGTCGTGGTCTCCAGTCGTGGCATCAATCCCTGCGGAGGCCACTGCGCCCAGGCCGAGCTTGCACACCACAATATCGGCTGCTTTTTCACCATCTTCCACATCCCATGCCTCGAAATAGTTATTGCATCAACATTTTAGCATATTTCCCCATACTCTACCTAATTAAGTTAATTATGTCTTATAAATCTGACTTAGATCTCTTAATGCCACTTCAAGTGAGTTATTTAAAACTCTCTTACAACTTGTGTCCACTGAAACCCACACCCAGCCATCCACCCACCACACCTGCAGGCACTCCCTCCCACACCTGCACAATGGCACTCTTGGTCTGCTTGTAACACAAAGGACGACACCTCTGCAGATCCCTGTGCCTCCTGGAAATCTGCAGTGGTGTAAACACAAAGAGCCTGAAAGAAAGGGGGCAGGCAGAAGCCTTCTGAGAAAGAAATGGCCTTTCAGCCAATGCTGGCATGCACACCAGCAAATGCAAACCAGCTTTACACGGGATAACATCATTTTTAGGCATTATGTAAATTAAAGATCAAAATAAAAACTTTGGAGCTAGCTTAGATTTTGGGTTAGATACCCTAACTGCCCTCTTTCTCTCCATTGACACTAAGTTTACTTTGAGTTTGGTGTTTCCGCTTCCTGTGCAAGCATCCTAGGGTACCTTATGCTACTCTGGGATGACCCACTAGGTGGGGACACCCCCAGGTAGCCAAGATACAGCTCCACGGTCTGCTACAAATGTCTGTTCCTTCACCAGGCGAGGAACTAACCAGACACAGGCCCCCTCTCTACATCTTGTCATCCACCTAGGACCTCAGAAATCAAGAAGCCAAATGTCAAGGAGGTACCACTCCTTACCCTCACACTCTGACTTACCCTCACTCAATCTGAGTGTCCACAGGTTGTGGCCAATGCTGCCTGCTGATTGCAGAAGTGTCTCCACTATCATCTCTGCCTTTCCACATAGAGCCTAGGTCCAGTCTCTCAGCAGGATAACTACAATCCCCTGCCAATCCACGTCCCACTTCCAAGGCCCAATCCATCCTGCAAAGGATATCCTTTGGCCCTTCACCTTCCGACAGCACCATTCTAATCCTGCTTTTCCCTCACCAGCTCCTTAGCATCTAGAGAATAAAGTACCAACACACCACAGCCAGGCCTTCAAGACTCTCCATACTATGGCCTCAATCTATTATTCTAACTGTAGGCCTTGCCCCTGCCTCATAAGAAAGATGGGCTCCAGTCAAGTTGGTTCATAATGTGCATATACAACTACTCCACTTCCTCTTGGAGAAACTGGAAACTTCCTGCAATGCGGCAGAAGTGTGGTATGGAAAACGGTTTGGCAATTCTTCAAAAAGTTATCACATGATCTAGCAGTTCTTCCTCTGGGTATGTACCCAAAAGAAATGAGAACAGAGACTCAATCAGATACTTGTACACACATTTTCATACCCACATTGTTTATAATACCAAAAGAAGGCAAAACCCAAAACTCCCAACAAAGGATGAATGGATGAAAAATGGTAGATGCATACAATGGACTATTACTCAACCTTGAAAAGGAAGGAAATTCTGACACATGCCACAACAGGAATGAATCTTAAAGACGTGTGCCATGTGAAATAAGCCATACACAAAAGGACAAAAACTGTGTGGTTGCTAGACTAGTCAAATTCCTAAAGACAGAAAGTAGACCACTGACCCCAGATGTGGTTACCTGGGGTGGAGGGAGCAGGGACTGGGGAGTTGGTATTTAATGGGCACAGAGTTTCAGTCTGACATGATGAAAAAGTTCTAGAAACGGGTAGTGTGATGGTTACACAACAGTGTGAATCGGGTTAATGTCACTGAATTGTACTTAAAAAAATAGTTAAAATGGTAAAATTTATAAAACATAAAAATTATGTTACATATACTTTACCACAATAACTGAAGAGGCCTCTCTCTCCTCTGAAGAGGCCTTGAACTTTCTCAAGACACTCTTCCCCACCAGTCTTCCCTTCCAAAGCTGATCTCCTCCTCTGGGAAGATTCCCAAGACGTTCATAACCCAAAGTTGGCCATTCAATCCTCCGGACACTCCGGTTTTCAGAGATTGTAAACTTTTTTTTTATTATTTTTTTTTTATTTTTATTTTTTTTTAATTTTATTTATTTATTTGACAGAGCGATCACAAGTAGGCAGAGAGGCAGGCAGAGAGAGAGGAGGAAGCAGGCTCCCTGATGAGCAGAGAGCCCGATGTGGGGCTCGATCCCAGGACTCTAGGATCATGACCTGAGCCGAAGGCAGAGGCTTTAACCCACTGAGCCACCCAGGTGCCCCGAGATTGTAAACTTTTCTTTGCTGAACTATCTTTTCAGCTTGTACGGACTTTGGAGATCATCTATCTAGTCCAGCCTTGTTACTTTACAGGTGAACACACTGAGTCACAGGTCAGTTGTGATCTGCCGGTGTTCACGAAACTCTTTTTCTTTTCTCTTTTTAAAAGATTTTATTTATTTATTAGAGAGAGAGAGAGCAGGAGAGGAGAGAGGTCAGTGGGAGAAGCAGACTCCCTGCCGAGCCGGGAGCCCGATGTGGGACTCCATCCCAGGACTCCAGGATCATGACCTGAGCCAAAGGCAGTCACTTAACCAACTGAGCCACCCAGGCGCCCCCACAAAACTCTTTAATGACTGACGGGAACATACCCTGTGCAAGGATTTACTCCCTAGGAGTCACTTCTCATACACAACATGAACTGCTCAGAGCAAGGCAAAGATGCAGAAGCATGAAAAACAGAAGTCAGAATAAACAACAGAAAGTCAGTCATAAAAACCAGTATGGCTCATTTACCCACAGATAGTCTTCACACTCACCCTTAGAACCTTTCTTTTACGCTGACACACAATTGTAACAGTTATTAAATAACAATCCCCTAGATGCAGACTCTACAGTGCACTCAAAGTAGTAAATTTTAAGAGGGGATTTTCATGAAAAAAATTTCTAACCACAAAAAAAAGAGTATATGGGTAAAGAGAAATCTAGAACAGGCAGAAATGTTGGCAGAGGTACATAGTGGCCTTCTGACAGCAGGGTGAGAGGCAGAACATGGTTTGCTTTTAACTTAAATGTCTGAGACACTGACTATAAAAACACTCTACCCATGTAAATCATCTTTGAAGACATCACTGTAAGAGCAGAGCCCCCTTACTCTGTTCAAGAAGAGAAACAGAGAAACGCCTGAGAAAGATTTTACTCCCAACAGTAATTTTTAACTATTTTGGTGCTTCAGTGGTTTTTGGTTAGAAAACCCTGCTCAGAAGGAATATCTCACTCCCAGACCCTGTGAGATAAATGAGACATTATTACAGTGCCATCTGTTGTCAGCTCTGTTTTCTCAGGGAAAATGGTAGACATTTGACATTTGAGAAAGAGGCACTCCTGAGACTTCCATGAGTCTTCAGATGTTCATGGAAGTAATTCTCCCCACAAAAAACAATAAAAAGTAACCACTCTCAGGCTTTTCCTCAACTGCCAGGGTAGGGAAATGTCTGTACACACCTTGCTTTCCTCTCATCATGGTGCGTCAGCCCCTAGCAGCTTCTGGACATGTTTATCACTGTTTTCAACCTTCACCCAACATTTCTTTTGTCTGATAAGAAATGGTTGCCCTGACCACTGTCCTTGCTGAAACAATTCATGAATTGCCTTTTCTTACTTTTATTTATTGCATTTTGTGTGTATCTGTTCTTGTTACATACCCATGCAGACAACTTTATCATCTTAATTTATCAGAAATTTCTAAGACCTTCACTTTACTTAGAGCTCGTCCTTATTTCATCACTACTATTAACAGCTGACTTTCTTTTCAGAGGCATTACCCACCCCCCCCCACACACACAAAACTATAACCCACCTATCACTTCAGGAAGGCTATCAGGTACTTGATAATAAAGAGGAAGCTAAGCCACGTTGTGATTCTAGCACAACAGTGAGCTGGGATCCTCACCAGGGACCCGCCAGCCTGACACACTTCGTATTCATGTGACACAGTTACTCTCATACTCACTGACTTCTGTTATGGGTTATTATTTACTGTGGATTGTGTTTTATATTAGAAATACAAAAATAAACATAATAAAATCATTGTGTTCTCAGAGAGAAAGGTAGATAGGTAAGCAACATGGGCATAAAGACATGATAAGCCCCTAAGAGAGTCTGTCTGAGCAGTGAGGGAACAGGGAGGAGGGAGTCTTCTACCTAGAGGGTATGAACAGTCTGACTGAAGGTTTTTCACCAGAACTGAACACTGAGTGGGTGTTTGCCAAGCCTGCATAATCAGAGAGGGCATGCTATGGAAAGACAGCAGCATAAGCTAAGATACTGGGGGTGGGGGGGGAAGAAAAGAAAGAAAGAAAATAAAAACCACGGTGTTGTGTTTGGCAAACTTGAGGCAATTCAGGGAAGCTGGGGGTACCAAAGCCAGGTCTGACACAGAGATGGGAGACGAAGCTGGAGAGTCAGGTAGGGCACACCATGCTGGCCCATAAGATCATCCTCACGGGAGCAAACGCTGACCCAGAGCTCAGGGGAGTGCAGCAGGTGGTTCACAGGGGAGCCGGGAGACCATGTCAGTGCCACCATCTCCCAGTGGCGGGAGTGTGGAGGGACCACGGGATTGAGATCTGACTGCCATGAGGAGAGAACTACGATGATTCAGCAAGAAAGGACAAAGGCCTAAACTGTGACAGCACCCGTGGAGAGGGCGAGAAGCACAAAGAACTCAAGAAAACGTGGTTAGGAAATGGGACAGCAGGTGGTGGAGGGGGAGAAACATAGTATGACTCTAGTCACAGGTGAGGAAAGGGTTTGTTTGTTTGTTTTTAAATATTATTTTATTTTAGGTCTTCTTATCTTACAGATGGATCTAACACTTACTCTTCTTTTTAAAAATGCCTGAGGACCTTTGACGGCCCATATCCCAAGCAATTTCAATGTTTTTTTTAATACCACAAGGATTTATTTTATTTATTTTATTTTTTTTGTTAGCCACTATATAGTACATAATTAGTCCTTGATGCAGTGTTCAATGATTCATTAGTGAAGTCTAACACCCAGGGCTCATCACAGCACCTGCCCTCCTCAACACAGTAAGTCAAGCGGAGAAAGACAATCATCATACGGTCTCACTCGTAGGTGGAGCATAAGCAAAAGCACAGAGGACCGTAGGGGAAGGGAGGGAAATCCAAAGCAGGGGAGTCAGAGAGGGAGACGAATCATGAGAAACTATGGACCCCGAAAAACAATCTGGGGGGTTCAGAGAAAAGGGTTTTGAGCTGAGCATTGGATGTGATTTCCGGAGCTGTATGAGGAGGATGGATCCTCAGGCAATCTCGGGCCTCCCTCTGACACACAGAGGTACGTGTCCCCAGCATGCGGAGGGTCCAAGCAGCCAGGAAGTCTGTGAGCAGAGAAGAGGGAGGCCAGGACACAGGCCGGGGGGTGTCCCAACCCTGCAGGAGCCGTGTGTGTAGATCAACAAATGAGGCTGAGAGGCCTGGAGCAAGGAAAGCAGGACCCAGAAGGCAGGAACAGCCCGAGAGAGCCAGCAAGGGATGGCAGCCGTGCCAGGTGTGACATCAAGGTTAAGTACAACAAGGATGAAACTGGCCCCCTGGAGGGCAAGCAGGAGATAACTGGTGACCTGACCAGTGTGGGTTTCAGAGAAGAGTCAGGGCTGCAGGCCAGACGTGAAGGATGACAAGAGCTGAAGCGGCGGTTGAGAGAGTTGAGAATTTTCATTTCCTTGAAGTTGTGGAGTGACGGCTGCTGCCTCAGGCCCTTTGCCTTTTCTCTCCCCTCTGCCTGGGATGCTTTTCCCCAGGTCTGGACATGGCTGGATCCTCTAGCCAGTGAGTCTCAGCCCAAAGCCACCTCCTCAAGAGGCCTTCTCTGATCTCACTCCCCACCCCGACCGGCCCTATCACTCTGTCACCGCTTTCGCATTACCCGTTTGTTTGAGTGTTTGCATCACACACTATGTGAATGTGTCTACTTACCCGCCTATTCAGTACTATTTCCACCACCATGAAAACCAGAACTGTTTCTGCAACCCTAATGCACACACTGAGGAAAGGCAGGAGGGTGGGAAGGAAGGTGCTTAGTTAGAAGGGAATAAATACAACAGAGTAGCAGCCAGAGGAACTTAGACTTTACAGTGTCTCTTGGGAAAAAAATAAATAAACTAATTAATTTAAAAAATATATATATATATGGGGCGGGGGGGGGGGGCGCCTGGGTGGCTCAGTTGGTTAAGCATCTGCCCTCAGTTCAGGTCATGATCCCGGGGTCCTGGGATTGAGCCCCACATTGGGCTCGCTGCTCAGCAGGGAGCCTGCTTCCCCCCTCTTTTTCACTCATGCTCTCTCTTACTATCTGCGTCTCTTTCAAATAAATAAATAAAATATTTTTTAAAAATAGAAAAGGGGCACCTGAGTGGCACAGCTGGTTAAGCGTCCAACTCTTAGTTTTAGCTCAGGTCATGATCTCAAGGTCATGAGATTGAGCCCATGTCAGGCTCGGTGCTCAGCACCAAGTCTGCTTGAGATTCTCTCCCTCCTGCTCATGAGCTCTCTCTCTCTCTCTTTCTCTCTCAAATAAATAAATAAATAAATAAATCTTAAAAAAAATACGAAAAAGAAACAACCTTTCATATGTCAAGAGGAAGGAACAAACAGAACCAGGCAATGAGGATGCACGGATGGAATGATGAAGTGAGAGGTGGGTGGGAATCACCACCCAGAAAAGACACGGTTTTGGACAAAGCAGCATCACCTGTTCTCCAAAACAGGGCAGACACAGGAGAGCAAGGGTGCCAGGGGTGCAGATTCAGGGCAAGGAGCCAAAGGAATCCATGAGAAGGAATATCTTTAATTTCTTGGTGAAGTGGGAGGAAGGTCAGGCTGAGGACAAGGGGATTAAGGGTGGATACAGTCTTCGTGAGGGGGGCTGGGAGGGTTGGGAGGGGGGCCAGAGAGCACAGCTGGCCTGGAGATCATAAATTTGCACGGATATCAGCTTGTATGGACCTTCAGCGGCTTTTCCTCCAGCAGCATGAAGAGCAGGCAAAGGAGGGGAAAAGACGGTGAGTGACTGATCTAGGACCAGGCTCTGCAGGGCAAGGAGGTCAGGGCGCTGGGAAGCAAGTGACTGAAGGGACTACACGACAGAGTCCAGGCTGGAGAGGGAGGCGTCAAGCCTAGGGAGAGGCAGGTCAAAGGACACGGAATGAGTCAGAGTGCAAATAAGCAATGGAAAGACCGAAGTCAGAAGTAATAACAGAAGTCCTGGGCGGGGGGGAATGGATTTCTGATGATGCATACGTTTAATGAAGAAGTAGGACTCTTGCAGGAGAGGACGAGGCCCACGCTGCCCTGGAAACCAGCTGCCACACGTCGGTTCCCTCCGTGCCCTTGAGCGGGCCAGACCACAGTGTGCCACTCGAGAGCCCCGACCTCACCCACCTCATGTTCGCCTGAGCTCTTATTCTCCAAGGACTGCGGACTTCTTTCTTTCTTTCTTTTTTAAAGATTTTATTTATTTATTTGACAGACAGAAATCACAAGTAGGCAAAGAGGCAGGCAGAGAGAGGAAGGGAAGCAGAGAGCCCTATGCAGGGCTCAATCCCAGGACCCTGGGATCACGACCTGAGCCGAAGGCAGAGGCTTTAACCCACTGAGCCACCCAGGCACCCCAGGACTGTGGGCTTCTTATGAAGACGTGGTAGATCCACCTCTTCCCATAACTTCAAGAAACCAATGGTGAAAAATGACAGCCTAGATGCCTACCTGGGATAAAGGGAGTTTAAAGGGCTCAATGCAGCAGTGGGGCATAGAGCAGTGGGGAGCTGTGTAGGGATTCCAGAACAAACACCTGGCGGGGGGCGTGGTCAGAGCGGCGACCGTGAGGAACTTCCTCTCAACACACGGTGGGACGGTACATCCAGAATGCAGCTGAAAGCAGATCACTTCAGATCCAGGGAGCAGTAAGGAGCAGGAGTTACAAGGTCAAAGGGCAGGGAATGTGTCACCATGTTGTCTCTAGCCAAACGCTGTGCTTGTCTGCACCATACTGCCCAAACAGAGGACATAACTGCAGGTGTCTCTCTCAAACCACACTCAGAACCTTCCTCTTAAGCTAAAACAGTCTTTTAGCGATGTAAGCCAGTTACCCATTTCCCTTTACAGATGGGTGAACTGAGACCTTCATAGCAGTTAAATGAGGAACATGTTCAAGGTTACAAATGGTATGCTGGCTGATGATGGGCGAGACGACTGCATTTCAGAGCCTGTCATGGTAAATCTCTTTACAGGTAACTTAACTTGACCATCAAAAGGATGTCTGTAGTTCTTTCTCCTCTGCTTTTCCTTTCTTCTCAAGACTGACTTTCAAGGACAGAAAAACATCAACAGAGATCACTCCAGAAAGCTCATCATTAACTTTCCAAAGTGTATCAGGAAAGTCGATCTTAAAACTCATAGTTGAAGATTAATATATTATCAATTCATTCATGGACAACAACTTCTTCATCTTTAAGAAAAGGGATTAACAGTAATAGTTACGTCTTCACAGGGCTATTGTAAAGGTTACATAAATTAGTACATGCCCGGTACATGGGAAGTCCTCAGCGATGTCAGCAATAGCAATAACCCTAATAACTGTTATTACTTCTGTAATTATTATGTCATCCTAGTTTGCTCCATTAGCCATTTAATGAACTCCTGCCCTTGGTCCGACAGGTCAGGGCTCTGGGACAGGCCTTCCTCTTGCTGCACTACACCGGCATTCCGTATGTTTGGAAGCTGAATCCAGACCCTCTTTTTTTTTTTTTTTTCAGCGTAACAGTATTCATTGTTTTTGCACCACACCCAGTGCTCCATGCAATCCGTGCCCTCTCCAATACCCACCACCTGGTTCCCCCAACCTCCCACACCCCCGCCCCTTCAAAACCCTCAGATTGTTTTTCAGAGTCCATAGTCTCTCATGGTTCACCTCCCCTTCCAATTTCCCTCGACTCCCTTCTCCTCTCCATCTCCCCTTGTCCTCCATGCTATTTGTTATGCTCCACAAATCAGTGAAACCATATGATAATTGACTCTCTTTGCTTGACTTATTTCACTCAGCATAATCTCTTCCAGTCCTGTCCATGTTGCTACAAAAGTTGGGTATTCATCCTTTCTGATGGAGGCATAATACTCCATAGTGTATACGGACCACATCTTCCTTATCCATTCGTCCGTTGAAGGGCATCTTGGTTCTTTCCACAGTTTGGCGACCGTGGCCATTGCTGCTATAAACATTGGGGTACAGATGGCCCTCCTTTTCACTATATCTGTATCTTTGGGGTAAATACTCAAGAGTGCAATTGTAGGCAGACCCTCATTTTTAAAAGTCATCATCGTGGATCCAGAGATATGAGGATTCTCGAATACTCTGGTAAAAAGCCTGGTAATATGCAAATTAGCATATATAATATTTAAGTCCAGGAGATTTTGAGCAATATTGCAGTAGAATTTTTTTTTTTAGCTGTTGCTTGAGAACTCCATTTCTAATTCATTGTCTCAGCTGGAATTTTCAAACCATTGATCCCAAATAGCCCTTTACCAGATATCATGACCTTCTGTCTGACTATAGCATCCCCTCATAACCGTACTGGTTAACAAACCCTGCACCATATCACACGGGCACCCCCGCCCAACACTGACATAATCAAACCAGCCTCCCTCCCTCTGCCAGACACACCCAGTCTTCTGCCTTTGTTGACAGCTTCTGCACTTGGCCAAGATCAACGCCAGAGACTTGCGGCCCAACTCTGGCTTCACTGCACACTTTGTGCCACTTTAAACAAGGTATTTAATGACACAGGGTTCCTACCTTTTAAAATTGAACCACAGGCTATGCTCAAATCATCAACAACTGCTTTGTGCTTCAAGGAAAATCATTAGTTGGATCTTACATAAAAGCATTTATTTTATTTGACTAACTCATGTAATTAGTGGTAAAAATTCATCTTGGCTTTACAAATAGGCTAGAAGAGCAAATCACTGGCCATCTGGGGGAAAATATGTATATTTCTGTGGAACCTCTGATCTACGTATAAACCACACCAAGCTGAAGAGCTAGGAAAGAATCAGAAAACCTAGAATATAGGTCACAATTTTCCACCATAAGAGACATTAATTGACTTGTATATCTCCATGAAATCAGGAGCTGGTAACCTTTAGAAAAGATAGATTCTTGGGCCCTATAGCAGACCTGTTAAATTAGGTCTGAGGACTTTTGGGAACCACTGTTATACCCCAAACCAGGACAAAAGTTAGAGAGTAAAAAATGAAGAATTAGCCATTATAATAAATAATGACAGTTCCAGTCAATGGAGTTTCTGATGGCAAAAGAGCTACGACCAAATGCTCCACTAAACACATCCTATGACAAGGATGGATCTTTATCTCTGATGCTTCTAAGCTGGTCACAAAAAGGAAGAGGAACTGATCCCCACGCCCACCTGGAGAATCAGCATAAAAAGCACAATCTTAAACCTTAATCTTTTTTTTTTTTTTTTTTTTTTTTGGTCTTAGAACATCTATTTCATAATACAAAGTTTGGAGCTATGGCCCAAACCTTGGCAACATTTTATTTATTTATTTTTTTAAGATTTATTTATTTATTTGACAGACAGAGATCACAAGTAGGCAGAGAGGCAGGCGGTGGGGGGGGGAGCAGGCTCCCCGCTGCGCAGAGAGCCCGACGCGTGGTTCGATCCCAAGACCCTGAGACCATGACCTGAGCAGAAGGCAGAGGCTTTAACCCATTGAGCCACACAGGCGCCCCCTTGGCAATATTTTAAAGGAAATCTACATAATGGATCATTTCCTGCAAACATTCCGGGGCCACAAGGACAGTAAGTAAAGCTAAGATGCCAGTGAATAATAGGATATGCTACTGTGAACCCATTAATCCAGTCACTCATTCACTCAACAATCCCTCAAAAACCACCTGCAGTTTTTGGTAATAGACCAGATGAATAAAACCAAAACTGATGAATAAAACATGGATCTGCCTCCAAAGAGCACCGAAACATGCATGAGTAGCTGTAGCACTGTGGCTAGGGCCAGGGGTGCTGGTGAGAGACCTCAGCTTCTACTGGGGGGGACTTGGGGAGAGCCGCCCAGAGGCAGGTATCCGAGCAACGTGGAGGATGGGGGGTGTGGTAGGGGCGGACTCGGTATGGGGTGCATGAGGACTCTGTGGGCAGCCTGACCAGCATATACAATAGTGTGCGGGAGTACAGGGGAAGGATATGGTCCATTAAGAAAAGCACCCAAGTTCAGTAAGGCTAAGAGAGGGGTCGGTGAAGAACACCGAAAGACAGGAAGCTCAAGGGCCAGGCAGGTTCCAAATGACGGTGGCCTTGTGAGTCATGCTCAGGAGGACTTCCTGTTTGCCACCGACACAGATTTTTGGGGTTTGTGTTGCTATTGGTTTGTGGATTTTCTTTTATGTTTTTTTGGACAATCACTGTAACAAAAATATAACAATCTGAATCTTAAACAGAAAAGTATGTTCTAACCAGTATAAAGTTCAGAAGAAACGCCCCCAACCCCTTGAGATTAGCTTCAATTGCACTTTCCTCCACATCACTCAGACACACACCTCAATCTCATCACCAAGGGATGGACACACGTAATGAGAGAGTAAAATCAACATGTTGAGAGAGTAAAAAGTGTTTTTCCGTTGGGATGAAAAGCACATTAAGAAACAACTTTAATATCGACTATTGGGAGCTATGAGGTATGTCAACCCAAGAGAGCCATCCTTTTTAATATAACTATCTGCTCAGAATGCCAAGCCACATTGTGGTCATGTGAGAGCCCTGTGAGGTAGCAAGTCGTAAAGTGACACTTGGTAACAAAACCAGGGAAAGTTATACAGAGATAATCTGGCCCAGGAGAGAGACAGACCTGAATTTTAATTCCATTCAACCATTAACTTTCCCTATGACTTTGGATAAGGTCAGTTCTCAAAGCTTCAGTTTCCCCAACTATGCAACACAGGCGCTAAATAATACACGATTCACTGTGCCCATGAAATAACAAAAAAGTAGAAGAAACACAATTATAACCTTAGGATTAAGAGAGTTACTGCTTCTATGAAATTCCTATAGCAAATTTAGTGACATCGTAAGACCAATGATGTATTATTGAAGCACAGGAACAACTGCACAGCGGGGGCACCTGGGTGGCTCAGTCCGTTAAGTGTCTGACTCTTGGTTTCACCTCAGGTCATGATCTCAGAGTCGTGAGACTGAGCCCCACCATGCTAAGATTCTCTCTCTCCCTCTCCCTCCGCCCCTCCCCCCTTGTTTGCTTGCACATGTGTGTTCTCTCTCTCTAAAAAAACAATTCCATAGGAAAGCAAAATATGTGGTCTATTAGGTATGCAGTTTTCAGGTGATGGTTATTTAATATAAGGAATTTTTTTTAACTTAGAGAAACTATAAAAATAGATAATAACCTATATGGGGAGTGCTTCTTAAATATTTTCCTCAAGTAAGTCATGACCCCCAAGTTATCTGCTGGTCTCAGCTCCCCTATCTCACTGCCTTAAATAGGAGTGGGTGACTGCTTTGCCTAAGAGAGCACAGTGAAATGATATGGTCTCCACTTTGCTGGAACACTTTCTCTGGGAGCCCAGATGGCCATGTAAGAAGTGAAACTACCCTGAGGTCGCTGCCCTGTGAAGAAGCCACGTGGCAGGGACAAGCCATGCAATCCAGGTAGCAGTCCTGCTCCTCCTGTCGTCACAGCCCCACTGCCACATCTGTGAGTGGATGAGCATCCAGATGATTTGAGCCCCTCCCTGTCAGCCCCAGCCTTCCAGCCTTCCCAGACGGGGCCCCAAACATGCTGGAACAGAACAAACCATCCCCACTGTGTCCTCTCTGAATCCCTGACCCACACAGTCTGTCGGGACATGGAAACGATGACCTCCAGCCAGTAAACTGTGGGGTAATGTGTATTGCAGCGGTAATACACATTATCCCTGGAACTGAGTAACTGAGTAACTGATCACAACACATAAATATACAAATGAACTCTGCTGCTCATTAAGGGTGCATGCAGACATTCTCAGTGCCTGTGCTCTTGGTACTACGGACATCCTCTTATAACTCACCAGGCAAGCACCAGAGCAGAAGGCCACCCAACCTCAGCATGGAGCTGGAAAGACGGAGTCTCCCACGTAGGACTAAAATTTTCTGCAGAAGAAAGTTCTGGGGCCACGAAACATGTGGACAAATGGGCAGCTGAGACCCCCAAGCCCCGTGCACTGCGTCATGGCCACAGTTTTTAGCTGAGGAAGCCTTTCAAGTGACTATCAGCTCTTATTTTGGCTATTAAATCACACAAATAAGCATAGGCCTCTTAGTTCAATACCCCCTGATAGCTATTTTGAATTTAATCTCTTGGAGAACTCTCTAACATAAAACCATGGCTGGTTATGTAAATTGTTAACTTGAGAGATATAAACTCTAACATATCAATTAATTGCCTTTAGTGTAAGTAGTTTAAATATACCAGTTACAAGAGGAGACTGGCAGAGGGGTTAAAAAACAAATACAGCACAACTATAGGCTTTTTACAAAAAACTCACTTCAAATTCAATAAATGACTTCCAGTAACTTGAAGGAAAAAGGATGGGGAAAGATATATCCTACAAACATTAATAAAAAAAGGAGTGGCTGTGTAAGATAAAGTAGACTTTAGAACGAAGAAAATTACAGAGACAAAGGACCTCACGAAATGATAAAAAGTTCAATCCACCACGAAGACAGGAAGAGCCAAATGTGTGTGCCCCGAACAACAGAGCCTCAAAAGGTAGAGAAGAAAAACTGATAAAGCCAAAAGGAGAAACAGACAATTCTACAGTTAGAGTCGGGAACTGCAATCCCCTTGTCAGCAACAAATAAAAATACTGGACCTAAAATCTGGAAGAAACAGAAGATGTGACCGGCACAATCAACCAACAGGATCTCATTCCCTTAGACTGAATCTTCCACCCAATAGTACACATAATTTTTCAAGCCCCCATGGGACATCCAACAAGACAGACTATATCGTGGACCATAAGACAAACCAACAATGTGAAAAGAATTGAAATTATACAGAGTATGCTCTCTGTTCATAATGGATTCAAAGTAGAAATCAGTAACAGAAAGACAAGAAAATCTTTAAACACTTGGAAATTAAATAACACGCATCTAAATAATCCATAGGTCAAAAAGGGAATCTCAAAGAAAATTAAAAAAAAAAAAATTCAGCTAAATAGTTAACTTGTTCTATAAGCACGAGTTAGATACAGAAGAGATGGTATTCCAGAACATCTATCAAGAATAATTATTTGGAGACAGTCAATTTTAAGTTATTTTTCTGAGAGTGATACACAGGTCTATTACCTGTTAAAGCCATCCCTCATTCATAACGGTGAAAGTACGAGTCAGTGTGCTTGGACACCCTAGAGCAGCGCCTGGCACATTCTAGGTGCTCAGCAAATACCTGTTTAATGAATCAGTGTTGACTTTCTCCCTGTGGGGACTGGGAGGCAGCAGCCGGGAGGACAGGCTCCAGAGCCAGGTGCCTCCAGCTCTAGATCTGGCAAGTCCTTTAAATCAGGGACTCACAACTTGGGTGGCACACTGGAATCACCCGGGGAGCTTTAAAAATACTGATGCCTGGGTCCCCCCTCAAGAGACTCTGAATGAGTCTGCAGTGTAGCCCCCCTCTCCCCACCAAGAGATTGTAATGTGCAGCCAAGGTTAAAAAACACTGCTTTAGGGAACAGAACTTTAATGCTTCCCCAATCTCGTGATTCCCAAATGGAGGCAAAGTCAACCTCAGGCAGTCACGGGGCACTGGTACTCTTCTGAGTGATTCTAGGAGCTGAGTAATGACAGAAATAATGCCTCCCCTTTCTCCACCACTGAACTGCTCTAGTACTCTAAACTACATCAGTAAAAGAGCGTTAATGTTGCGGAGACCTAAAGTGATAGAGGTTTTTATCGCTCAAAGGCTTAATAGTCAAATGAAACAGCAGCAAACAACACACAAATCAAGAAGAGCTTCCAGCCCTCTGCACCTGTCTCTCCTTAAAGGGACCTTCAAGTCCATTGTGCATCTTTGCCATGCGAGGACCCATAATGATCTTGAAAAGCCCTGGTTTTCCCTGTTACATAAAATGCATTTTAGGGCCACCTGGATGGTTCATTTGTTAAGCGTCTGCCTTTGGCTCAGGTCATGATCCCAGTGTCGTGGGATCGAGCCCCGCATCAGGCTCCCTGCTCAGCGAGAAGCCTGCTTCTCCCTCTCCCACTCCCCATTTGTGTTCCCTTTCTCGCTGTATCTTTCTCTGTCAAATAAATAAAATCTTAATAAAATAAAATCCATTTTAGGTCACTAGTGTTTGGATGGTGGATGCTTCTATGAGGAGAATGTGGAGAGGAAATATTGGTAGTACAATATTTCATGGAGAATGGCTTATTTGATGGTGTTAAAAAACAGAACACAAAGTGTAGACCAAAGGGTAAGTGGTCTGAGGAATGACTGCTTCATAAGATGGGGTTTGGGGTTGTTATGATGTGCAGATAAAACTAGGAAGAAAGAAGTGAAATACACTTCAGGACAGGGTCCTGTCTGTACAACTTGTGTAAAAACTGTCTTCTAGGTCCAGGGCCCCATCCATTCCACGAAATATAGCAGTGATCACAGCTGTCACTGACACAGCACAAGGCACCTCAGGTGCCACAGCTATAAAGGACTCTAGACTGTCTCCCTTTGTATAAGAGTTTATTCTCCGAGTAGACCATGATGAAAGTCTCTAAGGACTGGTAGACTCAACCCACGTTGAGTCTGGGTCTCGAGTGCTCGCTAGTGACACATTCCTGGTCCGCGCACCTGGCAGGTTCCACTAACGTCGGGTCATTTCCCTGCACAAGGCCCTCACCTGGTTCCTATGGCTGGGAACAAGGTAAACTTCTTCTTCCAAATCTGAAAGGCTGTCATTAATCAGACACTAGCCTTATAATGTGGCATATTCTGTGGCTCATAAAATCACAATGACTCTTACAATCTCCTCTCACTCCTATGCAGCCTTGCTGACCACTGCTCCAGGCTGAAGGGCCCCTCTGCACTCTGGACGTCTGCCCTCCTGATCTGCCGCCACCCTACTGATCACACTGTTCTGTTCTTAGCTTTTCGTGGTTAGAGGGTCTCACTTCCCCAACTAGAATAGAGATTTAATCTTATTTTAAAATTTTTGCTACCTCCCCAGCCTAACAAATGGGGAGGGCATTAGCAGGAGCTCAGTAAACACATGTGGACAGGTGTGACCTTGAGGTTTGCAATGCAGCTGGGGATGCAAAGTCACAGACTTCTAGCTAACTACCCAGCCCAAGGACTTCAGCAGGACTATCTTAACCTCCCCCCACCCCCAACTCCCAAATAATAGCACAGGGCAGCACCCAAGTGGGCTTCAGAACCCCCCTGGGGAAAGAGAGTACACAACTGGGGACACAAGTACATTCTTAGCTGAAATTCATTTCTATGTCTGCAAACCCAGCACAGTTGCTGGAGCACAGAAAGCACTCAGCTCAGGTCTGCTATGTAATTATGGGATGTATTATATCACTAGAATACTGGTGCTCCAATAGCAACCCAGAATTTATCAGCAAACATGTATCAACCCCACTTTACGTGCAAAGCTAAAAATTATGGAGATACAGGGACCAAACAGTATTTTCTCTTCCTAGGTAATTTTTTTTAACATACCTAGAAGTATTCGAAATAATTCTTTAAGGGTAAAAAAAAAAAATGCCAGTGGAAGTGGAAGGGATCTTACATGAGCTCTTCCACCAATTCTAAATATTTTATCTCTGTCTCATTAAATACACATGCACACACATACTCATAAACACACACATGTACCCCTGTATACACAGACATGCGTGCAATCAGAATAGTTACTGCTCTATTTCTTTCTCTCCTTC
Source organism: Lontra canadensis (assembly GCF_010015895.1). Classification (NCBI taxonomy): domain Eukaryota; kingdom Metazoa; phylum Chordata; class Mammalia; order Carnivora; family Mustelidae; genus Lontra; species Lontra canadensis. Next base: position 6,365,517 of record NW_022631095.1, on the reverse strand, counting down.
ACTGCTCAGCATCTATTTTTTTTTAAAGATTTTATTTATTTATCTGACAGACAGAGCACAAGTAGGCAGAGAGACAGGCAGAGGAAGAGGGAGAAGCAGGTTCTCCGTGGAGCAGGGAACTCCATGTGGGGCTTGATCCCAGGACCCTGGAATCATGACCTGAGCTGAAGGCAGATGAAGAACCAACTGGGCCACGCAGGAGCCCCCACGCTCAGCATCTAGAGCAGCATTGTCAAACAGACTTTTCTGTGATGACACAAATGTTCTTAATCTGTGCTGTCAAATGGTTACTGGGCACATGAAATGTGGCTAGTGAAAGTGAGGAACTGAATTTTAAATTTCATATAATTTTAATTTTAAGTAGCCATATATGATGAGTGGCTACCCTCTTATACAGAGCAATAGTCTATACCCACAGTCAAGGACTATACCCACCCAAGGACTCCACTTCCTCTCCTTCCCTTTCCTCAATCCACTTCCTCTCCTATCGGATTTCTGCCCTGATACACCACTAAAAATATTCTCACCAACAGAGGTCATCGATGACTCCTTACAGCTAAATCCAACAGAAACTCCAGACTTTATACTGCTCTCCCTCTCACCAGTACTCAATGCGAATACTCACTCTCTCCATCTGAAATTTTCTTCCCTTGGCTTTCATGGTACCACATTCTTCTGGTATCTTGCCTACTTCCTTGCCAACTTTCTCTTTAGTCCCACAAAGCATCATTCCTCTGCCTATCATGCAACTGTGGGTGGTCCCCAGAGTTTTGATTTTGGGTCTCTCTCTACTCAAACATCACCACCAGAGACCTCATCCATTTCTCCAGTTTAAATTTGCATCAACCCCTAACAAATCCCAGCTCCAACTCTACACTTGATTTCTGTCTTGACTCCAAATGCATATTCCAATGGTCTCAGCCTCTCCCCTTCTGCATCCCTGAGACTCCTCACGATCACCCACCAGAACTGATGTGATCATCTCCCCTTCATCCTGCTCATCCCCTCTGGAGGAGCAGTGATGGAACCAGTGTTAAATGAGCTGCCTGAATCTGAGGTTCATCCTTCCATCCTTCTCTGCGCCATGCCTGGTACACGATGAGCTTTATACAAATGTCAGCTATTATCTCTGGAACTGCCCAGTTCTCTTATCCCTACTTCTGCTACTACAGATCAGGCTAGCGTCATTGCAGCCCCAAATCACTACAATAGATCTCTGACCCCTGGGCAGAGTCCCTACACCTCATTCACCACAGAGCAGCCAAAGCAGCATTTCCCCATTCTGATAGTATCACCCTTCTACTTGGTGCCCTTCAGTGGCTCCCTGATGGCATCCAGGGCATGGAAAATGAACACAATTTGTCATCTGGTTTTCAGTGATATCCCCAGCCTCCTAGAAACACACCTTGACCCTGAACTCAAAGCCCCAGTCAAAACGGATAGCAGTCCCAATTCACCAGGCTCTGGTGCCCTTATTTGGACTTTGCACACTGCCACTCTGGGCCCAAACCCCCATCTCCATCCTCCTGCCTGTTCCCCTCCTTTTCCAGCTCCCTCTCCTCCCTGAAGACTTCAGACAGAATATCCTCCCCTGGGAACCAATCCTCTCTACAATCTACGAGTGGGCTTGATGTCTTTCCTTCCTAAGTGCTCGCTCCCACATGGTACGTGCATAATCTCTGCGATCCAAAATAGCACCTCACTACTGTCACTGATCACCTGCTCACTTGGCTGCCCACCTAGACTAGGGAAACTCTTTCATTCTTGTGTCAGTGCCTAACTCATAAGTACTTATCAATTACTGAGTGAATGAAATGAATAAATATATATTTTTTCAATGTATTATATATATGTTTTTTAGGAATCTATTGTCAGTGTACTTTTTAAATAATTTTGATGCCATTTAGACATCTACAACTTCCCCCACACACAAACACACACGCACACGCACACACACGCACGCACACACGTGCACACATGCACATGCTCTGCTCAGAGACTTCCCATCTTCATTTAGAGCAATGCCCCCTTCTAGTTGCTCAGGCTAAATTCCCGGTCATCTCTGACTCCTCTCTTTCTCTCATCAACCCACTGGCAACCATAATGGTTCTACCTTCAAAATATGCCCAGAATCTGATCACTGCTGATCACCTCCATTATCACCACCCTGGGCCAAGCCACAACCATCCTGGTTGCTGCCTGGTACTGTGAGAACCACCTAAAGGTCCCCTTGCTTCCACCCTGCCTCCCCACAGCTGACACAGCATCCAAAATAATCCCTTTAAAACTTAAGTCACATCATGTGACCTTTCGGCTTAAAACTAGCCAGGGTCTCAATGTTTAGCAGCAATGTCCACAATAGCCAAACTATGGAAAGAGCCTAGATGTCCATCAAGAGATGAATGGATAGAGATGTGGTCTATATATACCATGGAATATTATGCAGCCATAAAAAAAACAAGAAATCTTGCCATTTGCAACAACACAGATGGAACTAGAGGGTACTATGCTAAGTGAAAGAAGTCAATGAGAAAAATACAAATATCATACGATCTCACTGATATGAGGAATTTGAGAAACAAGACAGAGGATCATAGAGAAAGGGAGGGGAAAATGAAACAAGATGAAACCAGAGAGGAAGAGAAACTGTAAGAGACTCAATCTCAGGAAACATACTGAGGGTTGCTAGAGGGGAGGATGAGAGAGATGGGGTGGCTGGGTTATGGATATTGGGGAGGGTATGTGCTAAGGTGAGTGCTATTAATTACGTAAGACTGATGAATCACAGGCCTGTACCCCTGAAACAAATAATATAAGTTAATTAAAAAAAAAAAAACTAGTCAGGGTCTTCCCGTTTCACTGATGGTAAATGGTTTACATGATTTGCCCCCGCCCCTGCCCCCAACTGCACCTCTTCCCCTCCTCCCCCTTATCCCACGCCTCTCATATGTTCCTCTGGCACACAAGCAGGGCACTGCCCAGAGCCAGTGCACCAGCTGCCGCTTCCCTCTGGAATTCTCTTCCTCCAGATGCATGAATGACTTGCTCCCTCACTTTCTTCAGGTCTCTATTCAGATGTCGCCTTCTCAACAAGGGTTAGTTTATCTTAACATGGTAGAATTCTCCCCAGCAGCCCCCGCTGTCCTTAAACTCCTTCATTTTTCCCATATAAAGGAAATTATCTTTTCTCCTACTATATAATTTGCTTATGTAGGATTATGTCTCCTCCCCAACTGGAACATAAACTCCACGAGCCTCGCTTTTTGTCTGGGTGTTCACTTCTGGATCTCCAATGCCAGGGGCACACCTGACACATGGTGGACGTTCCATGTGGTTGTTGAATGAATGGGAACTAAAAAGACTATCTACTAGTTAATGCCTGTGGGAATGGATCTTGGGATCTACTACACACCCTCTTAGGAAGCCAAGGCAAAGAGTACACCTTAACTATTATATTTGGGGAAGAAAGTTAACCTACATTCAGATGTCAACTCATGCTTTCATGTGATGTTTTCCTTCTGAAGAATTACCTCAATTCTTTCTCAGGCTGACAACTCTAAAGAACTTAAATTTTATTCCTGAAAGCTTATGCTTTAACATTTACTTATGTTCTGCCCCAGAGACTCATCTATCATGTTAATATTTGAAAAGCACTATGAAGAAACTATATCTTAAAATACAGTATTGCTTTAAAAAGACAAATGATTTCACTCCAACCAATACCCAGAAGAGAGGACCATTTCACCTCCCAACTGTAGCTACGGTATCTGGAAGTAAAAGGATGACTTCCTTTGCTTACTGATGCTCTGATTTAGTCAAGCTGGTTCCAAATCCAAACAGCGCAGCCCACAGTCAAGGAAGAGGCCATCACATGCCAGGACTGTGGTGGAGTCTTAGCACTGGGTGCAGAGGGCAAAACAAATAAGCCCTGGGTTAAAGAAACTAGAATTTAATAGCAATTAACATGATGAACGAAAAGTCAATAAAAACAATGGGTGAAAACCAGACACGAAAAATGGTCAGGCTTTGAAAGACTCAGCTGTTCACACACCCCAACAAGCAAGAAGTCACAGCCCAAACAAGTGTGTCTATAGCTTCGGCTAAGGGGCCCGGTACACGCCTGCGTTCAGAGCAGCTCTCCACACAGAACGTCTCTGTACACGCCAGCTGCGGCATCCGTCCCATGCCATCCGTCCCCTAATAGGATTCTAATAAGAAAAACACTGGAGGGACCCTGAAATCACTGAGCTTTCTAGCCAAAGCAGGCTTCGTGTTTTAGACTGGAACACAGCAGCTCAGAGAAAGAAAGGATAAAGAAGAAAACTCACATTTCAAGATATGCTGAAATAAATTTGAGCAAACATTAATATACATCCTAGATCCAAAATTCTCCTTATCATACACTTCCCAAGAGACAGTCTCTCACTTCAACAGATACTGTCTGCGCAAACTATGATTAACGTCCTACAGACATCTCCAGTATGACCTCCGATACCCAGAACACGAGTACTGGGTTAGATCAGAATTCTAACTTTGTGAAGAGAACGGCTCAAAATGTCTTCACTGAGAAACTTTAAATTTTGTTTACATCACATGAGACTTTGGAGATGAATCAAGAAAGGGAAATGAACCCACTGCTGTCTCGATGGTGTCTTAGAGAAAATCAACTACAACTCAAAAGGGTAAGAGGATATAGGGAAAGAGTGTAAAATATTTCTGGGGCTATAAAAATGCTTTCCCGGGGCTCCTGGGTGGCTCAGCTGGTTAAAGCCTCTGCCTTCGGCTCAGGTCATGATCTCAGCGTCCTCAGCAGGGAGCCTGCTTCCTCCTCTCTCTCTCTCTCTCTGCCTACTTGTGATCTCTGTCTGTCAAATAAATAAAAATAAAATCTTTAAAAAAAAAAAAAAGAAAGAAAATATGTTAAAACTTTAAAAAAAAAATGCTTTCCAGAGGCCTACCAAGAAATAAAAAGAGGAGTCATAATTATGAACATTCACTGTGCCAGGCCCTGTTCTAAAATGAGTGTATTATGTGTGTTAATCCATATATTCCTTGCAAAACCCCAGGAGGTATTAATAATGTTTATTTCACAGATGAGAGAAATTGAGACGTGGAGGGGCTAAGCACCCTATCTACATGACACAATTAAACACCTCCACAGTCGCCAAACTGTTGAAAGAGCCAAGATGCCTTTCAACAGACGAATGGATAAAGATGATATGGTCCATATATGGAGTATTATGCCTCCATCAGAAAGGATGAATACCCAACATTTGTATCAACATGGACAGGACTGAGGGAGATTATGCTGAGTGAAGTAAGTCAAGCAGAGTCAATTATCATATGGTTTTACTTACTTGTGGAGCATAAGGGATAACACGGAGGACATTGGGAGATGGAGAGAAGTGAGATGGGGGAAATTGGAGGGGGAGACAAACCATGAGAGACTGTGGACTCTGAGTAGCAAACTGAGGGTTTTGGGTGGGGGTGGGGGGATGAGTGAGCCTGGTGGTGGGTGTTAAGGAGGGCATGTACTGCATGGAACACTGGGTGTGGTGCATAAACATCTGAATGAATCTTAGAGCACTGAAAAGAAATAATAAAATTAAAAAAAATTCTTTTGCTGAGATTAAATCAAGTAGCTTGACTTCAAAGCCAATTTTACAAGAGATGGGATGGGATTGTCTGATAAATGGTTAAATAATAGAAAAATCTATGTATTGTATTGGTCTCTGTCCCTGGTTCCTGGCACAGAGCCCCTAAGGCCTTATAATTCCCTAAGTGAGAACAGCACTGAGCATCTTTTGTTTTACTAATTGGTATTGGTCTTTGATCTTCCTGACCCAGGGCTCCTGAAAGTCTCTTAAATTCCTAGGTGATAGGAGAGTCTTTTGTTTTAATGAGGTGACTCTGGATGGGCTCCTGGATGAGAGCTGGTCACGGAAGACCAAGCCATGATTAGAAAGTTGGAGTTTTCGGGGCGCCTGGGTGCCTCAGTGGATTAAAGCCTCTGCCTTCAGCTCTGGTCATGATCCCAGGGTGCTGGGATCGAGCCCCACGTTGGGCTCTCTGCTCCGTGGAGAGCCAGCTTCCTCCTCTCTCTCTGCCTGCCTCTGCCTACTTGTAATCTGTCTGTCAAATAAATAAATAAAATCTTTAAAAAAAAAAAAAAAGTTGGAATTTTCAACCTGCCTCCACTCTCTTGAGGAGAGAGAAAGGCTGAAAATGTATTAGTGATTGATTGTGTCTACGCAAAGAAGCCTCCATAACAATTCCCAGAGTATGTGTGTTGGGCTTGGGAGATGCAGGGAAAGTGATGTGCTCAGAGAGGGCAAGGAAGCTCCACCCTCCTTCCCACATACCTCACCCTGTGCATCTCTTCTATCTGGATGTTCATCCATATACTTTATACTTTATCATATCCTTTCATAGTAAGCCCACAATCCAGCAAATACAATGTTTTTCTGAGTTCTGTAAGCTACTCTAGCAAATTAATCAGACTCAAGGACAGGTTCTCCAATCTATAGCTGGTCAGTGAGAAGCACAGGAGACAATCTGAGCTTGCGCCCGACATCCTGAAATGCTGGGGAGGACGGTCTTGTAGGACTGAGACCGTACCCTGTGAGAGCTGATGCTAACTGTAGGCAGAGAGTATCAGAATTGGGTGGAACTTAGGAGACCCAGCTAGTGTCAGAGAATTACTTGTTGGATGTGTGGGAAACCCCCACGTAACACAGTGGCATTGGGTTGAGAACCTTTTACTTGCCCACAAGTCACAGCAGAACTAGAGGGTTTTCATTTTACACAGAGCTGAGATTGTTGAAAAATAATGATAAGCAGTTATGACTGTGCATGGCCAGGAAGAAATAATGGCCTCCATGTAAAGGGCAGGAGATGTATCGCCTACAGGTACAGTATGGAGATGAGAGATGGAAAAGCCAGGTCACCTAAGACAGGTGAACGGCAGAGCGTGGTGTGAATTGCAGTGGGACGATGGTGTCCTTGGAAGAAAAGGAAGATAGACCAAGGGAGAGGGAACAGGATATTCCTAAAATAGGAATGGCAAATGCACAATTAAGTTAGCTTTCTACCTTAAAGACTCAAATCGAGAAACAGAGATATGGAAGAATAAAAGTGTCATATCAAATCATCACTGTCAAACACTTATTCACTAGACAGGGGTTATTTTGTATGTTTAGACCTTAAATTCCTAGTCTGTCTCTCTCTCTGAGGAAAAATCAACTCAACAAAAATTTACCCATCAGTCTGCAGAGCTATTCTTTCCTTAGGTCTCAAAGGAATCCTCTCTTTCCTCCTGGGCAAGATCAATCTCTCTACCTGCGCTCTTGTCCCTACAGCCTCTGTGAATTCATGTATTCATTCGACAAACATTTATCATGTGTGTACCAGGCACACTGCTTCATGTTAGGGCTACAAAGTGATGAGAAATGGTCCCTCATCTCAATCTAGTGGGGGGACCCAGAAAGCTTTGCAATCATGGGAAATGATGAAAGAAGAGTGTGTGGGATCTGCACCATCAAGTGTCCTGTCTTATATTTTTGCTGGCTCCCTTGACAATGACCTCCTTCCCTAACCCTATGAAACACAGTTGAGTATCTCCTACTTTAAAAACAAAACAAACAAAACAAACAAAACAAAAACTCTCTCCATCTTTTAGCTAAGAACCTTTCACTTGGGAAGCCAGGCTGAGCTGCCATCTATCCATTTCTGATGATTCATTTATACACATGTCCGGGGCCTACGAGTTCTAACCGAAGCCTCTGGCCACAACTTGAATGGCACAAACAGAAGTGGAAAGTCTGCTCCAAGCTCAGAAAAATGACCAGTTGCCTCCATGGACTCATTACCACATGGGCCAGCTGCCTTTGCAGACCATCTGTTGTCTTTATGTCCCCAAAATATCTCTAACTTCTGGGACTCGAGGCTAAGAGCCAACCCCTTTCAAGAGCCGTTCCTGATCAATAGCCTTACTCTTCCATCTGACTTTCCAGCTCCTCCTGAAATAGCACACGTAGCTCTACTAATTTAGGCGTTCTAAATATACGGCGCATAACACAGACTGAGCTACAGATGGAAGGCCACGGATGGGAGGCTGCCGAGCTCACACTAGTTTTCACAAACTGACTGTGAAACATATTTTTGGGAAAGAAGGGAAAAGGGAGAGACAGGATTTAAGAAAAAAAAAAAAAGGTGCCATCGACAGTAGGGTCTTTTTGGAATAGGAGGAAGAGGTGTTTTGTTCTCTTTCCTCTCACCATTTAAAATTCCCTTTCTGCTCCCGGGAGCACTAAGAAGGTTTAAAAAGAAGTTAGAGAGTAATGTAAGAGGCCATGAGATGAGGACAGGTACTCGGTGACAGCACCACAGCAGCTGGGCAGTGGCAGTGGAAGCAGGTTCTGCCAAACCTGTCCGGGGACCATGAGGACCTAGAGCCACTACCCGTCAGAGCTAACTGATGGGGACACGTCTGCACCCACAGGGAGCTTTCTGCTGAGCTGTTCCCTACAGTGTGGGTACCCAGGATCTATTGTGAAGAAGGCAGAAATGGAACCGAGGGCACAAAGAAGCTGTATTCAAATGTCTTCCAAGAGGCTGATAATCACCTTTCCTAAAACAACCCTCACCCCTGCAGGGTGGCTGCTTCCTCCAGTCTTGGTATTTAGGGTAAAGACTGAGAAAGTGACCTACAACTTTTCTTTTCTCTTTTTCATTCTCCAGTCGGACGAAGGAAACAGGAAGTACACTCATAACACCACCCTGAAGTCTGTGTCTGTTTCAAACAACAGATTTTATCGCTTTTAGGAGGTCAAATACTAGTTTCTTTCTTAAGGATGCCAACATGATTCAAGCATTGGTACATCTTTGTGCAAAGTGTAAAACTAGCAGATGTTCAAAGAAGAATGGCTGGAAAACACAGCATCACCTCTCCTTGTATCACTCAGGCACAAAACCATAAATGCTTTGATATGGTATTTTTATCCTCTCATTTTTAAAAGATCTTATTTATTTATTTGGGAGAGAGAGAACATGAACAGGGGGAGCAGAAGGGAGAGGGAGAAGGAGACTCCTCGCTGAGCAGGGAGCCTGATATGGGGCTTGATCCCAGGACCCCGAGATCATGACTTGAGCCAAAGGCAACTGCTTAAACAACTGAGCCACCAGGCGCCCTTCAATCATTTTCCTTTCCACAGATACACAGAGAGATGTAACTTTGTAAATATTTTCACATTTAAATTTTTTAAAAAAAGATTTTATTTATTTATTTGACAGAGAGAGAGAGATCACAAGTAGGCAGAGAGGCAGGCAGAAAGAGAGGAAGGGAAGCAAGCTCTCTGCTGAGCAGAGAGCCCGATGCGGGGCTCGATCCCAGGTCCCTGGGATCATGACCTGAGCCGAAGGCAGAGGCCTAACCCACTGAGCCACCCAGGTGCCCCTATTTTCACATTTAAAATTACAGTTTTTTTCTCATGGCATAGACTGAGCCCCATTTTACTGAATAAGTGGTTTTTAGCTGTTGTGTGATATTCCACTATATAGATACAACACAATTTTATTCATCTCCTGTTGTCAGACATTTGGCTTGTTTCTATTTTTTAAGTACTACAAATACTTCTTTGATGAACATTCTTGATATAAATATTCAGGGGCATTTCTGAGAATAATTTTTCAGGAATGAAAATACTGGGCAAAGGTATGAACGTTTACAGGGTCTTGTCCAAATCACCTTACAGAATGGTTATAGCAATTTATACTTGCATTACTCTGTAAATGTTCATTTTACCCCACCCTCACCACTGCCACGTACTGTCATTTTTTAAATTATGGCAATTTGGCATGCTACTCTTGTTTTCATTTTTATCTCTAGCTCACCTTTTCATGGGTATAACAGACACTTGTATCTCTTCCTTGTGGTCTGTTCATATCTTTTGCCCATTTTTCTTTCATGATTTTCATCTGGACTTAAGTTTAAACAAGAACTTGTGTCACATTCATGTGTACCTTTAATGAAATAAAGGTCTTTTTAGACTTCACTCTTAGCATTTCATGTGTGTCTCTCTATTGTCCAATAATCTGCAAAAGGCAAGACTGATTCTGCATAAATTTGGTACATAATTGAAGGGTACAAAGACATACTTTTATATCCATACACTTTATATGAGGTCATATAGTGCTATTTTTCATGAATTCCAGTGCAATTTAGTTCGTGGGTAGAGGTTACAGAGATTAATGATTTCATTAAACATGGAAGGAAGGCCAAAGAACATTCTGTACTATTAATAAATTCTATTTGCTTATTGACCATAAACATTTTCATAATTCAAAGAGGTTCAGCCATGAACTTGAAAATGAATAACGTGTTTAAACTATAGTCTTATAGGAACATCAGTAAATAGTGAGAATCCCTTAGAAAATGCCTAGAAATGTATAGGATTTAAGTAACAGAATATTATCTACATGAGAACCATGAAGGCTCCTTTTCAGAGAAGCGCACAGCCCTCATCCTGAGATCTACCAACATACCCTGAGCTACGTCTGACGTGTGACATTCAATAAATGTTTGCTGAATAATCATCCCAGGGTGGTACACTCACTAGCCTCTTCAGGTTCCAGCACACTAGTGGCTCCTGATCTCCTGATTTGGCCTACATTTCTGGACTGTTTCTTGGCATGCAGTGGAACCCCAAACTTCTCTCTCTATCCAGCCCCTTGAATCTTGTGCCATGTACCCTGCTTGGGCCTGCCCGCCAACTAGGGCCAAGCCTTGCCTGTGTCAGGCCTGAGGCCTCTGTCTGACTTGGTTTTGCCCTAAAGGCTTTCGCGATAATGGCGTCTTCCACTTCAACACCAGCTGGAGGCCCAGCTGTGTTTTGGTCCAGCTGTTCCATCCTGCCAATCTGGCTGCTGGGCCTCCCTGCTGACAGGCACCCACCCAGTGATGGCGTCCATGCTTGAATGTTTAGCCTCCAACCAATGATGACATGTTTGGAAGACTGCTGACAAATTGGAAATTCATTATCAAGACAATCCGTTGACAGAGGTTTTTCCATATTTCTGCCTGGTGAATGAACCTTATTAAGTTAAACTAGGATTTGGGTCTTCCGTCAGCCTCTGCCCCACCTCCCCTGCCCAGTGTCTGCCCATATTTGTGTCTTGTATAAGAAGGATATAATTTAGCACTGACATACATAAGAAAGAGCTTTGACATCAATAAATACTTTAGCTGCCTTAAATCTTTTTTTGAAAAAGCTGTGGTAAAAATAAATACGTTCATAGAAACTTATTCATCAAACACTCTTAAGGAAGGTCTATGGAAAAGCCTAGGAAGCTATGATTACACCCATAGAATTGCATTCTCCTGGGCGTCCTGAGGATTCCTCCCACCTCAGCAGCCTCAGTCCAGGAACCCTCCTCGTCCCCTCAGTTTATTTTAGAGCCTTCTCATTAGTCAACCAGCCTTTGCTATGTTTTTTTTTTAGGACACAGAAAGTGTTATATTTATTTTTATTTACTTATAAGTGGCTTTATTGAAATATAGTTCACATGCCAAACAATGCACCATTTAAAGTATCCAAGTCAGGTTTTTTTACTATATTCACAGAGTTGTGCAACCACCAACACAATCTAATTTTAGAGCATTTCATCTCCCTAAAAGAGAAACCCTGTAGCTCTTAGAAGGCACTCCTCATCCCCACCCACCCAGAGTTCTAGGCAACCAATAATCTACTTTCTGTCTCCATAGATTAACCTGCTCTGGACATTTCACATAAATAGTATTATACAGTACGTCATCTTTTGCATCTGGATTCTTTCACTTAAAATGTTTTCAAGGGACATCCATGTGGTAGCATGTATCAGGACTTCATTGCATTTTGCGGAGAATACTTTACTGTCCTATGGATAATCCTATTTTATCAATCCATTCACCGATGGACATTTGGGTTGTTTCTACCACTTGGCTACTATGAATATTTGTGGACAACTTTTTGTGTGAATGTAAGTTCTCTTTTGGGCCTATAACTAGAAGTAGAATTGTTGGGTTTATAGTTACTCTATGTTTAACATTTTGAGGAACTACCAATCTATTTTCCAAACCTGCCTCTACTCTTAATCCACTCAAATATACCCTCCAAACTGCTATCACAACCCAGCCAAAGAATGAATGTACACACAATTTAAAAGCCAATAGTGCCATCTGTCCTGTGGGGTAAACTCTAAACCCTCAGTGTAGAAAAGCCTTGATAATTGACGCCCTGCCTAATTCTTCAGGGTTGACTTCTCACCACGACCTCTCCTACCACCCAGACCTATCATGCTTCTGCTTAACTCTCCAGCATTATCAGATTCCCTGAATCCACCAACCCTTACTTGCTTCCATGTTTTGAGCATGTTACTCCTAATGCCTAAAACTCTTTCCTCCCTACAGCACATACCCACCTAAACTGATTCTTACTTATCTTTCAAAACCCTATTTAAGGGCAGCCTTCCCTTTGATGACTTCTGACCATGCCAACCTATGGCTAATTTCCTCACCCCTGTATCACTTGTTTAAGGTGTGACGCTGCTGTCATCTGTGTACGTGGGTATCCCTCACACTGGGCCCTGGGCTTCTGAGGGGGCAGGGACTCTGTGCGTAACTTTGTCTATGCACAGCACTGACAATGTCTCATGCGTAGGGCATAACCAATGAATGAAAGGACCACTGAATAACCAAGTCTTTAAAAATCTCAAAGCATAAATCCACTGTCTCCCATTACCCATCTGTTCCTACATTTAACAAGCTGTGAAGTTTTAAGTAGTGCTTGACCTAATTGCCTCCTCTTGCAATTTAATTTCTTCTTGGCTCTGTTCTCTACCAGTATCTTCCCTATAAACATCTTCAGATGAAGCCATCTCTCAGAATTGCTTTTTCCATACCCATTGATAATGGAATCCAATGGAACCCTCCAAAGCTGAAAAGGTCCTTCCCTTCATCTGTGTCCTCGGTAAAAACAGGAGGCTGAGGGCAGAAGGAGAATCACGTAGGATTTAGGCAAGCATTTCCACGATGGAGACACTTTCGTTGGTGTTTACCTCTCTCCCACCTCAGCTCCTACAGGTCCTATAATGAGAGTAAAGTCATCTGGGCAGAAGGCTTAGCAGACCTTTCACACTGAAGAAGAACAAGACCGTATCTCTCTGTGGATACTGACTTCTGATCAGCAACCTCAATGGAAACAGATGGAGAAAGGAGAGACACTTCACAGACCCCTGTCTCTTGCTTACAGTCAAAATAGTCTCATCCCTGCCATCCATATGCTCCCTTTTCTTGGCTAAATCAGAGAGACTCTGACTTGCAGTGCAGGAAAAACACTGGCTGTCACTGGCAGCAATATTCACAATGGAAAGGAAATACAGGAGGTAATCTATTTACAAACCGGTTATGTTCAAGGTGTATTTGGAAGTCACTCAGAAGGCACAGAAACAATATGATCTATTGTGGTGAAGTCCTCACACCAGCTCACAGAAACCTCTTTAACCCATTATATGCCTGTGATACAGCATTTGTCGTGCTATATGAATCAACCCAAGTGTGTAACTGTGAATTCCGTTCACATTTAGATTTCAAAAGGTAGAAAAACATTTTGAATAGGACAGGTGGTGGGGGGGACTGGAAATGAGGGAACTTGAAGGCACTGCTGATGGTGGGTTAGGGCACAAGCTCGAGATCAGGAGGACAGGTGCAGGAAAGCAAGGAAGCAGAGGTGACTGCCTGGGATTAAGCCCCCAGAGAAAGGATCATGACAAGATTCAGAGGTAATGAATAGCCTCCTGGGGTTTTAAAGTCTTGGTTTATTTACTAACTGAGGGTTTGTGTATGTCTCCAGGCCTGCAGGGAGGGGAGGGGGGAACTGCAGCAAAAAGGTGGATATTTAAGTTGGGAACAAGATAATTACGTTTTCCTTTCCCTCTACTACCCTTTTAACTCCTCCAATGCGGTTGACTTAGGACTGATAACAACACTGGCATGAGGATAATAGGGATCCTAGAAGGGGAAAGGAAGACATAGATGGAAAATAATAATCCCAAATTCTGGCAATGAAGAAGATAGGGATGGCTCAACACCACCAATTTTGGGAAATGTATTTGTAAATTATAAATTGTCATAATAAGAATAATTTTACTTCATAAGATAATACAACTGAGAAAAAACCCAAGTGTTCAACATTTAATATTTAAATTCAAATAAAGAATGGAGTTATAGTACAAGATAGGGTTTTAATTAACAATGCCATTCCTTTGATTGTTGGAAAAGAGATCATGAATTTGAGGTTTTCATTCAGACTTCCAGATTTGGGATATTACCACAGCATCCTTACTCAGTAAAATCAATATAATTAAGTTCTTTTAAACTGTTGGATTGTGTATGATGGTTGAAACTACATTTGAGAGGAGATTATTGATTAATAGGGAAACAGAAGTAGACAAATAATCAGTAGCTTTTAAATTATTATTTTAAGAAGTGGTTTCACATTTCTGTGTCCACTCCAGTATATAATGAGCTTAGAGAAGCATCACTTCTTTTGACTTAGTGGACAGCAAAGTCCACAGAACAAAGAGCTTGCCTAAAATCTGAGAGGCAGTAGCCCACAGATAGAAAAGAGACCTGAGCACTCATTTATTGGGATATATGCAACTGGACACTGGTAAGAAGTAATTAACAGAATGATGGAGGCTAAGAGCAGGCTAGCAAAAAGGGAAGCTCCTCGGGTTAAAAAAAAGTAGAGAACTCTGTACTCTTTTACAGGCTTTTTCTCCAGAACTTCATTAAGTAACCAAAGAAAAATCGTAAAGCCTTGAAGTATTCATATGAAGCATAAACAAAGCACAAAGTCAGTAGAAAGATGTAATAAATATCAGAGCGGAAATAAGTCTAAAAAGCAAGAGAAAACATCAATGAAACTAAAAGCTGGTTATTCGTAATGATAAAATTAATAAATATCTAGTCAGACTCATAAAGATAAACAGATAGAAAGTCCAAATAAATAAAGTCAGAAATGAAAGAGAAGGTTACAATCGACCCCACAGAAATACAAAGGATCATGAGAGACCACCACAAACAAATTGAAATATGCCAACAAACTGAAAAACCTAGGAAAAAAATGGATAAATTCCTAGAAACACACAACCTCCCAAGACTGAATCACAAAGAAATAGAAAATCTGAATAGACCAATTACAAGTAATGAAACTGAATCAGTAATTTAAAAACTCACTAAAAACACAAGTCCAGGACCAGATGGCTTCACAAATGGATTACACCAAACATATAAAGAAGAATTAGTATCTATCCATCTCAAATTATTAAAAAAAAAAAAACAATGAAGCGGAAGGAATGCTTCCAAACTGATTTTGTGAGGCCAGCAATACTCTGATTCCAAAACCAAACAAGAACATCATTTAAAAAAAGAAAATTACAAGCCAATATCCTTGATGAACATAGATGCAAAAATCTGCAACAAAATATTAGCAAATTCAATAATACATTAAAAGGATCATACACCATGGTCAAGTGGGATTTAGTCCAGGGAAGATTCAATATCTGCAAATCAATCGACATGATATACTGCATTGAGAAAATGAAGGATAAAAATCATATGATCATCTCAACAGATGCAAAAAAAAAATCTGACAAAAATCAACATCCACTTATGAAAAATAACTTTCAGTACCAAAGTACCCATAACTTTCAGTAAAATGGGTATAAAAGGAATTATTTCTTATAAAATAAGAAAGACCATATATGACAAACCCATAGCTAACATCATACTCAATGGTAAAAAAATGGAAAGCTTTTCTTCTAAGACCAGGACAAAGACAAAGAAAACCACTCTCACCACTTTTTTCAATATCACACTGGAAGTCCTAGCAATAGCAATTAGGCAAGAAAAATTTAAAAAGGGGTAAAGAAAGAAAGATTGATTAAAGGCATCCAAATTGGAAAGGAAGAAGTAAAATTGTCACTATTTGCAGGTGACAAGATTCTTCATATAGAAAACTCTAAAGGCTCCACCAAAAAAACTATTAGAACTAATAAATGAATTCAGTAAAGTTACAGGTTACAAATTTAACATACATAAATAAGTTGCTTTCAAAGAGAGAAATTAACAGGAGGAGCTTTCAGAAAGATCAGTTGCATTTCTAGACATTAATAAGGAGCTTTCAGAAAGAGAAATTAAGAAAACAATCTCATATACAATGGCATCAAAAAGAATGAAATACTTAGGAATAAGTGTAACCAATGAGGTGAAAAACCTGTACTCTGAAAACTAGAAGACAGTGATGAAAGAAATTAAAGATGACACAAATAAATAGAAATATATCTCATATTCAGAGATTGGAAGAATTAATGTTAAAATGTCCATACTACCCAAAGAAATCTACCGATTCAATGCAATCTCCATCAAAATACCAATAGCATTTTTCACAGAACCAGAATAAATAATCCTAAAATCTGTATGGAACCATGAAAGACCCCAACCACCAAAGCAATCTTGAGAAAGAAGAACAAAGCTAGAAGCATCACAGTTCCTGACTACAAACTATACTACAATTTATAGTAATCAAAACAGTATGGTACTGGCACAAAAACAGACACATAGATCAATGAAACAGAATAGAGAACCCAGAAATAAACCTACAATTACATGGCCAATTAAACTATGACAAAGGAGACAAGAATATACCATGTGGAAAAGACAGCCTCTTCAATAAATAAATGGTGTTGGGAAAACTGGATATCTACATGCAGAAGAATGAAAGTGGACCATTATCTTATACCCTGTACAAAAATAAATTCAAAACAGGTTAAAGACCTGAATGTAAAACCTGAAACCATGAACCTCCTCGAAGAAAACATAGGCAGTAAACTCTTTGACATTAGCCTCAAGCAATAATTTTTTTGGATCAGTCTTCTCAGGTAAGTATGAGAAAAGCTACAAATGTGATGATATCAAACCAAAAATGTTTTGTACAGTGAAGGAAAACCACCAACAAAACAAAAAGGCAACCTACTAAATGGGAGAGGTTATTTGCAAATCATACATCTAATAAGAATATGCAAAATATATAAATAATTCACACAATTTACTATCAAAAAACAAAAATTCTGATTAAACAATAGGCAGAGAACCTGACAGATACTTTTCCAAAGACATAACAATAATAACTAAATAATGTTATTTAGTTATATTTATAGTTTATATTTATATTTTTATATTTATATTTATAGTTTACATATATATATAGTTTATATTTAGTAATAACTAAAATAAAATAAAGACATGCAGATGGCCATTAGGCCCATGAAAAGATTTTCAGGATGCATCAGGGAAATGCAAATTAAAACCAAAATGAGATATCGCCTCACATCTGTCAGACTGGCGATTATCAAAAAAACAAAAATAAGTGTTGGCAAGGATGACAAGAAAAGGGAACCCTGGTACTCTGCTGGTAGGAACATAAATGAGTGTAGCCACTATGGAAAACAGTATGGAGACTCCCCCCAAAATTAAAAATAGAACTGCCATCCAATCCAGCAATCCTCCTGAATTGAAGGAGATGAAATGAAGGAAATGA
Organism: Lontra canadensis; assembly: GCF_010015895.1. Classification (NCBI taxonomy): domain Eukaryota; kingdom Metazoa; phylum Chordata; class Mammalia; order Carnivora; family Mustelidae; genus Lontra; species Lontra canadensis. The sequence continues at coordinate 6,347,881 of NW_022631095.1, read as the reverse complement.
AACCACCAGTCAAAGAGGTACATACACCCCCATGTTCACAGCAACATTATTTACAAGAGCTGAGATATGGAAGCAACCTAAGTGTCTATTGGTAGGTGAATGGATAAAGAAAATCATACAAATAGATAAATATATGGAGAGAATGAAATCTTGCTGATTTTGACAATACGGATGGACCCAGAGGGTATCATGCTAAATGAAATGTCAAACAGAGAAAGGATAAATACCATGCAATTTCACTTATATGTGGAATCTGAAAAACTAGACAAACAAATAAAACAGAAATATTGATTGACATAGGAAACAAACTGTTGGTTCCCAGAAGACAGAGGGTAGCAAAACAGATGAAGGGGATTAAGAGTTATAAACTTCCAATTATAAAGTAAATAAATCACAGGGATGTAACACACAGAATAGAGAATACAGACAATAATATTGTAATAACTTGTATGGTGACAGTTGGGGCTCATTTTGTAATGTATGTGCACCTGAAACTAATAGGATATTGTATGTCAATTACACTTCAATTTTAAAAAAGAAAAAGAAAATACCTATGTGGTTCGGGCCAGGGGAGAGGACAGCAGCCATGTGCGAGAGGGCAAGAAATCCTTCCTGTTCCAGTCTCCCCTGCCTCCTCTCCCAGGAACAAAAAGCTTAGGCAAAGAACATTCTTACCCTCAAGGAACTGGTGAAACTCACTGCAACTAGGGGAAGGGAGAAGTACAAAAGCCTTATTGCTGGAGGCAGATCAGAACACCACGAGACCTAGTGACACAGTGGACCACCAGGGACTTCCCCACTCTCCTGCAGGGTGAAGCCTACAGGCCTGAATAACAAGTAACAGAATTTCTGAGAGGGACAGGAGAGAAGTACCAGAAGACTTTCTCTGAGGCGAGAAGGGAAGGCCTAAATTGTGGGGCTGGGCAGAGGAAGAAACCTCCACTCTAAACATAAGGAATTTGAAGACTGTGGTGCTCTGAGGGTAACCATAGCAACAACAAACCTCAAACCCAGCCCCACTGCTGACTAGATGAACTCCCCCTACACACACACACACACACACAAGACCTAGGAGAAGAAGGTGTGCCATCTCCAGGGATAACCACCACTTCAGTCTCTATGAGCCACACAAGATGTCTGGCTTTCAACAAAAATTATGGAAAAAATCCAAGACACAAAGTGATCATCAGAACCAGACTCAGATAGGACAGGGATGCTGGAATCCTCTGACGAGGAATTTAAAATAGCTATGACCAATATGTTAAAGGCTCTAGCAGAAAAAGTGGACAACATGGGCAATCAGGTCATTTCAGCAGGGAGATGGAAGCTCTAAGAATCAAATGGAAATGTAGAAATTTAAAAATACAGTAATAGAGATAAAGAATGCTCGGGATGGTGGTCTCATGAGTAACCCTCTCTCTGCTGAGGGAAGAGTCAGTTAACTGGAGGTAGGTCACTAAAAGTTACCCAGACTGAAACACAAAGAGTATAAAAGTGAAAACAAAGGAACAGAACATCCAAGAGCTGTGAGACAATGTCAAGCAGTGGGACATACACATAACTGGAAATCCAGAAGAGAGAAGACATATTTGAAGAAATATCTGAAGAACTACTGGCTCAGAATTTCCCAAAATGAATGACAGACACCAAACCACAGATCTAAGAAACTCAGAGAACACCAAGTAGGAGAAATACAAAAACAAAACAAAACCCAGGGATAATTTAGCTAATAGTTCTGTACCAATGTTATCTTCCTCGTTCTGATAATTGTACCATGGTTGTATAAGATGTTGACATTAGGGGAAGCTGGGGAAAGGGTATTTAGTGGAACCCTGTGCTATTTTTGCAACTCTCTGGTAATTCTAAAATATTTCAAAATAAAAGGTTTTGAAAATGGCTTTACTGTCAGGTACTACACTGAGAATGTACTTGTAATGCCTAGAACAGAATGTTTATTTAGCTTTTGTTTTGATTTTACTAATTTATTTTAAAAATTGGGGGAGGATAACATCCCTTTTCTTACTGAAGTATAATAGACAAGAAATGTTATTTTAGTTTCAGGTGTACATCATAGTGATTCGACGAGTCTATACGTTACCCTATCCTCACAAGTGTGGCTCCCATCTGTCACCATACAATGCTATTAAAATAGCATTGATGATATACCCTATGCCATACCTTTATTTCCCAGGACTTACTCATTCCATAACTGGAAGCCTGTACCTCCCACTCCCCTTTACTGATATCCCCGCCACTATGCCCCCCGACCCGAAACACACACACGCCAACCTCCCCTCTGGCAAGCACCAGTTTCTTTGAACTTGGAATTTAAATCAGATTTGTGGTCTGTCCAAGGAACCCAAGTAATATTTACAGTATTACTTCTATGGAAAATATCCTCTAATCCAAACACCTAATTTACAATGGAACTTCAAGAGGAGAGTAGATTTGTAAGGTGATGATTTTTTTTTAAAGATTTTATTTACTTATTTGAGACAGAGAGAAAGAGAGATTGAGAGAACGAGTGGGAGGAGGGGCAGAGGAAGAAGCAGACTCCCTGCAGAGCAGGAAGCAGGATGGGGAACCCTGGGATCATGCCCCGAGCAGAAGGCAGATGCTTAACGGAGTGAGCCACCCAGGTGCCCTACGTACCTAGGATTTTAAATACACATGTATTCCAAAAGGTTTAAAGCAATTTCTTTGATACATACTAATTGTGAAGTGTCTACAACTAGAAGGAAGCTGAAAGCTGAATGGGGCGTGGTTCCGGCCCTCCAGGGGTTCACTGCACATAAGGGGAAAAAGAGTCAGGAGGCCAGGTCTACCTCCCCATACCCTCACCGTGCATGCAGGGAGGGGATGGGGGTGGATCTGGTGGAGTCAGACTTTTAGGCTCCTGCAGCTGGCTCTCTAACAGAAAGACTGCTCTGGCAGCTGCAACCGTTGCTAGAAGTTGCCAGTGAAGATGGGCTGAGTCTAAAGGAAGAGCTATAAAACCGGATGGAGAGGGCACATGCGGGATGCCACCTGGGCAGAATGAGCAGAACTTCAGCCGAAAGAATGAGAACAGGTTTCAGAGAAGAACATCTTACGGGATGGGGGACACTGGGCGGAGAGGTTGGGAACCCGGGTCTTTCTGGCGAAGGAACAGGAACAGGGAAGCTGTGTCAGGGCAGGCGCAAGAGAATGAGGATCCAGGGGCAGGGTGAGAAGGGCAGGAGGGAGCAGGAGGAAGTGAAGTTGAAAAGATAAGCTGGGATCCGATCGTGGAGTCCTCCAAGACTACCTAGGTAAGGCAATATGTGCTGGAGAGAGTAATAAAAAGGCAAAAGGCGCCTGGGTGGCTCAGTCAATTTAAGTGTCCCACCCTTGATTTCAGCTCAGGTCATGATCTGGGGGACCCGGGATCAAGCCCCGTGTCAGGCTCCCGGCTCTGCAGGGACTATGCTGGAGATTCTCTCTCCTTCCCCCAACCCCCGCACCTCCCCCTGTTCACTTACTCTCTTTCTCTCTCTCAAATAAATAATCTTAAAAAAATAAAAAATAAAAAGTAAACCCTGTGTTTTAAAGAACAGACAAGCATGTCGCTACAGCTCAACAGCTTTCACCTAGCTGTTTTGAATTGAATATTCACTCCTCTCTCAAACCCTTTTCCATAAAGCTGTAATGATTCTGAGAAGAAACGCATGTCTGAGCAGTTTAAATAAAGCTTTTTGTGCTAAAGTCTCCTAGACTCTGTCAGTTCTGCCCTCAGCTGGGTGAAGGATTTGTCTTTGGCAGCTTCTGCCTGGGTCTCCGTCTGCTTGTCTCCCCCAGGAGCTCATGTTTTTCCTCTCTTCCTGTTAAAACTTCTTCCCAATCTTATGGAACTCACTAGTGTAGGGCCTCCCCACAAGGGTATCTGCACACCTTTGGACGTGTTTTTAAAAAGGTGTCCCCACCTCATTCCGGGACCTAAGGCGGGTGTGCGTTGGGTCAGAGACCATCAGCGGTGAGACGTGGCACGGTGGCGAGCCAAGACAGGAAGCGCTGGATTCTTGGCCCTGACACCCACCAGAGGGGTGACCTTGTTGTGAGATAGAGATAATGAGCATGTCTACCTGTCTGGTGGAAGAGGGTATTAAATAAACCAATGTGTGCGAACTGTCAGAAATAGTGCCCAGCGCACAGACGGAAGAACAGCTGGGATAAGCCATGGCAATCCCCATCTCTGAACACAGGACCTCCAAGACATTGAATTGTTTGAGCACTTGGGAACCACTGCAAGCAGAAGGAGGAGGAGGGCTCTTTGAGACCCAAGAGCTGAGCCCACTGCCTCCTGGGAGGGACCGACCTCCTAACTCCAGATCCAGATGATCCTTGCTGAGCTAAACTCCTAGGCTCAGCCCTCAGGGCTCTTGCGAAGTCCACTCCTAGCGATTCTCAGATCCTGCACGCTGACCAGGCTGGTCTCCATGCTAAGCCTATACCCCAATCCTACTCTGGAGGCAGTCGGCTTTCCAGTACCCCTGTCCTTGCTGCCTCTTTCCCTTCTCAGCTTTAGAGACCAGCTCAGGTCCAGCCTCCTCTGACATCTTCCCTGACCATCTGGCTTGCACCCAGCCACCAATTCCAAAGCCCACAGCACGAAAAGTACCCCCCACTGAACCCTCAGTCACCCAGAGCTGTGTCTGCCCATGTACATAATCAGGTCCTTCAAGCCTGAGACCTAGCACTAGCCTCCTTTCCCAACCCCCAAAACAGGTGGGCACATCCTACACAAATAACAGGGCTCCTGTCCATGCATGTTGATTATGCCTTGGTGCAAGACCTCACCCATGACTCTAACAGGGGATAAACTAGAGGTCTGGTTAAAAAACAACAACAAACAAACAACAAAAACTACAGATCCTTTCTGCAAACACTGCTTCCTTCCCGAAGGGGCTGAGCAGGCCGAAGTCTGAGCAATAGCCGTGGCCACACATTCCTGTGAAAGGGCTCCAGCCTGGGTCTCCCCGTCCCCGTCACCCCCCACATCCTTCCACGTTGTGTGAGGCCCCTATTTAGACCCTCTCGTCACTGAGCCTTCGCACCCTGCTAGCACACCTGCTAAAGCCAAGTCGTCCATCCTAGACATCCCCCACTTTCACAAGTGCCCTTGTAGCCTGTTCTTAACAGGAAACAAGGCAGGAGAACAGTGACAACCTCAATTTTTGAAAAAATCCCCTGGGAACAAAACTGCTTTGCACGAGCACAATGAAAATACACCAAAAAGGCAGACTTGCCAGCTTCTGCAGTGCTGTGACAAAATACCCTGTACCCACAGGATGTATGTCAAACACAGGTTCCATTAGTCTCGGCACACCGAAGGTCGACTGGGCTGACCCTCAGCAAAGGCGCCGGACTGCACAGCTCACCCCCTCATTCCGCCGCCCTCCCCCTTCACCTTTCCCTCCTGTCCTCTCAGCTTTGGAGGTGGACTTACTATCTAGTTTGTAGGTCTCCACGCCAAATGAAAATGTAAGGTCCCCCATTTCAAAATTATTGAGAATTTCAAAATATTCTATGACAGCAGAGCATTCACTCTACGTTGGGGGTCTCCCACTGGCCCTGGTGGAGAGCTGGACTCCTGCTCACCAGCTGAGGTCTAGACTGGGACACCTTCTCTCCCACCATCAACGCAGGGAGAATTCCCTCTTCAAAGGGTAGCCTCAAACCATTTATGTGCACTTGAGCCTTTTATCTCTGATTTCAGAATAAAAAACATTTCTCCCTCCTTAAAGGACCTTAAAGCATCAGCAAACAAAGGCGGAGATCTGAGGTAGGAAGTGGGATAGAAGGAACAGGGTGAGTGACAGAGGAACCCAATATTCGGCAGGCCTACTCAGAACTTAGAAGGGAGCCAACAAGGTCACTCCAGCGCACAGTAGGGTGAGACGTGGTCATAAGCTCTAACACCCTCACTGCCCTGGAGATGCTGGCCGAGAACCAAGGCCCAACTCACAACCTAAAGTCCTTCTGCTGTCCCACCTGCCAGCCCCTCTCCCCACACCCCCAAACAGGTCAGAGCCACCCACTGTGCAGAACCCCCCTCCCACTCCCACCCCAGCTCTCCCCTATTTCTGCACCAAGATCCCCAGAAGTGGCCAGAAATGCATCCAAATGCCTTGCGCTTTTCAAGCCCCCAGTCACAAAGTTGCTGGCAAAGAAGCATATCATTGACATGCGTGCTGAGGAAAGAACCCACTTCCTATCCTCACGGCCCCAAGCCCCTTGCTCTCCAAGTACCCAGGACCTGGAAATGGATTTGTCTTGTCAAAAACAGTGTTAGCAAAGGGGTCACAGGACATCCCTTAGAGGTTATAGTGAGACACAAACAATGGAAGTCTAAAACTCAGTCTTCACTCCTTGCCTTAGTTTTCTCTCCCAGAAAGCACAAGGTGCTGGTCATTGAGCATAGGTCAGGAATTACGGTAGAAGAGCTACTAAGGTCATATAACGATTTCTATGCCTCTAGCTTTAAATGCATCTCAGGGTGCCCTCAAGACCTTCACTTTCTTGTGGATCATAGCTTGGGTCCACCCCCACCCCCAAACCAACTCTGTTAGTATCTGACCCATTCTGGCCACCGCTAAGGTGCAGAAGCTGGAGGAGGGCGGCAGAGAAGCAACCCCACCACGGAGACAGGAGACACAAATGCCTCATGTAGATTCATGTTCTCGGATACTTGGATAGTAAAAGAGGAATGATTTGGAAGGCGAAATTGTCTCATGGAACCACGTCAAATTTATGTCCAAGAGTCTACTGAAAAATAGGAAACCAAAGCCAAAAGTTATGCCACTTGGAGGTAAATACTGAAGGAAGAGCTAAACCACAAACACAAAGATTTTCTGTTCACTTGAGGAGATAAACATTTAGGCATCCTACAGTACAGGATTTGATCCCATTTTTCTACTTTAACTTCTTTTCCCAGATAGCTGGGAAAAAGAAAAAAGAAAAAAATCGTGCTCTTATGTAAGAAGCCAAAGCAAAAATCGATGCCAACAAAACATCGAGGGAAGGGAGGAGGGAGGCTTGTGCCGTTCCCTCTGTCTTAGAAACAGAAAATAACTACATCAGTATAGATAATAGATCGTCATCGATGTGGTGTTCTCCCTCTGCAAGCTTCATGCCACCCGAGGAAGTGGCCATAGTCAGTCCACACGTGATAATCTACCAGAATTTCTCCTTTTTATAGAGGAAGATCCCAAAGGGTTGGTGGCATGTCCTGGTCACCCAGAAGAACAGGTGGCAGAGTACCCTTCCGGGATGGCTCCTTGGCAAAGATAAGAAGAAAAGACGCTGAAGCTGTGCTTTGCTTTTTGCAGAGGGTTGAGGGGTGGGGGATAGGGCCTCGGAGGACATTAAGTCAAGCCTCTGAGGACAGATGAGGTAACCGAGTCTCCATGGGGCTTCAGGGTCTTGGTCAGAGTCACACAGCTCCCTGTGCTCATGTCGTCATGCCACGTGCCTCACAGTCAGCTTTAAGCTTTGTGGAACTATTATCACCTGGAAGCATTCCATGTGTTTTCATTATTATTTCTTGAAACACAAAGAATCCCCATACTCGCTCCAGGTTCAGCCAATCAGCTGCCATTCCAGGAAAACAGCTGACTAGACTTTCACCAACCTGGGAGAAGTGTGCGGCTGGGTCTGCCTGCCACCAGAGGCTGTGGGCCGCACACAGAAGCAGCCCGGGGTAGCCAGGAGAGCAGCGTCTCTGACAGAAAACCAGTCACCTTTCTGAGCAAAGGAACGCAGGCACCAAAGGCCTGTGTCACTGCTGAGTGAGGACAACAGGCCTGGTGTAAGATACTCTACGCAGGAAAGCAGACAGATTTCAAACATGAATGCAGATGAAAAAAATCACAAGGGCAGACATTCCAAATTGCAGGCTTTGATTTGTAATCAAGTTCTTCTGAAATCGCTTTGTGCGGGGGCAATTCCCATAGCATATCCAGCGTGAGTGGTAGCCAGGATTCGTTTTTCAAGGATGTTTAATGGCCTTCCCTGCGGGTCAGCTATTAAGATACTCTACGTGGAAAGGTTTCATAAACTCCGAAGCGCAATAAAATGGGATGAAGCAGCGTCATGTTTCGAGCTCCCCTAAGTGCTGACCATGTGCTTGCAGTTGCGAGCCGCCGATGTGCTGGGAATCTTTAATACCTCATATACATGAGGAACAACAACAACAACAACAAATCTCGACAACCAAAAGTTTGATCTTGTAAAAGATTTCTTTGCCTGGCTTGAAGCATATGAAAAATAATTCTCTACCAAAATTGTACGAGGTATGGTTCAACATATAAAGTGGAAAAAAATTGTAAGATGGGGAAGTGTCCGAAGAGAAGTGGCATAAATGATGGCAAGTGCTTTTTGATAGGACTAAACAGAGCCCGTCTGGCCTGTAGGCTGATGACACGACGGTTACATAACCGAAGTTGGGAGCAGGGTGACAAGGATGCGGCCACACGTCTGGGAAGTTGAAGTAGATTCTCTCCAGAAAGAGGGGGAAGAGCTGGCTGCCCTCGAACATTATTTCCACTCCCAAATTATTAGTTGATTTTTGCCCCGGTAACAAGGGAAATGCCAGTAAGAGGATACTAACGCATCTTCCAAGGAATGAGACGAGGCCACTTCCAAAATTAGACACAAACACAAACTAATAGTTTCTGTGCCCATGAAAGAAGCTGAGCTGTTCATCTCGCTAGTGTTCATGCCATCTGGCAGCCTGTACAATGTAACGTAGTGGTTAAGGATGTGGACTCTGGAATCAGACTTCACAGGTTCAAATCCTGGCTCTGTCACTCGCTAAATGAGCAACCTTAGGTCATTTATGCCATTAACTTGAACCTCAGTTTCCTCATCCTCCTAATGGGGTCATTAAGGAGGAAAAGGGATTCAGTAGGTATACAGTTCCTCCAACAGTGTCTGGCAGATGATGAGTGCCGCAGACCACATGTTGGCAACCGCTCTGGTGTTCGTGGGCTGATAACCAGGCCTGACCTAGGAGAAGGGCCCAGGGAGGAGATTTGTTAAAACTGCCTATCAACCTCCACTGAAGTTTCAATGGTTTTTATGTTTGGTTTACTTTTCTTTCTTTCTTTCTTTTTTAATGAAAGCAAGAACTTCTGCCTTCTCCTACCAGGGAGCAATGAACCTGACCCCTCAATAAGTGTGATTTTCATGAGGATGTAAGTAGAACGGATATTTCTGATTAAGAAGACTCCATGCCATATACCCTTGCAGTCGCTCCCATAACACTTTCTACCCACCACGCCCAAAGGCCAGCTGCCAGCCTGCTGCGGCGTGGACTGGCCAGGGCGCCTGGACCCTGGTGCCTCCCCACCCCCATTCTCACAGTCGCCAACCTTCTATGAAATCCGAGGCCGAGTAGGGGCGCCGATTCGGGCTGCCCTCCGCAGGGCTGTTCAGGGTCTCCAGGGCCGACTCCACGGCTTCCACCAGCTCATCCCGCTTGTCCTTCCTCACGGGCTTCTCCTCGGGGTGCCGAGTCAGGCCGGTCTCCAGCTGGTACACTTTCTGCAGCGTGAAGCTGTCGAAAGGCACGGCGGCGTACTCCGTGGCCAGCTTGACGCCGGCGTGCACCTCCGCCCTATCCACCTGCGAGCGCAGGAAGGCCAGCAGGTCCACCTGGGTTTTCTCGGGGGGCCCCGGCTCCAGCCGCAGGCCCGCCGCGTCGCTGGGGTGAGACTGCGCGCTCCTGAGCCGCTCGCCGCGCTCCTGCAGCTCCTGCTTGAGCTGCGCGACCTGCCGCTTGAGGCTGCTGATGTAGTGGCGGTGCTGCTCCTCCCGCTCCTGCAGGGCCGCCTGGTACCCCTCCTTCCCCGTGGGGCCGTTGGCCCGGGGCAGCCCCAGCCGCTCCTCGTCCCCCTTCGGGGTGCAGGCCAGCATGTAGAGCACAGACACGGCACAAGAGAGCAGCACGAGCAAAACCACCATGCGAGAGACCCACGCCAGCAGCCCCCGGCGAAGCATCGTCACTCAGGAATCAGCCATGCGGCCGCAGCCGGCCACATTCCAGAAGGCCAGGGCCCCGCGGAAGGGCGTCCCTGGACTAGACCGTAGGGAGCACGCGTCTGGGGCCCCCCAGGCTGCTTTCATCCATTTCTCTCTACAGTGTGTCTGGTCCCTTGAGGTCGACCACCACGGGGAGCACTTTTCCTGCTTGGAAAGGATGACCTTGTAGGCAGAAGCAGCCGGTCCGCTGAAACCTGCAGGCGGCCACCTTCATTCCCATCATAGCCTTCCAGAGGTGCAGCAGACCACAAGAAGGGACCTGGGAAGACACCAAACGGCAATTACACTTAATCAAGACAGTAACACCCTTACGTTTATCGTGGCAACAGATATTCAATAGGCCTCCCGGGAGGCTTACAGAAATGTTTTTGACAGGGGATTAAATACTGTTACCCGTTTCTAAATCAGGACACCACATGTATGTGCAGGGCTGTGCACATAAAAAACAAAGGATACAGGAAAAAGAGTCAAACGAAAGATGGCAAAATGGGAGTTTCCTCTGCAAGCATTAATGGTGACTTTCCGGCTTCTCTACATCCTTCTCTATCTTATAAATTTTCCACAATGGCACATATTATTTTGATGGTTAGAAGGGAAAAAGCAAAACCTTAAGGAAGCTGACGCTGCAGGCAGGGACTTCTCCAGCCAGGCCCACCCAGCAGCGAGGGATGCAAAAGCGGAGGCTTATGTGAGCTCACCTGTGTGCCCTCACTGAGGGCAGGGCTGGGACCTGACTCAGAATGGTCTTCAAACTTTCTAATGAGGCAGGGGGGAAGCCCCTGGAGCTTCAAATAGGCAAATAACACACGTGGACGATAACATAATCAGATGGAGTCCAGAGGCAGTTGGAACTTGCAGACCGGGGATGATGAGTTTACCACAGAAAGGGATGGGGTTGGGAGAACGGAGACCAGAAATACTTGTCTTGTCAGGACTCCAATCCCAGGCATGTCTCTGTCTTCTGGGTCCTGCCTGATCATCAGGAATACCCAGACGGATCGCAGAGCCTTTCATTCAAACTCCAAACCCCTTGTCACACACGAGAAGCCAACCTAACCCGCCTTCTTCATTTGCCCCAGGCTCCTTCCTCCCTCCTCCACCCATCACGGACACCTCAGAGCACGCTCCTTCAATGTCCTCCCTTCCCCCTTACTCCCTTTCCTTGTCTCCCCCTACCCTTCTGAGCCAGAAAACCCAAAGAATTAACGATAAATAGAAAACAGAGCAAACAAAATTTCTTGCTTAGGGAGATTTTTTATAAAATCTTCCTGGGTACATCTTTTTTATATAACTTCTCTTAAAAGCAAGCTCCCTGAGGGTACTATGTCCTGACCATTTTATTAAAATTTGACATTTTAAATAATTCCCACAATAACCAAATTGTTCTTTCCAGAGTCTTCATCCAACCCAGAAAATCCAGATTCTGGGCCAATAATCATCTCACTTACTGGTGGGCTGCTGTCTCATTTACTGACTGGAAGGAGGACTCCTGTCAATTAGCAACTTCAGGACCCCTGGGAGAAGAAAGAGGTGCTCCTTCTAGCATTCTCTCTATGTTGAAAATATAGTCAACAATAATGGGCTCATTGACTTTATCTGATATGCACCTTTTATGTCTAAAGCATACAGAGATCCTCTTCCATTATCCTGGTGATGTGCCTCTTACAGATACCATTACCAAAATAGTTTATTTCTCAATTTTCCTTAAAAATTCAATTCCAATATTCCCCTTAGCCCAAGGATCTCTCTGCTATAATTTAGAACAATACATAGTTATTAGTGCTAAGTTTAAAGTGCATGTTTAGCTCTGGAAGCCCGTTCTGTCTGATGAAAATCTTGGGATTTGTGTAATTACTATAATTCTGTGATTAAAAACATCTCACTTTGGTATTCAGGCACCTTGCTGTTTTTAATGAAATCTCTCAGATGAACTCATTATATCCAAGTATTAAATTACCAGTGAAAACATGTTATCACTTTATTCTACCATTTTAAAGACTTTTACTTTAAATGGGTTGTCATTAAAGACAAAATAAGCAAATCAAAAACAAAAATGGAACATTCAACATTACTTATTGTGCCACAGAAATAAGGGGTGTGATCTAACAGATTTTGTTTAATGGAATAATTGTTACATTTGCATAATAAATTGAAATCATGTTGTTTAATGAAGCAATATATTAAAGCTATGGATGGCTAAAGAAATTTAAAACTGTAATTATTTTGTTCTGTTCCATAAGTCTCTTCAACATCTCATCCAGCTTTTGCAATTCACTAGTATAAATTTCAAAGTTACTTGATATTCCATTCTTCGGGATGTAAAAGGAGAAAAAAACAGATCTTAGGAAGAAATGACTCTTTACCAGAACTAAGAAAAAGCCGTAAAAATTACAACCAAAGAGGCAATGAAGGACTTCTCCTTTTACATGTCAGGAGCAGATACATTCTTTGACAGACAGAATGCTTTCTAACTGTTCTAGCAATCTCCTCCGTAATCAAAACAGTAAAAACTGGCTAAACTGTGGAGGCTAGGAATATCTGCTTCCTAAAGGCAGGAGGCCTGTCCTTTAGCTTCTTGCTTCTATGGAGACTTTAGGGTTTCCACGTGGCAGCACAGAACATCATTCTTAAGAGCACCTGCCACTTAACCAGCTCTTCCACACACAGGAAAGAACACCTCAAGGAGATGTAACCAGACCAAACATGGAGCGAAACCTGTAGGTAAACGAGACCAAGCGCAGGGATAACAGACACCGTGCAGTCTCCCCCTCTCTCTACAGAGGTGCTGGGAGAAGTAAGAGTTAACATGTATCATGTGTTCATAGTCTTACAGAAGGAAAGCACCATGTAATTACCAAGGACTACTACAAGTTAGAGGTGACAGTGAAAATATAGCTTTATGTGCTCAGAGCAGCATAGTGCTACTATTTTAAAAACGTAGAAAAGACACCCAGATTTTAGACTAGTTCAGTCTTTGGGGGTGGCTGGGAACGGGGAGGCGTAGAGAGCAAGCTCGGAGGCCTGTCAATAACCAATTTTAGAACCTTTGGGAGAAGAGAGATGCATATTCCTATTTTTTTTAATTATAGAAAATCCTTGTGTTCCTCAGATTTCTTGGCACTTTCAATTTAATTTTTTTAATTTCTTTTAAGATTTTATTCTCTTAGGTAATCTCTACACCCAACGTGGGCTTCAAACTCACACCCCAACATCCAGAGTCATGTGCTCTACCAACTGAGCCAACCAGGCGCCCCTCTTGCCACTTACTTTCTAAATGTCCATCCTTATTAATTGCTCTCCTGTCTACTAAATACTTTCCTGTCCCTGGCCCAACCTCCCAAGGATGGTTCTGTGACACATCTTGCCCCAAACACTGGATTGATTGATTAGAGTGGAGGGACTATCCAAGCAAAATGGTTCTGTTGCCATTCTTGCTATCTCTGAACAACAAAACCACAGGGTAAAGGCCTTTTCATAGTCTATAAAGGCAAGACAGTGCTGAAGAGCAATGCTTTCTAGTACCTACCCACCCAGGTTTGAGCCCATGTAAAGCAATGTTATTCTCCAAAATCTCAGAATGGAAAAGCATTCTCAGTGCAGACTGGCATCAATGGGCCAGAATAACCCTAAGAACATCTTCCCTAGGGTATCTAGATAGGGGGTTGTTTAAGGAATCTGTAGCAATTTCTGAACACATAAGGCAGAAACTCTGAAAGACACAGTGGGCCTCTGCCAAAGGGTCCAGCAATGGATGGGTTTCTCAGATGCTAGGTGGAAGTTGTCTGACAGCTTGGACATCCTGCTGGGCTCGGGGAGCATCCAGAACACCATGCAGATCTCCAAATGACCGAGCAGGGACCCAACAGTGGGCCAGAAGCACAGTCACCTCCATCTAGGATACCATTATCACACTCAAAACAAATAGTTACCAAGCACACTATGTCGAGTGCGCTCCTGTAAGAAGTTACAGGAGAAGACAAACCAAGCACAAACTCCAGTATCAGCACGTTTATAAGCTTATAGAGTGCGTAAGGCCATCTCAAATGACAGTAATAGAAGCCCTCTACAAGCAAACACCATTAAAACAGACACAAAATGTTAATGCTTATCAAATGTACATGGAAAGCAGGGGTGTTGAGAAGTATAAATGAATACATTTTAAAATGTCAAAGGTTAAAATAAATGGTAGGAATTAACATTAGTTACAATAAGATAGATGAGTGGCTATGGGCATCATTTCATCTTAGAGTGGAAGATCTTAGAGGATAAAACCAAGACAAGCCCAAGTCTGGTTCAGAGTCCAACATTTTACCCCAAATGGGGACAGTGCAAGTTAGAAGTTCTATGATTAGGACAAAAGTACCTATTCTGAGAAATAGAAGGATGGGTGTAGGCACTTCACTCTACAGATCCCAGGGAACATTCTGGTCACAAAATCTGTGTACCATAAGAGAGGCCTGCCAAGATGTGTCTATTAATGGCCACAAGATCCTCATAAATCGCCAAGGATTCTAGACAAGTCCCACAGAAGCAGTGTTGTCAGGATCAGCAGTGGGCAGAAAGACTGGCTTCACCTCAAGACCAGGTCTGGCAGCTCTACATGTCACAATGACAGGCCTTGTGAGTGATAAAGGAAACCATTCAAGGAGTGGCAGTGAATTCTATAAGGCATCTCCACCCTGTGTGCAGGCACAGCCAAGAGGGTTGATGGGGGGAAAATAAGCAGGGTCTCCCGGGCCAGGAAGTGGTAGACCAAAGCCCCAGGATAGCCATGAGAGTCTGATCCACCCTGGCCCACACAGTCAGCTCTTGGATGGCCAGGCTACAAGTAACCTTCAGTCAAATGATTAGCTGTACTAACAGAACATAAATGGAGGTTCTATCTCTTGGATAAATATATCATCCTGGATGTGCATGGAAAAGGCATCATGCAAAGATTCTTATTCAAAAAGCTTCCAAATGCTCTCAAAAATGTATATGTGCTATAAATGTATGCAACACGGCAACCTTTACTCGAGCACGTGGCTCCCTTTAGAATTCCTTCCACCTGGGGCTGACTCTCCATGCAGCCTATGGTAGCGGGCTTCCATCCTGACCCTCAGCATCGTCGCCCGTGGGCTTTCATCCCACCGTGTGTTCACCTCCCACACTGTCCTGGGGATCTGAGGTGAGTGGCCAGTAACATAGGCAGAAGTGGAGCACAATTCTGCAAAATTCAACAGAAAACAGCTAAAAGCCATTATGAGCGCTGGAAAAGCCCGAAGCTCACAGTGCCTACTCCCAGTGCATTCTGTTTACAGACTTGCCTAAGTTTTTCCCATCTGCCTTCTCCTAAAAGAAATGAGCATGTACAACCAATTCCTGCAACTGCTTTGTCAAGTCCCTAATCATCAGCCCCTTGTTCACAGTTCGTGGAGGGTTGAGGCACTTGCAAAGAAGGGAAAATGGCCCGAAAAGGAGCACAAGAACTCATAATCTCCCTAAACCACATCCACCTGGAAGTGTGCAAGCAGGGGTTCCCAGGAGTCACAGTGCTGTCTGGACATGGGTTTCCTTTCCCCCATGAATCTTTAATCAGCGTCGACTCTTGTGCCAAATGCTTTATCCTCAGCCATGACCCTGAAAGCAAGTGAAGAGCTAAAGCAAGGAGGCCAGAGGGTCAGTATCATTGCCCAAAAATGGAAAGGGGCTGCAGCCGAGTCCCAGATGGGGACAGGGCTTCCAAGCGACGTCAACAGTCCAACACTCAGAGCAGCATCCGACTGGCCATGAGGAGTCTGAAGCATTCCTCCCTGACCTCGTCCAGCCCCGACACCAGCTACCTGGGCTGGGCCCGAGGCTCTGCCCGCACACAGACAGGGATCTACGTGGGCCGTGGCCTCTGGCATGCAGCAGTTCTGCCGCTTTCTTCCTCTGACCTTGGCCCTCAGGATCAGCCATCTCCAAACTTATCAAAATGAAGGCACACTCCAGGTGATAAGTAACTTCTGACCTATAGATGATAGAGAAGGATGCAAATCTACTCATTTATAAGTTATATACACGTTGTATAGTATTGCTGTGTTCTGTGTTCACAAAACAGCACTCTTAAAATAATGCAGTAGAACATTTGTTTTGTTTTCTCACCCTGATGAACCTTCCTGGGCACTCCCAGGGACCTTACTTCAGGGTGTTACTGACCTCCTGATCATGTTTCGTTTCCATGGCCCCCAGTCAATAGCGAATTCCACGGCCCAGGGCGCCTGCCTTGCTGTCCCCTTCTCAGAGAGACTTTCCTGCCTCTGGACCACACTGGCTGCATCCCAGGGTGTGCAACGCCTGCCGCCAGGCCACGAGCCCAGACCACTGCCAGGCACACACTCCCCTGCCTTCCTAGAGGACTCAGACTCTCGGCCGGTCTGTTCTGTGAGGTTCTCCCTATAAGCTGGCTCTGAGAGCAGGTTCTCCAGGGACCAGCAAGGAGCGGCCCAGAGGAATGGGGCTGATGACCTCTGTCGACAACTTTGTGAGAGGTACACTTCCATCCCCTCGACTCCACAGTGGTCTCCTGAGAGAATCATTCTGATTCCATTTTCCCTACTTCAAAGCAGGAAAAAACAAATGTGGTAGAAGAAATTAGGGTCTGCTCGTCAGAAAGTGAAGGTACAGAGTTTAATCACAACCACACACGCCCCCAAATCAGGAAACAGGTCTAAACCATTTTTGTTCTTCTCTCTTGTTTTGATTTTGGTTTTTAATTTGCTGGTGAAACTTCAAAGGGAAGAACTGATGGGGGGGGGTTCCCTGAGGGTGCATACATTTACTACTCGCCCTGTACCTTCCCCCTACCTGTTTCAAGAAGGATCCTACGGGGTCAGTGAGGACAAGGGGCCACTGCGGAGCCCACAGAGTGAAAAGAGAGAAGGGTCCTAGCACAAGAAGGCATTACTCAGGGGACTAAGAATAAGTCTAATAAGGAACCTTATCCCAGCAGGAAGCTGTCTGTGCACATATGCAGGGCTGAGTCAGCTGCCGAAACACCACAGACAGATTTGCCTGGGTCTCCGTCTCCCCCCTCAGTCCCACGGGGCTCTCTGTAGCTGGTGGAGCTGCCCAGCCCCACAAAATGCGAACCCCAGGAAATCAGGCTTCCAACACCCTTCAGTGCTCATAATTACAGCCACTTACTGAGCATTTATTTTGGGCCAGACATCACACTAAGCACTTTATAAACATTTTCTCATTTAATCCTTAAAACAATCTTATGAGCTAAGTCCTATTAACCCCCATTAAAGATAAGGAAACCGAAGCTTAGAGCAGTGAAGTCATTTGCCCAAGCTGGCAAGCGGCCAAGCCCGGTTTCAAATCCAGCTTTGTCTGGATTTGATGATGCTAAAACCTTGCTCTTACCCACTGGGCTATCCTGTTCAGCACCCTTAATAATCCCGGACTGCTTGCTGAGACCCATTCCTCATCGTGCACCCATGGTGTCCAATCTTTCTTGCTTCTGAACTCATAATGAACCTTCCTATTTATGAGCTTGTCCAGCCCTTTGGCTGTGGCAGTAAGCATGGTTCCTCTCTATATAATTTTTTGGCTCCCCATTTAGCTGTGGTTTTTGCACTTCCACATCGCTTACCAGCTCTGCAAACTCATGCTATCCCTAGAAATAACACCGGTCATGGCCATGGCCAGTATGAGCACTGCCCTGACCCCTGGGGAAGCCAGGAAAGAAGACATCGGCAACATTCAAGTGCTTCTGAGCAGATGCCAAGGGCTTATGCCCACATATCAAGTTGAAGGCAGCTCCAATAAAAAGCACCCTAGCAAGTCGAATTTTTAATCAACTGAGAGATGTTCTTCTTTGAAAGGAGAAAAAGAGAACATCTCTCAGATGGGTAAGAAGCTGGCTGGAATTGCTATGAAAGTCTTTCCTGCCAAACACTGATTTCTCACTTCTTTCCACCCAAAGCATGGCAAAGGAGACGCCCATGCAATGGCCATTCACCGTGTGTCAACTAATACCCTCATGTGCAGGCCAGAGTCAGCCCCGGCACTGTGGAGACTCAGGCAAAAGCAGCCCTCCCCTGGCCCCCATCCTGAGGAGACCACATTCCCAAGGTCACACAGCACAGCTTCCAGGGAAAAGCACACTGTTAATTAACAAGGAGGGGACTAATTAAGAGTGAGCAATGCTCACAGCCAAGGAACTTCTGTCTGAGTAACAAGCACAGAGCCCTGAGCAGATGTCAGGCAGAGCTGCTGAGTGGTAAGCATCAGCTCCGAGGTGAGGTCAGAGGTGTGAACCACATCACACCAGGCCGAGAAGGCCAAGGTGGCTCCACGGTGAGATGGGCCCCACGTCAGTTACGGTGAGAGCAGCACAGAGAGGGAAACTGGACTTCTCTCCTTTCTGCTAACACAATCCATGCCCCCTATCAGCAGACAGGAAAAGGGAGAGGAAAATGAGAAATGAGGTTTACTGGGGAACGTGTGTGGCATAGTCAGTTAAGAGCCCAAACCTTGGTTTCTGCTCAGGTCATAATCTCAGGATCATGGGATCAAGCCCTGTGTGGAGTTCCACACTGAGGATAGAACCCCCTCCCCTTCAGCTCCTCCCTCACTCATGGACTACACCCCTCTCTCTCTCTCTCAAATAAATTAATTTAATTTAATTTAAAAATGTTTACCAAATGCCTTTATCGTGTACCACCCAATGGCTTTACAACATTTGTAGACATAAAGCTCCCAGAGTAAGATAAAAGTGCTCCCCTGGGTTGTCTGTTCAGGCAGCTCTGGGACAGGGAGGGGCACCAGTGAAAAGCCCAGGAGAACCACTAGGCCCCATGCATTATCTGCTGTCTTCCCTAAACCACGTGTGAGTCGTCGATCCCTGTTCTCTGAGATGAGGAAACTGGGAACCGGGGAGGCCAGTGACCTTCCCACGCAGCTAGTGGGCCTTCACATCCCCAAACACCACCACAGTCACCTGCTTCCATCAGGCTGATGCTGCGGGGCATAGACAGAGCTATGCAATACGTAGAATTAGAGAAAACCAGCAAAGGGAGGCAATGCCTACCAGCAGGGCCACAGAGAAAGAACTGGAAGCTGAGAACACAGAGAGCCCTAGAAACAGGACAAAAGAGGCCTCTGAAGAGAAGCGGTCCATAGATACCAGTCTCTCAGAGTGCAAAATGGCACTCCGACCTGAAGGCAAGAGTTGGGGAACACAGACAGCACAGTGTTCCCTCTCCATCTCGGGCTCCCCTAGGTAGGACTCCGTGCTTGAGTGCAAAGAGCAATGGCCAAAGAGCAATGACCGAGAAGCCTGTTCTCTCTGGCATATGTAGTCTTCTCACGACTAGTGTGTGCTGCCTTCTCCCTGGGCTGTCATTCTTGCCCCTGCTCCCCAGTCCTGGGCATTGGTCAGCACAATGCCGGGCGTGAGTCTGGGCCGCCTCCCATCTTGTGAAGGAAGGGCAGTGCCGGCCCATCAGACGCTGGAAGGAACAACCGCTGGAAACATCCTGAATCGAAAAGGTGCTGACAGCCTCTTTCATGAGTCACCTGACATGTTCTGCTGGCGTGTTTGGAGTAAGAAGGGTTAAGAAGATAACTGCTACTTTTAGTCAAGATGAAATAAACAGCCTACCACCTTTCGGTTCTCCTCTTCCCTCCCCACCTACAAGGCAGACAGCAGCACACAAATGAGGGGCTTTCTTTTAGCCAGTGGTTATTATATAATAGGACTAGAGAAAGCACGGATTGTGCAGAATTATTTTAGAAACCCCACAAAGCGAGATCAGCAAAGCCTTCTCTCTCTGTGCCATCTATCTCGATCTGGAAATAGAACCAATAATAGAGAAAAAATTAATAGGAAGATGTCCAATATTACATAAACACAAGATGTATTATTATTTTTCACAAAAATAAAACCTTGCACTTCCACTGTGCCTATGAGCACCTGTTCCAGCCTTCCCTACCCCTTCTTCGGCTCCCACTCCCGGTAGCCCATGCCAAGTCTATCTTGTAGTCAACTGTCCCTGACAGAGAATTAACTATTATTACGGTTCTGGCTAAAAATATTTCAAGACATTGCTCCTATCAAGAAATTTATTCACAGAAGACGTTATCCTACTTCTACAGAAGCTAAACAGCATGGAGTACTTACTTAATCCAAGTTCGTCTTACAGTTTAATACTATGTAACATTCCACGAACATGATGTCTCTGTCACTCTTAACATAGTCCACACTCTTTCTGCAAACTTTTGCCTTTCTGTGTACGATCCCACTCTATCTGCATCTTCCTCCAATTTCTCTGATGTCTCCTATGATGCAGGTTCTATTAATATCATACCCATTTTGCAGATAAGGACATCTAGGTAGAGGTTAGTCATTTGCACGAGTCATCTGGCAATGAAACGGCAGAACTGGGTTTCTCATCCAGGCCGTATGTCTCCGTTGTCTGTGCTCTTGAACACTATGCTACAAGGCTTCTCTAGAGCTTGCTACATGCTTAACAGAGACCTGTTCACAGTAATAGGGAAAAGCAGAGAGAAGGCTGGCATGCCAATGCATGAGGCACAGTGCTGGGCTATAAGGAGGTAGGAGAGGAGCTGGGAAAAGTTTTATAGCAAAGAGTCCGGTGTAGAAGAGAGCTCTCACCAGAACCCAACCACACTGGCACCCTTATCTCACACTTCTGGCTTTCGGAACTGTGAGAAATCAACGTTCGTTTGTTACACCACTAGTGTATGGTATCTTATAATAGGAGCCCGCACAGACTACAGCCAGCCCTTATATCATGACAGGGGAGGTATACTTTACCCTACAGGTGATGGTTAGCCAGCCATTTAAGTTTTTAGATGAGATTCACAGGAGCAGAACTGAATTCTAGCAAATGTGCAGTGCTGAGATGGGCTGGAGAGGGAGAGGCCAGGTAAGAAGCCAGCCCACCACCTCGGTGTTCCAACGAAGGCATGCGGAAGCAGCCGCGCTAAACATGGGGGGCAAGGAGTTCTCCTTGGGTACCATCTCCAGGATGTGGACACCAATCAGATGAGAGGGAGAAAGAAAGTGTCCACCAAGAACGAGGCCTAGGGTTTAGCTTGAGTGACTCACAGGATGGGTCCACCGTTGAAGAAACCAGCACACACAAGAGGAGATTTAGCAGAAAGACAAGCTTGGTTGTGGACCTGTGGACCTGGTACAGCCTGTGGAACGTCACGTGCAGGGTGGGGGGCCTGTATTAGGCGGCCTCTGCCTGCCGCCTTTGAATTACCAGAACAGGCAAATGCCAGTTCTGCCAATTCCTGCACCTCGACGAGACTTCACACTTCTGTTTGTTTTGACTCTCTAAAGCACGACCTCATATCCCCTTCCAGCCTATCAGTACGGCTCAGTGGCTGAGAGGACAGGTTCTAGGGTGTAGACTAGTCGAGTCCTATAGTTACTTGGCTTCTCTTGGCCTTTGTTTCCCAAACATGGGAGCACAGGGGCCTCGGGTCCTCCTAAGAGTAAAGGAGACGGTGCACATGAGGCGCTGGGCACAGAGCCCGGCACGAAGCTCACACATAATCCGTGCAAGCCAAAATAAGGCCCAAACCCCCCAGGTACAAGCCTGGCACTGATGTCATTTCACGGCTCAGAAAAATCAACCAAGGAGGAATAGCTGATGTTTACACAAATTTACGGCATTGTTGTCAAGCAAGTGGAACTAGGACCTAGGGCTCCAGATTCCTGGTCTCTTGCCTCTGAACTACACTCCCAAGATTTCCAATCGAAGTAACTCTTTCACATCCCTATTGTGCCCCTAAAGCCCAGTTTGAAAAAGAAAGAAAGGAAAGGAAAAGAAAAAGAAATTGGTAGTGAATCTGAAAAGATCTCCCCAAACTGCAATTTACACCAAGTGGTAAAAAGCTCACTAGGCTGCTGGCATATTAAAGGGCAATGGCATTGACGGGCTTAGTTGGCTGCATCTCTAGGCAGAGTGGAAGGGCACAGGGGTGGTTTTCTTGAGCTTCTTCAACACAGCTTGGGCCTCAGGACAACAGACTTCAGAGCTATGGACATGAGAGCACAAGCCACAAGCAAACTTCTCTGACCAGAGAACAGACCGCGTGGACCCCGGGCACAACTTGGCGGTTAGCCCCACCGAGTCACTATTAAAAGGCTGGCAGGTTCTGTTTGGGAGAACTTCCTAGGATACTTTTGAAATGCAATTCTCCAGTAGCTCCAAAGGATATGGGACAATACACTAGTGTTCTGATTTCACCTGCTGGCACTAGAGATATTCCTGGGGTTCAACAGAAAACTTCAGACACCAATAGAAGCTGCTTCCCAAAATAAGGCTTCACAATGTCTCTGGTGATAAGAGTTCCTGGATTCCCTCTTTTGACTGTACTTCATTATCCTGATACACAACAGCTCTCAGTTCAAAGCTGCCCAAGATGGGTGATGGGCAAAAAATCCCTCTTCCTGAAAGATAAATTGGAATATTATCCTTTTGATGACTTATGAGAATCTGTAACAATTGCTACAGTTTCTACAACTGTGCTACATAATGTCAAAGGAGAAAAACATACACGGTTTCATTCCAAGCTATGCTGGTGGAAGATGGCCCCCACCCTGAAAGTCTGCACACTCAGTCCACACCCTCCCTGCGTTACCGCAAAGGAGTATGGGACTCTTGTAGGAAGCAAATTATGTTGTGAACACAGAAAATTAGTTTTCTGAAATTCTTCACTGATGTTTCAATTCATATGAATTTTATCCACTCACTCATCAAATACATATAGAATGTTTACTGTGTGAAAGGGACCATGTCAACTATGGTAGGCCATAAAGAGGAGGGTCAATTGTCCTCACAAGGCTAATAGTCCCCTGGGAGGGACAGGTATAAAAATAACTGAGACACTAGGGCTCTGTGAGCAATGTAAGAGGAACAAATGTCGCTGTAGTTCAGAGCAGAGACAGACTGCTCTGGTTGGACAGACCAGAGAACTTTCAGATGAATTTTTCAAGGTGAGTATTATTTATTGGGTAGGAAAGGGGACCCTGGGGAGAAACCCTAAATGATTATGGATATAAAACAGACAACAGATCTAATTAAGGTGTTGGGGGTTTTTTTGTTGTTGTTTTTTTTTTTTCAAGTAGGCTGGGCATGGAGACTAATATGGGCATTCAACTCAGGACCCTGAGAAGAGTCAGAGTCCTGACTACCTGAGCCACCCAAGCACTCCTAATTAAGGTTTTTCTACTCCTACTCCAATTCCACCACTTAATTTAAAATAGGGGGGAAATTGTGAACTCTAAATATCCACCATTTTATTGATGTTGTCTAATACTTCTCTAAAACTTTTTGGTCTGATATTTTTGGTATGATTTTTTGTTCTGAGTATTTCTTAGTGTTCAACTCTTTTTCATATGCCCCAGGGCAAGGTGAAAAGAAATGCAAGGCCCTGTCACCATCCTTCTTTATTTTTTTATATAGCTTCTTCTATCCAGAAAGAAGAGTTGGAATTGTTTTCTTGGCACCAAGCTAATGGGTCTCGAGATTGATATAAAAACAATTATTCTGTGGAGTAGTGAGTCTAAGGAGGGTTCAGCTTTTAATGAACATTGCTTTATCTCTATTAAAAGCCTATAATGAGATAAGATTTTGAAGGACTTTCTTCAGCTACCGCGGGCTAACCCTGTTGCTGACTGATGCCTGGCAGGTGTTTATTTCCAACCTGCTGGCTCCGTGTTAAAACAGGCATGAGTGAAAACACAACACAACAAAGGGTACCTCCGTTACACATTCTACACCCTCAGTTTAAGAATCAGACAAAAGAAGCCAAAGAGAACATAAGGACATGGTCTCCACTGCAGACACGTGAAAGGCGGCACGCCAGCCCAGAGACATGGCCACAGAAAGCCACAAACAGCGCAGAACACAAACTGACCACATCGTCAGACCCCTTTCAGAAAAGGAAGCATGCCCCTCCGTAGGGCACCTTTGTGTTCTTTGTCCAATTTATTTGCCAGGGCCAGAGTCTTCTTCCAGGGCACAAAATCCTGGTTGCAAAGGTGATGAAAAATATTGTCAATTTTCTTTAAACAAATCTGAAACTGCTTTGCAGAGGACAAACAGAAATACTCACAATGGGTGGTATCATTACTGCTTTTATCTTCATTATGACTGGTGCTAAGAACTCGCAGACATTTCAAAGGAATACGACTTGAGAAAACCAAATTAGGTGGTGATAATCGGAAAAATAAATCCTTGTTTACATAGGAATTGCAGTTCAGTCAAGTGTGTTCTCAGATCATTGGCACCTGCCTCTCTCCCCAGCTCCTTGGTCCTCCTGCCCTTCCCCCCAGAAGAGTCCTCGACACATGGCATTCTTGGTACCAGGTGTCTTCCCTGCAGAGTCCTGCCTGGACAACCCACTCAGCCTTCCCTTCCCTCAGAGAGAGGAGGGGCAGCTGGCAGAGACGGCTCAGTGTGTGGTCCAGCTTTAAAAGATGAGCTGAGACCACCAAAGTCTTGCTCAGAAAGCCCTAGTAAAAGCCTTCCTTCAGAAGGAGATGCCAACCAGGAGCAGGGCAGCCAGCCCTGACAGGGTAGCTGAGTCACAGGAACACCCAGAGCCACAGGTCCACAACCTGAGAAGCTTGTCAGCGCCAGCTGAGTGAGAAAAGACATCTCCTCTCTGCTGTCAGCTGAGGGATTCCTGGGAGGGCCCAGTAAAGCTGACTGATGTCGAATCCCACCTCCCACCGACCGGTCGCCTGAAATCCCAGGGCCCGGGAAAGGACATGGGACTGAGAGGTTTCCATCCCAGACACTTGCATTCCCTTCATAGAAGGGTAGGACAGCCATTTTGCAAAAGGCCTTAACTTTAAAATTATGAATTTACGATTTACAGATAAAAATTAGAGATAAAATGAAAAGTGCTTACTTGGGGGCGCCTGGGTGGCTCAGTGGGTTAAGCCTCTGCCTTTGACCCAGGTCATGATCTCAGGGTTCTGGGATCGAGACCTACGTTGGGCTCTCCGATCGGCAGGGAGCCTGCTTCCCCCCCTCTCTCTACCTGCCTCTCTGCCTACTTATGATCTCTCTCTCTCTCTCTCTCTGTGTCAAATAAATAAATAAAATCTTTGGAAAAAAAGATGCTCACTTGACTGATAATATTACTTAAACTATTAGGAGTCCTAACCTATGACCCAGTCGATAAATAAAACTAAACAAATTTGTTGAAAATATCATGTAATTTAATAAGAAAATGTGTGTCCTTTACAAACTTCAATCTAAATACGACTTTTCTGAAACACATCTCGAGTCAAGTAAAACACAACCAGATGAAAAAATACTTGGCCTACTCTTTTGGATACTGAAATTACCAAAGCTCTGGTCATTCCAGGGCTAGACAAAATGTCAACAAAGTCTTTCGACAACAAGTAGCTTAACAAGCATTTACTGAACACTCATTAAGTGCCAAGTCTAGTTCAAGGTATTAAGACATCTAGCTCTATCTATCAATACAGATAGAGAGGTATCAACTCATAGATCTATAGATACATAGGCATAGGATCAAAGTACAGATGTATTTACATATAGATACAGATGTATCTCAAGATACAATGATGAGTAAGACAGGGTTCTGGCCTCAAGGAGTTTAAGGTATAGTGAAGGAAGCAGACACACAAACAGATAAATCAATGAGCTAATTGTTCTACAGAGGAGCAAAAGGTAAGAAGAGTTAGAGCAGGAGCATTCAATCTAACCTAGAGGGTTCCACAAAGGCTTTCTGCAGGAGATGGCATCTAAGGTAAGCCAAGACAGACAAAGAATGGAAGAGCATCCCGGGCAGAAATAACCAGATGGCAGAGCTTGGAGGCGTGAGCCAATGTGTAGCATACAGAGTGCAGGTGGCTCAGGCGGCTGGCATGTGGGGTGAAGCTGTAGGGTCCGGCTGTGGGGACCTGGGACATTGAATTTAGGGAGGAGATTATGAATTTGGCCTGGGTCATGTTAAGTTTCAGTGCTCTGAAACAGCCAGGTAGAGATGGAGAATGAGCAAGCCTATCAGACAGGCAAGTCTAGCCTGGAGATACAGATTGGGGTCATCAGGGAAAAATATGGTCATCAAACCCTGAGAGTGATGAGACAACTTCGGGAAAGTCCAGAGCAAGAAGCACTTCTGGTTCTGAGTCCCTAGGAACTCTGACTCTGAATGGCCTCCAACTGTATACTGTTACGAACTGGGAGACAGCACAGGTCGGCCTCAACACTGCCAGCACCACCAATGACTGAGCAGGGATGTCTGCTGTCCTGGGTCCAGGACTAGGAAGCCCATTTTCACCTCATACCCAAACTATGTTCTTCAAATTAACCTTATAACCAAGCTGATACTTTGGTCTCCATCTGCCTGAATTCAGTTTCTCGACTTGTGCAAAACTGTGAAAGAAAGAAAGAAAGTAATCGCCTGATGATCAGAAGCTGCCCGAGATGCCTAGCCAGGCCATGTATTCTCCTGCTAGACGTAAACCATCTCCAAGAATACCAGACTCAGACAAGGTTACTCTGAGACCATGATGAAAGAAACAAAATCAGTCCACTTCATCATTTTGTCCAATCACAGACAAAAACAGAATCAATGTGTCACCCACAAAATATCTAACATCCCTTTCTCGGCCAAAATGACTGATGGCTCTTACTTTACCGGTTACCAGTTTATTCTGGTCTCCCAATAGATAAGATTTATTGAGATACCTAATCAGAGAATTACCCCTGCTCTCCGACAGCATCTATTCTGGAGGAAATCTCCCCTTCCTCAGACTCTCTTGCAAATCATCCAACTAAAACCCAAATCCACAGAATAGATTCTCTCTACCGCCCGTTCATGGAGATCCCCAGGATTCTCCATGGTGTGTGTTCTTACTTCCTGCAACAAGTAATAAACCCAGCGTGTCCAAATACTGCATTCCTGATGGTCCTGGGCTGGAGGATATTGACAGACTCAGATGAGGAAGATAAAAGTACGTAGACCCTAAGACCCCACAGACATCAAGGTCAGATGAGCAGTTACCCTGTAGGAATAGAGAAGCTGAACATGACTGGGGAGGGCTACAGAGCCTTCAGAAGCTCTGTAAGGAAGTAAGTGTTCATGTTGCTAAAATTTTATTTCTTAAACCTGGTGGGGAGTATATGGGGCTGTTTGTCATACTCTTTTTTTTTTTTTTTAAAGATTTTATTTATTTATTTGACAGAGAGAGATCACAAGTAGACAGAGAGGCAGGCAGAGAGAGAGAGAGGGGAGCAGGCTCCCTGCTGAGCAGAGAGCCCAACGCGGGACTCGATCCCAGGACCCTGAGATCATGACCTGAGCCGAAGGCAGCGGCTTAACCCACTGAGCCACCCAGGCGCCCCTGTTTGTCATACTCTTAATAAAATGTTTCAGTCTGAAAATTTTAACAATATTCTTTGAAGAAGAAAGATACAAAATCAACAATGTCAGATGCTGCTGAGAAATCAGGTAAACTGAGAACCGGAAAAAACACCACTGAGCTGAACCACACACAGATCACTGGTAACTCAGTGGAAAATTCATCTGGTGGACAGATGGGTATGAATGACAGAGAAGAGCGGATTAAAGAGTAGGAAAGAAACTGAGACAATGACTACAGAAAGCTTTTTTCAAGAAGTTCAGTTGCACAAGAGAAGCGTGAGGAGGCAAGCGATGGCTGGAAGTGTGATGGAGAGAAGCCCATGACATCGGCGTGAGTGAAGAGTCATCTGGGTCTCAGCTCAAGACAGGTAGCAATGGGTGGGGGATGAATTGGGAAGAGGACCCTGTGGCGCTCTGCTTCATTTGACCTTATGATTTGGGCTCTGATTAACACTTAACTGACGTCACCACAAACCCCCTCCCCCATTATAGACTATATGATTAGGAAGAACAGGAGTGAATGAAAGAACGGTAAAAGGAAATGGCACCGATGCACCAAACCCCCAAATATATATGTATAAGTTCATACTCTCTGCAACTCTTTCCTTCGTTAACATAGATAAGTAATAGACTTTGCATTGATTTGTTCAGTCAAATCATAATGGCAATGAACCAAAATTTACTATAATTCTAAATTCCCTCCAAGAAATTGTGGAACCCCTAGCAAAGCAGAAAAAGGCAACTGTCCACGAAATTTGCAGGACTTTACATCTCACCTCAAAGGTATTCAGAGAAAGGGATGGGGGAAAGAAAGAGTCCCACAAAGTGAGCGAGGGGAACAATTCCATTCAACACAAACACTTCACAGCAATCCAGTGTCTGTGAGGCTACAGTGTCCAGCACAGCTGGGCCAAGGCCACAGCTCTCTTCCCTGCCACTCTCCGCAGCAACGCACTTCATGCCACTGAGGCCAGCTGGGCTCAAGTTCACGCCTGGAACTTCGGCTCTGCTGTGGATTCGAAGAACCCACACCAGCGGTGACTTGCTAGAGCCACCACTTCCTGCTAAATGCAATGAAAAACCTGAGACTGATTCCACGAAGCCAGAAACTCGGGACAAACAAGGTTATTCTCTAAATCCTCATGACAAGCTACTCAGGGATCAGATATCTATCATCCTTATTTTAGTGATTAAAAAAAACCTTAAATCCCCAAAGCACAAATTTTTCAGATGAATGTAAAATAATTAATTCCTTAATCAGCCTCTCAGAATGTCCACTCCTACCAACACATAATTAAGACAGGAAATGGAGGTCAAATGGAATAGATATTAATTTTTCCAGGCTGATCAGACGGGACTAGTGAAGAAACTCCAGAAAGCACTGCTCAGCCCGACCCAAATACACAATTTTGAATGGATAACTCCGCTAATTTAAGATCTCTTATCTGGGAAAATTCTAAGGTTGGACCAGATAATTTCTGACGTCCCTCTGGTTCTTAGTCAAATGTTATGATTCAGTGGCAGCTCCACAGTCCCTTCCTAGGACCGCACACCAACTAATCACAGACCTAAGTTTCTCAAGTGTGAAATGGTGGTCAAACCTTACTCACCTCCCGGCAGTTGACAGGAACATCTCACCTCTTCAGAGTAGCCAAGGTGAAATTTTATGTCAACTATGACTTCTTTGGAAGAAGAGAATTTTATTTTCTACCACTGAATTTAACTTCGCTTTCACGCCCCAGTTCTGCGTTGAGCAGGCTGCCTGTCCTATCCAGTTCTGGTGGGCTCACTACAACCCAGTGATTCTTTTTGGTCAGATTCAGGTGTTTCTGCATCAGGCACTATCTAGTACAGAGCTTTCCAACAGATGGTGCCCCAAGGTTTCTCTCGCCTGCGCCCTCCCTTCCCCCGGGATATACAGGCTCCCGGAAGGGAAAGAAAGAGCCTATCCCCCCAGAATTCCTCTCCTTTCTGCCTGCTGCCTGAGTCCTTCTTTTCCATTCTCCAGGAAACAGTCCTGATGCTACATCCTGCATCAACACCAAGGTCAACTAGAAATCCTATGCTTTCACTGTCAGCGTTGGCTCGTAGGGAAGCACAGATCCTTCCTTCCTTTCTGTGCTATTTCCCTCCTTCCCTCTCTCAACCAAGCCTTGCTTCTGGAAATCAAAAATGCTTGCTTTCAGACTATCTCACTCTGGATCTTAAAACAAACTCTCATTTTGATCCCGGAAGCTCAGTCATGGCTGCTTCCTCCAGGCAGTCAGTATCCACCCTTCTCCAAAAATAATAAAGATCCCGGTTGCCACTGCTGGAAAGATGCAGGGCAACAAGGAACAGTTAGGGTTACTGGGAACAACTGGTTCGTTCAGTATTTTCAAAAACATTGTATGGGTATGTCCTCTCTTTTCTATTCCCTTAAACATCTTGCCACTTTAGATTCTGATCACCACAAAAGAGCTTCCCACTCCGCATTCTCCCGAGCAGCTGCCCTTAGAGTTCTACTAAACTCACAACTTCAATCATGACTAAAAAAAAGGAAATGCCTGGAAACTCTTCAGGCTGACCTTCTCGGTCCCTCTCATGGGGACTTCTTCCTACCTGCCAGTCTTCCAGCCAGCGCCCCATGGTAAGAATGCTCAGATGACAGCTGGTACCTCAAGAGGTGGTGAGCTCCCCATCTGCAAGGCTGCACATGTCCAGGCCGGTTAACCCCTTAGCAGAGGTGGAGTAGAGTGTCAGGGGTCAGCTCACGCACCTGGACTCAGAACCACCTCAGCCGGGATGGTGGGCGCGCATCCCCTGCCTTCTCTCTACTGTCACTGAAGTGGCACCAAGCTGTCCACTGGACTTGATCATCTCCTAGCACCACAGCTTTGCTCATGCTGCAAATTTTTGATCTAAAAGTCTTTTCTTTTTCATTCCCTACTTTTAAAATAATACCCTTTACCAAATCCTACTCCTTCTCTGAAACTTACCTCAAAGGCCGGATTCTTCAGGAAGTTCTGCTTGACTGCTATATACTCAGTCCTAATTAGTATTCAAGCACTTTGATTTCATCTTTCTCCTGCCCCAGACCAGGTCTCAGATCATGTATTCTTATGTGCTTCACATCCTACAGACGGGAAGCCCTTTGAGAACAGGGACTGGATCCTGCGCATTCTGTACCTCACTGGCATGAAGGGCACCAGATAACATTCGGTTCCCATTTGTTGAGCAACTACAGTATATGCGTAAAGCTCCTTGCTGTGGGAGTAGAGAAGAAATTTTTTTTTTTAAAGATTTTTTTTTTTCATTTATTTGACAGATCACAAGTAGGCAGAGAGGCAGGCAGAGAGAGAGAGGAGGAGGAGACAGGCTCCCTGCTGAGCAGAGAGCCCGATGCGGGACTCGATCCCAGGACCCTGAGATCATGACCTGAGCCGAAGGCAGAGGATTCAACTACTGAGCCACCCAGGCGCCCTAGAGAAGAAATTTTTAAAGATCTTCTCTTCAAGGAATATGCAATCTAATTGGGGAGGGAAAAAATTAGATATATGAAAAACAAAGCTTAAATGGAACGTCTTCTTTTTTTTTTTTTTAATTTAAGATTTTTTATTTATTTATTTGACAGACAGAGATCACAAGCAGGCAGGGGGAAGCAGGCTCCCCGCTGAGCAGAGAGCCCGATGCGGGGCTCGATCCCAGGATCCTGGGATCATGACCTGAGCTGAAGGCAGAGGCTTTAACCCACTGAGCCACCCAGGTGCCCCTTAAATGGAACTTCTTAAAAAGAACTAAGATGTTCTCAAAACCATGAGGGGAGGAAAGAATCTTCAGTATTCACCAAAATAGAGCCTCCAAAATTTTCTGGCAAGTCTCCTCTCGCCCTCCCCCTTGACCAAACCCCCAGTTCTGAGGTGCTCAGATCGAGCATTTCCTTTCAAAGGTCTAAATCTGTAATAAGTATAATAATGAAAACATATCCTTTTCAGTAATGTGTGAAAAACAGAACTAATTTGGGCGAAAAAAATCACACCGGATATTAGCAAGTTCATAGTTGTATATAATATTCAGCTGCATAAGAGTAGTTATATAATAAAGAAGCAAATTCCAGAGGAACCCACTGCCGATATTGCCATAGATGGTGGTGTGTTAGTGGAAAACACACCCATCAAGACCCTGCAGAAGCCATTAAGCCCGGGGCCAAAGACTAAATGAAATCCACCAAGAGCTATTTCTTGGCAGAACTAAAGGCAGAAGGAATAGAAAATTGAATCACAAATCGAAAAGCCCCAAGTGACCTAAACTCACTCACACCTATCTAAAATGCACAGAAAATGACAGTTTAAAGGGGTATAAAAAATGCCTGGAAGAAATCAGGTAAAAATAACAGGCAGTTTATTAGAACTAATCTTGCAGGTGGAATAATTTTTCCTCTTCAAGTCGGGAGTTTGTAATCCAAACAGCTGTGGTGATTGTAACAATAGATTTTGTGTCTATCAGTTGCGCTTCACAATATTTTCCCAGAAAAGAAACTTCAAGCCCCAGAAAGCTGCCGAAAATTAGGTGGTAGCTGACATGGCCAAAGATGTTGCCAGGTTAAAGTAAGTGAGCAGAGTTAGCAGGGAAGACCAGAGGACTGTTTAGAAAGAAGGACAGCATGTATCAAGCCATCTGTGGGAAGAAAAGGAATGTGTAAAGAGATTGATTTCTAATGTTATTTAACATTTTTAAACCTATTTCCAAGTCATCAGCCCTGTGCCTGTTAGTTACAAATAGACTACAACATACAATCAACAATAAAGGAAATAGTCTCTCCATCTTTAATTTTATGAAATTATTAGTAAAGCTTTCCAGCTCGCTAAAAGGCTACAAAAAAAAAAATTAAGATTATTCTCCTAGCACCTCAAAGAAGGCTTTATCATCCAAGCTCTCCTTAAACTATTTCCAGAACAGATGGTCTGAGATAACTTAGTAATTTACAACTTCTGTTCCAATGAAAACAACAAAAATGGGATAAAGGTTGATTACTCCTTAAAGCAGACCTCCTTATAATGGATAACTCAACTGAATTCCCCTGATTAAAAGGTTTAGGAAAAAATACATACTCGTTCTCAAAATCAGCAGTTAAATTAAATGTCCATTAATAACAACAATAATGTTTTAAATATCTCTAGTCATTTAAACAATAAACCCACATTAACAACTACAAAATAAGAATTTGTATCTCATGACTGAGGTAAACACAATGTTCCAAGTCAGTTTCTGGAAATTGAAAAACTAAGCAGGATTCCAATTGTGGGATGGCAAGTTGAACTCATGTATCTAATCTAAGGTAATATACCATACTAACAGACTGTAGAAGGAAAATCACATTATCTTATCAATAGATGCAAAAAAGCATTTGACAAAATTCAGCAGCCATTCAGGACATAAACTCTCAGGAAATAAACAAACACAAAAAACCTCTCAGGAAACTATAGAATACAGGGAACCTTGGGGCACCTGGGTGGCTCAGTTGGTTAAGCGACTGCCTTCAGCTCAGGTCATGATTCTGGCATGCGTCTGGCTCCCTGCTTGTCGGGGGCTCTGTTTCTCATTACCCCTGTTCTTGCTCACTCACTCCCTCCCTGGCTCCCTCTCAAATAAATAAATAAAATCTTAAAGAAAAAAATTAAAAGAATACAGAGAACTACCTCAACTTGATAAAGAGTGCCTACAAAAAACCTACAACTAACATCATACTGAATGATGAAACACTGAACTGGGAATGAAGCAAGGATGTCCAGTTTCCCCACAACTTTTATTAGATCTAGTAATGAAAGTTCTAGCTAGTGTAATAGTCAAGAAAATGAAATAAAAGGCATATAGATTGGAAATGAAGAAATAAAACTGCCCATATTTGCAGATGACATGGATTATCTGTATAGAAAATAACAAAACCAAATTGAATCCACATACTGTCAATGAACATGTGGACACTGAAATTAAAAATACAACAGCATTTACAATCACTCAAAAAGCTGAAATAATTATGTATAAATCTAACAAAGCATGACCTGCATGCTGAAAACTACAAAATGCTAATAAAAGAATTCAAACCTCTAAATACAGCTGATCCTTGAACAACACAGGTTTGAACTAAGCAGGTCCACTTACATGAGGATTTTTTCCAATAATTACAGCACAGCACTGTAAATCTATTTTCTCTTTATGATTTTCTTAAAGATGTTTTCTTTTCTCTAACTTCCTTTATTATAAGAAATCGGGATATATGCATGTAACATATAAAATCTGCGTGAATAGACTGCTTATGTTATTAAGACTTCCAGTGAACAGCAGGCTATTAGTAAAGTTTTGGGGGAGCCAAAATTCATAGGCAAACTTCTGACTGTGCAGGGGATCGGTGTCCCTAACCCGTACATTGTTCAAGCATCAACTGTAAACAGAGTCATGGGATGGAAAACATATTCATGGATTGGAAGACTCAACACAGGAATTTAGAAATTTTCCTCCAATTGATATATAGATTCAATGCAATGCCTACAAAAATGCCAATAAAATTGTTTTATGCATATATTCTAGATTGTTCTAAAATTTATATGAAAAGCCAAAGGAACTAGAGTAAAGCAATTTGAAAAAGAATAAAAATGGGTGGAGTCAGTCTACCCATTTCAAGAATTATTATATAGCTAGAATAATCAAGACTGTGAGTTACCGGCAGAGGCACAGATGCACAGACTAATGAAACAGAATAGTGAGCCTGAAATAGATCCAACTGAGATGCCCAAGTGCAAAAGTTATTCAATGAAAAATAGTTTTCAACAAATGATGCTGAAGCAATTGAACATCAATAGCCCCCTCCCCTTCCAAAAAGAATCTCAACCTAAGTCTGACACCTTCTACAAAAGAAAAACTCAAAATGGATCTCAGATTTAAATAAGATGTTAAACGGGAAAACTTTTATAAAAAATATAGGCGAAAATCTCTGGGATCTAAAACTAGATGGGGGTTCTTTGACTTGACATTGAAAGCAGAAGAAAAATTAATAAACTGGACTTCATCAAAATTAAACTTTTGCTCTTATAAAGACATTAAGAGGATAGAAAGATAAGCTACAGACTGGGGAGAGTATTTACAAACAACATATCCAACAAAGAACTACTATCTAGAATAGATAAAGAACTCTCAAACCTCAACAGTAAAAAACACAAACAATCTAATTAGAATATGGGAGAGACATCCTCCCATGGTGGGAAATCAGCCAAGAAACCAAGGCATTGATCTAGGCAAAAGATTATAACGGTCTGTATGAGGGTGAGGGTAATGGGTGTGGGGAAAAGTGAATGAACTTGAGCTTTCTGATGGATATAAAACTGAAATGCTGGGCAATTTGGATGGAGAAATGAGAAGGTGTTAGAGTAACATGAACCATTGGGTGGTTTAATTTCCTGAGCTGAAGGAGACTTGGAAGAGGTACAGGCTAAGAGGAAAACAATGAGTTGTGCTTTGAGCAAGGCAAGTTAGAGGTAACTATGAGAAGATCGGTGGAAATGCCAGGGTTTGTATAATACTCTCTGTATACACTTGGGTAGGGGTTATATAGTAAAGTAGGTCTCTACCCTTCCCCCTTGTTCCCATGATACTCCACGCCAACTTACCGTCTCTTGACCCACCAGCCTCATTCTTGCCCCCAGGCTTGTACACATTTATATTCTCTGCTGGAATGCTCTCCCGAGACCTCCACCCCTCCTGGCTTATACTGTCAGGTCTCAGCTAAGACATTTCTCTTTAAAGACCCTGCACTGGGAAAACACCAGAAAGTAGTACTTGACCCCCAGGCAGTCTCTCATTTGTTTCATTTTCTTCCTAGAAGAAACTATCTGAAACGATCTCATTATTAATTTTCTTCTTTACTCTATGCCTCCCCTGCAAGAAAGTTAAATCCATTAGAATAGGGATATTCAGCATCTTATTCTCTGTTGTAATCTTAGTGCTTAAAACATGGCCTGGCATTTAGAAGGCACTGAATGAATAAGTACTTTTTGACTGGAAGGAAGAGAGAAAATTGAGACTAAGGCTTCCATAAATCATGAAAATCAGGAGGACTATTAAGTAGAAAAACGTCCTCTTACAAAATGTCAAGGCATGTAATGGAACCAAGACTGTCCCAAGAAATATATGTTTTCTACATTAAAGGAGGTGGTAGTCCTATACTAGCCACACCTGAACCATGCATAGTGATGTGTAACAGCAGGATTTTTCCTTAAGAAAAAAGTTGAGATGACTGATTTTGGAAATGTTAGCCATGGTGACTGTGACTGCCCCCGACTCACTCTATAATGTGATTCCCCTCCCACATCTCCTGCTGAGGGCATAGTCTTAGGCTGGTGAACACAGATGGCCAGTGAGATGGTCTTGGAGGACAGGAGAAGAAAAGAGACACCTATGACATAGCCTAGAAAGAAAGTGTGTCAAGAGTGGTGGTAAGTACCTGGGTGCAGCAGCCTCTTGAATGAAGAAATAGTGTATTTGTCAACTGGCTGGCAGAAGTGACCCAGAGACAGAGAGACACAGAAGGAGTAGCAAAGCCACAAAACACTAGATTTAAGATCACAAATTCCTGATGCTAAACAGGTAATAAGACAACATCTCTACAATCACTGTAGATCCTGAGAAATGGACATTTCTGGTTCCCATAAGATTTGTACCTCCCTCATGTGTTTCTTTAAACTTTCCCACCCTGGGGGCACCTGGGTGGTTCAGTCGGTTAAGTGTCAGTCTCTTGATCTCAGCTCAGGTCTTGATCTCAGGGTCGTGAGTTCAAGGCCCACACTGGGGCTTAAAAATTTATATAAATAAATTAAAAACTTAAAAAAAAAAAAACAACCTATCCCAACCTCACATGATATATGGGAGTTTGTTCTTATTACCAAAATAGTCTAACAACCTAAATATGCAACAAAAAATCATGTCCTATCCAGTTAATTATGGTCCTTCCATCTGTTGGATTACTGTATAGACTTAAAATGATTGTTGGAAATGCTGGGTGGTAAGAAGGATAAAAGCATTTAGGCTATTATGTCACCTGGGTCAAGATGATAAGGTAGGTCTTCTACTCCTCTCCCCTTGCTCCGGGGGTTCCCCCACACTGGCTCACTGCGCAGATACAAAAATGACAAAATTTGACTTCAAAACTTCTGGCCTATATAGTAAATCCTCATAAACCCACTAGTGAATAAATGTTTTGCACTTTGATGACAAGGAGAAACCATTACATATAAGTAAGAGACTGAAAGGGAAAAAAACACCGAAATGAAAATTTTCACATTTTATGAAATGGTGGGCCAGGTTTTTTTGTGATCTGGTCTCCCTCCACTAGCCTCTTCTGCCTCAATTCTCAGCCCTCACTTCCTGGATTCTGTGCTTCAGCCATACTGATTTATGTCATAGATTTCTCAACGTGTTACCCTTCCCCCTCACCTGGAGAGCTCTGTTCGTCCTGTTCCCTTTGCCGGGGAAGTCTCTCCTTACCTCCTACCACTTCTGTCAGAATAATCCCCAGGCATTCTTCATCAGCTTCCATGCCAATTTCCAAGAAGCTTTGTGGGGACCCCCACACCCACACACACATGTGACTGTAAATCAGGCGATGCATCAGTACCTTGGTGAGGCCACACGTGTTTTCTCTGAGTAGTAGAGTAATAAAGACTTTTTGCTGTTGTTAATTTGGCTCCTATACATTTTCAATATTTATTTTAATAAAAATGTATTTTTGTAATAGAAAATAAATATAAATCTTGAATGTTTTCATACTCCTATTCCTTAAAATGACTGTCTGGACTGGATGGAAGCATGGAGGGCCTCTTTTAAATGAAGTCCCCTTAGGCTCCTGTCAAATAATGCTTTTGGCAGTTCTCACTTGACTCTCATAATGGCATTTGACAGAAAAGGTCTTCAGTTATCAGCAAATACTGTAATGGAGAAAAGACGTGCTTATACAAAAGAAGAGGAAATTGGCATGGGCAGATTTTATTATGGAAAATATTTCCTATCCAAAGAGATTATCTGGTTTTTGATGGAAAGAAAAGGAATATTTAAATGACAAGGACGTGTTTTCTGAATGTTCCCTTCTGTGAGCCACTTGGTTTTGACAAGAATTTTATTCCAAGTTCCCAAGAAAGAAGAGAGAAAGCACAAGAACACATACGTGTGAAAGCAAGCAAGCGTGCGCGCGCACACACACACACACACACACACACACACACACAATGTTACTGTTCACTGAAGCCTATTAGATAAGCCCAAAGAAAAACCATTTGAATTCCCTATAAAGAAAACACTGTCAGGGGCGCCTGGGTGGCTCAGTGGGTTAAAGCCTCTGCCTTCAGCTCAGGTCATGATCCCAGGGTCCTGGGATCGAGCCCCACATCGGGCTCTCTGCTCAGCGGGAAGCCTGTTTCCTTCTCTCTCTCTTTGCCTGCCTCTCTGTCTACTTGTGATCTCTGTCAAATAAATGAATAAAATCTTTAAAAAAAAAAGAAAGAAAGAAAAAAAAGAAAACACTCAATAAAACGAGAGCTGTATCACTTAAGCCAAACCAAAAGAGAAGAATGTTCATTTCACAGATTAAAACTGTATTTGTGGCAAAGAGATTCTTGAATATTTTCAACAGCAGGCTCCAAGGCATGGTCCCTGTCACAGTCTCCCTGGCCCCGATCTCCCAGCCCATTTTCCCCTTCCTTCCACATGGAAGGGGGAGGTGCTGCCCTCCCCCTCTTCAGCCAATTTTCCCCTTTCCTCCACAAGGAAGGGAGAGGTGTTGCCCTCCCTCTCTTCAACCTCCTCAGGCTCTGAATGACACCTTGTAAAATCCTAATGGAGTTACAGAGACAAGGGATGATGATGAATCTCTGTGGGGGAGTTGTGAGAATCTGTGTGGAGGAGGAAAACACACTCCTGTCTCTTAGTATGAAGGCAGAGAGGCAGCCACTTGTGCTAGATGCTGCTTCATCGTCCCCTCGTTTTTATTTATTTACCCAACTAAAACCTCTTAATTCATTTGATTTTTAGGAACAGTTGTTATTCAACAAAACAAAACAAAAGAAGAAACATAATTTCTAAATTGTTCCAGTTGCCTATGTGGCTTCAACACTGTTAGGTTAATTTTATAAAAGTAATGATTCTAATTCTGTTTCCTGATGAATCCAATTTCATGTTCATACTCCCAACCATGAACTATCAGACAGGTAAGAGCTACTCTAAGAATATCCCCCACAGGTGGGATATTTCAGCAATAAGCAGACAGCATGGTCTAGGCTAAGCTACTGGCAATAAAACCAATTTCAACTGCATGATGCCCAAATCCAAGAAATTCAGAAGCAGTGACCTGAATATTCAAAATGTAACCCAGATTATGACCAAATTGTAATTCTATAAAATATTACGCTCATGCGGTTTCTAAAAATAGAAGTGTATTACACAGAGAATTGTCATTTTCTCATCTTTGGCTCCAGATGCCTTTATCAAATGCAAAGTCTGATCTTGACACCAGTTCAGAGAAATAATCACACTGCCTTCCTCCATCAGTATCTATCACTTAAAGTTAGATGTATTTTTGCAAACTGTTTACAAACCGAAATGTAGGTCCAGTGGGAAGCATTAACACAGCAGGCCTGAGGCTGTTGTCCTTTGAAAGGCCAATTTGCAAGGTTGGCCCTTGGCCAAGAATGTGGCTTACCAGAAGTTCCCTTTATTGACATGAAGAGTTTCTTAACTGATAAGGTTGTTCTGCTGTGCCTAGGTGATTTGTACAAACCATGTGATTTATGGTGAAAACCTGCTCTCTTTCTGAGAGCCTGGAATTTTAGTAGGTGTTGCTAGGCAGAGAACGTCTACATGACCATCCCTCCCCCCAAAACTAAACTCTGAGTCTCAACTGGGCTTCTCTGGGCAGAAACAGTACAAATAGATGGCAGCATTTTGCAATATTAGGAAGGGTCCATGCACTCCATGTGACCCTTCGTGGAGAGAGCACAGGAAGAGTGAGAGTGGATTCCTCCATCTCCACCTGTGTCTTTTTCCCCCTTATATCTGGCTGTGTCACTAGACTCCATCTCAGCCACACTGGGGCTATCTGCTGTTCCTGTGAGCCCTTCCAGGGAATTTCCAAATGTGTGGATGGTCTTGGGGACCCCCAAAACAAGGCTTAAAACAAAACATTAGCTTTTCCTGCATAAATATTTTTGTTTGTTAATTTTTCTAAGGGAGAAAGTAGATTTTCATCATTAAATGCAGCCTACATTATAACCCGATGCTGCTACTATAATGAGTTTTCTACCATGGAGACGTAACAGTAACTTTTTATAGGTTGTTTGTAGCTATTCAGTTTATGGAAAAAGAATATTTTGGTTACCACAAGGACATGGCTGTCAAACTACAGGTTTAGACAGAGCCCGAATAATAAATCTGCTCCTTGCCAGAAGGAACAAAATAAAGCAAGGCAGACAGCTGAGATATGTGTTCCCACCAGGGAGACTAAGATTTTATTCTCTAATTCAATTTTAAGAAAAATATAATTTACTAGGATTCATCTCCACTACTTTTTAAATATAGTTTAAAAGATATTGGGAACAAATTATCACTGAGTAGCTTTTATTACTGAAATATTGAACATAATAAACATAAAAACTCAGGTGTTTAAAATAGTAAGAATACAAAATTTAAAATTTTTTCTCCAGTAGTGAAGGAAAAAAAAAATAACAACCAAAGGACTTCCTAATAGCTCTGAAAGAAGAAAGGAGAAAACTATTTTTCTTCCTACTCTTTAAATACATAAAACTAAAAAAATTTTTAAAAATAAATAAATACATAAAACTACACCAAAGCTAACCCCAAATAAACATGCACCTGTCTGAATGAGTTTCTTTTTTTTAACTATTCTTATGTTACAGATCCTAGATGAAACCAGTTTATCCAAATATTTCATCATGTTTCTAGGAAAATATGGAATATGGCTACGTAGCTATGCTGGGAGAATACCAGAGGTAGACTGATGAAAGTTAAAAGCTGCTAAAAGGGCAAACATTTCTGGCACAAAATTTGACTATAGGATAGGTCTGATTATCCTGCTGGAACACTAGAGACACACAACCTCATTCTCCAAATGGAGGCTATATATCTAAGAAATAAGAAAAGCCCACTAAGAAGACAACAAAGAAATAGATTATAATTTGTAGAAGGGACTTCAGGCTTCTTTCCCTCCAAAAAGAGAAGCTTTCAAAGATAAGAAGAGGGAACCATGGGAGAAACCAGCCCATTCTTCCAGATGCTTCCTATTTTCAATAACTCCCAGTTCCCAGGATGAGAATGGAGCTACACCTGCACAGAGATTCCCAGGGGGTAGGAATGAAGCACAGCAAGGCCACTCCCGTATCAGCCCTGAAGCTAAAAATACACTGTTTTCCAAAGAAACAGTTAGGGTCATATTGCTGGACTTGACTGACCAAAGGCCAAGTCTCCCCTGTTAGGGAGACCTATTCACAGTAGTTAAATGGCCACCATATTTGATATATCCTTTGCATTAGCAAGATGTGGGATATCCTCTTTGTTGATCAGAGATGAAATGAATGAAATCTCAAAAAAATTTTCTATAGAAAAATTAACACTGAAGATTTAAATTAACAGATTAAGACTTAAAGAAAATGAGATTGTAAGAATTATCTCACAGGGGGCGCCTGGGTGGCCCGGTGGGTTAAGGCTCTGCCTTCGGCTCAGGTCATGGTCCCAGGGTACTGGGATCGAGCCCCGCATCGGGCTCTCTGCTCAGCAGGGAGCCTGCTTCCCCCTCTCTCTCTGCCTGCCTCTCTGCCTACTTGTGATCTCTGTCCAAAAAAAAAAAAAAAAAAAATCTCCCAACAAACAAGAGCCCAGGGCCAGACAGCTTCCCAGGGGAATTCTACCAAACATTTAAAGAAGAATTAATTCCTAGTCTTCTGAAACTATTCCAAAAAATAGAAATGGAAGGAAAACTTCTAAACTCATTTTATGAGGCCAGCATTACCTTGATTCCAAAACCAGACAAAGACCCCATCAAAAAAGAATTACAGACCAATATCCTTGATGAACACAGATGTGAAAATTCTCACCAAAGTACTAGCCAATTGGATCCAACAGTACATTAAAAGGATTATTCACCACAACCAAGTGGGATTTATTCCAATGCTGCAAGGTTGGTTCAACATCCACAAATCAATCAATGTGATACAGTACATTAATAAAAGAAAGAACAAGTACCGTATGATACTCTCAAAAGATCCTGAAATGCATTTGACAAAGTGCAGCATTCTTTCTTGATTAAAACTCTTCAACGTGTAGGGATAGAGGGTATATACCTCAGTATCATCAAAGCCATCTATAAAAAACCCACCACAAATATCATTCTCAATGGAGAAAAACTGAGAGCTTTTCCACTAAGGTCAGGAACATGGCAGGGATGTCCATTATCACCACTGCTATTCAACATAGTACTGGATGTCCTAGCCTCAGCAATCAGACAACAGAAAGAAATTAAAGGCATCCAAATCTGCAAAGAAGAAGTCAAACTCTCATTCTTTGCAGATGATATGATACTTTATGTGGAAAACCCCAAAAAACTCCACTCCAAATCTGCTAGAACTTGTATAGGAATTCAGTAAAGTGTCAGGATATAAAATCAATGCACAGAAAGCAGTTGCATTTCTGTACACCAACAAGACAGAAGAAAGAGAAATTAAGGAGCCAATCCCATTTACAATTGCACCCAAAACCATAGGATACCTAGGAATAAACCCAGCCAAAGAGGCAAAGAATCTGTACTCAGAAAACTATAAAGTACTCATGAAAGAAATGGAGGAAAACA
Source organism: Lontra canadensis (assembly GCF_010015895.1). Lineage (NCBI taxonomy): Eukaryota > Metazoa > Chordata > Mammalia > Carnivora > Mustelidae > Lontra > Lontra canadensis. The sequence continues at coordinate 6,305,526 of NW_022631095.1, read as the reverse complement.
CAAAGAAATGGAAAAACATTCCATGCTCATGGACTAGAAGAACAGATATTGTGAAAATGTTTATGCTACCTAAAGGAATCTGATTGTTTAATGCAATACCTACCAAAATACCATCAATTTTTTTCAAAGAAATGGAACAAAAATCCTAAAATTTATATGGAACCAGAAAAGATCTCGAATAGCCAGAGGAATGTTGAAAAAGAAAGCGAAAGTTGGTGGCATCATAATTCCAGACTTCAAGCTCTATTACAAAGCTGTCATCATCAAGACAGTATGGTACTGGCACAAAAACAGACACATAGATCACTGGAACAGAATAGAGAGCCCAGAAATAGACCCTCAACTCTATGGTCAACTAATCTTCGACAAAGCAGGAAAGAATGTCCAATGGAAAAAAAGACCGTCTCTTCAACAAATGGTGTTAGGAAAATTGGACAGCCACATGTAGAAGAATGAAACTAGACCACTTCCTTACACCACACACAAAAATAGACTCCAAATGGATGAACGATCTCAGTGTGAGAAAGGAATCCATCAAAATCCTTGAGAAGAACACAGGCAGCAACCTCTTCCACCTCAGTCGCATCAACTTCTTCCAAGAAACATCGCCAAAGGCAAGGGAAGCAAGGGCAAAAATGAACTATTGAGACTTCATCAAGATCAAAAGCTTTTGCACAGCAAAAGAAACAGTCAACAAAACCAAAAGACAACTGACAGAATGGGAGAAGATATTTACACTCTACATATCAGATAAAGGGCTAGTATCCCAAATCTGTAAAGAACTTTTCAAACTCAACACCCAAAGAATAATCCAATCAAGAAATGGGCAGAGGACATGAACATACACTTCTGCAAAGAAGACATCCAGACGGCCAATAGACACATGAAAAAGTGCTCCATATCACTCAGCATCAGTGAAATACAAATCAAAACCCCAATGAGATACCACCTCACACCAGTCAGAATGGCTAAAATTAACAAGTCAGGAAACGACAGATGCTGGTGAGGATGCGGAGAAAGGGAACCCTCCTACACTACTGGTGGGAATGCAGGCTGGTGCAGCCACTCTGGAAAACAGCATGGAGGTTCCTCAAAAAGTTGAAAATAGAGCTACTCTATCACCCAGCAATTGCACTACTGGGTATTTACCCTAAAGATACAAATGTAGTGAACCGAAAGGGCACGTGCACCCAAATGTTTATAGCAGCAATGTCCACAATAGCCAAACTATGGAAAGAACATAGATGTCCATCAACAGATGATTGGATAAAGAAGATGTGATATACATACAGACACACACAAACGCGCGCGCGGGCACACACACACACACACACACACACACACACAATGGAATACTACGCAGCCATTAAAAGAAATGAAATCTTGCCATTTGCAATGACATGGATGGAACTAGAAGGTATTATGCCGAGCAAAATAAGTCAATCAGAGAAAGACAATTATCATATGATCTCCCTGATATGAGGAAGTTGAGAGACAAAGTGGGGAGCTTGGGGGGTAGGGAAGGAAAAAATGAAACAACATAGGATCAGAGGGAGACAAACCATAAGAGACTCTTTATCTCACAAAACAAACTGAGGGCTGCTGGGGGAGGAGGAGTAGGGAGAGGGTGGTGGGGTTATGGACCTTGGGGAAGGTATGTGCTATGGTGAGTGCTGTGAAATGTATAAACCTGGTGATTTACAGACCTGTACCCCTGGGGCTAATAAATTTTAAAAAATAAAATAAAATAAAATATCCGAAAGAGCAAAAAAAAAAAAAAACAAAACAAAACTAGTTAATACTGTAATATACCAAAACTATCCAATTGTGTAGTTCAAATAGTTGCTTTGTGTGGTATATTCACTTATATCTCAAGAAAGCTATTTTTCAAAAGAGGAAAAAAATTGTCCTTCCAATGTGACAAATTCCCAATTTCATTCAACCTACAGTGACTGAAGGCCTCTCGAGACAATTTTGTACTTAACGAATGGATCCCAAATGGCTGATGGAGGTAATTACACACGACCAGAATCAGGCTACTGAAAGGGACTGGCAAAAGCTTCCAAGTTTCTCTCTGCTTAATTGGCCACCTACTCATTGTTTATCATGCAATTATTTATACAGCCTGTTAAATTGCTAAAGAAATAATATCTTCTAATTTGTCTCGATCTCTATCCAAACTCAGAAGAAAATTAAAAAACACACCTAACTGTTCCTTGCAAAGAACTCTGAATGGACCAAGCTGAGGTCCTGCTACTGTAAATGGTGTCCCTGGATCAGTGCCACATGAAAGTCCAGGGCGAGGGATGTTCTTGTGGCATCACTAAGCCAACGAACCATTAAGATGCTCTTCCCAGAGGAAGCAGACGGTAGCTGAATCACCAGAAGCCTCTTCCCTAGAAACACCTGACAGTGATTTTCTAAAAACATCTGAGAACTTACTAGTGCCTCAAAGTAGACTATCCTGGTATTTTTACATCCAGGAATAGAACAGACACAAAAAGATATTGAGTCAAACTGGCTTAAAAAAAAAAAAAAATGTTAGCCAAAAACATGATGTTTCCATGATGCCAAAGGAAAGAATAATAAAAATAAAAGGCACTGTTTTACTGAAAGTCTGCTCATCACTTGCTGGGGTTTTTGAGGTTTACCATAACTCGGACCCAAAAGAGGGGCACAAGTAAAATCTCTTACTCCTTATTTATAGTCTCAGTCTGGTAATTTGGAACCAGAAATGTAGCTAGGTATTTAGTAGAATACAGTACAATATACTTTAGGGACTTTGACTTACATCAAGAAAATTAATTATGAAAAAAAATAGAGTAATAATTTAAAAACTCCTGGGGAAGGGCACCTGGGTGGCTCAGTGGGTTAAGCCTCTGCCTTCGGCTCAAGTCATGATCTCAGGGTCCTGGGATCGAGTCACGCATTGGGCTCTCTGCTCAGCGGGGAGCCTGCTTCCCTCCCTCTCTCTCTGCTCTGACTACTTGTGATCTCTGTCTGTCAAATAAATAAAGAAAAATCTTTAAAAATAAAATTAAAAAAATAAAACTCCCAGGAAAAAGAGAGATTGATCACTGATACATACAATAAATTTTAACTAGCAAGTAATACTGAGAAATGAAGAAAAGAGCAAGACTTACATAAAGAGGAAGCAGGACAAGATAGCAGCTGCCTGACCCCAAGGGACTGGGATGTGTTCCCAGGGTGATCATGGAGATGGAGGGGGAAGTGGGGAAAGCAGCTACCACATTCCAAGCACAATAGTAAGAAATTCCTATGTCTGATAGAACACATCAAAAACACTAACTCTGTGAGGCTGAAAGTCTGGAAGTGTCCACAGCGGGAAGTAGACCATCATAGGACCGAGTATTAAATGCTTCAAATAAATAATCATCTGGAATATATTTCAAGCAAACCATAATCAACACTAATCATTTAAAATTAGAAGAGCCAACTTGCCCATTTCACTCAGACTGAATTTTTCCTCTAGGAAGGCAAATTTGAAATCCAACGATTCTGGCACTTTTTTTTCTAATGCTTAATAAATATTAAAGATAAATCAAACACCACATGTGTGAATAATAAATCTACAGTTTCACAAATTCCAATGTCAAATATCAAATCTACCATGATTCTGAACTCATGATTCATCACTTAAAAATTACATTAACTTTTCAATATATTCCAAAAATTTGTTGTTTTTCTCAAATATTACTTTTAATATTTTGTGAGATACATTAAAAATTCATACATGCAAATATACTTTTATGTACATGTATTTAATTTACTTTTATCAAAATAAAACATGCATATAATTTTAAAAATCAAATGGTACTATAAGGGGGCCATTTAAAATAGCAGTCCTTCGCCCTCACTATCCTTCCGCTCTTTGAGTTCCAGTGACCAAAGGCAACCACTTTCAACCTTTCTGGCTGTCTCCTTCAGTATTTACCTTCATATTTTAACTAATATTCTTCAGCTACTATTTCTTACCCATTTTTAATGGCTTCCTTCTGTAGAAGATGAAGATTTAGCTCTCTTACCTCCTACACACTTCCTCTATCCCCTCACCAAAATCCTCTCAATTTAACTGTATCACAATTTTTGGTAACAAAAATACTCAGTATTTGTATTACATCAGTACATCTGTTTAAATATTGTTCATAACTGAGCCCAATAGTATACTACAATTATATTTCATTTCTTCTCCAACCTTTTTTTTTCCTGGTGTTAATAATTTCCTCAATTTCAATTGTTTTTTTTTTTATTATATCTAACTTTAGGACAGAACTAGAAAACTTATTTCATCACAGGTAAACATATTACATGATCTTTCTTACTTGTTGTTTGTTCCCATCTCTCCTGACCTCTCCATCCTCCTGTCCAATCTAGAAAGAGTGTCCTCCAGGTCTAACCAGTGATATCCAGGTATCACCATGGAATTTCTCTTTACTTCCCATCAGGAAACTTCCTTCACTTTCCCCTAGTTCCTGCAAAATTTTTGGCTCCAATTTTTGACACTTTGTGTATCTGTCTGAAAATAGTCTTATTCTACCTTGGCATTTGGTTGACAATTTGGCCAGGTATAAGATTCCAGATTGGAGATTATTTTCCTTCAGATTTGGAAAGTAGAGCTCTATTTATTCTAGGTTCCACTACTGCAGTTGAGAAGTCATACTAGCCTGCTTCCTGAGCCTCTGTATATGACCTACTTTCTTCTCTGTGAAAAGTTAGAAAAAAATTTTTTTAATTCACAGACTTTATCAGATGTGTCTTGGAATTGGTGTTTTTTCACTCATTATTCTAGGCACTTAATGTACCCTTTCCATATAGAAATTTATGTCCTTAGACTTTGGTAAAGTATTCTATAATATTCTTCTATACATGTTCCCCCTGCATTTTCTCTATTCTTTTTTTCTAAAACTCTTATTAGTCAGACTTTGAACTTCCTAAACAAAGCCTCTTATTTCTTCCTTTTTTCTCTTACGTTTTCCTTCTCTATCTTCACATTCTATTTTCTGGGCAGTGTCATCAACATTCCAACTTTCCACTTAATTTTAATTTCTACTATTATATTTTAATCTCTAAGCCCTCTTTCATGAATCCTCTAATCTTTCCAAGAGTATCAATTATAATTATTTGGGTTTTTTTTCCCTTCTCTGATTTTCTCTCTGTTCCCTCTGAGCTTCTTTTCCTAATAGTTTATTTGTTTTGGTTCTATTTGTTCATGTTATAGATAGTCCTCAAATATCTGGCAACCCTTGAGTATCCATTGTGAAACCTCAAAAGCTACACTTATGTGACATGATTGAGGGGGAACCCAGTCATTTTAGGGAAGGCCTCCAAAAGTCTTTTTGCTTCAACTGGTCAGGTTTCCAGCAAAGAAACCTCTAATCCAAGAATGGAGACCTATGAGCCTGGTTGTCTGTTTTGGGTGCCCAGAAAGGAGATAACACCTTTCTACATGTGGAAGTTTACCTAATAATGTTTTCTTTAAGGAGTCTTACCCATACTCTCATCTGTATCTGCTATTTCCAAGCCCAAAGCTTCTCTGATTTAAGTTCCCTAGAGAATATATCCACTGGGGTCTATTTCCTAGGTGGCTGGGACTGAAGGGGTCTAACTACTCCTTATTTGGGCTTTCCACTCAACACCAGTTTTTGGCCTCCCCCTTCATACTGTCTTCTGGCACATCTTGTGGTTCCAAGTGTGGTTCCACGTTTCTGGTCCTGACCACAAATCCATCTCTTCAGGCTACCTTCCAGCTCTGTGGGCACTTGGCTTTCAGTTTTCTCTCCTCTGCTAATTCAATTCCCATTTATCCACTGCTTTCCATCTTCCAAAAATTTGTTGATATCCTTCATCTACCAAGCCTCATTACCCATTTTATTTGTCCATATGGATTTATACCTATTTTTTATTTGTTACCTATCATGTTGGATATTCTCAGGAAGCAGAGATAAACAACTGTGTCCAAACTGCAAAAAATCTTTTCACCACACACAAAAAAATCCAGGCTAGAAGTCTTATTTAAGAGACCAGCATTTGGTCATACCTTGGCAAAAGTATTAGGTTCCATTTTTGGGCCTATAAATCATAACTTATAGATGACATGGAGAAAATTCAGATGGGATAAAGAGCAGTAACTAGAGGACTTGGAAAATGACTTAAAGAAAGAGCTAACAAACATATTTGACTAGATAATGAAAAGAAGGCTGGCAGGGGGTTCAGGAATCAAGTAGATTCAGGACTGTTATAGACACAAGATTGTTGGCCCAATTTCTGTTTCCATTTGAAACAGGATAAGAAAATGGACTTATGACATAGCATAAGGAAAACTCACTGACAGTGAGGTATATTAAATATTACTAGGAGAGGGTGTGGAATTTTCTTTTCTGGAATTATATTAAAAGTGAGAACAGTCCACTTCTTCGAGGTAAAAATCCTGCACTAGCTGACATCTTAAATTTCTTCCAGCTGTATGCTTCTTTTCTTTCCAATAGACCTGTATGCAGAAAATAATCACATCTATGCCAAGCTTCTTCTTTTTTTTTCCTAATGGAAACATTCTTCTGGGAATAAGAAAGATTATTTCTAAAGCAAGTTCAGTTCAACGTCAAGCAAGTTCCAATAGCTTTTTAGTGAAATTAAAGATGGACTTTCTTCTATACATTAAAAGTATGACTACATTCAAAATGTGGGTAGTACTTCAATACTGAGACAAACATTACTAGTATCACTGAAGTTTTAGATTTTGTTTTACAGTAAGCTGCTCTTTTCATCTTCTAAAAAGACATGAGAATAAAGTCAAACTGTAGCTAGACAGAATGTTTATCAGATCAAAAGGTAAAGCACTTTCCCTTTGCTACTCAACTTTGAATATGCACTGACCAAGCACAGGATGGTGGCTAGTAAAGGGCCACTAGGAGGAACAGAGGCAGAAGAGGATGTACTCAGGACAGCTGAAAGACACATTGTGAGAGCATGGTGGAGGCTCAGCCACATAAGGTCTTGCCTCCACTGTGTGCTTCATTTTTATGATGTTGTTTTTGTTGTTACTGTTAAAGAACTATGGGTTGATGGCTATTTGTTTTTAGAACAGAAATTTGAGCCTGACCTCACACCATATACAAAAATCAATTCCAGGCAGGCGGAAGTTCTAAATATGTGAGACAAAACAAACCATATAAGAAAAAAGAGCAAGAGAACACCTTGGCCACTGATTAGGAAAAGATTTCTTGTATAAGACAGAAAAAGCACTAACCAAAAAGGCAAAAATATTGAGCAATTGGACCACAATAAAAATTTTTAAATCTGTTTATTAAATGATACCCTAAAAGAAGTAAAAAGGCAAGTCACAGAGTGGTAGAAGATATGTGTTTGTAACACATGTAAGTGACAGATAATTTGAATCCAAAACACACTTCCATAAAAAAACGATTTTATTTATTTGAGAGAGAATGGGGGGAGGGGCAGAGGGAGAGAGAGAAACCTCAAGTAGATTCCCTGCCGAGCAGGGGGCCTGTTGTGAGACTCAGTTCCCAGGAGCCTGAGATCATGACCTGAGCTCAAATCAAAAGTCAGCTGCACAACCAACTGAGGCACCGAGGTGCCCTGAATCCAAAACACACTTTTTTAACTCCTAACGATACAAAAGGGAAAAATAAAACTGAAACAGAGAAGGAATCCTAAGGGCCAACTGACATGTAAAAATCAGTTTGACTTCATTAGTCATTAGTAAAATGTAAATAAAACCTATAGTAAGATGCCACTCTGTACTCATCAGAGTAACAATTTTGTTTTGTTTTTTACCTGATGTGTATTACATAAATTGGTGTAACTCCTTTAGGAAACTGTTTTGACAGTATCTAACAAAGATGGAAAATATACATGCTCTGTGACCATCAATTCCACTCCTCAACATATACCAAGCAGAAATATGAGTACATATTTATCAGGATATCTGTATAAGAATGTTTCTACCTGCATTCTTTATAATAGTGTAAAACTAGAAACAACTCAAATGTTCATGAATAGTAGACTGGCCAAATAAATGATCATATAGTCATATAATGGAATATTTTGCAACAGTGAAAATGAATGTACTAGACTATATGTAATCATGGAACTGAATCTCACAAAAATGAAGTTAAGCAAAAGAAGCCAGACACAAAGGAATAACTCCATTTAAATATGATTCTGTATTATGATCCTACTTAAATTAAGTTTTAAGAAGTTTAGGAGATGAAACTATCAATAAATCCAAAGAAGTAATAATCTGCAAAGTTGGATAAGGGTCACACTGGGGTGAGTGGGGACACTGGTATTGGGAAGGGATGCAGGAGAGCTTCTGCAGGACCGGCAGTATCCTGTTTCTTGATCTGGACAGTGGTTACATAGATATTTGCTTTCAATAATTCTTCCACCTCTATTATTTACATTGTTATGTAATTCTTCTTATAGATTTTATTTCAAAATTTTAATAGTTTAGGAAAACAGAATACATAAAGCAGATATTCTGGCTCCTTAGCCCACACAGATGGAGTAAGTAATGTTAACAATTTGGTGTATATCCTTCCAGATGTGCCTGCATGCTTTTTTTTATAATTAAAAAAAAAAAAAACTACTAAGGAAAAAAGGCTACTGAGAAGGAATCCAAAATGGAGTAATGCAATGCCAAATGCACTGCAGAAGTGTTACAGTGAGATGTCAAGTACCTTCTTCTCATCTGAGACTCCTTGAATTCAAGCAATTATAACAAAGTCATAAGATACAAGGCGAATATACAAAAGTCAATCACTTTCTTATATACAAGCAACAGACAAATGGAATTTGATATTAAAAACACAATCCCACTTGCATTAGCACTTCAACACATGAAATACTTAGGTTTAAATCTAACAAAATATGTAAAAGATCTGTGTGAGGAAACCTACAAAACTCTGATGAATGAAATCGAAGAATTAAATAAATGGAATCGTATGTCATATTCATGGATAGGAAGCCTCAATATTGTCAATATGTCCATTCTTCCCAACTTGATCTCTAGACTTACTGCAATTCCAATAAAATTCCCAGCAAATTCTTTTGTGGATAGTGACAAACTGATTCTAAAGTTTATAAAGAGATGCAAAAGACCCAAAATTGCCAAAATGATATTGAAGGGAAAAAACAAAGCTGGAAGACTGACATTACCTGACTTTAAGACTTAGTATAAAGTTATAGTACTACGGTAATCGAGATGTGGTATTGGTGAAAGAATAAAGAACTAGATCAATGAAACAGAATGGAGAGCCCAAGAATAGGCTCACATCAATATAGTCAACTGATCTTCGACAAAGGAGCAAAGGCCACGTAATGAAGTCATCAGTCTTCTCAACCAAGGGTGCCAGAACAACTGGTCACCCACATGCAAAAGACAAAACTAGACACACCCTTCACAAAAATTAACTCAAAAGGGATCACAGACCTACATGTAAAATGCAAAACTATAAAACTATAAAACTCCTAAAAGATAACATAGGAGAAAAACATGATGACCTTGGGTTTGGCTGTGACTTTTTAGATACAACACCAAGGGCACAACCCATGAAAGAAATAATTGGTGAGCTGCATTTCATTAAAGTTAAAAACTTCTGCTCTGCTAAAGACAATGCCAAGAAACTGAGAAGACAAGCCATAGACTGGGAAAAAATATTTGCAAAAGACACATCTGAAAAAGAATTGTATCCAAATACAATGAACTTTTAAAACTCTACAAAACAAAAAACCTGATTAAAAAATGGCCCAAAGACTTTAACAGACACCTTACCAAAAATGACACACATATGGCAAATAAGCATATAAAGAAATGGTCTTCATCATACATCATCAGAGAAATGCAAAATAAAACAAGATACCACTACACATGTGGAAAAATGGCCATAATGCCAAACACTGACATAATCCCAAACACCAAATGCTGGTAAGGAACAGGACTTCCCATTCAATGCTGGAGAGAAGGCAAAATGGTACAGCTGCTTTGGAAGACAGTTTGACGGTTTCCTATAAAACTGAACACACTCTTACCTTAGTCACTGAGCTGAAAACTTATGTCCACATAAAAGCCTACACATGGAAAGATACAAATGGTTTATATAAAACTGCCCAAACTGGGAAGCAACCAAGATGGTCTTCAGTAGGGGAACAGATACACAAACATCCACACAATGGAATATTATTCACCCTGAAAAAATGTGGTATCAAGTCAAAGACACGGAGGAAACTTAAATACATATTACAAAGTGAAAGAAGCCAATTCAAAAAGGCTACATACCATAGTATGATCCCAACTATATGACATTCTAGTAAAAGAAAAAAAACTATAGAGATAATTAAAAGATCACTAATTGGGGGATGAATGCTGAGGGATAAACACGATGAGCACAGAGGATTTATGGGCAGTGAAAATACTCTGTATGGAAAAAAAATACTCTGTATGATACTATAAATCATATGCATGCAAATCATTACACATTTGTCAAAACCCACAGAATACAGAATGCTAAGAGTGAACCCTAATGCAAACTATGGACTTTGGGTGGTAGTAAGGCATCAATGTAGTTTCACCAGTTGTAGTAAATGTACCATTCTCATAGGGATGTTGACATTGGGAAAAACTATGTCTGTATGGGGATGAAGGGTCTATGGGAAATCTCTGTACCTTTAAAAAGAAGTTTTTAAAATGTAATTATTCTTCTCAGAGAACTGAGAAAATACTGCATTATAAAATAAGTACAGGATGTCAAGAAAAAAGCAATCACAGAATAAGAATGCACACAAACAAGTTTAAAAAAAATCAATAAGAGGCTGGAAGATAAAGCAGAAAAAACCCTCCAGAATACAGAAAAATAAGAAAATAAAGGCATCTGAAAAATAATTTCTAGTTTGTCCACTTGTCCATCATCTAGGAGTCCTAGAAAAAGGGAACAGAGCAAGTGGGAGAAAATTAGTAAGGAGTAACAGAAAATAAATGAAATTTTTGAAAAGCACACACCTGGTACAAGATGGGGCAATTTCAGAATGCCAAAGTGAAACAGACTATCCTAAAGTCTTCCTGCAAGGGAAGGAGAATTAGATTGATATGAGATTTATCAGCAAAGCTGGATGCTACAATGGAGCAATGTCTCAAAACTCAGAGGGAAAATACATTTATCAATTTGTCAAACAAGTGGCATCAATTTTGATAACTGGAAAGTCAGTGCATATGACAGAAGAAGACAGGGAAAATCACTAAAGGGAAAGGGGGGAGGTGTGCTAAGATCTTCACCCTGTAAGTCCAGGACCAAGTGATTCCATGGAAATGAGATGAAGCAAGACACAAAAGTGTAACTACATTACTTAAATTACACAAATAAGGGAAATAAAAACTGTGATCCAACTATGTTGGCTAAAGTGAGGGGGGCTGGAATGGAAAAGGATGGCAGGAAACCAGTAGCTGCTGTCCAAAATCGGTAAATGAAGGGATGACCGTGTAAGCACAGAACTTAAATCTATGAGAATAATGACCAGAAGAGGCAGTTGCAGGACCTAAAGGTGGTTCTGTCTGGCAAGGAGGATCAGGGTGGGGAGGATTGAGGCAAGGGCATGATTGCTTTTTATTCTAAGGCCTTCTGTGCTAACTTACTTTCTAACCATGGGCATGAGTTACTTTGATACAAAATTTAAAATGAAACTTTATTATCAAACATACTTATGACGTGGTTATTGATCTACTGCTGCAGGGAAGGTTGTGTGTGACTGTGGGATGGATAGTGGGGCCAAGACAGCACTTGGGGACAGACCGGGCCATGGGACAAAAGGAAGGGTCTGGTGGAGAACTTGCTTTGGGCGCCTGCAGCAGAAGAACTGACTGACTAGACTTGGGTGTGCAGACCAATAGCTCAAGGGAGCGGCCCCGGCTGGAGGTGACGGTTTGACGGCCGTCTTGTCTGTGGGTTAGTTAAAGCCACAGTTGTGAGTGGGAAGAATATGTAGGGGGAGTCAGGGGTGGGCCAAGGATGAAACCCTAGAGAACATCTATGTCCAAGGGAGGGGAGCCTGCCAAAGAGAACCGGGTCCGTTTGGTGGGATGGAAGCTAAAGGAGTGGAGTCAGAAGACCAAGTGACAAACTCTCAGATACAAGAGAGAGGTCCACGTTCCAGAGCCTCGCCCCCAAACTTCTGGAGATTTCATATGTTGCCCATACGTACACCCTGACCTAAGTATTTGCAGTCTATCCACTAGACGAAGCATAATTCCCACATACGTAATAAGAAACTAAAACAAACCCCGGCATTGGCTCAACTGGAAACATCTGTGAGCATTCAGAAGCCTCCGTGAAGTCAAGACGCTCTTTATTTAGCACGCCCGACTATGCACTTCAGAACTCGCTCGGCACCGTACAGTGGTTAGGCTCCCGGGGCCTTAGGACGATCCATCTTCACTCATATTTCCTTACCAAATGAGTATCTATGGGCTCTGCCTAAAAATATATGTCTGTTTTGTGGGAAACAGTCAACTTGACGTAAAATAATGCAACACATGGAAAAACACCCACGCCCTTCCTCCCCTTGGGTCATTTAGCAGTGGGGGCGAGTCACAGAAATTGGGGATGTGAAACGCTCATCTTCATTTTGCCTCTGAAGTCCCATTTTAAAAAACAGCCATCTAGGAATGAGTATTCTGTGGTGTCCTTTTCCCTCACTGATAAGAACAACAAAAACACTGGAAATTGTGATAATAAGCAGGAGCAACATCCTGAACTAACAAACTACCTGAAAAGGAATATTTTATTAGTGGATGAAACCCTGATTTGACATGTGTTCCTTTCATCCTAAAGGGGGCGGGGAGCGCGGAGAGGGGGACAATCTGTATTCACGAAATCCAATGGATTTGCCTTTGGCATCAATTCAGAGTCAGGATTTCGTGTCACTGCCCCATATCGAGGGAGACGGCTCCGTGGCAGTGTCGTCCTGTAGTCCATTTAACGAGCTGGCACAATCGGAAATCTGCATTATTGAGACTGTTCTGTATGCAAGCTCCTCTCTGCTGCAAACAGGCAGAAACTAATAGATTCTTTTTTTTTCCCCCAGGGTAATTTCTTTAGTGCCAACACATGGAGCTACTAGAATCCTACCAATGAGCCATCTATCTCAAGGCAAATCTAACCTCAAAGAGACTAGGCAATTTTCAGGTCAATGCAGAGATTAAAGTAATACACTATGAAGTTTCCAGATGTAAATGAAAATTGAATCAGGTGCAGACAGTTAAAGTAAATCAGATACAAAGTTAGTGACACCTGCGGGCAGGTGCACCATAAATAGACCTTATACCACCCCAGATGAAAACCATCATCTGCCCAGCAAACCACGTCTTAAAACTGTGCCTTGAACATTCTTCAGAGAAGAAAAGCAAAATTAAATCCTGGGAAAGCATTCTAAAATGCTCTAGTCCAGTGAAAGGGAACAGGCAAAATTGTGGAAGTATATGGATTGCCCTTATATTTTTTACAGATCTTGTTGCTCTACCTTTAAAATATATCAGGAAGCCATCAAGCTGCCTGTCTTAACTAATCAGAATCCCTCGCCTCCTTGGTCTCTCACCATAAAACTGCAGGAGCCCCTCACCACTGTCCCACTTCCATTCCTGTCTCTCTTCAAGAGACTATCCTACAGCCGCCAGAGTGCATCTTTCAAAACTGAAGGCAGACCGTGTTCTTGCCCTGCTCACAATTCTCCATCTTCCTGCACACTTAGAAAAAGTCCCAGAGTCCTCACATGGCACCCAGCCAAGATCAGGCACCAAGCTCATCCCGCACCTCCCAGCCCAGCACTCTCCCCGTCTTACCTGCTCTAGCCACACTGACCTCCTTGCTGTTCTGGAAACACAGCAAACGTGAGATTTCTGTTCTCTTTTTCTAGAACATTCTTCCGCAAGACATCCACGGGGCTTACTCTCTCATTTCATTCAGGTTCCCTCAAAGGTCATACCCTCAGTGAGGCTTTTCTTAACTGTCCCACCCTCAACAGCATTCCCTGCCATCTCTATTCCCTTTCCTTACTTTATTTTTCTTCCTGCCCATTCTCAATGTCTGTCATTTTTTTACATAACTCTTTGTTATTTGCCAGGTTCCTACTTTGGAATATAAACGCCATGAGGGAAGGACTTCAATTATTCTCCACAATATCCCCAGTATGTAGACTAGTTTCTCACACATACCAGGTTTTCAATAAACTTGTGTTGAATAAAGGAATGAATAAAGAAAATGTAGTCTCAACTCTAATAATAAATGCCTTTCTTTTTTTAAAATATTTTATTTATTTGTCTAAGAGTGAGAGTGAGCTACCACAAGCAAGGGAGCAGCAGGCAGAGGGAGAAGCTCGGCTGAGCAGGGAGCCTGATACGGGACTTGTTCCCAGGACCCCGGGATCATGACCTGAGCTGAAGGCAGACACTTAACCGACTGAGCCATCCAGGCATCCCAATAAATGCCTTTCTGATCTTAGGCAAGTCACTGGTCTCAACTCTGGGACAAGGAAATTATATTCCATGGTTGCTAATGTCTCCTCACATTCTAAAACTCTTAGCTTATCACCAATACAAATGGAAAGCTACCATTTCATGAGTATAAGTCATGTTTGCTGTAAGTGATATTAATAGCTCAGGTGTATAACTACTAAAATATACATATATATGTATGTACTTAACTATAAACAGCCCACTCCTGTGAGGTAGGAACCCTGCCCTCAGGCTGATTACTTGACTCTTCCCTTTCCACCACTCTCTCAGAAATTTGGGGGGTTTTGTTGTTGTTTTTTGTTTTTAAAGATTTTGTTTATTTATTTGAGAGTCAACGAGCATGAGCTGGGGGAGAGGCAGAGGGAGAGGGAGAAGCAGACTTCCCACTGAGCAGGAAGCCCAAGGCGGACTTGATCCTAGGACCCTGGGATCATGACCTGAGCTGAAGGCAGATGCTTAACCAACTGTGCCACCCAGGCATCCCAGAAATTTGAGTTTTTATAATTAGGGATCCAACATCCCTGTAGCTAAGCAAGTTATATTATCAGGATTTCCAAGTGGTTTCTGAATACTCTTGAAATAAAGAAATGTTAATGCAGAGAAAGGAATGCATATGATTTAGAATATTAACATCAATCAAAATTATATTTTACATCATGTGGCTTTTACATAGATTTTATTTAACTTGCAACACTTGTCTTTAGCTTCTAAAAATGAAAACTATTTTTAGCAAATTAACTACTCAATTATGGATTCAATTCTCAAATTATCAGTGTCATGGTTATCCAAGGCAAGAAAAACTCTTTCTATACTGACACTTCATTTAGAGATTGAAATGGAATAATGAACAAATTTTAAATCTAGTTATCTAAAAATTATTTTATCAAAGGATGAGGACATTACATACATGTCACCAACATTCTTAAAAGAACTCTTTTTTCCATGAAACAATTTACATAAAGGAATTTTCTCATTATTCACCAAACTAGAACATTCTGTATATGATTTGAAATTTTCCAGAAGAAATCACTTTCCAAATATTTGATATTCCTTGAACAACATGCATGGGTAAATAGCTGTTTCATGCAATGGTGCCTTTCAGATCAAAAAAACTTAAACTTTTATTCCTCAAGGAACTTCAGAATGAAATTAAATATTTCAATGCTGTATTTTAACACTAAAGATAGTAAGAAAAAGGAAAATAACAAACTAACCTCTTCCATGAACACAGACACAAAAACCACACTCAAAATTTTAGCAAACTGAATCCAGTAATATATAAAATATCAAGTTGATTTTATCCCAAGTAATAAGTTGTTTTAACATGCTGAAATCAGGAACTTAATTTCTTACATTAACAGTCTAAACAGAAAAATCATATGATCATCTTAATAAATGCAGAAAATATATTTAATAATATTCAATATTCATGATTTCAAACCCCAAGGAAAGCAGGAATAGAAAATGACTTCTTTCCCTTTATTAGATTATCTACTGCTTCCACCAAAAAAATCCTTCGGGAAATGTCATACTAAATGCAGAGAATTTCCCTTTGATAGTAGAAGGCAAGGATGATCACCTTCAGCTCTTCTATTCCACAGAAAACTGGAGGCCTAGCCAGGATGATATGCATAAATAAATAAACGGTACAAGGACTGGAAAGGAAGAAACAAAGATATCATTATTCACAAATGACATGATTATGTTTGTAGACTATCCAAAGGTATTTATAGACAAGCTGTTAGAATAGGAGAGTTCTCTGATGCAGAAAATCAGCTATGTAGAAAAAATCAAGTACATTTCTATATAGCAGCATAAAAAGATAATACTTGCAATAATATAAAAAATACCAGGTGCCTAGCTACAAATCTAACAAAAGATATGAAAGACTTCTGAGGATCTGGGGGAAAAATTATTAAGACTTTTATTAAAACATTTAAAAAGACTTAGAGAAAGACTCAGTAGTGTAAAGATATCTGTTGTCTCCAAATTAGTTCACAGAATCAATGCAGTCCCACCAAATGAAATCCCAAACTTTATTTGGGTGCTATGAAACCTTTTACATGGAAATGTAAAGGGCTCGGACAAGTCATAATTCTCTCAAAGAACAAGAGTGCCCTGTCAGATATCAGAATATTTTTTTAAATTAAACCAGTGTGGTATAGGCATAGAATAGACCAACAGAATATACTAGAATGCTCAGAAACTGACTCACACTCAGAAGGATAGGTGATGCCTCACAGACGTAGAAACAATAGTCTTTTCAACAAATGAAGATGGGATGACTGTATAGCCATACAAAAGAAATTAGTTGTGATCTTTATCTCACATCACACACATAAACTAATTTCAGAGACAAATATGAAAGGCTAAGTTTAATATAGAAAATGATTTAATACAGAAAATATATTAAATTGATTTATTAAATTTAATACAGAAAATACATTAAATATAGTATTTAATATAGAAAATATCCTCATTCCTTGATTTCAAACTAAATTACAGAGCTATTGTCATCAGAAAAGTATGGCATTAAAAAAGTATAAGCATTAAAAACAGACACAGAGATCAATGGAATAGAATAGAAGAGAGCTCAGAAATAAACCCACACACGCATATGTTGATTTATTTATGAAAAGAAGCCAAGAACACAGGATGGGGAAATGACAGCCTCTTCAACAAATGGTACTGGGAAAACTGGACAGCCACATGTGAAAGAATGAAACTGGATCCCTACCTTACACCACACATAAATATTAACTCAAAATGGATTAAAAACTTGAATTCAAGACCTAAAACCATAAAACTTCTAGGTAAGCTCCCCCCAGACATAGTTCTTGGCAATGATTTTTTAAATCTGACACTAAAAGCAAAAGCAATAGAAGCAAAAATAAATTAAGTGGGACTATATTTTACTAAAAGCTTCTGAACAGCAAAGAAAACCATAAACAAAATCAAAAGGCAACCTATAGAATGGGAGTAAATACTTGCAAATTACACACCTGATGTGGGGCTAATATCCAAATTATACAGAGGACTCTTACAACTCAGTAGCAAAAAAAAAAAGAAAACAATGCCCAAACAATCCAATTTTACAAAGGTCAAAAGACTTGAATAGACATTTTTCCAAAGAAGATACAGATAGTTAACAAGCACATGAAAAAATGCTCAGCATCATTAACCATCAGGAAACTGAAAATCAAATCACAATGAGATATCACCTCACACCTGTCAGAATGGCAAAAATTAAAAAAATTTAAAAAAAACAAGAAATAACAAGTGTTTGTGAGCAGTGGAGAAAGGGGAACCCTTGTGTGCTACTGATGGGAATGTAAACTGGTACAGCCAATTGTAACAGCCACTGTGGAAAACAGTACAGAGGTTCCTCAAAGTATTAAAAATAGACTATCACATGATCCAGCAATTCTATTTGTGGGTATTTATCTGAAAAAGAAAAAAATCTAACTCAAAAAGATATATGGACCCCCATGTTCATTACAGCAATGTTCATAATTGCCAAAATATGGGACAACCTAAGTAGTCATCAATAGATGAATGGATGGAGACATTGTGATATATAAACATAAAACAAAAATACAAAAACGAAGCTCACCATGACAGAGAACAGACTGTGGCTGCCAGAGGTGGGGGTAGGGGGTGAGAGTAATGGATGAAAAGGGTCAAAAAGCAAAAAGGAAAAAGAAAGAAAATATCTTCATGACCTTGGGATAGGGAAGGGTACCTTAAACAAGGTACAAAAAGCACAAGCCATAAAGGAAATGATTTACAAATTTGACTATACTAAATGTTTAATTTTTTGTTTATCAAGAAACACCATAGGAGAGTTAGAAAAGCCACATAATAAGAGAAGAGATTAGCTCTATGTATAACTAACAGAAGACTAGGATCCAGAATGTGTAAGGAACTCAGCAATCAATTCAAAGGTGGTCGACAACACAACACAAAAATGGTCTACTTCACAAAAAAGAGGAAATCCATATGGTCATAAATATATGAAAAGGTGACCAACCTCACTGGTAATCAGAGAAAAGCCATGTAAAACACAAAGAGATAAGAATACACACCCTGGTTTAGGAAAAAAAAAATGGTATGACAATACTAAGTGTTGACAAGGATATATGTAAATTCTGAAACGCAATGGAGGTAAAGAGAAGCATATCCCATGAGCCAGCGCGTCCCCTTCTTAGGCTGAAAGAGAAAGTCATGCTAGCACGCACCAGGATGTAGGCATAAGAATGCTCACCCCTGTGTCTTCTATAGTCCCCAAACTGTTACCAAACTTAAGAAGTGGAAAAACACGGGGCGCCTGGGTGGCTCAGTGGGTTAAGCCTCTGCCTTCAGCTCAGGTCATTATCTCAGGGTCCTGGGATCCAGCCTGCACCGGGGCTCTCTGCTCAGCAGGGAGCCTGCTTCCCCCCTCCCCCCCCGCCCCCTGCCTGCCTCTCTGCCTACTTGTGATCTCTCTCTCTCTGTCAAATAAATAAATAAAATCCTCAAAAAAAAAAAGATTGATTTATTAAAAAAAAAAAAAGGAGTGGAAAAACACAACGTCATATCACCATTCAACAAAATACTATATGGCAGCCGAATGGACTGATCTATAGTTAGGCACAACAAAATAAATGCATCTTGGAAACCGAATGTGGAACAAAGAAGCAAGACACAGAAGAAGAAGATGTACCATCTGACTCCATTTACAGAGGATTTGAAACCAAGCAAAACCAAGTGATAATGCATACAGACTGGCGAGATTCCTTTTTAAAGTAACAAAACTGTCATAAAAACGAGAAGAGTGGTTACCTGGGGGAGGAGGAAGAGATGTGATTCCAGAAGCGACCACAGGAGGCTTCAGGTAGGCTGGCAGTGTGCTGGCTTCCACAGGTGTTTCTTTTCTAATTATTCATTAACCTATACAACTGCAGTCTATGGTCTTCTTCTGCACATCTGTTGTATTTTGTAATAAAAATGACTGAAAATAAATATGTAAATTTTAGAGCTAGGTCAGTGGATAAAGGCTATCATAAACAAGCACAGTAAGACTGGAGAATGAGAAGAGTCAGACTGAAGACAAGAGTGGAGAACACTCTGTTACTCGCTCTTCTCAGCCCCACAGGGCTCACCCCGCTGTAACAAAGAGCCCGGGAAAGAATTCAGCCCAAGCGCTGCTGAAGGGCGCTCCACTCCACTGTGCTGGGGTCCAGCATTCGGGTACGTGCGTGGCCTCCTCTTCCTTCACAACGGCAAACAGAAGAGTGGGAGGAAGGGCAGGGAGCACAAGAGAGAAGGACTCGACCCCGTTTGCCTTGTTAGTAGAAACTGTCACAAGGTCACGAGCAAAAAGAGCTCACTGCGAAGCTACTTCTGCTTCCGGTGAGCCAACAGGGTAAGGGAGGCCCAAGCCAGCGCCAGAGAGCTGCCGGGAGAAGAGAAACCAGCAGGGGCCAAGGGGGCAGGGCAGGGAAGGCCCTAGCCCAGTGGGATGAGGAGAGGTCGCTCCTCCAGCACGAGGCCCCCTAATTTCCACATTTCCCACTCCTGACCCCGAGAATATCTTCACCCTCCCTTCCTCCTCTACTCCAAGGCCTCTGCTCTCCTGAGCTCCTTTTGCCCCTCTTGCTAGAGCTGGTCCCAGGCCTACGCTGAGGTCTCACCGGGGAAACCAGTGCTGTCAGGGAGGAACATGGCTGATCACTCCCTGAGCCCTGCAGTCCTCCCACAGCTCAGTCCAACGGTGGGACCCCCGTGGAACTTGGCCGCTAACACATAACACGTTTCATGCGATCTGCAACTTTGAAAATGACATTCATGGACATCCGAAGTACATTCTCTAATTAGGTTTCCTTGCTCCCTTCATACCAATGATTTAGGCTCATACACACACACAAAATATTTTCAATGTCCCTTTTCCACAGAATAGTAATGACCTAGAAGCACAAAAACAAAATCATTTGCAGCATACAGAGGCAACCGGTAAGTCACAGATGACCAGCTGTCACCTCTGCCCTGGCTCTCTAAAAGCCCAGTCTCCCCATGCACCACCCCAAGTGCCCAGGCCAGTCATCACCAGACTCTCCCTTAATTCCATCTGTTCTCTGCCATTCCCCCAGCCACGGCCCTACATCAGATCCTAATTTGTGGGCTCTACAGTGACCCAGCATGGCAGCCTCCTAAGTGCTCTCCCTACCCCTCCACTCAATTCCTTTAATCCAAGCTTTAGGGTCCCTGGACCAAGCCTCCTAATCACACAAGTCTGCTTAGAACCTGTATACCTCACACATACTAACTGACTCCCAGTAACTCCTAGAGACATGAGCCATTCTGTCCAACCTACCTTCTCCGACTCTTCCCTAGCCACATGGCTCCCCAAGCCCAGGACTCCTACCACAGTGTCCTCCCCACCCTCCCGCCTGGGTGGCACACCATGGCCACTCTGGAACCCTAGGTGTGTCTCCACAGCTCTACTCACCCTATACCTGCTCCTTCCAGGAACACGGCTTCTGCTGAAAACTTTCCGTCCTGATGGGACCCTTCTGTGTTCCGTGCACCCACAAGCCTACACTGAAACTTTGCTTAAAGCATTTTGAAGTAGCACATCTACTGCCAAACTTAATTTTCCTCCCCAAGCTCGGGCTTCCCTGTCTCAGTGTATGGATCTACCCTCCACCTGGTCGCTCAGATGAAAAAAACGCTAGGAGTCCCATGTGATGCTTGCTTTCTCTCTGGGCCTGAGGCAATCTCTCCACAGCCCTGTCAGTACCCTCTCCAGAATGTGGCCCAGCTGAGCACTTCTCTTCAGCCCCATCCCGGGGTCAGGGCACCCTCCTGAGGACCCGCCTTGTTTTGTGCCCCCACCCCCACCACTGCCCTTCTAACCCCTTTGCCACAAAAGAAGCCAAGAGACCTTTTAAAAACATAAAAGCCAAACCTATGGTTGCCTTTGTTAAAGGACTCCACTGATAATCCATTGATTTTAAGATAAAATTCCTTACCTTTTCAAAAGCCTGAAGTACCCTGTTGGCTGCATAATAGATTACAATCCCCTTGGGAACAAAGTAAAACAAAACAACAGCAACAACAAAAGAGATGCCAGTTTAATTTGGCTGGGGTGAGAGCCAGGTAAATTTCTGAGCTCCTGCAGACATTCTGAACATGAAGCCTGGGGCTAAGAACCACAGAACTAGGTGACTGACCCTAACTCCTTCCAACCTCATCTCCCTCCCACAGACCCCTCACCTACTGTGCGTTGTTTTTTGTTCCTCAAAGATATGGAACCCATTCTTTCCTGGGGGCCTGTGCAAGAGGTGTTTCTACCACCCTGTGTGTTTCTGCACCTTCTCTAGCCCACCCTGTAATGTTTACACCTTCACACCTATCCGAACTCATCAGAAACATCAATTTCTGAAATATCAATTCACTGAAACAGAAACTCCATGAAAGTAAATCCTTATCTGTGTTGTTCATCACAGACTCCCAAGCTCCTAGAACAGCACCTGGCACACAGCAGGCATTCAGTAAATATTTGTGGAATAAATAAGTGATAAGCAAGGGAACATACGCAGGTCACCTCCATCTATCATGCTGAGCTGTGCTGTGCACGCAGGAGGACCTCGATGAATCCATTCCATTTCAGGAACTAAAAATAACCATTACATTACAAATTTGGCTCAGCTTGAAAGTTTATGGTCATCCTTACTGTAAATATCCGTTCCTTAACCTATATAGAGAGAATAAAATTAAAGCTGCTCTAAAGATTAAAATCCAACTTTCAGAACAGTTCTAAAGTTGGTAAACATCATACAACAAGACGACCAGTCTAGCTGATTCTCAGAATGACGAAATTTAAAATAAAGCATCCTTTCATTCTTCTCTGACATACACCGTCACCTGTCTAGGTAACCTAGCGTTACTGCTTTCTTGCCAGACTATGACCACTACATTCTTCAACATCATGTAAAATTTTAAAATTCAATCTTTCAACCTATATTTATGGCACTCGTGCATATAATCAGGTCATTAGAGATATCTTTCAAACTCAAGTTTCTCTAATAATCGGTTTCAGTGAAAATAAACAGGAAGCCCAAAGGATAAATGAGAGATACTCAAATATTATTTTCTCTAGCTCCACTTTTTGGATACTAAAAGTAGAGGCACCTCTATTCACACTTTAAAGAAATAAAAGGCTGATCTAGTCTTTAGGTGCCCATTTCTAGTGTAGGGAGAGAATAATCATGATCAAAAAGTAACTTCTACTTTTAATGAGCTGAATGATGATCTCCAAAAAGACGCATCCACATCCTAATCCGCAGGATCTCTGAACTCTACCTCACATGCACAGAGAGTGAATATTACCTTCTGTGGCAAAAGATGTGACATTAATGATCTCCCGAGGAAGAGCTTATCCTGGATTGTCTGGGTGGGTCCTAAATGCAATCCCATGTAGCCTTCAAGAGAGAGACAGAGCAAATGCTGACACAAAAGAAGGAAAGGCAATGTGATCAAGGAGGCAGAGCCTGGAGTGATGTGGGCAAAAGCCGATGAATGCCCAGAGCTTCTAGAAGCTACGAGAGGCAAAAAATGGATTCTGCCTGGAACCTTCTCTGGGATTCTCCCTCAGAGTGAGCACAGCCCTGTTGACACCTTGATTTTAGACCTCTGGCCCCCAGAACTGTGAGAGAATGAATTTCTACAGTTTTAGATCTCCTAGTCTGCAGTCATTTGTTACAACAGCCCCAGGAAACTAATATACACTTCACTGAATTAATATATGCTAGACCTTATGAGAGCATGGCACGAGAAATTTGACCTCTACCAAAAACAAATTTTTGTTTCAAGGTAAATACATTTCTTTAACATCCACATTTTAAATACGTATAATTGAAATACACTCAATCTCCATTTTGCAAGACAGATCTACATCACAGTTCTCCATTCTCATTAGGATTTAAAGCTATTCAACCTGCTGTTTCTGTAAGGTAATTTCCCATCTGGAAAGATAAGATGAAAATTCTTACAGGAATCCTTGTAGAGATAATGAGGAAAAGGATGATAATGGACTACCATTCAAAGATCTATAGTCTTTACGCAAAAATAGCCCTTTGAAGAATAGTTACTACGAACTCTCCTTCTAAGAAAGGAAACACAAAGGCTTGAAAGAGTGAGGCCCTTAGCATGAGAGCTATTTGGATCTCAGGTATCTCCATTCTGGCTCAGAACCCTTTGCACAGCAATGTGTTGCCCACAGAAGGGTGAGAATGACATTTTCAATTAACCCATAGTCTGTTCTTTTTCCAGGAACAGGGGTGAATCTTCTCTGATGACATGCAAACATCTGGTCACCTTTAAGGCTAATGTGCAATATGGGGTTGGACGACAGACTGTTGCAACTCAACAGTCTCAACCCTCAGCTTGATATAGGAAAAAAATTACAAACAAAACCCCAAAATTATGTACTGTGATAAGAAGCCAGTCCTTCTTTGCTCAGAACCAAATTTCTACCAGCACAAAAAGGAAGCCTTAGAGAACAGTAAACATCAATTCTTCAGCATCAATCAGCCAAGACAAGGAGTGAAAGGATCTGCCTGGAACCCATCCCAGGTAATATCAAACAATCTAAAACATCAGGCCTTAATGAGCGTGGGTCAGTACTGCCATCTGCCCATTAAAGAGTACGACAGACAAAGAGAAAGTGTGTCCATCAGGACCAAAACTTTTAACAACCAGAATAAGAAGCAACTTTCTTAATCTTGGTATTTATAAAATCCCACCACAGGCATCATACTTCCTAGTGAAATATTTAAAAGTGTTCCCTTTGGGATCAGGAATAAGATAAGGATGACCACTCCCTTCAACACAGTACTCAAGATCCAAGCCTGTACAGTAGCGCCAAAAAAGGAAAAAGAAAAAGAAAAAAAAAAATAAGGAATTGCAAAGAAGAAATGAAATAGTCATTATTTACTGATGTGTGATTATATTTCTAAAAAGGCCAGAAGAAAACACAGATAAAATATAACAATAAAAGGGGCACTTAACAAGGTTGCTAGATAAAAAACTCAGTATGTTAAAATCAATTGTATTTCAATCTACCAGCACAAACAGTTAGAAAATATTAAAAAATAAGATAGCATTGACTATATTATCTAAAATACAAAAGTACCTAAAATAGATTTAAGAAAAGATGTGTAAAACCAGTAACTAGGAAAATTACACAATAAGACAGGGTTTTCTAAAAGTAACTCAGGTGTATGGATAGGTTTTAACAAATTAAAGAAACAAATGAAAGAAAAATCAACTGAATACAATTATCACCATATCTTCTCATCCAACCAGTGCTTTCAGGCGTTTTTGTCGGGGCGGGGGTTGTTTTTTGAGACAGAAGGAGAGCATGCACATGATCAGGGTTGGGATCAGGGAAGAGAGAGGGAGAGAGAGAAAGAAAAAATCTTAAGCAGGTTCTACAGGGCTCAATCTCATGACCCTGAGATCACGACCTGAGCTGAAATCAAGAGTAGGACACTTAACTGACTGAGCCACCCGGGTACCCCCAAACAATGCTTTTTGAAATCTAGAGCTATCTTGATGTGTCATGTAAGAATTCTGATCAGAGAGTGCAATATAGGTTCTGGGGGTAGACTGGAATTCTTGTCATTATCCCATGTCTTAACCAAACATTGAAGAAACATTTGAATTTCCACACTGTTACTCTAATAACAGTGAAAAACAAAAAGACATTAAGTCCTTTAATGTTATAATAAGGATATAGAAAAGTTGTTACAATGTAAGATCTAAGGTGGTATTTTCTGGATATTTATAAAACTTGGCATTTTCTGGGTATTTATAAAACTTCAGCACATCAGCACTTGGCCAATCAATTTAGAGTAAGTGGTCCAAACCAATGGATATAACCAGGGTCAATTCATCCTTGCACAGGAATTATTTAGAATTTCTGCCTTGTTTTTTAAGTCATTCCCTTGTTGAAGCCTCCTTTAAATGTAGATGGAATGGACAGCTTCCCTTAATGTGAAATTTATCAAGTACACTTCTCAAAATTTTCCATTAGCCTGAAAACATCAAAAGTCCAAGCATCAGTGGTTAATTCCTTTGAGCTAAGACACTATGTCACCTGGAATCCATTTTCAAAAGGAAAACACTTCTTAGAGGAGGTAACATAAAGCTACCACTATCCAGTTTTAACACCAAACTTAATTTCCCAGACTCACAAGCAAGATGTGGGAGAATCTTCTGATAACAGAGAGGGGGAAGGCAGAGTACTTTGAGGGAGACAGATCCAGGGTGCATGGCGCACCATTAGCCAGATGGGCTGGCACAGCAAGGTATTCTGGAAAGTACAGAGCTAATGACATTGCAGTGTTACAGGAAAAGTGAGAAGACAGAGAAGACACTAGAAAAAGCAAATGCATCTGAAAATTTAGCTGAGGACACAGATCTGCTATCAAGACGTGTTGAAGAGACTATTGATGATGGTACTTTTTCATACCCTGACTTGCACTGCTGATGACCTGTTCTCTATAGCACCCTAGCAGGCTATGGTAAACCCATAAAAGCAGGGGTTGAGTTTAATTCTCTTACAGACCCCAGAGCACAAAGAAAGCACTCTGAACCCAGCAGGCACTGAGTAGTATCACTTGGTGAATTAAAAATTCATTTCAAAACAAGTAACTGAGTTCTGGGGGATATAAAAATTGCATTTTTAAACTAGAGCTAGTTTTTTTTTTTTTTTTTTTTAATTTTAAGTTGGTTGCTGACAATACCAAGTGTTGCCAAAGATGTGAAGCAACTGGAACTGGCATCCATTGCTGGTGGGAGTCTAAACTGGCACAACCAATTTGGAAAACTGTTGATTAGTGTATTCTAGGGATAAACATAGGCCTGCCCTATGACCCAGTAATTCAAGAACTGATATCCCCCAGAAAACACATACAAGGATATTTATTCATAGGGAAGCTTTGTTTGTAATAGCCAAAAATTAGAGAACACAAAATCATCCATCAACAGTAGAATTGATAAATTGTAGTATAGTCATACAATAGAATATTACCCAACACCAAAAAAGAACACCACTGCTATACGCAGCAGCATATAATCAATCTCACAGACACAACATCTTATCATGCCATTTATGTGAAGTTCAAAACCAGGTGAAACTCATCCCAGATGTTGGATTAGATCAGAGGTCCAAATAGTGATTATTTTGCGGGGAGGAGGTATTATCTGTGAAAGAGGGGTAGATAGGAAGCCTTTTGGAGGGCTAGATGTGTTCTAAATACTGATCTGGGAAGTGATTATACAGCTATATTCATATGTAAACTTCAATGAGCTCTACACTTAAGATTTGTGTACCTTGTATGTGTTTACATAAATTATGCCTTATTAAAAAGGTAAACAAGAAAAAAAAGTTGGCTGTTTTCCAATGCTTAGTATTTGTTTTAATCATTTTAATTAAGGGAAGCCCATTTTCTTTAAGCATATCATTGCTGTTGGCTATAATTTGAATGTCTGAACACTTGAAAAGACACCAACCAATCAAATGGGGAACAGCACTTATCTCCCCTACACAGACACATACTGTCTCAACAGTTTGTTCCTCATTAACATCTAAAAGGAGCCCTAATCAAAATCTAGACATAAACAGAGAGCAAGAGGTAATGAGGACAGGTACAGAAATGAGTAGTACTTCCAACTTCATGGCAGGGTTTAAGGCTGTAGCTCACACTATCCCTGAGGTTTCCAGTAATTTAATACGACATGTACAGAGATGTCTCTGATTCTTGAAGCTCTACATTTGATATGCGTAAGACTCTCATCTGCTAAACCCTCTGTCTTACATGAGCCAGTCCCTAGCTAAATAGCTGTTATGCAGGGAGTCATGGAATTCTAGCATGAGAAGCACTTGAGAATTATTACTGACATAAGTCTGGTGTCTGTCTACACGGCACAAGTACAAAAAGCTCCTGAGAGCAGTCAGAAATCAGAACCAGGGGAAGTCACTGTCAGATGCCATCTTTCTTCAGACTCCTGTGGCTAATATGGATTTGCACTACTACGAGGACCGAACACTGAGGCATATTCTTATTTTGTAGGGGTAGTTTCATTTCTTACCAAACCGTGTTTCCAACGGATGATTAACCCCTCCCTCTCCCAGATAGGAAATATTTCCAGTGTTCCAGTAAATTTTAATACTGGCCCAGTGAGTAAAACTCAATATATATGCAAAAAAGTAATAAACATATTTTAAGTTAATGATTAAAACAGGAAAAAGTTTTTGTGGTTTTTTTTTTTTAAGTAACGCCAGATGAAAATTAGCACTATCTAAAAGAAAATCCTATTGAAAAGCCACAGAGAAATGTATTACCTTCAGCTTTCACAGTGGAAGCCCATGGAAAATGGCTTCAGCTATTTTAGCCACTGACTTTTTAGAGAGCTTTAAAGCAAACTTACAGTCCATCAGCAAAATAGGAATAGAAACCTTTGTTCTTTTTGCTACCAGACAATGACAGCCTGAAAAGCTAATTTACTAGATATCTGAATATCTTGGATGAAAATACTGTAAGTTTTCTGATAAATTGGATTCATTTCAAAGTATTTAGATTAAAACTGCTTGCTTTATTTTCACCAACAAACAAGTCATTACATTATTTTTCCTTTAGCTGAATGGGAACATAGTTATCATCATATGTCACACTGTAATTTTGTATTTTAAATGGCTAGATAAATCATCTACCATCAAGTGTTTTCTTCATAAACAGCAGCAATAAGAATAGAAATACTTCCCCTTAAAATAATAATCATATGTTCACATGCTTTTTTAATTTTAGAGTTCATCTCCCCACCATGATTGAATTGTAGAGCCGTTTCCCAGAAGACGTAAATGTTTACCTATCTATAAAATTTTATCTTCCCTGATGAAAGAGATAAAAACTTTAAAATTCATGCCATTAATTTTCTCCTTTCTTGTCATTCTTCATAGCTATGATGCAATGAAAGAAGAGTAGCATTTTAGGCTTACCACTGATTCTAAGAGAAAAATCTCAGTAATTTTCAGAAGAGGTTAATACAGGAAGTCAAGAAAGGAAAAGAAAAAAAAAAAAAAAAAAGCAAGAAGATTCAAGAATCCCTTCTGGGAAAGAGCCTTACTGATGATTAAGACCCAAACATCAAAAGGACAAAGTCTTCTTTGGTCAGCAAAAGAATCACTTATATATATGTATTACTCACAAAGAACAAGTTTTAATTCAATATATTATATTATTTCAATTATATATAATAGAATATATAAATATAATATTATGTATATTATATATATTATAATAATGCAATAATATATATTATAAATACATTTATAATATATAATATATTTTATATTATAAATATATTTATAATATAATATTTACACATTAATTTATAATACATTAATAACATATTATTAATAAATGTATTGTATTATTAAGTATATTTATAAGATATTATTGCATTATTATAATATATACTATTTAATCAATATATTATATTAATTCAATACAATATAGTATTTCAAAGGTCACATTAATTGTATTTATCCAACTACAAATAAACAATTTTACCCTTCGGGTGGATAATCTCAGTTGCCAAAGTTGCAAAGCACACTTCCTAAGCAAAGGAAGGAAACTGGGTAGCAAATGCTAAAAACAACATTTCTAAGGGCTCTTAAATGTTTACACAACATAACGTTTTATTGTTTGAGGTCATTTATGACAAATGCACACTAGGATTTTTCAGGGACATGCATAACTAACGAATGACACTATGTTTCATTCTGTCCAGGTTAACATAGGCAACTTGAAATGAGATACAGTGGAGTACTTTCTCTAGAAAACTGCCATGGTCCTAAAAATCATATTTACAAAGCAAGAAGACAGGTGCACTAGGTGGCTCAGTCGTTAAGCGTCCGCCTTCAGCTGGGGTCGTGATCCCAGGGTCCTGGGATCAAGCCCAGAATTGGGCTCCCCTCTCAGTGGGGAGCCTGTTTCTCCCTCTCCCATTCCCTCTGCTTGTGTTCCCTCTCTTGCTGTCTCTCTCTGTCAAATAAATAAATAAAATATTTTTAAAAAAATAGAAAGCAATGAGACAATTCAAGGGATTTAAAATCAAAATTGTATCTGTTACAGCCTGTGGAAATGAGCCTAAATGAGGAATACATAGAGGACGCGGGATGAAATGAACAAAAAGCAGGTTTGCACCTCCCACCAGCAGGTCATGGAACAGGATGCACTCCTACCACATCAGTGTTCTGAGGTTTTACTTTGATTTCAAGATGAAAAAGACAAAGTCAGCTCGGTCCATCCTCTTTTCACCTAGCCAGACCCAGCAAATTAGCCCTTACCCACTCCTTCAGTCCAACGCTGGTCGCCTGGGCAACTAGTACGTTGAACAAGCACAACTATAGAATGGGATCAAAACAAAACTCCCTCAGCCCTTTTAAAAATCAATCAGGGGGAGGTGGACCTCCCTTGCTCCTGATGAAAATCTGGACAACGGCCAGATCCTCTCTGCTCACTCCTACCTCACTAAGAGTCACAAAACCATCTTAATTCAGAGATTAGACTTCCCAATCCCTTTTTGTTTTTTTAAAGAAGTGGGGAAGGGGGCAGAGGGAGAGGAAGAGAGAGAGAATCTTAAGCAGGCTCCACGCTGGGCATGGAGCCTAATGTGGGTCTCGATCTCACAACCCTGAGATCATGACCTATGCTGAATTCAAGAGTCAGGTACTCTGACAACTGAGCCACCCTGGTGCCCCTTTCCCAATCCCTTTTAATAATTCATACTCCAAATCTGACTTAGATTCTATCCTCCATTTCCAGGGCTAGGCTGGATTCAGACACGTAGTCTTGAGGAGGGGGGTGGATCAGGCTTTCTTCTTTACAGCTGCTGATCCCCTCAGGTGCTGGGATACACAGAAGGAAGAAGAAAAAGCAGTAAGAAAGTTCGTACTAAACTGGTTCCGTCAGCGGATGGCATCCATTCCTGAGCCTTCGAGATACCTAAAGCTCATTCTTGCTGTATGGGTTGTTTAGTGGGTTCTTGGGAGATTCTCATTGCTGGAAACCTCTGTCCCTTGACCTGGGTGAACTTGTCTCAGTGCCATCAACCTCCGAAACCCCATAGGGTCTGGCATCTGTTTCCAGACTCTTGCTCCTAGAGGCCCTCTTCATAGCCCAATTTATCTGACAGAATCCAAGAAGACACGTTGTTCTCCCATGTGTGTGGTTCACCTCGGGCGAACAAATAATAATCATTTAACCTCTCTTAGCTCAACAAACACAGAGTACAGGGCAAAGCCCAAAGCCGCCAGCCAGCCCTCCTCAGGCCACCTGAGGTTCAGGGCCCCACCGAGGTGCCCTCCAGCTGCCCAGCCCAGGGCTGGGGCAGACAGCTGGCTGTGTCCACAACCCTCTCTCCTCTCCTTAATTTGACCCATTTGGAGCTGGGGGCTGGTTTTCAAAACTGTCCCGTCTGCCAACTCATATGTCTATTGAATTTGGATCCCTAGTGGAAAAGGCAATTTTAAAGTTCCATCACAACCCGCCTGTATAATTGGAGTGGCCAAAGACGCTCAACTGATTGAGAAATAAACACAGTGGTTTTATTTTTTCCAGGAACTGCTACCACCAGCTGCGCACTGTGTACCCTTCCTCCCCCTGGGAAGCGAGTGACTTTTATTCTCAGCCCATCCCAAAACATTTGATCACTCTGGGTTATTAAAGTAGTGCAGCATATACAACACCACCTACCAAGACTCCTGTCTAAAAATCATTCATCTGAATCTAATCAAGTTTCTAAATCTACCTACTGTCTTCTAGACAATACCAGGGATAGAGAAACAAGTTATTTGTCACCATTAGGAAGTAAGAAGTCAAGAGGGTGAAACTTCTTATAGGACAAATGAAACTGCTTCTCTAACAAATTAACGTCATGAGCGGGGGAAGAAAGTGAAATAGGGGGAAACATAATAAAAGAGACTCACAAAACACCAGATACCCAAATGCAAAATGCAGGCCTTGCTATACACAAATCTGAAAAACTGTGAAAAGGTACCCCTTAGGGGCGCGTGGGTGGCTCAGTGGGTTGAGGCCTCTGCCTTCGGCTCAGGTCATGATCCCAGGGACCTGGGATCAAGCCCCACATCCGGCTCT
Source organism: Lontra canadensis (assembly GCF_010015895.1). Lineage (NCBI taxonomy): Eukaryota > Metazoa > Chordata > Mammalia > Carnivora > Mustelidae > Lontra > Lontra canadensis. The sequence continues at coordinate 6,273,777 of NW_022631095.1, read as the reverse complement.
CTGCTCGGCAGGGAGCCTGCTTCCTCCTCCTCTCTCTCTCTCTCTCTCTCTCTGTCTGCCTCTCTGCCTACTTGTTATCTCTATCTGTCAAATAAATAAATAAAATCTTTAAAAAAAAAAAAAAAAGGTACCCCTGAAACAACTGGGGAAATTTGAATGTGGACTGGATGCTGTATGGTAGTAAGGAATTAATATTAATTTTGTTAGAAACCAATACTGGCATAATGGTTTTGTGGAGTGGGGTTGGGGGAGTCTCTATCTGCGAGAAATACACCCAAAAGTATTTGCATGTGAAAGGACACAAGGGCCAGGGTTTGCTTTAAAATGGTCTGACAAAAAAAATGTTTTTCATAAAATAAAAGTCAGGGAAGGATGCATGAAACAAGACTGGCAAAATGCTGATACTCATCGGGGCTTGGTGAACTCTCGAGAGCTCATTACATTCTACTTTTGCATATATTTGAATATTTTTCATAATAAAAAGATTTAAGTCCATTGCAACATTTCAGCCTCAACCATTCTCAGATCCCCTCCTCCCTGCAGAGCAGGCCAAGCTGCTGGTTCCGGTGGCTGTGGAGGAAAGAGATGGATGGGCGGAGGAAAGGAAGCAGGTGCTGTCTGACCCCCCACGTCCCCGCCCTCTTGCCTGGCTTCACTCCCCTGAGGACAGAGCAGATAAAAGCTTGGGGGACACTTCTCCTCTGTCATTCGTTGTTGTTTTCTTTGCTGGTAGCCTACTCTTTTAATGACTGACCCCAGTCTCAGCTGATACAGACGGACAGGCGGAGACCCAAACAAGCCTTGCTGGCAGGGGTTTCCCTCCCAAACAGGAAAGCCGGGGTTTGGCGGTCGGTTGTTAGATCTAATTGCATCTTCCAGCTGTCTCCTAGCTGGCAGCACCCTGTCACCTGGCATTGATATGAGAGCCTTTTTAGCCCACCTGGTGACCCAAGCTAGTATTCCCTGTGTGAGCCAGGGTCAATACTGGCCTGCTCAGGGGGTAGATCCTGTTTGCATATTTCTCAGAAACCATGAATTTGAGGAAACGGCCTTGTTTCCTCTACAACTGGCTACACCACCATACCCTCTCTGACCAATGCTCTTCTTTGTGCTCCGTCCGTACCAGGCAGATCAGCAAGTACTACAACTCGGCAGGCATCCAATAAGGAACCCACAGTGTCTACTTCTTGTGGACCTCAAGAATTGTATGAGCAATCCTCCTGCCCCCCTCCTTTACCTCGGCTCAGAAACATGGCAACCTCCAAACCCCATTAGCCTCTCTGATCTCCTTTGGGAAAGAGAGAGAAGGAGCTTCTTTTACTCATAAGGACTGTATGCAGAAGCCCACCTCCTTCTCGATCCTGGGCCTCCTCTTAGCAGCCGCTGGTAAAAGGTGGCCAAACGAGTGTCCTTCTCACACAAGGAAGTAGAATAGAGGCTGTGCACGGAACTGGAGCACTTAGACTTCTGTTCTCTACAGGATACTAGCCCTGCTGTTGGGGCCCGGGTGAGTAGCCCACAAAGATCTCAGTGGGCACCTCCCGTCACATGCAGCTTCTGCTGGGTATCAGGTCACCGTGCCAGGCAATGAAAACACAAGATGAGTGAGACAAACTTGCCCTGACTTTGAAATCACAAGAAATGAAGCAGGGTGCACACTCTGCCACTTCCTAGCTGGCTGATTTGAGTAAGAAAATGAAGCCAGGGGCGCCCGGGTGGCTCAGTCAGTTGAGCGTCTGCTTTCTGCTCAGGTCGTGATCTCAAGGTCCTGGGATCGAGCCCCGCATTGGGCTCTTTGCTCAGCAGAGGGTCTGCTTCTCCCTCTCTCTGACCCTCCTCCCCGCTTGTTCAGTTAAAAAAAGAAAAGAAAAGGAGGAGGAGGAGGAGGAGAAGGAGATGCTGATGTGAACACTTTGAGTCTATAACTAGCAAATGAGAGCGGTGTATCAAGATGACCCCCAAATCCTGAAGCAATCTCAGCCAACGACTTAACAAACCGACTGGCATCCTAGGAGTCCAGCCCTCTGCTACAGCTAACTCCAAAGTAAAACGAAGAGCTAGCTGGCGCGCATGATAACTAGATCCCGTAGGTGCGGTTGCACTGAATGGAGCAGTGGAAAAAATTACGCCACAGCCATCCTCGGCTTTCACTCAGCCTTGGAGCTGGGGCGGGTTCCAGATCAGCCACAGCCTTTTCGGATCAGGGGTGGGTGGGGTGCACCGGCTGCCTCGGAGGCAGCAGGTGCATGCAGGCTGCAGATACTGCCCTAAGATCTAGCCCCCCAGCTAGCCACTTTGCCCCTGATGTTCAGAATAAGAATTTATCGTTTCTAACGTTAACTCTCTCAAAAGCCCAGTTCTATTTAGTGAGGCAGCTGAGCATGCTGCCAGCTGAAAGGACGTTAGGATAATCGTACCAGACATGTGTCATGCTTTGGGACTTTGTGTACACCCTCCCTACACTTAGGAATCTACCACTTATGATGCTACCGCCCAAGTGTCAGGAGACATGTGTTTTCCTAGCTTCTTGTGCATTTTGGGTGAAGCATCAACATCTGCATTTTATGTGAAAAAAATTAACTTTTATTTAAGTCACTGTATTTTGGGGTAGCTTTGCCTGTACTCTAAGACACAAGCAAAATGAAGAGATTCCATTCTCCAGGATGCAGACCCTACTATCTCTGTATTATCTATGGATTCACATTTGTCTCTGGGTGTGTGTGTGTTTGTGTGAGATGCTGACTCAGAGCCAACAGACATCACCCTCTCGCCCTGCCAGACACATTTCCCAAGCAGCATCAGCCCTGACTGTCTTCATTTTCTCATCTCTGGGCCCCTCCGTCTGACTCCTACCTCCCTCTCCACTCAGACCGATCTTTCTTTCATGTTGCTTGCCCTCCACCTCTCACCTCTGGCAAACACCAATCTATATCTGTTTCCTGCATCTGTGAACTCAATTTTCCATTTGTTTGGGTTTTTCTTAGATTTCACATAGAAGAGATATATACAGCATCTGTCTTTCGCTGTCTGACCTTTGTCACTCAGCCTGATACCCCCAAGGTCTATCTATGTCGCAAATGGCAAGATCTCCCTCTTTTATATGGATGGATAATATTCCACTGAGAGAGAGAGTGGGAGAAAGAAAGTGAGTGTGTTTCATATTTTCTTTATCCACCCATCAGCGGAAACAAGTGAAGGAGTCAGAAGGTACAAACTTCCAGTTATAAAATAAGTAAGTCATGAGGATGTCATGGACAGCATGATGACTACAGTTCATAAATCTGAACTCTGCATTTGAACGTTGCTGAGAAGAAACCTTAAAAGTACTCATCACAAGAAAAACAATCTGTAACTCTGTGTGGTGACAGATGTTAACCAGACTTACTGGATGGTGATCAGTTCACAATACATATGAATATTGCTCATCATGATGTACGCCTAAAACTAATAGAATGTTTATGTCAATTACACCTTAGCACAAAAACAATAAAATAAACCGTTCTTCCTGAGATCACCTCTGATATCCTTTCCAAAGCCCTCATTGCCAAATCCCAAGAAGAGTTTTGAGTCCTCATCTCACTTGACTTGTGACAGGGTCTATCCTGCCCATCATTCCCCCTCCTTCCTTACAGAACACTTCCTCTTGGCTTCCTCTCCCCAGCCTCTCCTGGAAACCCCCCACCTCCTGGCTGCTCTTTTCCTCTCTCTGCCAATGCCAACTCATCTACCTTATGGTTCCATGAGGAAGTTCCCAAAGACTGACTCTTGTTTTTCCTGTCCTAGGCAAGCCTATCTACTCTCATGGTTGTTTTTATCTTCTACCTAAACCTAAACCTGCCTAAAACTCTCTGGGTTTCAGGCACATTCATCCAACTTCCTAAGTCACCTCTGCACTCAAATGCGTTATTGGTTTAACACATCCAAAGCTGACTTCCTGATGCCCCTGCCAGATCCCTCGTCCGGCTATGTCCTCCATATCAGTAAATGGTGCCTACGAGCATTCAGATGTTCATGCCAGAAAACAGGGTATTACCACTGAGGCCAATTCTGGCTCACTCCCTTCTGTTCATTCTTTTTTTGATAGCACGCAAGAGCCAGCGGGAGGCGGCAGGGAAGAGAGAATCTGAAGCAGGCTCCAAGCCCAGCATAGAGCCTGACTTGAGGCTCAATCTCACAACCCTGAGATCATGACCTGAGAGTCAGACACTTAACTGAGGCAACCGGGAGCCCCCGTCTCTGTTCATGCTAATTCCAAAATATATTTTGTCTGTCTACTTGCTCCACCTCTGACCTAATTGTAGCCCAACCCACTACATCCTTGACTGGACCCCTCAACAGATTCCCAACTCCTGCCCCTGCTTTCACCCTCGCTACTCCTAATCCACTATCCATACAGCAGCCAGGGTGAGCATTTTACACCACGAAACCCTGCCTCCTCAAAACCCTGGACTGGCTTCCAACTTCATTCAAGAACAATTCCAGATTCCTTCGCATGGCCTAAAAGGCTCAGCTCCAAGGTCATCTCATGACACTGTCCCTGGCCTACCCTCCTGAAAGCCACACTTGCACAGTTCTTCAGTACAACATTTTCTCAGTTTTTCCAATGACCCGTATTCTTGGTTCTCATGCTGTTTCCTCTAGAAAGCTTTTCCCCTTCTCTTCATCTAGTTTATGACTTTTCAGTATGCAGGTTCCTACTGACACTTCCAAAGGGGAACATTTTCTACAAACTTTCCCCTAAATTTACCCTTTTATTCTTTTTTAATAATTATGTTTACTTTTCCTCTGTAGAACTTAGAGTTTGTAATTAATATATAGCTGCAGATAGAGGGAAGAGACACAAAAATACTATTTACAAAGGCTCTGCCACTAGACATATACCCAAGAGCAGGAATTATGCTGAATTAGTTCACAATATATTCAGTTTCTAGCATATTTAATAATGAACAAAGAAAAAGCTAATGAATATAAATAGTATATATCATGACTTTAACCTAAAAACAGTTAAAATATTCTTCCAGCTTTATTGAGATATAACTGGTTATAATATTGTATACGTTTAAGGTGTCCAACATAATGATTTGATAAATGTATATACTGTGAAATGATTAGCATAGTAAGTTTAGTTAACATACTTATCACCTCACATAGCTGCAATTTTTTTGCGTGTGATGGGAATTTTTAGATCTACTGTCTCAGTAACTTTAAAATACATAATACAGTGCTGTCACTACACTGTACCTCCCATCCCCAGCAGTGGACATCTGCACCTTTAGACCACCTTCACCCATCTCATCCAACCCTCACCTCCAGCAACCACCTGTGTGTCCTCTGTTTCCTTGAGTTTTGTTCTTTCCTGTTCCACATAAAAAATGAGACTGTACAGTGTTTGTCTTTCTCTGTGTGACTTATGTCATTTAACATAATGCCCTCAAGGTTATCCAAGTTGTTGCAAATGGTAACATTTCCTTCTTTTTTATGGTTGAATAATAATACTTTACACACACACACACACAGACATGGACACACACACATCTACTTTATCTACTCCTTCATGGATGGACACTTAGGTTGTTTCTATGCTTTAACTTTTGTAAATAGTGCTGCAATAAATATGGGGGGTGCAGATATCACTGCAAGATAGTGATTTCATTTCCTTTGGATGTACATCCAGAAATGGAATTATTGGATCATGTGGTAGTTCTATATTTAATTTTACATGGAAGTTCCGTACTCTTTTCCATAGCAGCCAATTTACATTCCCACCAAGAGTCTACTAGGGCTTCCTTTTCTCCACATCCTCACCAGCACCACTGTCCTCTTGATAATAGTCATTCTAATCAATGTGAGGTAATACCTATTTGTGGTTTGGGTTTGCATTTTCCTGGTGATTAGTGATACTGAACATCTTTTCACACACCTGTTGCCCATCTAAATACTAACTTTGGAAAAAATATCCATTCAAGTACTTAGCCCATTTTTAATTGGATTATTTGGGGTTTTTTTGCTATTGAGTTGTATGAGTTCCTTATATATATTTTAGATCTTTACCCCCTATCAGACATTTGGTTTGCAATATTTTCTCTCATTCCACAGGTTGACTTTTCATTTTGGTTGAGCATTTATTTTGCTGTGCAGAAGTTTTTTAGGTTAACGTAGTCCTACTTGTTTGTTTTTACTTTTGTTACTTGTTGTTTAGGAGTCACATCTAAAAAAAAAAATCACTGCCTAGACTAATAACAAGGAGATTTTTTTCCATATTTTCTTCAAGGAGCTTTACAGTTTCAGGTCTTATATTTAAGTCTTTAATCCATTTTGAGTAAATTTTTGTGAGTGGTATAATATAGGGGTCTAATTTCATTTTTTACACATTAATATCCAACTTTCCTAGCACAATTTATTAAAGAAGACCATCATTTCTCCACTGAATGTTCTCATCTCCCTTGAGAAATATTAATTGCCTATATACGTGAGGGTTTATTTCTGGGTTCTCAATTCTGTTCCATTGGTATGTGTGCTTTATACCAATGTCATGTTGTTTTGTTTACTATAATTTGTAATATAATTTGAAATCAGACAGTGTGATGTCTCCAGCTTCGTTCTTCCTTCTCAAGATTGCTTTGTTTATTTGAGATCTTTTGTGGTTACATACAAAATTTAGGACTTTATTTTTTCTATTTCTGTAAAAAATGTCATTGGAACCTTCATAAGGATTGCACTGAATCTATAGATGGTTTTGGGTATCAAGGACCCATTAATTCTTTTGTCAATGAGCATGAAGTATCTTTCCATTTGTTTGTGTATTCTTCAATTTCTCTCATCAAAGTCTTATAGTTTTTGGTGTATAGACCTTTCACTTCCTTGGTTAAATTTATCCCGAAGTATTTTATTGTTTTGATGCTATTTTGAGTGGGACTGTTTTATTTCTTATTTTTAGGTAATTAATTGTTTTGCATTTAATGGAAACATTGCTTAAGTGTCACAGTTAAATATGATATTTGCTAAACATTTTTGTTAACTATACCTTATCAGATTAGAAATGCTCCATTATTAAGAAGCTTTTCATGAATGAAAGTTGAATTTTATTATATACGTTCCTATGTCAGTTGAGATAAACATAAGGTTTTCAGATTTAATTTTGAGTATGAGTAAATTACAAAAAAGATTTTCTTATGCTAAACCATCGTTAAATTCCTAGAATAAGGAATTCCAGCTAAGTTGTGATTTTTTAAAAAAAACCTTAAATGATGCAGTTTGCTAATATTTTGTTTAGCAGTTTTGTATCTATGTTCATAAGTGATTTCTTCCACTCTGTATCTACAGTTGACCCTTGAACAATGTGCAGGTTAGAGATACCAACCCTCTCTCCCAACACACATGGTTAAAAATCTGCCTATAACTTTTCACTCCCCCCAGAACACAATTACTAATACCCTACAGTTGACCAAAAGCCTTACCAATAATATAGTCAAATAACATCTATTTTGTATTTTATGGGTATTATGTCCTATATTCCTTCAGTAATACCGAACTTTTTCTTAATTTTTTTGGTACTTCTAGGTTACACAGTTTGTCAACAAGTTTTTTCAAATTATTTCAAATCTATAAAAAAATATTTTCTAGTACATTTGTTGACAAAAATCCACATTTAAGTGGACCTGCAGAGTTCAAACCCATGTTGCTCAAGGGTCAGTTGTTTCTATTTTGCTAGCAAACTTTTCCCTTGTGATGAGAACTTTTAATGTCTACTTTCTTAGTGGCTTCCAAATATTCAATAAAGTATAGTCACCATTTTGTACATTATATTCCTATGACTAGTTTCTTTTTTTTACTATTTTATTTATTTATTTGACAGACAGAGATCACAAGTAGGCAGAGAAGCAGGCAGAGAGAGAAGAGGAAGCAGGCTCTCTGCTGAGCAAAGAGCCCGATCCGGAGCTCAATCCCAGGACCCTAGGATCATGACCTGAGCCAAAGGCAGAGGCTTTAACCCACTGAGTCACCCAGGTGCCCCCCTATGACTTGTTTTATAACTGAAACTTTGCACTTTTTGACTCCCTTCACCCATTTCATTCTACCCCTAACCCCCACTTCCGGCAATCAGCAGAAATACTTTTTACCTCAAAACAGTTAAAATATGTGCATACCCTCTTTGCTTGAAGTAAAACCTTATTCTGAATAAACAATACTTTCATATATATGGCATTCATGGCATCAAACCCTCAGATTATAAAATAATTCCAAAATGTAAGGGCAATATCACACTAAGTCCCCCACTGAGAGCAACTACAAAAGCTGGACTAAAAATGAAGAAGGGCAGAGGGAGAGAATAAGGAAAAGGAGGAGGGAGTGGAGGAGAGGAAGGGCAGGGGAAGAAGAGGTCAGCAGAAAGACACAGCCCATAGCCTGGAGCAGTCTCCCTGGGTTGAAGAGATGGAACGTGGAGGTCAGACCACCACTGCAGCCAGGACTTGAGAAGACAGTATCCCAGAGAAAAGGGAACCTCAGGAACATGGGCCAAATATGCTGCTCAGACTTTGCATTCAAGGCACTTGCTGAATTTTTATATGACTTGTAAACATAGGAGTTGTAAAAGGAGAAAACAAGCAGAAAGCCACTGCCAAGAGGCTAAAAAGTTAAGTTTTTGTCAATCCCACTCTGCCTGGGACTTGAAATTTAGGGTCTGACATGGACCAGGAGCCCTGGTTTTCAGGTAAGACCCTTGATGGGCTATGTCTTAGGAGTCAGGTATACAGAAACAGAAAAGTCTGAAACCCCAATCCAGTCATCATCATTATTGACTGGATCTAAGGGAATAGCCTTATTCAACTGTCTACCAGAAAAAATTTCAGTCTTCTCTGAAGGAAGATAACAGTATCCAGAGACACCACAATTTTTCACATATGACATCAGGTACTTAACATACAATTACAAAGCATGACAGAAAACAAGAATAGATGACCAAAAACTAAGAGAAAAACCAGATAATATACTGACCCACGGGTGATCTACATATTGTAACTATCAAAAAGGAATTTTAATAGAATTACAATCACAATGTTTAAGAAAATAGATTAAAAATAGAGAATTTTATCAGATACCTAGAATCTATGTATAATTGATATAATAATAATTGAGATTAATAGTTCAATACATGGGTTTAACAGCAGGTGAGATACAGCACAAGAGGAGTAGGATAGACCTGAACAGAAGCAGAGAGGGTAAAAAAAGAACTGAAAACACAGAACAGAGCTCAGGAGGCACATGAAGCACAGATGAGAGTACTAATGCATGTGAGACTGGAATCCCAAAAGAAGAGAAGGGGAGAAAGAAGCAGCAGCCACAAAGACAGTCACCAGGAGGCCGAAATGGATTCAAGATATAGAGCTACAGATCCAAGAAGCTGCACGAATCACAACTAAGGGAAACGCAAAGCAAACATGCCAAAGCCCCTCCTACTAAACCTGCTGAGACCCAAATATAAAGAGAAAGTCTTAGAAGCATCCAGGGTTGGGGTGGAGGGAGGATTGTTAATGGCAGATATAATAGTATGTATAATAGTACATACAGGCCTGACACAGAGCTTTGTTATTATCATATGGAAGTCTCATATCATCTCTCACCCACTTTGCTATCAGGAGAAACTAAGGACGAAAGTTCAGACAATGCCTTGTTGAAGTCCCAAAGTTAAATTCCTTTTTTATTAACTTGAAGCAGAATTCTGCAAAATAACAATCATGGCATTCAAATTTTTTCTATCTTCTTTTGTTTTCAGTTTTAAAAACCTGCCAGTGTATAAAAAGAAAAGCTTTTTATTGAAGTCTGATGCTTCTCTAACTGATAAAATAAATAAAGAAAATATGCCAGCTACTGAGTATCAACAGTATGCTAATATATACTCATAATTTCACTTTCCAGGAACCCAAGGCCCATAAAGTAGACAATAAAGAAGAGTTATTGTCATGGCGTGATGAGACTGATCTCTTAACAGACAGAATACTGCTATGATACATACTTAGGAATGGTGAGCTCATCATCATTTCAAAGGATTCAGAAATTCATTCTTATTTTTTCAACAACTAAGAAAATTGTCTTAGTTATTAATAGGAAAAGAAATCATATGCAAAAGCTTAAAAATAACATTGTGATAATAATCTACCAGCCCAGGCTCTGTGGGAGCTATCTGTCTTACCCAAATGAAAATTGCCCTGAAAATGCTGGGACAGAAAAACAAGATCAAAAACAAAAGTGTCCAGTCACCTAGCCCTTTCAAGAAGGCTATGGCTGTGACCAGGAATCACAGCCAGGAATCACATCCCCATTTATTGGGGGTTTAGATACTGTCCTGGTGAATGATAGCATAATAGAAAAACATGATTAAAGTTTTCACAGATGGTTTAGAGAGACCAAAAGAAGAAATGTTGAGAGAAAAAAAATCAATACTTCTATTGGAAGACTAACTCTTAGACCTTTCAAAACCTATAATGCATATCAGCAACACGCTAGAATGCAAGTTGAGGAAAAGAGCCCCTGTTGCTCATTTCCCTTCAAGTCCTGACATTCTCTTTTAAAAATCCTGAGAGTATCTACTAAAATCAACATCTTCTCTAGCTCATGTGTGAAAGAAACCATCCATCCTCGGGAGTGATAACCATGACCAAGACCTGGCCAGCTGAGTAATTCAATCCCGTGGCCACAGTGACAGTTCAGAGACGGACATATGACCCAATCAAAGCTAATGAAAGTCAGTCTTGGGGTATGCTGGAAAGACTGAGAGAAAAGGAAAAGGAACCCTCTGTACTGGTGGGATTACAAACAGGTGCAGCACTCTGGAAAACAAGATGGAGGTTCCTCAAGAAATTAAAAATAGAAATACCATACAGTGCACTTGTATGGGTAATTCCACTTCTGGGTATTTATCCAAAGAAAATAAAAACACTAATTTGAAAAGATAGGTGTACCACTATGTTTACTGCAACATTATTTGTAATAACCAAGATACAGAAGTAAGCTGTCCATCAACAGATGAATGTATAAAGAAGATGTGATACAGACACATTCACACACACACACACAGAGTGACACACACAATGGAATATTACTCAGCCATAAAAAAGAATGAGATCTTGCCATTTACAACCACTCTGATGGATCTAGAGGGCATTATGCCAAGCGAAGTAAGTCAGAGAGGGAAAGACAAATACCGTATGATTTCACTTATATGTAGAATCTAAAAAACAAATGAACAAAAAAAAAATAACAACAACAACAAAACAGAAACAGACCCATAAATACAGAGAACAAACTGGTGATTTACAAAGGGGAGTGAAGGGACAGGTAAAATAGGTGAAGGGGATTAAGTGACCCAAACTTCCAGTTATAAAATAAGTAAGTCATGGAAATGCAAAGTACATTATGGGGAACATAGTCAATACTATTGCAATAACTTTGTATGGTGACAGAGGGTGACTACGCTTATCGTGGTGAGCATTTCATTATGTATATAATTGTGAAATCACCACACTGTATACCTGAAACTTATCATGTCAACTGTACTTCATTTAAGAATTACATATATCATGTAATTATGAGATATATATATCTGACTAAACACGAGATACAATGAGAAAGAAAAAAAGAGATTGAGAAGCATGCTCACTCTTCAGCTAGACTTAAATCTAGATGCTGTAGCCTTTCTTCCCTACCTAAAAATGAAGCCAGTACGAAGAGCAGAGCCAAGTGATCTAAGGTCCGGAATCAAAGAATCCCAGAAGCCAGCCACGCCTGTACCCTTTTTTGCTTGGGCCAGTGTAAGCAGAATGTTCTATCTTTTGTAGTAAGAAGAGTCTAAACTAGTGAGCTCACTCTGGAGAAAGGCAGCCATTCGAACAGGTACAGAGGCACCTCAAACAGGTGAGAGGCGTCAAAAGACTTCTCAGCTGGAAGTGCTAGTGACCAGGGGGACCAACAGCCAGATTAGACCACAGTTGGCAGACTTGGACAAAAACACATGTGCTTCGGAGAAAACATTCTGGACTGCACAGTGTAAAACCAGGGAGTATATACAGTATCAGACCAGCCTCTGGCATTAAAATGAAAAGTAAGATGATTTCATCCATTCTAAGAGACTTTTCCCAAAACTAATCGGGCTACCAAATGTCTCGGTGCTTTCTGATAATAAGCAAGTGTAATTCCAAACAATGTAATAGCAGAGACCTACATTCAACTTTTCACTAAAATTATCAATCACTATCTATCCAACTACTTTGATTAGAAGCCTTGCTCAGGATTAGGCTCACCTGCAGGCGTTCCGTTTCAGCTTATTTAAACTCTACCGTCACCTCATAGAAGACGAGCCAACACACCCTCCAAACTGGATTAAAACTGCCAACAAAGAACCGATGATCACTCTGCAGTAACTGAGCAACTGGCATAAAATTCCAAGGCTTCCAAATTCTGTTGGCCACCTGCTCCTCCTCTGGATTTGAGAGAGCTCAAAGCAACGGGGCTGAACGCTGACAACTGTCACTCTGCTCAGCCCACAGCTTCTGGGGTATGTTTACGTTGCTTAGTTATGATTCAGTGACGCAGGAGAAGCACCAACTGGGCCAAGCCTAATAGTTTGCAGCATTAATGGGCTTGGCTAAAGTGTTTCTTAAAAACATTCCAGTTAAAGGAACCACTACCTATGGTAACAGATTAAGAAGCCTTGTCCGCGACCCACCAGCCTTACGACTTCTGAGATCTCTCACTTCTGTACTTTGCTCATCGGCAGAATGTGAGAGTAGAATTAAATGATCACCATCCAGAGCTAACAGTTGAGAAATGTGTGATCTCTAAACCTGGAAGCTTATGGACATGTGCCTCCCGGGCAGTGGTGTCTGGTACTCTGTCATTAAGTTACGGAGACAGTTAATATCATTCATGCTGTGATTCTGCAAGGCTATGGTGATTTTCACATTAGAATTTCAAACTGAGCTGAAATAAAGTGGGTTTTTTGTTTTGTTTTGTTTTGTTTTACCAAGTAAGGCTTCACTCAGATTTTGAATTAAGAAAAGGTTTAGGCTAACAGTTAACCTTGGGTTAGTATTTATTTTACTAATGTTAGCAATCTATCCCACGGTTGATTTTCTATTTCCTCCAGGAAATTTTTATGCCATGATAAAGTTCTAGACATTTTTACACATAAAACACACTGCTAGTGAACACTATTAACTGCTTATTTGAAAACCAACTATTTATAAAATCAAAAGAAATATAATCTAAATATACTCAGAAAAAAAAAAAATAAGGAATGAATCTGCCACCATATTCCTTCCTGTCAGAGTCCTTTCCAGAAGGACTGGTGATAGGAAGCATGCCGGGTTTCATGGCTATAGCAATATAGAGTAAGCAAGAAAGTGTTTGAAGGCTTCTCTTCATTTTCTTTTTCAAGAGCTTGTTATCGAGCTCTTGCACAGAAGATATCCAGGAGCAAGTGTGAAGGCACCACGGCCATGGGTCTCAGGAAGAGACGGCAGGAAGGGCCGGGGGGCATCAAAGAGGACTTCGGGATCAATCAGATGTGCATTCTGGCCCCCTCGTTCCGGAGTTGTGAACCCTTGGACAACTTATTTCATCTCTCTGAAACTCTGTGTCTCATCTTTATTTGAAAGAACCAAGAAGTACTTCCAAGGGCTGTTGAGGGGAATAATGGAGAGAATTATGTATATGAAATGGACTACAGCGTGCTTGCAACACTCTGCAGACTTCGCTTCCCTTTCTTTCTGGCCTATCCGTAGGTGACTCATTTCAGACCACTACAAAGAGAGAAGGCAGACCGGTAAGAGCTCTCTCTCCCCAGCCACTGATGAACGGGAAGGGCTGCTTTCCATCCGAGTTGACAATCTCCAGTAACTACGAGCATAATTTCTGTGGCCAGGCTAGGGGACCACGTGTGACTGAAGAAAGTAAAAGACAAACGAACCTCAACAATGCACCTCATCCACCAAGGGCAGAGCTTGATTCCCTTGCTTCTGACTCAACATTCGGTGCTGGGGCTTTTCCCACACCACTTTCACAGTGTGGGAACATCCAGTAGACTCTGCCTTGGTTTCAGGGTCCTATGTTCTCACTTGGGCCCTTTCAGGTATTTTTAGTGGAAAAATCCGCAGCCCGTGGATTCATTGCATCCCTTCACAATCCCTGTGTTAATTCCCTGACTGGTTACCATAAAAACCCACTCACCTTCCTCAGCTCTTTCTTGCCTCACTTCTCATAGTATCATGAGGAGGAACAGAGATTCTAGAGAATGTCAGGCCATGAGATGTAAGACCAGAAGAGTCATAACAGAGAACATTTCTCCAAGAGAACACAAGGTCAAGCTCGCCATGACCCAGTTATCGGCTCACGGACAAAGTAGAGTTCCAGGTCTGAGCGGCACCCCACTTGAGGAGCTCAGGAACAGACCCCTCGGTGGGGCTCATCCTCTCTACCCCCCAACCCCCAGCAGCCTTCCCGCGACCTCAGGAGCACACCTGCGCTGGAGCAGCACCGGGGTCCAGGCACCCCAAGGCAGGGAGAGGCCCACGGGCTGAGACACTCTGAGCCACAGCGTCGCAGCAGTCTGCTTTCAATGTGAAATCAGCTCCCTTCAGGAAACATTCCCAACATCAAAAAGACTTGTGGAGGTACCTACTGCAACCTTAGAGAAAAGAAATGGAAACTAGAAAGTTCTTCCCAGCAAAGCAACTCTCAACCTTGGAACCTCTAAGACCCCTTGCAAGAGCTTCTTGAAAATGCAGGTAACCGGCACCACCCCTGGTACCCAGAAACTCTGGGGACAGTCTGGGGCGTCTGTACATGCTTGTAAACGCCAAGTCAAATGTTGAGAAATGCTGGCTTAATGTACAACACCTAGGGAGATGCAAATCTAACTTGGAATCAGATTCCTTCCATCCCGGGCAGTGGGCAGCACCTCTCAAAGGCTGGTTGGTGGGACAGGGTTCTTAAAAAGGCAGGGGTGGGTGGTTCTGGAAAGGAAAAGTGTTGGAAAAGGTTCTGTGGAGAAGAAATCTGGGAACGAGGAAGTTGAATTAAACTTCTGTCTTTACTTTAATAGGCCAGAATCTTTAATAGGCCAAGGTGCAATGTACCCTACAAGAAAGGAGTACATTTTCTAAGCTTATCTGATCACCAAAAACAAAAACAAAAAAACCTCCTTTTGAAAAGCATTCTATGGTATTAGTAATCTGAAAACCACTTGGGTTAGTGATGGTCTAATGTAATTGTCCCCCATTAACTGTTTCTAGAAGTTTCCTAAAGGACAGCCTGACAAACATACTCATTTCAAAAGCTGTTTGCATTCCTGCACTCCTGCCCCAGGGCTGAGTCCACCAGAGATTTCTTCAGAACCAGGCAATGAAGGTCCTATTTCCCACTTTCCCCCACCTAGGATGCTACTCCAAACAATTCAACACTTGGTTCTAATTTTCATCCCTTGTGTTTTGATACCTATCCATCAGTTTCTTCCCCATAAAAAAAGTAACATTCCTCGATTTTTTATAATCAAGATGTTTGGCTCCTGCGGAGGCTCCCATCTGATCTTTATTTTAGGGCAAACCTCAGTTCGATGAAGACTGATGGATTTAGAGCCTGAAAGGGAACTGTAGTAACTGTTGTTGGTTTTTTACAGAACGCTTATATTCTGTAGCACTGCGAATTATTCCAAGAGTTTACACTCCCAAGTTTCTAGTAAAAAAAAAAAAGAAAAAGAAAAAAACGCAGACTATATGAAAATATATCTTTAGCTCTAGCTCATGTTCATTATACATATCCAGTCATTCCTCCCTCCCTATCTGAACACCCCCTCCCAAGGAACAAAGATGGCAGCAGCCACACCAGGTGGGGCACGGGCCCTCTAGCAGTGCTGACCCTCCAGAGACCTCTGCCACTATTGCTGCCTCTGTGACAGCTCAAGGAGGTAGCCTAGGACCTGAGCCCTTTCTCAAATACCTGCTCTTTGAAAACAAAACTTTACTCTCCACTGTATAATTTGGAGACTGACCAAGAGTTAGGCCCAAGGTCTCACTTTCTCAGCGCAGGGTGCCATTCGGGTCTCATTAATTTTTCTAACACTCCTTGACTAAAAGAAATGGCTAATGGTGGGTTGTTGTGGTCTTTTTTCCACTAAGCAGTTAGGTCCACAAGCTTATGAGTATTTATGTCCTAACAACTTAGTAGCTGTTCGAGAAAAGAGTCCAGTGAACTGAAAGAAACAGAATAGCTTTTGCCTCATCCCCCACCACCATCACTGACCAAGGATGTGTGCCTCTCACAGGCACTGCAGTGCTTCTCTGACCTTGGGACCAGATTAGATACCACACCTAATTTTGTGTAGCAGTTGCTTTTCGTCACAGTAACTGCTGAAAATGTGGTTTCCCAAAGATGCGATATCATCAAAAGGAGCGGAGATCAATCTAATGCTGAAAGTATGAACTACCTAGCGGTTTGCATGATGGCCAACAGAGATCTAGCATACTTTGCTTGAAAATTTACAATATTCCAAAGCACAGCTATGGATTCCCTTGGTATCCCAGTGTGGAAACCACTGACAGGTAAAAGACTCTTTCTGAGATGTTTTGTAATCCTTCTTGAGCCTTTCAGTCACCCAAATACGTGTCAGGAGGGCAGGTTGGGGGTTAAACGACCATGAGGAGAAAGATGATACTTTCACCATATACAGACAGGAGGCAGAGACGATGTTTCAGCCTAACTGGCAAAAGATGAACTTGCTTCTTTCATTTATGATGCCTCTCAGGTAGAGAGGCCTGATTTTTACCTCTTGGAGACTATTGCGTTATACCCTGCTTACCAATGAATAAAAGAAGAATTATTCAATACACTGTTAATTTGATAAGATTTCCTTATGTAACCTTTCTGGTTTGGTTCGCATATTATTCTCCCCATAAGCTGCTTATTTTCTATGGATTAATGATTTGCTTGTAAAATATTTTGGCATAATTCACTTTGGGCTTTGGATGCTATAAATCTCCTCCAAACCAATGTTGTAATAAGGTTTGTATCTTTGCATAATCAGAAAAATAGCTATGCAAATTAACTAGATCCTGGTAGAAATTAGATCTAGTTGGCATAATAATTTTAATTTTATGTATTTGAGCTTCAGCTATGAAAAGACTTTCTTAATAAAAATCAGGGGATATTTTGCAAATCAAGGTAGCTTTAGAATGATAACAAGAAGCTCCCTGCTCTGCCCAGTGTGCGGATTTTGGTGGACAGCTTTCCCTTCAAACACACGTATCTACTGCCTTACCTAGCCTATTCCAAATGAATGGAAATCAGAGAGCATGTTACAATCCTGAAAAGGATGAATGGCATAGAGTCCACAAAAAGCCCCAAACTGAATATAGCAGATCTCTGGTCCTATTCCCATCTCAGCTCTCAGAACCTCTGTGACCTAGACTAGGCTTGTCCATGACATGGAAGTTACTCAGCATTCCTGGGCCCACTCAGTCATGGTGTCCGCCAGAACTCCCAAACAGCCTTTAACTACCATGCTTGAATCAGATTTGAAACCAGTATTTGTTTAACAGGCGAGAAAACTGAGGCTCAGGGACGTGAAAGGGTCATCGCAGGTCATCCGGCCAAGGGTAGCTAGGCTCGAGGTTCCCTGCCTGCCTGCCCAGAATTCACGCCATGCACAGAGCAGCTGGACCCATTTCTTTCAGCTCTACCAATCCACGATTCTTGTGATCAGAGAGAGCAAGGATTTATAGTAGTCCGTAAACCTCAGAAGAAAATAGAAATGTCAAAAATCCAGTTATCTTGCTAAATATCTGGCCTCCTAGATCCCAAATAAGAGCTTCATGAGGGCAGGGACTTTCATCCCGTGTTCACTTCTGTGTTTCCTAGAATACTGCCTAGTGCCTAGGAGACCCTCAGCAAATTTGTTGACTGAGTGCACTGGCATACTGTGAGAAAGGGTAACGATTGTGGGTAGTATTTATACTTAGGTAATCAACATTCTGGAAGGAAATGAGTTACTGGATTTTTAAAAGTCTGCTTAGAGGAACTTTATTTCATGTTCCTCAGAATCAAAAAATAATTTAGAGAAATAGTGTCTATGCTAAGTTCTCACTGGCTAGGATCTATTGAGGGTGGTATTATAATGTCCTTGTTATCCAATGGAGTTATCCTGCTTATGACTTTTTGTCGTTGTTGCCTATTTGAAATGCTAGTCTCATAGGGCATACAAGTATGAAATAAATCAGAGCCAGAAGTCTACCGTTTGTGTTGGGGGCTTCAAATTTGGACTCCCAAGGGGGGAGACACAGAGAAGAAAGCCATGCCCCTGGATAACTGTGGCATTATTCGAACCGAGGTTGGATAGAATCTTCCCGCTTCGAAGGATCTCTCCTGCAGTGTGGGGGATTCACGCCCTTGCCACTGGCTCCTAGAACACCAGCATGTGAGGCTTCAACAGCATCATCTTTTCAGAACAGTCTGAAGTATTGCTGAGAACGTGACTCCACTTGGCAACTTTATCCTAAGAAATTCAGTCATGTGTGCACTCATTTTCATCCACAACTTGGTAGTTAGTTATCACTTACGTTTGTTCATCCTGGGTCCAAGTTAGACAAGTGTTGGGCTGTTGAGAGTAGCATGCTAGTTGGGGAGAAGCAGGAAACAGGATCCCCTCACCTGGTTCTAACCTAATCGGCTCAGCTGGGGACACTGAGTGGAGGGTACTGGTGGGGTATGCTGTAGAGATGGCCAGGAGTCTGCAGTCACAAGAGTTGTGTGAGTTGGGGGAGCCAAGTTGGAAAGAAGCAGGAAGTGGATAAAAGTTCACCATTTGGACCAGAAGAAACAATACAGAGGTATAGAGTGAAAACACAGAGAGTACAGAACTCTAGGGAACACCAATATGTAAGTGATGGGAAGGGGACGGTGCAGGATCAGCCAGACAAGTAGGGAAAAACTATAAGAGCTTATTGCCACTTTATGTAAGCCAAGAGAAGTTAGAGTTTAAAAGACAGTGGTCGGGGTGCCTGGGTGGCTCAGTGGGTTAAGCCTCTGCCTTCCGCTCAGGTCATGAACTCAGGGTCCTAGGATCGAACCCTGCATCAGGCTCTCTGCCCAGCAGGGAGCCTGTTTCCGCCCCCCTCTCTCTCTCTGCCTGCCTCTCTGCCTAATTGTGATCTCTGTCTGTCGAATACATAAATAAAATCTTTAAAAATAAATAAATAAATAATTTAAAAATTTAAAAAATAAATAAAAGACAGTGGTCAAAGCATCAAATGATGGAGAGAAGGCAGGCCATGGTGATATCCATAATCTGGCTTCCAAGTACTAAAGATAATGAATAAGATGCCATGAGTCAAATTGCAGTGAGATGAGCAATGATACGAACTCGAAACCCACCACATGACTTCACGGCAAGAAGAGTTTGAGGATGAAAACAACACAACCCTCACAAGGTCACCTAATCCACATTCCAACTTTAGGTCAGGATTCCAATTAGGACAATGGTCCAAGGCTACAGGTAAGTGCTTTATTTCACTTGGCTATGAAAAAATTATCATAAAAGTCAAATGCTATTAATTTAATCCTTTTCTCCCTTTCTATCAAGACCTCTATTCCTTGGCATGGATCCCACATGCTTGGGACTAAGGTGGTTATTCACATGTTTTATAAACGTAGAAAAACACATTTAATGATACAAGTAAACCTGGCTGCAAGTCTTAATTATATATGAGATTTTGGTTCTTCTATCAATTCTGGGACATTCTTCCAATATATACCTTTCCTGTTTCTTACAAGCAAAAATCCTAAATAATATCCAACATTTTAATTTGTCAAGAAATAGAATTTTAAATATTAATTATCATTAAAGTCTAAAAGAATAGATATTTTAAATATTAATACGTAAGAAAAAAGACCAGAGCCTCAAAGTGAAGATTATTCCTTCAGAGTATTAGCTCTTTGAAAGACATCACCTTACTGTTCTCATTTTTCTGCAGATGACTGGCACATTCACCAGAAACTGAATTCCAATCCAAGAACTGTCACTTCATAACCCCAAAGTGTATTTAAAGTCTAACTTGTAGTAAAGTCTCATTTGTTTGAGTTGAAAATACGTAACTCCTTATTAAAAGATTTAAGTGTAAATATTAATATTTCTAATTGTCACATATTTTTAAGGAACTTTAGAAAAATTTTTTAATGTAACAATTTGGATTAAATGGTTTCCTAATAGTAAAGAAGAATTTAGTGTCTTCTGGTGGCCCTAACCATACAATCCTGTCTATAATGTTAAAAAATCTAAGTAACGGGGCACTTGGGTGGCTCAGTTGGTTAAACACCCAACTCGATTTAGGATCAGGTCTTGATCTCAGAGTCAATGAGAATGAGCCCCACAAAGGGCAAGATTCTCTCTCCCTCTGACCCTTCCTTCTCCCCCCACCACCCACCTCCCCAAACCTCCCCTCATGTGGGCTCTCTCTCAAAAAAAAAAAAAAAAAGAAAGAAAAATCTAAGTAACAACTGAGCTAGAAGTTTCCACAAGGTTATAATTCTTTTCCAGTGCCCACCTCCACCTCTAATTTTCATCCCCACTTTCCCCTCAAACCTCTACACACAGCTCCTGAATTAGATCCCTGCCTCCCCTCCTCCACAAACATGTCCCTAGGCTGACAGGATTCAAGTTTCATTTTAAATTCTTCAGGAAAGATATTACACACTGGGTCAGAACCTTTGAGTAAAAAGAGAGCTGCTTCCTGGGTGTCAGGTGAACGTCTTGAAATTGTGCTCTTTCAAGCACCAGAGTGTTATTTAGTTTTAGAGTCATGATTTTCCACATAAAACGTCCATTAGTGTGATGGAAAAAAAAAAAAAAAGACTGACTCCTTATGAGCTGGCTCCTCATGAGCAATCAAATGAAAGCCTGGAGTCTGTCCTGCCCTCTTGCTTGTGACAGAACAAACATTTCTGCCCTTAATCATACAAGTAATTTTTTAAGTGTCATACAAGTATTTCTAGATGAGCAATAAGAGCCTATTATCGTTATTGAAGAAAAACAGGTGAGAAAGTGGATAATTTTGAATCAGATTTTAACTGCAAATGTAGACAAAGATAAGAAAAGGAATAACAAGGTCTGGAAGTAAAGCCCAAAGATCTTATCAATGTAAATCTGGTCTGTTTTGGTTACATAATACATGTTTAAATAAAAAGTGATTTAAAGATCTGAGCAAATGAAAAATAAAATGTAACAAGGAAAAGTCCCCAAATCAAAGAAATTCAATTTTTTTAAAGGATTAATTATCTTTTTTAAAACCAAGGTCTTTGACTTTTTGTTATTTTTAATTTGGTAAGACACATACAAAAGTCACCATCTTGATGATTTTTAAGATTTGTAATATATCTATTCGAGAGAGAGAGAGAAACAGAGAGAGAGAGAGAGCATGAAGAGGAGCAAAGGGAGAGGGACAAGCAGGCTCTGTGCTGACCACAGATCCCGCCGCAGGGGCCCCAGTCCCAGGACCCCAAGACCCCAAGACCATGCATGACCTGAGTCTAACACTCAACCAACTGAGCCACTCAGATGCCCTTGCCATCTCAATGATTTTTAAGTATATAGTTTAGAAGTATTCAGTACATTCACAGTGTTGTACAACAAACCCCAGAAGTTTTCGTCTTGCAAAATGGAAACTCTACCAATTAGACAACACTGCATTCTCCCCTCCCCCGCCCCTTGCCATCGCCATCCCACTTCCTGTCCTTATGAACCTGAAGACTCCGGAAACTTCATGCAAGCTGAGACCTACAATATTTTATCTTTTTTTTGTAGCCGGCTTATTTCACCTCACATCCTGTCCTCACGGTTCATTCATGTTGTAGTGTGTGGCAGAACTTCCTTCCTTTCTAAGGTAGAATGCTATTCTGTGATGTGTACAGTCCACATTTTGCTTATCTGTGGATGGCCAGGTGGGTTGCAGCCAACCTTCTTGGACTTACGTTTCTAACACATGAAACTAAGTGGGCACTGGTGCTGGAGTCAGAACACTTGGGTTCAAATCCCTCCCCTCCCGCCTCCATAGTAGCTCTGAAAATACGCAAGTTAAGACAGAAGAAGGTAAAGGAAAGGTAGGTATACCACGAAGCACTCAGCAAATTAAAATACAGACATTGCAGGGCACCTGGGTGGCTCAATCATTAAGTGTCTGCCTTTGGATCAGGTAGGTCATGATCCCAGGGTCCTGGGATTGAGCCACACATCGGGCTCCCTGCTTGGCAGAGAGGCTGCTTCTCCCTCAACCACTCCCCCTGCTTGTGATCCCTCTCTCACTATATCTCTCTCTGTCAAATAAATAAATAAATATCTTAAAAATAAAATAAAATAAAATACTGACATTACTAGGTTCTCATGAGGGTTTTTGATACCGCAAAGTCATCCAAACACTTGTTTGTGGCTACAAATAAGGACAAACACAGGCGATGTGCTGAAACTGGAGAGACCGAGCCTCCTCTGAGGACAGTGCCGGCCATGGGACAGCTGTCTAACTGGTAAGCAGCAGTAAACAGTGGGGGAAATAAGGTGATGGGGGGCACAATGGCCCAGCCCCTCAGTCGCTGGGGCTCAGGAAAGGTCTTCCAGGGCCAAGTCCTAGACAGGAAGGGAGTCCGGGACAGCAGAACCGGCTGCAGATGTGAGAGACTGAAGCACAAGCTTGGGAGAGAGAAACTAAGTCGATGGAAAGGGAATCTCAATAAGTGGAGCCCCAAAAGAGAACAGAAAAGACAAAACACAAGGCCTAATTAAGTGTCAATCAACAGAAAGAAAGGAAAACCCACTAGAAGGCACGCATCGCTCCGTACCCATTCTGGTGCCAGTGTGAGTCTCCCGGCCCTGGCTTGCCTGGAGTAGCTTCAACTGCTGAAAACAAATTGTGGCTCAGGAGTATAAATTAAAATTGCAGCAGCAAAAGCTGACACTCATTAAAAGCTTACAGACTTTGTGACACACTTCATGCCATTAAATGGAAATGTTTTAAAAGTTGAAAACATATCCAAAAATTCATAAAACACAAACTACTCAAGTCTGTTTTTTCAAATATGAGCAACGTGCCAAGTTCCTATATGACAGCTTCATATTAGTATTTACTTATCACGCCCACTTCACCCCAAAAAGGACTGAACCAGCCAACATCTTATGTTACTTGGTCATCACGTTTCAAGAGCTCCCGGAGCTATAAAGGACCTACAAGGTTATCTATCTACAAAGAGAGTTTCTATGCCCCCAGACACTCCCCAAGGAACAGACCAGACCACCAACATGAGAATGGAAAGGCCTGTGCCCGGCTCAGAGGAGACTCCGAGAGACCCTGGGATGAAGAGTTGTGACCAAGCAGGAGCATCGGGCAGGGACCAGGAGACATCCTTTCTTCACTTTTCCACATACTGAATGGCCCTTCCACTCCTGTCGTCAGGGCCTCCTAGGAGCTGTTTCTGAATGCTGGTGATGCTCATCATAGGAATTGGTGCTGAAGGGTGAGAAAAGTTCCCCAGGAGAGCAGCAAGGAAGAAAGTAGGGCAAGCAGAAAGAGAAGTGTGAAGACCACCAGAGCTTCCGCACGCCCAGTGGGTGGGGGAGGGGCAGAAAGTAGAGACGGAACAGGTGTGATCTGGAGCACACCTTTCCCTCGTCAGGAGGAGAGGAATTAGCATGTGTGGAAATGCCACACACTTCTGGGTAGGGAGAGACAGGAAACATATCAACAGGGCGTGGAGTAGGGCAGGCAGCAACGGATGGGGAAGGAACGGTGTGGGGCCATAGGCTCTGCGAAGGATGTGTCTGCGACACCAGGACATCCTTATTGCCAACGTTTTATGGTCAATATTTGAATCAACAAGTGAACTGTCCTTGCTTGAACTCCATGCTCACCAGGCATTGGTATAGCGGGTCTGCCGACCAGAGGAAGAACACAACCCAGTCACTCTTCTCCCAAGTCACATGTTTGTTTCTTGCAAGTCTGGGGAAGGACCACTGCTGAGGGACAGTCAGGTCCCTCAGTCTAAAAAGGCCTCAATCTGTAAAGCGACGTTCCTGGAAGGCTGGCTTTCCCAAGCTGGTACTAAGCAGGTAAAGCCTTGGCTCCTTAGCAACTTCCCCTCTCTCTGCCCAGGGGTCCACAGCACTGTGAGCAGCACTAAAACCCCACTCGGGCTGCAGCTAAGCCCGTTGGTCTCCCAAGCCTTCCATGTCTTGCTATTCTAACAGCCTTGGACTAGAGCACAAACATCCTGTAACTTTGCATTTGCCCAGCTCGACCTTAGTCAGCTTTCTACCACTTCTCTATTTTATAAAATTGACTTGGCTCTTTTCTACTCTTATCTCAAAATTTTAATAATTAGGGTCTACATGATGTTCTACTAACACTGTTTTCTACATCATCCAAGCCATCCCCAAAAACATGAAACATCCCTAGACCAAAGATAAGAATAATTTCGTATGTCCCTCAAGTTGGCCCTGAATTGCTTAGGCCTGAGAGCCACATGACTTTCTACTCAGAAAATAACTGGTGAAGAATTATTCTTTTATTTTTGTTTGTATTATTAACTTTTGGCCAAGGTCATTTTAATTTTTCTATTGATAGTAACTCAGTTACAATCCCTTTTATACTCCCACACACTCCATTGTTTTAATGCAAAGCAGTTCATTAATGTAAAATCAAATCAGATGCTTTGACTTCCATTCTTTCATTTTAATCAGTGTGACAAAAGTAAAAACAAAACAAAGCAAATCCTGAACAAAACCTCTACAGAAATTTGTTAAATGAAGAGGAAAGGTGAGAAGAGCTTCTTGAAAATGCACATATGCTGAGCACAGCTTACCCATTTTTACTGTTATGTCTGTTGAGCCATTTCTAAAGAAAACTAGAAAAGGTTTGCTCTGTTGAAGACAGAAGCCTTGTATACAACTTCAGATTTCATACTGTTGCATTCCAACATTAATGATGTCCCTAAGGTTCTTGCTTTTTTTAACTTTAGTCTTGCCAAATGTAATGAAATATCTTATCGCAGTGAAACTCAAAATTACTGGTTATAAGAGCAGACCTACAACAATGTTCCATAGCTTTATATTTGTCCCCAGATGAAAACCAACCATATAATCCATTGGGCTACTATTCTCCAAGATTCTAGAAAGTATACCCCTATGATGTAAGTTAGAAAGGAAGATCGTTCTTCAATTTCCTGAACTATTTTACTTAAAGAACTATTTTGTGGCACAGTCAGAATGATGGCGCCCATTTGATTATGGGCTAACTATTTGAGAAAGCTGAATAGTCTGTCACAACTTCCAAAAAGAGAACTCTTCCTACTCAAGCGAATATTTAAGAAGAATTAAGTCATTCTTCTAACTACATTATTGGTTTAAGTCACTTGCCACCGTGAGAAGAAATAAATTCTAAAGAAGTTGGTAACATTCAATGTACATTATAAGCTTTCCAAAGTGAATAAAAAGATTCCAGGCAGCCAAATAATTGAACTACTTTGAGAAAGTATTCATATCTTAAAATAATAATTTGTTGTTAACCAAGCTATTGAGAGTAAAATGAAATTGGACACATTTCCAACACAGCCGGAATACGGAATACAACTCAGACCGGACCAAAGTCCGTTTCTTCAGCAATCTCTGACGACCAGACTCGCTTACCTGCAAGTATGAGGAGAGAAGCTGAGCCTGGAGCTACATCGTCCCTCCTCTGGGTGAAAATACTTGGGCTTCTTCCCGTGAAACGGAAAGGAATCTAAAACATAAGAAAATAAATTAAGTAAAATACAAATAAGAAGTAGGAGCCCCCTGTGAATTCCCATGTCTCCGCTCTAGGTGATATTACAAAATGGTCGAAATTTAAATCGTTTAGGATACAAAATACGATTCACCCCCCACACCCAGGACGGTGTTTCCCCCTCCCTATTTTAATGGATAAAATACAAAATATTCGTACACACGCACGCGCACGCACACGCGCGGTTTAAAACAAACGGCTGAAGCCCCGCAGGAGTGCGCATGAGGGCCGCCCCCCGACCTGAGAAGGACACCCTCCGCCCCAAAGCCAAACTCGCCTGAGAAAAACGCGCCCGCCGCCCGCGCACTGCTCCCGCACCCGCGGCTCGCGCGCTCTGTCCGCGCCGGAGTCCCTGGGCGTCCAGCGGGGGTCAGGAGTTAAAGTGCCGCCCCCTCGGAAAGGACCGTGTGCGGCGCCACCGCTTTTCTTTTTTCTTTTCTTTCCTTTTTATTTCCTTTTCCTTTTTCTTTTTTTAATGTTTTCATGGAACGCAATGTTACAAAAAAGCAAATCCTTCAAGTTCTGCCCAAGGGGCGGAAAGGGCGCGCGCGCTTCGGAAGGGTCCCGGGCGCATCCCCCGCCCCGCCCCCACCCCGGGTTCCGCGCGCGGCTGGCGCTGTCCCGCGGGCGGGGAGGGGCGCACATGCGTCCGCGAGCTTCCCCGGCCCCCGCCCGCTCGCGCGGCCCCCCCCAGCGCCCCCCCAGGGCCCGGCAGAGTGCGGCAAGGCGGGGATGGGCGATCGCCCCGCGCCACCCCTGCCTCCCGCGCCACCCCTGCCTGTAAGGGACGACACTGGAGGCCACAGATGTGTCAGCGCAGGTGAAAGCAGATGGAAACGAGGGACAAGAACACGTTCCGGAAGCAGAGGCCGGAGAACATTCTGGAAAGGGGCTGGGCCTCCTGTCGGAGAAGCGTTCATGACCGCACAGCGCCGTCTTGGATGGGTGAGCGGTCCCCCTCCCCCAGAGTGCTCGCGGTCTGGTCTCACATCGTCCTTATAGTTCAAGGGACAGCGAAAAGCAAGCCACACTCTTGTTCCCGTGCCACATGCGGGAGTGAAGAGGGGCCTGAAAGCCAAGACAGGACCGAGAAGCCCGCGGGCCACCGCTCGTCCTTTCTCACGGGGACAGCGGCCGTGTTCACAGCGGATCTGACACATTTCTGCTCCTCCCGGCGCCTAACTTTGAAGGTTTTCTCCGAGGCATCCCCGTGAACGGGACAACGCCACGTCCGTTGGGATCCGCACCTGCCTCCCAGTTTACAGTGGGTTTGAGGTTAAAGTGCGCAGGGCCTGCCCCGGGTCGTCCTCTCGGGAACAGGGACGGTGCCCTCCGCGGCTCCCAGGGGGACTCGGGGCTGCAGCTCGGCCTCTCCCTGGCCTTGCTCTCACCACCGACACGTCCATCCCTGCTTGGCTAATTAATCTCTGTCCCAGTGGAGTTGCTGTTGGCAGAAAGGCGGCCATGCCAAAGTGGAATAATCACTTGGACCCGAATCAGAGTTGTTTTCCATCCTTGACAGCAAATAACGTTATTCCAGCGCCTGCAGGCCAAGAGTTGAAATGAGTTTATAATTTGGCTTCCAATCTCACATTCTCATTCTCCACCACTTAAATTTTCTTTTCTGTCTTTTAGCATGCAGGGGGCAGCTTCGGAGGCTGAATCACTGACACGGTCTTTATTGATATCCTTAATGAATATCCTTTGCCATCTACATAAAAAGGAAACATCCGCATCGTCCAAAACCACACTTGTTTTAATAATGAAACTAAATAGACTGTCGGCTCATACCTCTGTATGATCATTAATAATCTAATTTGTACTTCTCTCTCCAGCAACTTGAAGAGAAACATTCACAGTTTTTTCATCCACACACAGTAGTGCACATTCATCCGGCTTCTAAGTGCCTGGCCCTCGCACTGGCAAACCACAGGGTGAGAGCCCCAGGACAGCCCAGCACCGCCCTCTTTCCCTAGTGAAAGAACTCATTAAAACTCCGATCCTTGGCTCTGGGAAGTACATTGTCTCCTTAGCAGTTCCAAATATCATGTTCCCCCAGAAAGCAGTCATCCCAAGTTAGTGATAGAAAAGGAGAGACAGGAAGGCAGAAACACTGACAAGACTCCTCGGAGATGGGGGTGGACGGCGAGTTGGCATCATGGAAAATTACTGAAGGTAAACGGAAGGTCCGTTAGGGAGAAGTGGGTGTGTTCAACTAGACACATCATCTATTAGAAGAAAGGCCAGGGGCACCAATGGCACGGCTACCATGTGCCATACCCTGTCTAGCTGCATTACATACAAACTCAACCCCCACAACAAGGCTACACCTATGTGTATTAATATTCCCATTCTACAGATGGAGAAAGTGAGGCTCAAAGGGGTTAAGAAACTTCCCTAGGAGTACATGCTAAAGCCAGGATTTCCTGACTTTAGAACCAAAGCTCTAGAGAGAAAAATGAAAAGCAAGCCCTTACTTTTTCTATTATGCGACACTGTCTTGGCTGCAAGATCTGGTCCTCCTGTGTGGTTCTCTAAGACCGTATGGGACCAACAGGGGCTTCAGCTGCATTAAAGCGGGGGCCTGGAAGAGACGCCAAAGGTGGCCATTGAGGCCTTGAGAACACAGCCCCTCCCTGATCCTCTGAATCCCTCACCCATATAAGAAATCTCAATGACAAAAACACACTCTTGGATGAGTCTTCCTGAGTATCAAAGAAACAATTAGAATTGTTCAAAATAAAATCTAAATCCAAGAAAACAACTGCAGGTGTGCAGATATAGTGCCCTGCTCTGTTCCATTGAGAAAATAGTTCTCAACAACATCCCTCAGTCTAAACATCTGTAGCCAGATCTGAGGTCCCCTCTCCTATCTCCAATGCCCTGTGTGTTCTCGGTCGTTTGGCATACAGAGTGAGACAATTATGTGGATTCACAAATTTTAATTATGGTAAAAAAGTAGGCGAGAGAAGGCCGATGTGCAGAGAGTGGCTGGGAGAACGTCCATGGAACAATCACATACTTGGATGTGGAAGTTTCCCAGCAGGATTCTAAAGGTTAGGAAGTCCATCCCACCACAGTCCCACAGTAATAGAGTCTGACATACATTAATTAACAGGACTCCATAAATAAGTCATCTTTTTTTTTTAAAGATTTTATTTATTTATTTGACAGAGTGAGAGATCACAAGTAGGCAGAGAAGCAGGCAGAGAGAGAGAGAGGGAAGCAGGCTCCCCACTGAGCAGAGAGCCGATGCGGGGCTCGATCCCAGGACCCTGGGATCACGACCTGAGCTGAAGGCAGAGGCTTTAACCCACTGAACCACCCAGGCACCCCAATAAGTCATCTTTTAACCATATTAAAAGGAGGCTACCAAAACTCAACTAGTGAAAACAGCAATCTAAAATGTTGAAAATGAGTACGTTGAGATCAATAATATTTTAACAATCTAGCAACCCATTCTATAAAATGTACAATTCCTAAGTGAAAGTTCACAGCAATTTAATTTCTAAAGAGCTTCAAAAACACAATTGATCCAATGGTACAATAATACCTATTCATGAGCCTTAAGCTCCAAGGCTTCCTCACCTTCATAAATGCCAATCTTTAACTCTTTAGTCCATCTAAACCCCATATGTATCAGATACATTGATTCCTGAAATGTGAGAAATAAGGAAGACGAACAAGCCCTTTCATCATCAATGTGCCGAAAGCAACAAAAGAAAGGCACCAAAATAGGCGGAGACTAGATATGTGTCTGCCAACTCAAGCTACCTGTGATATTTTTCTCTGTGTGTATATGGATAATAATATATGTTTTTAAATCTTAATGGTAATGTTTTTTATTTGTATAAATATGTTATGGTACTAGAAGACAGAGCAGGGATAGAGTCAGGAACTATGCAGACAACTTCTAAAATTATCTTTCTTAAGAATTTGTTTCAGAGGGGCCCCTGGGTGGCTCAGTCAGTTGAGCTTCCTACTCTTGGTTTCAGCTCAGGTCATGATCCCAGGGTCGTGGGATCGAGCCCTGTGTTGGGCTCAGCACAGAGTCTGCTCTTCCCTCTCCCTCTTTCATTCCCCCTCTGCTTCTGCCCCTGTCTCCCTCACTCCCATGCCCTCTCTCTCAAATAAATAAAATCTTAAAAACAAAGAATATGTTTCAGAAAAGAAAGTGCCCTTGCATGCCACCCATTATAAATCACATGTAACTATATTCTTGACCACAGTCTTTCCACATTAAATAATTATGCTGAAAATAGTACGTTTTAGAGCACAACTAACTTTAAAAGTCATGAGTTTCTAAAAAAATGTTGCTCTTCTGTTATCCAGTGAAATGAAAAACAGGATCACTGTGTCTTGGTCTAGCATGTACAGAAGCAGACTAAATAAGAAGATATCTCTTTATTTCTTTCTTATTCCTAATCCTTCCAGTGAAGTAGGTCACTCTTATTTTCTTCAATTTTTCATTCTGATAAATGGGGATAATCTCAGATACTCTTTGCAGAACTATTGAGACTATCAACAAAATTATATCGCTAAATTATTTGAAGTCTCTTTTTAAATGTACAGGTCTAGAGCAATTGAATTACTGGGTATTGACCCCAAAGATACAAATGTAGTGATCCTAAAGGGCACATGCACCCCAATGTTCACAGTAGCAATGTCCATAATAGCCAAACTGTGAAAGAGCCCAGATGTCCTTCAACAGATGAATGGATAAAGAAGATGTGGTATATATATATATATATATATATATATGGCTATTATTCAGCCATCAGAAAGGATGAAATCTTACCATTTACATTGATGTGGATGGAGCTAAAGGGCACTATGCTGAGCGAAAGAAGTCAGAGAAAGACAATTATCATATGGTTTCACTCATATATGGAATATAAGAAACAGCCCAGAGGACCATAAGGGAAGGAAGGGAAAACTGAACGAGAAGTCATCAGAGAGGGAGACAAACCATGAAAGACTCTTATCTTAGGAAACAAACTGAGGGTTGCTGGAGGGGAGGTGGGTGGGGGGATGGAGTAACTGGGTGATGGGCATTAAGGAGGGCACGTGATGTGATGAGCACTGGGTGTTTACACAACTGATGCATTACTAAACCCTACATCTGAAACCAAGGATGTACTATAGGTTGGTTAATTGAATTTAAATAAAAAAATAAAATGTGTGGGTCTATTAATACCTTAAAGGGTAACAAATCATATGTTATTTATAAAGATTTACCCAATGCCTCCCAAGCTAGTCAGTGGGGTCCCTGTGGGATCCCTGTTTGAGCCATCCTCACATTCTCAACCCGTGAACCAGGAGCACGTTCAAGAATGAAATGGCTCACATCTGACACAGAAATCCAGATAATATACTGTTAAAACAGAAAGGAAGATGGACTAATTTGAACTTGGGAAGACAGAGTTAGCTGTATTCTCCTGGAAAGAAACTACATTGCTCTGTTTGCCATTAGTTGTGAGCCTGATAACATCATCTCTCTCCTCCTTTAAGAGGCACACAGTTGCTGTTCCTCCATAAAGCAGAGTTCCTTTCCAGCACACGGCCCGCAGTGCCGCAGTGAGACCCATGGGCCGTTGTTCATCTGGTGAGATGTGCTCTTCGAATACCTTCTTCTGGGCCAGCTCCTCCCCGTTCAATCCTGCAGCTGTTCGACAGGTGCTGAGGACTGTCGCCGACGCTAATGAGGCACGAACAGTGTTTCGGGGAGATCTGCTGCACTTCATCCCAAGTAGAACAATAGATTTGGATTCTCCTCAGGGACTGAATGTTTGTGTCCCTCCCAAAATTCATACTGAAATTCTAATCCCAGTGTGATGGTATTTGGAGGTAGGGCCGTTCCAAGGTCATTGGGTCATGAAGGTGGAGTCCTCCCTCATGAGTGGGACCAGCGCCCTGAGAAGAGGCCAGAGAGCGAGCTAGCTCTTTGCTTGCCATGTGAGGACACAGTGAGAAGTCAGCTGTCTGCAACCCGAAGGAGGTTTTTCACCAGAATCTGACCATGGTGACACCATGACCTTGGACTTCCAGCTTCCAATGCTGGTAGAAATAAATGCCTGCTGTTGATAAGCCAGCCCGTTCATGGCATTCTGTTACAGCACCCCAGCTGACCAAGACATCGTCTTAAATGCATTCCTGTGAGACTTTAGGTTAAGTCCACTACTGCTTCAACTGTGTTTCCAGGCTGTAAAATAGAGGGTTTGGCCTAAGTCCTTGATTCTCAGTGAAGACGGGTGATCTTGATCTGTTGCTGGCCACCCACCCTAAGAATCCCTGTGGACAAGAAGATATGTTACAGCTGGGAACAAGCTGCCCAGACAAATGATGAAGATACAGGACAGCATTTAGGCTGAGATGCTAAGAGTAGGGAAGGGAGCTTTAAAACGGACAAGCTCAAAGAAGACACAATGCTCAAGAAGTATAGCTCATCAAGGTGCAATGTCCCAGACAACGGACCCCTACGCGAGGCAACTCAGAGAGAATCAGTCATACAGTGCAACTCCTCATACCCCCGCACACCAGTCCCTGTACAACAGGAACACTCAGAGGGCGTGGGTTTGTAGTTTGGAGAGCAGAGCCCCGGTCCCAGTTCTGCTGTTAAGTTCTTAGGACCTTGGGCTAGCCATCTGCAAAATGAACATTGGGACCAGGTAATGTCCAAGTTACCTTCAGGTAGAGAAACCACACCTTCTTTTCATTGTTCATTAGAAAGCTCTACCTACCACTAGAATGCCTGTAGCTTCTTTAAGGTTGGTACAGACATCTTTACTACAGGCTCAGTTTTTAAATGACTGTATTCCCAGGCTTCCCAGGCAGTAAGAGCACTCAGGACAACAGCTCAGAACACAAGTTCAAAATGCAGAGTGGGTAAAGTTTGTTTTCTCTGGCATTATGATTCCCTCTGGCTAAATGCTACCCTCCACACTGCCAAGTCTCCAGACTTCTGGCGCTGAGGCTTGATCAATAGTATTCACAGGGTTCGTGACACCGTGATAGATGAAGAAATTAAACCTTTCACCAAACTTCTATGGGCGTTTTGAATGGTAATTTTTATCTTCTTCCTTCCCAGATGCAGGAATGTCAATAGCTGAGAGATACTGTGGTGTTGGTAAAAAGTCATTATAAAATTGGACTTGCCTCCTAAATGATCTGTCATTATTTTGCAAATGTATTACTTCTGCTGTATCAATTTTTTAGTTTATTTCATGTTATGCTCCAGTTGCAAGGGAATTGAGAACATACTGTCCACATTTTCAAAAAAAAAGACTAACATTAACAGGGTAAATATTTCACTGTAAAAATAAAAACTGTAAATATTTTTGTAATTGAATTTATTCAATCAATTCATTGGGTTAGGCCAATGGAAGTATGCTCTTTCTAATATTGATAGCAAAGAGACAGGAGAAAATTTTAATCTCAACCTTTGAGTAGGTAAATAGTAATACTGTTTATGGACAACATTCTTGAAAACATGCGTTCAGAATGCAAACGGATGTTACGCTCAGGGAGCCTAAATTGCTATGTACTATTTACTCTGTATACTGGACAGTAATGAAATTGAAAATAAGAACAGGAAACACAGATATTTAATCAACAAATATTTTAAAATCATCAAAATATGTTGTCACCCCCTATCATGGCCAGTTAAGCAAGACAGAAGAGTGAACAAGGGAAAAATTGTTGAATACTCAGCAATAGAAACAAATAAGCAGTTGATACACATATCAACATGGATGATTATTATGCAGACTTGAAAGAAGCCAGACAAATAAAAAACATACTATATGATTCCATTTATATAAAATTCTAGCAAATCAGGGTTTGGCTGAGAATGGGGTTGGTGGTTGGGAGGGACCAGGAGGGACCAGGACGGTGGGATTACCTAGGGGCACCCAGAAATTCTGCTGGTGATAAATATGTTCATTGTCTTGATTTTCGTGATGGTTTCATGTGTATATCAAAACCAATCAAATTACATACTTTAAATATGTGGGTTTATTACATATCAATTATACCTCGATAAAGCTATAAAAATTACTGAAAGACAAAAATAGGAAAAATATTTAAAGATACCAAGTAGCTAAATTTTAGGTAGTTAAGATAGCTGTTGGATGAAAAGCTACAGAATAAAAAAGCTACTCTAGATCCATAAAGGACTACCAGAGAAAGATTTCTCATTGTTGAAATTTCAGGAAGTTTTACAATCCCAGAAAAGCCTTTCTGAGCACCTAAGGACCATGCCTAGATAATACCCATTCCTCCCTCAAAAAATAAAAAAAGTTCTTTCCTTAAGACTTTTGACAGAGGGGCGCCTGGGTGGCTCAGTGGGTTAAGCCGCTGCCTTCGGCTCAGGTCATGATCTCAGGGTCCTAGGATCGAGCCCCGCATCGGGCTCTCTGCTCAACGGGGAGCTTGCTTCCTCCTCTCTCTCTGCCTGCCTCTCTGCCTGCTCGTGATCTCTCTCTGTCAAATAAATAAAATCTTAAAAAAAAAAAAAACTTCTTTTTGACAGAAAGAGTTCTAACCATCCCCAGAACAACAATAATAATAGGCAGCATTTAGTGAGAACTTACTCTAACCCGGGCCCCCATCTAATGGGGTATCTCATTTAATCCTCACCTAAGGGCCCTAAAACATAAGTACTATTACGATACTCCATTTTACAGATGATACCAAAATTCAGAGAGGCTAAGTAATTTGCTTCGTGTCAGTCACCATCCCAGTGGTGAATCTAGGATATGAACCACGGGATGGATATGAGCTCTGATTCCAGAATCAAGTTCTTGAAATTAAACTTCTCCTCTGCTAGACAAACGGGATCCTGGAACAATGCTATAGATCATGATTTGCTGACTCACACCTCTGATGGCTTAAAGGAACTCTTTGTGAATTAAAGGGCTACATTTCTAAGTCTGAAGGCTAATCTTTTGCATGACAGATGCAGAAAAGGTCAGTAATGAAGTGATGGTGGAAGGTAAGGGTAATTCAGCAAGGTAGAGCAGGAAAAATAAGGGCCAGAAATCAACAGACTTGGTTTTGGCCATGTCCTCACTGGTGACTGTAACCTTGGGCAAGCCGTTTCTGCCCCTTGGGTCTATTTCCTCCTTGGCAAAATTAAGAGTTTGGACTAATCGATTTCTAAAACTCCTTCCAGCTCTGTGATTCTTGCCAGCCCTCTTTTGGGGAATATTCCTTGCATTTTGTAACTTGCGTCAAAAATTTTCCATGCCACCAAACACATTTCAGATACAAAGCGTCCTCAGTATCCTAAAACACCCAGAGTCCTCTCACACCTAGCAAAGTCCTTCATTATTTCCCAAAGATGTTCTACTCCCAGGGAAAAGAGGAGCATCCTTCCACCCAGGCCTGCCATGTTCTCTTGTGCACTCCAACAGTCTTTCACTTCACAACCACTAACAAGTTGATTTAGGCATCCCAGTGATGAAAAGGAAGTACCCCACCACCCAGCACCTCATTCCATTTTCCCTGTGAAGCTTCTGACATCTGAAATGATTCAAAGTACTTAGTATGTTATGACTGTAGGTGCCCAATTCCATTTATTTCCATTCCTATTGGTTCTCTAAAGTGGCTATCCTCTCTTTGCCCTAAAAACACATTATTTTCTCTTTTTAAATGATGGATTTTGTGACCCTCTGGGGAGACATAAAAAAAAAAAAAGAGCAACTAAATAAGGCAGCTGTAAACTATTTCAGCATCTATAAAACCTTCTCCTTTATCACAAAAGAAAAGAAAGAAGAAAAAGCAGCTGGAAAAAAAAATGCAGCTGATAGGGAACTTGATATCTTTAAGAACAACTTCTCTCATGAATTTTCATCTCCGTATTTTGGCATTTTAGCTGACTTGGAAATTATTTCTAGGAAAAGCATTTCTTGAGAGTGATAACTCCTTTCACAATGCATTGGTGAGGCAACAGCTTCAATATCATCAGGAACACGTCTTTTTTTCTATAACTCTACATATATATCGACTGTACATTTTTATTCTGTATTTTATACACTATTTTCATAGATACCCTGTTTTATCTCAGAACATATAATGTTTTTATTTTTATAGACTCACATGGCAATCATTATACTATAATAAACCAAAAATTAAAATGTAGATCACCCCTTTTCCACATAGAACTGGAAATTTACAAAATTCATTTCTAGCTTTTATCATTGCACAGCTATAGGTTTTACGTGGTTGTATTCACTGAGTGCATCCTAGTTTCTAATTTTTTGCTTGAATTCTCCATATATCTACTTAGTCCATGTATCTGTCATTTTAAATGGAACAGTATTCCACTGCATTGCTAAAAGGGTTTAATTAGCCATCTTTCACCTAGTTGCTTTCACCCATTATTATAACCCAGTCAAGCATTTTGAAATAAATAAATTGTGTTTTTCCTTTTAGAGTTATTTCCTCAAGCCATAATCTGAAAAGTGGATTAACAGTTTAAAGATCATAATTATAAACTGGGTGATTTTTATTATAAATTGTCAGTTAGCTCTCCAAAAGAGGTATTTCCAGTTTGCACATCACCAGAAAAATATGAGCTTAGCTTTTTCTTCGTTGTTTCTTTAACACTGGGTGTTCTCGGATTTTTTGTTGTTGTTGTTCTGGGATTTATTAATTTTGGGGTGATTTCAAAAGAATGATGTAAAATCTTTTAGTTCTTCAAATCTGTCACATACGTTCATTTATAGTCTTACTACCTCCTTTTAAAAAATGTGTATTGATCACCTACTACATGCCAGGTCCTTTATGTTCTTTTTCAGTCATTCAATACCCCTGACTGTAAAGTAGAAACCACAAATTTTATTTTCACTAAGAAAACTGAGTCTCAAAGGTTGAGTAATGTGCACAAGATTTCAAGGCTAATATTTGATGTTGTCAGGATTTAAACTCACTATCTAATTTCTGTGGACTCTCCATTACACTGTCCTGCCTCATAAGTTCAACCTTTAAACATCTGGCCAGTTTTTCTTTTCTCTCTTTTTCTTTTCTTTTTTCTTTTTTCAGTTTAGTTTTCCAGTTTCTTGAAGTATAAAATATACAAGTGATTAAAGTACCCTCATCCTAAAGGTATAACCCAGTGAATTTTTGACATACTACACACTATGTAACCAGCACACAGACCAAGATAAAGAATCCCATCAACTTAATAACTTTTATTTTTCTTACTTGATAAACATAGATTGTTTTTGTGTTTGTCGTTTTATATAGGGCCTGCTATTAAAACTATGCAAATAGGCACTTAATAAGTTTTGTTCAATTATTTAAGATTGAAGCTATAAGTAGTGACCTCAGAGATTATGTACTCCAATCTCATAAACTTCCAGATGTAGAAACCGAAGCCCAGAATTAAAGTGACTTACCCAAGATCTAACCATTCAGAGCTCTGTTACGCCACACCTGCCACTGGCTGGTTGCTCTCCACTCCTTACATTAAAAACATAGTGAAGGGTAACAAAGAAGGCAGGGTACATAACAGAGAAAGAGTATGTGGGTAAGATTTTTTTATTGTTTATCTTTATTTTAAATTAACCTGGAAGTAACCAAAGGGTCAAATTGGTGGAGAAATGCTCATTAAGGTAACCTTAATATAAAACATGATTTTTTTTTACATGAAAGTATCAACACTTGAAATTAAATGACTTTTGTCCCTCAGACTTGTCTACTTGAAAGGATAAACACTGATTCCAATAATGTTCAATTGCTCATGACTTCTTTTGAATACCCCTTTTAGATGAGCTTTCAGAACTAATTTGAGTCAAATAAGTAAACCAAATTTATTTTTAAAACTACAGAATTAGCAGCAAAAGAATAAAAACTGGATGTGTGTCTTTTAAATCACCAGAAAAGAAACAAAAATAGAATCCATATAACATATTCTCTTTAGAATAACAAGAAGCATATAAAGTATGAATATTTTTAATTGATCAGAGATCAAACTTATCAAATATGACAATAAATGTAAATGGGTTAAACATCCCCAAAAAAAACAAAGATGCTCAACATCCAATTATATGCTATTTATAAGACAAGTCTAAAACCAAATGACCCAGAAATCTAAAATAAAAAAACATCCAATTATATGCTATTTATAAGACAAGTCTAAAACCAAATGACCCAGAAATCTAAAATAAAAGAGCTAAGTGTATCTATAGAACACAAACGCAAAGAAAGTTTGGATGGCAATATTTATATCAGAGCAGAATCTGAGGCAAAATAACATTTAACAAGACAGAGAACATGTGAAATAGTTCAACCTCATTAATAATAAAAATTCCACTTTTAAGAAACAGTTTAATTTATCAAACTAACAAATATATTTTAATTTGTAATATTTTTTTGTCATTGCGGGTACAACCAAATAGACATCCACATGCTGCTATTATGAAGACAATAGGAAAACAGAGAGTACAATATGAATATATAAGATAGAATAAAATATACCCACTAAACATCATGTTTTTAAAAATTTAATAAATGGCAATCATACAATACTAAGAAGAGGAGGCAAGATACAAGGGCATAGACAGCAGGATCTCAGTTTTTCTTTTTCTTTTTTCTTTAATTAATTTATTTATTTAACAGAGAGAGAGAGAGAGAGAGAGAGATCACAAGTAGGCAGAGAGGCAGGCAGAAAGAGAGGAGGAAGCAGGCTCCCCGCTGAGCAAAGAGCCCTATGCGGGGCTTGATCCCAGGACCCTGGGACCATGACCTGAGCCGAAGGCAGAGGCTTTAACCCACTGAGCCACCCAGGCACCCCGTCAGTTTTTCTTAAATAAAACACAAATGACATATTGTTAAAATTAGGAAAAAATGCACCAAAATAATACTCTGGTTAAATTAAGGGAGATAATAGTTTTTTTGTTCGTTTGTTTGTTTTGTTTTGTTGTTACTTTTCCCTATGAGGGAAAAAAAAAAAAGGGTCTAAAGTCCAGGATAAATGAAAAGATAGAGTGGGGGGATTTTACTTCTTTATATGAGTCATGCATCCAAAATTCCAGATGCAAACAAATTCCAACCCAGGGCATTGACAAGGGAGACAGAAAAAATTTGTTGTGTTGGATGAGAATTCTGAACCTCAGTCACCTTCAGGCTCTAAACCCCATAATCTCTGGTGTTTTCTCCCAAGGACTGGTTAATGTTTAAGTTAATTTTTCTTTTTATTCTATGCTCTCCAAACGAACATACATTACTTTACTAAGCAGAGCAAGTAAACTCATAAGTAAACAAAATGATAATACAGTTTGATCACCTACTTTGTTCACAAATCTGTCCTACAAAGACAGATTTGCCAACATTAGAAAAAAGATTGTGCAAGTGCTTAAGGATAATTCTGAACAAGAAGTTCCAAAAATATTTTAAGCAATGACAGTCTTATGGGAATAGCTTCCCAAAGTATCTTCATTGAATTATTTTGCATTCATTTTGATGTATATGTTTTGACATGTTAGGATATCTTAAAATAAAATTGTACTGATTTATGTTAACATGTCATTTATTTAACAACTAACTGGAAGAAAGAATAGGTAAGCTTTTAAAAGAGGAACTCAAAAGAAGTCTTATTATTCCTATATGCTTAAAATGAGAATTGTACTCACTAACATGATTAGGAAATAATCAGATTCCAGATCTTTTGAGAAGTTCTAAATACAAAAAAAAATTATAATACAAATGGTTGTAATACAAAGTGTGACTTTAAGGCTGGTATTCACCAATGTAAAGAACCTTAGGAATCATGGTATGCAACCTTCATTCTCCTAGAAATCAAAGTCCAGAGAGGTGAGAAGACTCCCCCAAGTTCTTAGCTAGTACTTTTTCTTAGCACAGCAGCATCTATAACCTCTTCTGAATTCTTCCTTCCCACTGGATTTATAGCCATCATCCATTCTCTTCCACAATGAATAGGAGAAATTTTTAATGGAGGACAGGTGATTGAACAAGCAAATCTCTCACCTCTCATTCATCTAACACAAATGTACCAAGTGCCTTCAAACTGTCAAGTTCTAGGGTAAGGTTACAATTCCTGCCCTCAGGGAGCTCACAGATTATCTGTTCCTGGACAATCCACAATTTGGAAGGCTGAGGCATCTGAGGAAGCACGCACAGGCTGCCAAGGGAGCAGAGGGAAAGAGCAGCTAATCCAATTAGGCTAATCATCCTTACATCCGAGTTGTGAAAGGCAGCTGGGAAGGCAGATAATGGGAGAAATGGGAAACAGGAAAATAGCATTCTAGGTGGGGAGACCCAAAGAAAAAGCAGACATGAGAAAGTATGCCAGAGTTCGGGACCCATAAGTTGAATGTGGCTGGAATTTCATCTACTCATGGGAACTGGACACAGATGAGGTGACAGAGAAGGCTGGGAACCTCCACTAAGCGAAGGAATCATGTCTTAAAGGCAATGGAGTCACTAAAGGAATTTAAGCAAAAAACTGAAATGGTCATGCTTGTGTTTTAAAATGTTCTTTGTAGGGCCATGATGAGGTTCAGCTGGAGAGGTGAGGACCCAAAGTGTGGAACCAATGAGTGGCTCCAGCAGTCCCCTGAAAACTGTGAAGGACTGGGGGCTGCACCAAGGAGGGCTGGTGCCCGACAAGGGACAGGTTTAGAAAGACACAGAGTGGGGACTTGGTGATCATCTTCACACGGAGTGAGGGAAAGAGTGGAGACTATTCAAAGTTTTAACTTTCTCCTTTCCAGAAAGCATTTTTGAATAGTTTAACACTTCCATGTCACAATAACAAAATGTTCCTGTCCTCGGATTTACATTTCAAGGATACTCACTAATTCTGACAAGAAAATGGAAAGCAGGGGCACCTGGGTGGCTCAGTTGGTTGGGCAACTGCCTTCGGCTCAGGTTCTGATCCTGGAGTGCCAGGATTGAGCCCCGTGTCAGGCTCCCCACTCAGCAGGGAGTCTTTCTCCCTCTAACCCTCACCTCTCTCATGCTCTCTCTCTCAAATAAATAAAATCTTTCAGTATATGTGCTGAAGCAAG
The DNA here is from genome assembly GCF_010015895.1 of Lontra canadensis. Taxonomy (NCBI): domain Eukaryota; kingdom Metazoa; phylum Chordata; class Mammalia; order Carnivora; family Mustelidae; genus Lontra; species Lontra canadensis. Next base: position 6,232,895 of record NW_022631095.1, on the reverse strand, counting down.
CACAATTAATAAAATCTTTTTAAAAAAAAAAAACAAAGAAACAAAGAAAGAAAATGGGAAGCAGAAACCAATGAGGTTACTTGAAGAGAGACAAAAGAGAAACACGACACACTTTTCACAAATCACAGAATAATGCAGTGCTTGTAGTACCCGAAGAACTTGGGTTCAAGTCACCTGATCTGGCCACTTGAAACGCTGGGCAAGCTGTCATTTTTAAATCTCTATTTTCTTCTTTCTTTTTTTTTTTTTAAGGCTATTATTTGTCTGAGAGAGAGAGAAAGAGGGGGGCAGAGAGAGCACAAATGGCAGGATGGGGGAGAGGGTAGGGGGAGAGGGAAAAGCAGACTCCCCACCAAGCAGGGAGCCCATGCAGGGCTCGATCCCAGGACCTTGATATCATGACCTGAGCCAAAGGCAGATGCTTAACCATGACTGAGCCACTCAGGTGCCCCTCCATTTTCTTATCTCTAACATGAGGATAATGATGAAATTTACCTGAGGACGTTAAGCAGGAGAGTGATGTAAGGAGAAAGTACAAAACACAATAACTGATCCACAGTGAGCACTCATTAAATAATCACTACATTATATAGCATAGAGGATTTCCCCAGGCCTAGGAAATAAAAATTTATTCAGAATATTATCTTTTGGGGCGCCTGGGTGGCTCAGTGGGTTAAGCCGCTGCCTTCGGCTCAGGTCATGATCTCGGGGTCCTGGGATCGAGTCCCGCATCGGGCTCTCTGCTCAGCAGGAAGCCTGCTTCCCTTCCTCTCTCTCTGCCTGTCTCTCTGCCTACTTGTGATCTCTCTCTGTCAAATAAATAAATAAAAATCTTTAAAAAAAAAAAAGAATATTATCTTTTATTGTTAAGATATCCTGAGTTCTGGATATTGGGCAAGAAATGGGGCATCATCAAATCCCTGTCAGTAGTGCCTGACCCAAAGCTTTTGTCAGATGCTCCTTCTCATCAAGCAGGGCCCTCAGAAGGAGCAAAGGTGCTCACACGGGGATTGTGAGATGCAAAATCTGTCAGAAAAACTCTGGGAAGTAAAAGCTTAAGAGGTGATAACACAATGGCAGAAAAATCTTTTAGGTAAAAGGAGTAGAATCATCTACTTTGTATTCTAAATACACAAGCAGAGAAACTCAAAGCTTTAAAAAAAATAAAAAGTAAAAAACTGTAAAAATATTGTGAAGACCTTGAGGCCTTGCGAGTTTTCACAGAGGTGATAAGAAGACAACTAGTCCAAGTTCTAGGAAAATTCCAGTAGAATAAAGAAATGTAGAAAGAAACAATTGCTGTATTGAAGTCAGTAACATGTTAACTTTTCACCCTAGGATTCTTAAGAAGGTCAGTAGATTCAATAACAAGGCAGTTTTGGGGGAGCGAGGTCAGTGGTATGCTGGCAAATTATGCTGGCTTTAGAACCAGATCTCCGGGAAGAAAACTGCACATTTATCTATACCTATAGACATAAATTAGTTATAAATTTTACTGATGTAGAGTATTAGTACACAATTTACAAATAATAATAAAATATCCAGTGTTCTTTATCATAAGTTCCATAAAGCCAATTCATTCATTAACTTTTGCCCAACTCTTGGGTCTATAGAAACACCTGTGGGTGCAATTGACAAACGAGTACTGTTCCAGTGTGAAGGCTTGATGATATTTTATTTCATATTAAGGGTAACATAAGATATCACTTGCTTATCAATGGTAAAAGTTATTTTTTTGCTGAGTCAGATAGGTTTTTTTTTAATATTAGAAGACTATTTCCACGATTTCTTTGTGCTGTAATGCTACAGATGGGAGACACTGTTAGTTGAACCTGTAATATTCTTCATCATTTTCTTAAGTCCAGAACGCAAAACAATAAATCACATCCTAATGTAAATGTCAATAACCCCGTGAAGTAAATAGTCCAACGTGGCCAATTTCAAGCTGTAACAAGACCACCTCTGAACACAGCATTTGGAAGAAATGCACAGTAGCGCCCTGTATATTGCATTTCCACCGTACAGGTGGAATTGCTGCACATTTACAAACTCTTTTTCTTATTTTAAAGATGTTATTAATTTATTTGACACAAACAGAGAGATCACAAGTAGGCAGAGAGGCAGGCTCCCCGCTGAGCAGAGAGCCCAATGCAGGGCTCCATCCCAGGACCCTGAGACCATGACCTGAGCCGAAGTCAGAGGCTTAACCCTCTGAGCCACCCAGGCGCCCCTACAAACTCTTTTTCTATTCCTTCATCCAGGTCATCAGCAAAATGTGCCCCTCTTTGTTCAACTTGACAAAACATGATTGTTGTTTTATTGCGTAGGGATCATAAATATTGTTGTTTGGATGTTGAAATGCTTGTAATTCCAAGGATTATCTTTATTAAACTTGGTTCCCAAACCACAAAATGACAGTGGTAAAAGTGAATCAGTCAGCGGTGTAAGCGAGCCAACTCATATAGGCTCACAAGAGATAATTATTACACCTTCAAGTATTTTGCAAGCTGATTGTCAAATATAATCATTATTAAAAATAAATTATATGAATGTATAATTATATAAATTATATTTAACATTTTAAAAAAGATATTAGTCAAGATTCATCACTTCCCATTAATTTTATAACATTTTACTACTATCTATGCTCTTCGAGTTATTCAAAATACAAGAAAAGAATAGCACATAGTCTGGGAGGAATATAAATGGAAAAAGGCATTCTAAGGTTCCTGTATTGTCCAGGAAGTGGTAAAAGTACTAATCTGTATTAGCCTTAAGAGTCAAATATGAATGGTATACCCTCTCCAAAGAACATAAAAGGATGGATAATTAACAAGCCAATTGAAAAAAGGGGGAAAAACAGAAAAGTAAAAATGCTTAGTTGAAAATGAGGCAGGAAAGGAGAGAAATACAAAAAAGAACACGTGGGAAAAACAGAAACCAAAGAGTAGATGATAGATTGAAACCCAAATAGTTTATTAAAGGTAAACAGACTAAATCACTTAATTAAAAGACAAAGATTAACAAACCAGATACACAATGAAATTTAACTATGCTGCTTTTAAGAGACATACTTTAAACAAAGATAGCATTTGACAGAAATAGTAATAGTAAAAAGTCAGCATGCAAACACAACCACAAACAAAGGTGGAAGGGCTATATTAAAGTAGACTTTAAGGGACAAACCACTGTCATCAGACTAATACAACACAATTCTGTAGTTTGTATGCATGTACTAATATGGCCTTAAAACATAGAAAGCACAATGTGAAGGAACTAATGGGAGAAATAATCATAAGCAGTAACCCATAACCAGAGTGAGACATTTTAAACATACCTCTCTTAGGAGCTAATACAATAAACAGGAGAAAATCAATTTTTCTATCCTTGACTTTTAACTTTTCCATATCCTTAACTTAAGATGTGTCTATTATAAGCAGCAGAAAGTTGGTCTGACACATTTTTCTAATTAAACAATACTATTAACAATCTTGAACACAATACCTAACATCTGCAGAATATGCATTATTTCCAGGAGTAAACAGAATGTTTGCAATTGACTCCATGCTGAGAGAGAAAACATGTCTCAACAAATTGCTCAAAAGACTGAAATTAGCATAGAGTGGATTCACAGATTAGAGTAAGATTAAGCCAGAAATCAATAATAAAAAGAACTGAAAATCCCTAGGTATTTGGATATTAACCAATAAACTCTTAAATAAGTCATGAAACGAAAGCTACTTAGAACTGAAAGACAATAGAAATACAAATATAAATCCTTCTAGAGGGAAAAACCTCAAAGTCAAGAAGGGTCTTTTGATCCATTTACTAAAAGTGGTGAAGTATCAGTTCCCTTCAGTGATGGGCTGACCTGAGAGACCTGTCATTTTTACTAAGAAATATATATTGAGGCTGTGCCTTAAAAGAGACCTCTACCTGATCCTAGGTCTAGCAGGTTCTTGGAGGCAAATGGTCAAATACTTTGAATCTGGACCCAGGGCAGCTATCCTATGGAACACAAGAATCTTCTACATTATGGTGAGGGATGGTGTGGTCAGTAATGGGCTAAAGACCCTTTGTCTTTCCTTCCGGTGCCCAGCATTACTCTCTCAGTGGCAAAAACTCCCACCTAGACTATTTGGACCACCTCCTCAACAGCGTATATACTCTGAGATTCTATACCTTCTGCCCCTCTGGCTCCTGATGGCCCTTATCCCTAAAGGACTATTATCTCAACTTTCACCTGGATAAGGACCTGCCTGCTGATGCTTGAGAATTAATTACATCTACACATGAAACTTACATAAGACCACCAATACCTGAAACCTACAAAAATATCCTGGTCTGAAAAAAAAAAAAATGTTTATTTACCACAAATGCTTTTTGTGTCAGATGCTCTTTGTGTCAGAGCCTCCTACTAAAATTGCTTGCATACTTTACAACATATTTCCTATAGCTTATATAAATCATATTTAGAATGTCATAACAAATATAATATTCAAAAGATCATTTTAAGTTTTTAAATGGCCAATGGTATATTAACTGAGGTAGGTAACACTAAGTGCTGTACCCCTTCCCCCAAAATCTCAACAAAAGTTGAGTTCTCTTTTGAATCACCAACTAAGGTAGCTAATGGAGGTGCATTCTTCCAAACAGTAACTCAGGGGAATCAGGCTGATATCATTTTCTGGCTTCAGTGTCATTCAGGGATCTTGCAGCCAGCAGAAGGAGAGCACACAGGGAGGTCAAGTCAAACCCTTAACCATCTCATCTTGGAAATGACACACACCGATTGTACGAAATTTCCATTGGCCAAACTAGTCACAGGGCCCTACCTCATTGACAAGGACAGTTTATTGAACACATAACACAGTCTGCCTCAAATACATAACAAACTTCACAATCTATTAAAGAGGAAAGAAAGAAAGGAAGCAGCATCCATTGATTTGGGGTACCAAGTTAAATGTTAACAACTTTGCACATACTGTGTTTAAACAAAAACACCAGGAGCCAGACACCATTATCCCCACTTCATACCTGAAGAAACTGAAGCATACAGTTAAACATGAAGTGAGCAGTTAAACCCTGACCTAGGACTCTAAGGCCCGTGTTTGCTGATGGCGTCTAGTCGCTCTTAGCACGGTCCACAGCCCACCTGCCTCACAGTCACTAGAGGTGCCTCTGCAGAGCCCTACACCACACTCGCTGAATAAGAATCTCCAGAGTAACAGGAACCTGCACTTTTTAAAAAGTTTCCAAGGCTGGGCCACCTGGGTGGCTCAGTGGGTTAAAGCCTCTGCCTTCAGCTCAGGTCATAGTCTCAGGGTCCTGGGATTGAGCCCCGCGTCGGGCTCTCTGCTCATTGGAGAGCCTGCTTCCTCCTCCTCTCTCTCTCTGCCTGCCTCTCTGCCTACTTGTGATCTCTGTCTGTCAACAAACAAATAAGATCTTTAAAAAATAAATAAATAAAAATTAAAAATAAAAAAATAAAATAAATAAATAAAAAGTTTCCAAGGGGATTTTATACTATTGATTATTTTATCTCTAAAACACAACAATGACATTCTAGATAATCCTTTCAAGAAAGTAGAAAATGTATGGAAAAGAGATAAAATTCAGTTAGGTGTAAGAGAAGAGCCCTGTGGCAAATTGAGAATCCTACAGACCCAGGAGTCAGAGGTGTGGACACTGGTCCTAGACCAATTAGCCTCCTGAGTGACCTTAGGAAGTCACTTAGCCTCACTGAATCTATTCCAAAAAAGATTACATTTTCTACACTGAAAAATGTTGGAATTGGGCTAAATAATCTCTTAAAGATCCTTTTGGCTATACAATAAAGTGAAAACTATAAAGTAAGAGAATGAAACAAATACAGAATAAGAAAGTAATAATAATGGGGGTGTCTGGTGGCTCAGTCGGTTAAGCGTCTGCCTTCAGCTCGGGTCATGATTCCAGGGTCCTGGGATTGAGCCCCACATTGGGGCTCCTTGCTCAGCAGGATGCCTGCTTCTTCCTCTCCCACTCCCCCTGCTTCTATTCCCTCTCTCGCTGTCTCTCTGTCAAATAAATAAATAAAATCTTTAAAAATCTTAAGAAAGAAGGGATAACATTTAAAATAATAGATAATCCCAGCAACATTTTTAGTAGATATAGACAAACTTCCTCTAAAATTTACATGGAAAGGCAACAAAACTAAAATAGCTAAAAAAAAAAAAAATTCTGAGAGAGAAGAACAAAGTTAGAGGAATCACAATACCCGATTGTAAGACTTACTATATAACTACAATAATCAAGACAGTGTGATGTTGGCAGAGGAACAGACACATAGATCAATAGAACAGATTTAAGAAGCCAGAAATAGCTCTACATAAGTATGGCCAACACAAAAGCAATTGAATGGAGAAATGATAGTGTTTTCAACAAATGGTATTGGGACAATTAGTTATCCATATGAAAAAAAGAAAAGAAAAAGATGAGGAATTTTAATCTAAACTGACCTTAAACAAAAATCAAATCAAAATGGATCCTAGATCTAAATGTAAAAATATAAAACTTTTAGGAAAACAAATAGGTGAAAATCTTCATAATTTAGGGATAGGCAAAGAAATATCAGACATGGGGTGCCTGGGTGGCTCAGTGGGTTAAGCGGCTGCCTTCGGCTCAGGTCATGATCTCAGGGTCCTGGGATCGAGTCCCACAACGGGCTCTCTGCTCAGCAGGGAGCCTGCTTCCCTCTCTCTCTCTGGCTGCCTCTCTGTCTACTTATGATCTCTGTCAAATAAATAAATAAAATCTTTAAAAAAAAAAAAAAAGAAAGAAATATCAGACATAACACCAAAACCATGAAAAAGAAAAGAAAAAAAAATCAATGAATTAAAACCTTTTGCTCTGTAAAAGATCCTCTGAAGAGGATGAAAAGACAGGCCACAAAAAGGGAGAAAGTATCAACAAACTGCATAGCTGACAAAGGACTTATATTCTGAATATATGAAGAACTTTCCAAAATGAACAGTTAAAAAGAATTTTAAAAGGGGGCAGAAGACTTGAACAGACCTTCAAAATAGAATATATGGATGATAATTGACTACATGAGGAGATGCTCAATGTCATTACCATTTGAGAAATACAAATTAAAGCCACAAGGAGATGCCATTTCATATCTATTAGAATAGCAAAAATAGCTGGATAAATTCTGGCAAGGATGCAGAAGAAAGTAGACCTCGCATACATTGCTGGTAGGAATGTAAAATGGCACAGCCATTAGAGAAAACAGTTTGACAGTTTTATAAAAAGTTAAACATATACTTAATATAATGACTCAGCAATCACACTTTCAGGTACTTATCCTTTGAGAAATGAAAACATGCCCACCGAAAATGTGCGTGAATTTTTGGGGCAGCTTTAGTTGTAACAGCCAAAAGTTTGACAACAACCCAAACGTATTTCAAGGCATAAACTGGTAAACAAACTGTGGTACACCCAAGCATTGTAATACCAAACCAGTGATTAAAACAGGAACCAACTGCTGACACATGAACATCTTGGATGGATCTCAAGGTCATTCATTATACTGAGTGAAAAAGACCATTCTCAAAAGGTATAATTCCACTTGTACGACACTCCCAAAAAAGTGATGCAGAACAGATCAGTGGTTGCCAGGGGTATGGGGGTGACCATAAAGAGATGGCCTTTGTGGAAATGGAACCATGCTCTATCCAAACCGTGGTGGCAGTTCCATGATCTAGACATGCAATAAAGTGTCACGGAGCTATATACACATACACACAAACATATAAGAGAAAGTGCGACAAAACTGGTGAATCTGAATAAGGTCTGTCGTTCTGTTAAATGTTACACCAATGGCAATTGTCTGGTTGGGATAAAGTATTTTAATTATGGATACATGGAAACTTTCTGTACTATTTTTTCAACTTCTTGTGAGCCTAAAGCATTTCAAAATAGGTTTAAAATAGCTGATATTTGGGGCACCTGGGTGGTTCAGTTGATTAAGCATCTGCCTTCAGCTCAGGTCATGATCCCAGGGTCCTGGGATGGAGCCCCACATTGGGCTCGCTTCTCAGGGGGGAGTCTGCTTCTCCCTTTCCTCCCTGCTCGTGCTCTCTCTCATATCTCTTTCTCTTTCTCTCAAATAAATAAAATCTTAAAAAATAAAAACAAGGGCACTTGGGTGGCTCAGTGGGTTAAAGCCTCTGCCTTCATCTCAAGTCATGATCTCAGGGTCCTGTCTCTGCTCAGCGGGGAGCCTGCTTCCTCCTCTCTCTCTGCCTGCCTCTCTGCCTACTTGGGATCTCTCTGTCAAATAAATAAATAAAATCTTAAAATAAAATAGCTGATATTCATTGAGTACTGCGTAGCCATACTGTTCTGAGAACTTTATGCATATATATATATATACATATGTATATATACACAAACATTTTATACTTAAGTCTTTACAGTAGATACTCCATTCATCCCATTTTGCAGAGGAGAAAACGGAGTTTCAGAAAAGTGAGGGGCAAGGACCAGTTGGTGAGTAACAGAGGTGGGGCTCAAACCCAGGAAGTCCTCTTCCAGTGCTGTCAGTCTTAACCAATAGACAATGTTTTTTAAGAAAAAAGAAAGCAGGACAAAAACAAGGTCAGAATGGGAGTCAATAATACAGACGAAGAGAAAAAGAACACCAAAAGATAAAATCAACAAAGCATGCGGGGGCTCCAGCGAGGGGGTCTTCCTGGCACCCTCTTTGGACGTCAGTCCCCTAAGAAAACACACCTCAAAGACCGAGAAGAAGCTGGAACAAGATAAGAAATATGTTCAAAGAAATGTTAAACAGCTTCTATTAGAATAGGTCAGAGAAATTGAAGTTATTTATTAAATATCTAGAGGAAGTCAGGAAGGCAGTTTAATCACCACCTTTATGAGGGCTTTTGAGAGAATATCCAGAAGATATAGGACAAAGGAAAGGAGACTTAAACTGAAAACCAGAAGATTTAGTTTGACATTAAAAAATGTTTTCCTGACCGGATAAAACTAGGACAGATTGGAGGGCAGTTGACTTTCTTCTGAGACCTTCAAGAAGGATAGAATAAAACTGGCAGTTCATTGCACTAAATATTAGACCTGGCAGACAGAGCAGCCTGCCCTGTGCCAGGCCCCATAAAGGGCACTTTACACATGGTATGGTTTTAATCAGCTAATTAGAAGGCAGGTGTCATCATTTCCCTTTTTATAGAAACACACACTGAGCATCAAAGAGGCTTAGTCCCATGTAGGACCCCTCAGCTGCCCAGAGAGGGACAAACACGGGTATCTCTGCCTTCACCACCCAGATCTTTCCACTCTATCACACACACTAACTGAGCTTGCTGGCCTAAAACTAGATCAAGCAATTGATTACAGGACCTTCCAGCTATAAAAATATCTATCCCTCAAAACGCTACTCACGTGGTTTTACCTCAGCCACATCTCCGCTCATCTCTACCATGATCCTCTTGTAGGAACTCAATTTTCTCTAGGAAGTGAAGCTATGTTTCTCATTATCATTCTCCTTATAACATCCCTGTGGGGTGGCAAGCTGACTTAGCAGAGACTAAAGAGAGAATAAGTGTGATGACTCCCATTTTCCAGATGAGATGTCGAGCTGCCCCACAAGTCAGGCGTGGAATCAAAACCGTGTATGAGTGGAGAGAGACTCAGGGCGCTGAGGAGGGCAACATCCTGGAGATTTCAAAATGAAACCGGAACAACCCAATATAAGCCACACAGAGCAATGCCCCTGGAGGGCTCTTCCCATCTGGCCAATAGTGGCCTGATGGCGGTCACTGTCACTAGCTCTCTGGCCAGTTTGTTTATCCTTTCGCTATATTTTGGGTTCTTCCAGCTTTTGGTACTTATGAATAAAAGTGCTACAAATATTTACATGCAGATTTTCGTGTGGACATAGTTTTCAATTCATTTGGGAGCATGATTGCTTGATCACATGGTGAGAATGCAAATGTTTAGCTTTGCCAGACACTGCAAATTGTCTTCAGAGGTGGCTATCCCATTTTGCATTTCCAGCAGTAATGAATGGCAGGTCTTTTTTTTTTTTTTTTAAGATTTTATTTATTTATTTGACAGAGAGAGACAGCAAGAGAGGGAATACAAGTGGGGAAGTGGGAGAGGGAGAAGCAGGCCTCCTGCTGAATGGGAGCCCAATGCAGGGCTTGATCCCAGGACCTGGGATCACGACCTGAGCTGAAGGCAGATGCTTAACAACTGAGCCACCCAGGCACCCCTGACGGGTCTTTTTTTTTTTTTTTTAAGATTTTATTTATTTAGTTGACAGAGACAGAGAGAGCGCAGCATGGGGAGGAGCATAGGGAGGGGGAGAAGCAGGCTCCCCGCTGAGCAAGGAGCCAGATGTGGGGCTAGACCCAGGACCCTGGGATCATGACCTGAGCCAAAGGCAGATGCTTAACCCACGGAGCCACCCAGACATCCCATGAATGAGAGTTCTTGTTGTTCCGTGTCCTCACCAACATTAGTGTTGTCACAGTTTTAAATTTCTTCCATATTGTGTGTTGTGATGTCTCACTGTTGTTATAACCCAACATGTATATTTTTTAAATCATGTTGTTCAGCTTGCTAAAGTAAAAACCAAGTCCTAACAAACTGCATAATAAACTGCCATAATTCAGACCATAATTGCCATTCTCAGAAATTCCAATCTAACAAGAATTACCTGTTAAGAGGGAAAAAAAAAATCTTTATCACAATTAATCCCTATTGCTAAAGGCAGAGCTCCTATTACTTAGTAACTGAGCTTGAAAAAGCCAAAGCAAAATTTGTCCCCTCATCACTAATATACTAAAATGAGCCTTCAAAGGCATGAGGATACCTGAAGCATAAGGATAAAAATGGTCTTTTATTGACGACTAGCCACATAAAGGCATTTTCTCTGACAAAGCTGAATTTGGCTTTGTTCACAAAGTTCTTCTCAGATTTAAATAAACATTATATAGTCCTAAATTGCTTTGTGCTATTTCTAAGTCACTAAAAGTTATGGATCAAGGAGGGGAGGGAGGTCTGGATTTCTTCTTCTTCTATAGCTTATCCAGATGTTCCAACACTTTTATGGAAACTAGAGCAGCAGAATAATGAGCAGAAAGTCTCTGCTGTCTACTGTTACACCTGCTATGGCTTGAACTTTCAAAAAGTGATACTTTCTTACTGTATTTATTTCAAAGCAGCATTTCACACGTGCATGTTTATATCATGGTTTTGATGGTCATCAACTCTACAAAGATTTGGGCAATATTGTGCAAAACAAAATTCTTAAAGAAAAAGAAATCACTCAATTTCATAATTTTTGCAAACATGTGAATTTTATCTTGTGCATTTTTGTTGATGAAACATAACAGAATCAAAAATCACATAACACATCTACCTTGAAAAAATATTTGCAAGCAACTGAAATTTTTAAATGGCCCATTTTATGTTCCCATCCCTAACAAATAAGATATAACCATATGAAACAATTGCTTTCTCCTCAACTCTGGATCTGCTGTTTAGAGAAGCTCCTCAAAGCCTTGGAAATAGTCCATAATTGGGTGGCAAGGATGTCTGAAAGTTTTTCCAAACCAAATGGCAAAGCATTTAAGAAAAGTATCAAAAAAGCATTTGTCAGGAATAAGCATAGCATTTATACTACCTTTTCTGTGTGTTTTTATCACTGCATTTTGGAGGGTACAATCAAATACTTCTGTTATTAACCACTGGCTACACACCAGAATCGATACTAGGTGTCCTCATATTTTATATGGAAACATTCTCTAGTATCACTTCAAGCAAAAAGCTGAAACACCCACACCTCAGTAGCGCTAAGAAAATTCTCCCCATTATTTTGCTGTCAACCTAAGCAAAGTGACTGTGCATTCTGCTGAGAAATGTTTAAAGAGAAGTTTGGGGGCTAGTCAGAATGAACTATGGCATAACTTTTTAAAAATTTCCAGTGAGGGACATCTGGCCCAGAGGATACTTTGTTATCATTGAGGAATTGAAGGTGTCTTCTCCAGGTGAGTCATATATCCTCACTAATCATATCATGGAGTCTCCAGGACAAGCAAGTTGCAGATGTTTAATATACTACAAGTAACTGGAAGATTTTCTGTAACCCATTCCTTTCCTTTCTCACCCTACAGCTTGATAAACATACTCCTCCCATCCACACCAAAGATGGAATATTTTCTAGCACAGTGTTATGGGTTGAACTGTGCCCCCCCCCCAAAAAAAAAGATATGCTGAAGTCCTAAGCTTTAAGCCTCAGAATGTGGCCTTGTTTAGAAATACTGTCTTTGCAGATGCAATGAGGACATACTGGAGTAGGGTGGGTCCGAAAGCCAGTATGGCTGGACTTCTTATAAGAAAACAATGTGAAGACACAAGGAAAGAATGTGATGACAGAGACAGAGATGGGAGACATGCAGCCGCCACTAGAAGCTAGGAAGAGGGAAGGAATAACATACATTTACAGGTGTTGGAGGAAGTATAGTACTATTGATACCTTTCAGACTTACAAATTTCAGACTTCTAATGTGAGGATTTGTGAGACAATCTATTTCTGCTGTTTTAAAACACAGACTGTGGTAATTTGTTATGGTAGCCTTAGAAAACTAACACACACCATGGGCATATCCCTGGGATGCAAGGGTGGTTCAATACACACAAATCAATGTGATACACCACAGAAATAGAACAGAAGATAAAAACCATATGATCATCCCAATTGATGCAGTAAAAGCATTAACAAAGCACAACACCCCTTTATGATTAAAAAAAAAAAACCCTTAAAAATTGGGTATAGAAAGAATATACTTCAATACAATAAAGGCCATATATGACAAGCCCACAGTCAACATCACACTCAATGGTGAAAGGTTGAAAGCTTTTCCTCCAAGATCAGGAATAAGAAAAGGGTCCCCATTCCTATTGAACATAGTACTGGAAGTCATAGCCAGAACAATCAGGCAAGAAAAAGAAATACAAGACATCCAAATAGGAAATGAAGAAGTAAAACTGTCTTTGTTCACAGATGACACGATCTTAATATAGAAAATCCTTTAATTCCATCAGAAAATTGTTAGAACTAACCAATGAACTCAGTAAAGCTGCAGAATACAAAATCAACATACAGAAAAGTTTTGTTTTTATACACTAACAAGAAAATTCTGAAAAATAAAGAAAGAAAACAATCCAATTGACAATAGTATCAAAACCAATGCAATATGTAGGAATAAATTTAACCAAGGAAGTGAAAGATCTGTACACTGAACACTCCAAGACTTTGCTTAAAGAAACTGAAGGAGACACAAATTAAAAGATATCCCATGTTCATGGATACAAAGAATTAGTATTGTTAATATGTCCCCTGTTACCCAAAGCCATCTATAGATTTCAATTCAATCTCTATCAAAATTCCAATGGCGTTTTTCAAAGAAATAGAAAAAAATAGCCTAAAATTTGTATGGAGACAAAAAACCCCAAATGATCAAAGCAATCCTGTGAGAAAGGAACTAAGCTAGAGGCATCACACTTCCTGACTTCAAACTATATTCAAACTATATATATTTTTTCAAACTATATTTTCATGACTATCATCATCAAACAGTGTGGTACTAACATAAAAACAGAGACATAGACCAATAGAACAGAATAGAGAGCCCAGAAATAAGCCTACACATAAACAGTCAATTAACATTAACTAATCAACAAAAGAAAAGATAGTCTCTTCGTAGATGGCTTGGGAAAACTAAATAACTACATGCAGAAGAACGAAATTAGATTCCTATCTTACACCATTCACAAAAATAACTTGAAATGGACTAAAGACTTAAATTTAAGACCTGAAACCATAAAACTCCTAGAAGAAAACATAGAAGAAAAAGCTCCTTGACATTTGTCATGGCAGCAATTTCCTGGATATGACACCAAAAGTACAAGCAACAAAAGCAAAAATAAATAAGTGGGATTACATCAAACTAAAAAGCTTCTGCATAGCAAAGGAATCATCAACAAAATAAGGCACCCTACCACATGGGAGAAAATATTGGCAAATCATACATCTGATACAGACTTAATATCCAGAACTCACACAACTCAATAACAAAAAAACACCCAATTTTTAAATGGGCAGAGGAGCTCAACGGACAGTTTTCCAAAGAAGACATCGAAATGGCCAACAGAAGTCATGGGAGATTATATATATATATCTCCAGCCCACTGAAGTATGTTAATTATACTTCAATTAAAAAATAAAATAAAATTTTAAAATTAAATAAAATATGAAATGTTACACTTTAATTATATCTCAATAAAGCTGAGGAAAAAGAAAAAGAAAATTAACCATCAAAAAAAGAAAACTAATCAGGGACACCTGGGTGGCTCAGTTGTCAAGCATCTGCTTTCAGCTCAGGTCATGATCCCAGGGCCCTGGGATCGAGTCCCACATCGGGCTCCCTGCTGGGGGAGGTGGGGAGCCTGCTTTTCCCTCTCCCTCTCCCCCTGCTTGTGTTCCCTTTCTCACTGTGTGTCTCTCTCCCTCTGTCAAATAAATAAGAAAAAAAAAAAAAAACCCTAAATTAATACAGTGTTTGAAAATGGGTCTGGAGCCAGATGGGAGTTCAAACCCTGCTATCTGGACAAAGCGTCATGGCAGTCAGAGCTTCTCTAGGACTGGGGCCCAGGCTTGATGCAGTAACTCCCTCCCCAGGATCCAGAGTCCTATCCAAAGGTGGTGCTTTGCTACTTGTCCCCCTACTTCCCTTGGCAGGGACACAGCCTCCACCAAAGACTTACCGCCTTGTGGTCTATGGGCAGAGCCCATGGAGAACCTCCAAAGACTTAGAGGAGTTTGTTTTTCGTGGGCTTGATATTTAATAAATACAAAAGAAGTTAGGAAATTCATAATTTCCCCTTAAAACTAAAATGTGTCATATTTATTATGTCGTATATATTAATCTTGAAATATATTTTGTTATTTTTATACATATAAAATAGCTTTGGCTGAAAAGTTGTTGGTATGGATTGAATTGTATTCACTCAAAATACTATCCTGAAGCCCCAACCCCACTGTAACGGTATTTGAAGACGGGAGCCTTCGGGAAGTAATTCGGGTCAGATGAAGTCATGAGATGGGGCCTTCATGATGGGATTAGTGCCCTTATAAGAAGAGACCCCAGAACACACTCCTACTATCTTCCTCTCCACCACGTGAGGACACAGCTAGAAGGTGGTAGTGTGCAAACAGGGAATAAAGTCCTCACCAGATACCCATCTTTGAGAAATAAAATGCTGTTGATTAAGCCTCCCAGCCTGTGATCTTTTGCTGTGGTAGCCGGAGTTGACTAAGATAGGTGTTATATATAAATGAGAACACAATTTAACCAAGTGATGAAAACACCTCACACTCAGTAGTGGTAATCAGATATCAACAGGGTCCGAACTCCCTCACTGGAAATTTTAGGTGTTTTAAGTCGCAAAAATGTCTAAATAATTGTATTTAAATTAAGTTGCTATGCTCCTTTGCTCTCGATAATAAGTAAGATGTTTGGTTCATGTTGCACAGCACTGCCTGGTGCCCTGAGGTTGGCCCATCAGGGGCACATCATGGAACAGGAGGGGGAGGGAGAAAAGGGCTGTCCTTGTCTTCTCCCAAGGACACCCTGCTCGAAAATCTCTGGGCTGCGGCTGGGTCCCTGCCTGAACCTCCCAGCCAGGGACACCTGTGGAGGTCATGGCATGTTGGAGTCCCAGACGTGGGGTGAATGGAGGCTGCTTCTCCACCCAGCTTCCCTGACGTGTGCTCCTCATCGAGGGAAGCACTAGATCTCTCCTGCACCTCCCTGTGGACGCCACCTCTGCGGCAGCTCCACTCCCTGAGCGCTCCTCCGACATCTCATAAAGGGACAGGCAGCAGGGAACAGCAGAGGCATTCGGAGTGGGCCAGTTAGGAGGTCTTGCCACCCTCCTCTTCATCTTTTCACAACCCTGTTCTTTTCCAGGTTATTAGAAGGCTTCTCACACAATGTCTCAAATTTCATGGTAGAATTCCCAGAAATGATAGAGAAGCGATGCCAGAACCCCAGAAAAAATCAGCCCCACTTTGGCATAGTTGGGTTTACTTCAAAAGGAGGGCTCAGCTTTTTTTTTTTTTTTTCCTCCTTAATTTTCTACTTGCCTTTGTCTTGGAAAAGTATTGACAAAGATACAACTGGTTTATTCTCTTTTTGTGCGTCTGAACAACACCATCTGGTCAAAACCAGCCTTCACGGCGGCTGAGGTTCACTGGTGCCCCATACGCACAGCCAACAGTGACCTCCCCAACTTTAGAAAGATATTTATAACATCCCTCTAGAACGGTCTACTCAACATGAATAGCTTGAGGGTCCTCTCAGAAGTTTTATGAAGTTTTTTACCTTGATTCTGTAATGCTTGAATGCTTGAATAGAGATGCTTTCCTAGGCTAATCAGAATCCTTTAGACAATGCTTTCAGATGTATCACTTCTGACATAAAGCAATGACTTTCTAGAGTCATCTATTCTCATTACAATGTCTTAAGAAAATTGCTCTGCCTTAAAGGCTCTCTTTTCTATTTGATTTGCAACCAATACCCCTCCCTTCTTTTCCACGGAAAAGCCTAATTTTCTCAAGTTAGAGTTGTTAATTTTAGTATTTAGTAATAACTGCCATCATTCTTTTTTATTTACCCTCTGCAGTTGGGAAGATTTTTATTTTACTGTTTTTCTTTCCACTTTATGATAATGTTCTCTTTTTTTGTATGATAATGTCATAAGCCTAATTTTCCCTTCTGTTAGGTCTTGATTATTCCCCCCAAAGGCTGATATTTAGAATGAAAGCATTTAAAACTTAATGTTAGCACAATGGTTATGTGGTCACATGCATATATGGGAAACTGAACCTACAGATACTGTTAATATTATTACATGCAAATTAACTCTAATGCAGCATATATAGTAGGCAGCTTCTCTTCAGGGCTGGTCTAACTGTAAAACTGAGGCTAAGGTTTTTAAAAGGTAATAAGTAGGAAGGAGGGCAAGTAAGTAGGAATCGGTTTGTCACTGCTGTTGCAAGACGTCTGACTATCATTTACATCTGAGGCAGATAATTACAGCTTAAGAATCATAGCTACTGAAAGTGGGGGAGGGGATATTTTTCCCTTCTTGCCTTCTAGGTACTTTGGCTGGTTGAATAATTAAATTGACATAAAACAGATTAACAGGAGAAAAATAAATTTAATTTCGTACATATAAGAACCACCAAAGATATGATGCTCAAAGAAGTGACCAAAGCAGGCAGCTTTTATACCTTTTTGACAAGGAAGCAATAAATTTGACCAGACAAAGGGTTTTGAGTTTGGGGTGATAAATTAGTGAGGAAGTAACAAGGTTTCTTTATACAACCCTCCCAGCCCTAAATTCCTGTCTCTGGTGACAAGGATGCTCCCTGGTACAGGGAGGGTACCTTTCATCGGATGTAAGGGCCTATTCAGCCAGAGCGGCCCCACCCTGGTTGAACTTCCATTTTGTTGTAAAACTTAAATTGACTCCCCCACCCCCCAGGGGAACTTACTTAAAAACAAATCCCGAAACGAGTCCCCCCCCCGCCCCGCCCCCCTAACAAAGTCCAAATACAAGGGTGGGTCAGGCCAGGTGGAGGTATTCAATCAGTGGGGGGCGCATACTGTCTCCTAGCTACCAAGGAGTATGGGCCCCGCCCTTTGGGCTCCTTTAGGGCGCCATTCTGAACAAGGTGATAGGCTGGTTCAAATGTCTACTAGGGTAAATTGTAATTCAATTGGTCGCCTAGCATCACTGTGGAGTTTCCTGTGTGTGTTACAATTTCATTGGCCACCTCTGCTTGGCCAGGCCCCACCGCATGGCCGTTGCTCTATAAAAGTTAGTCTGGAAAGCAGGGAGGGGTCGTCCTCTGTAAGGGGCGGTCCCGACAGGTCTCTTTGATGGTCGGTTTGATTCTTGATGCTTGGCGTGAAATACAGCTTTGCTTGACCTTCGCTTTATATCAGTCTCGCTCCTTTAATCACGGACCCATTATTGGGGTACCCAATTTTGGGGGGACCCAACAAGGAGAGTTTTATTTTCTGCCTGCAGGGGTGTGAATAAGGGTTAGAGTGTCCTTCCTGCAATGGTTGTTTCTGAGGTAACTTTAATTCAAAATAATCAATATGCCAAAAATTATACTCTGGGGTGGCATATTCTGCTACCCATCACCACTCCAGGAGAGTCTAGTCTAAATTAACCTGACCAGTTTTCCGTTGTTATTTTTTTTAAGATTTTATTTATTTATTTGACAGAGAGAGACACAGTGAGAGAGGGAACACAAGCAGGGGGAGTGGGAGAGGGAAAAGCTGGCCTCCTGCCAAGCAGGGAGCCTGATAAATGGCTCCATCCCAGGACTCTGGGATCATGACCTGAGCCTAAGGCAGACGCTTAGCGACTGAGCCTCCCAGGCGGCCCCCCACCCCATTGTTATTTTTTCACTTATATACCAGAACGTGTACCTCTTGCAGACATTAAACTGACGTTGGCTGGAGGAAATCAGTTAAACAGTTTCCTTCAAGGCTCTCCAGAGCCAAATCGCAGGTTGAAAAAGATACTGGTATGACTAAAGCCAAAGGGCGGGTTACAGGAAGTGTCCATTTCAAGGAGGCAGGAAGTAGCGGTAGATCAAGTTCAGTGGCTTGACAACCAGCCTGAACTGTCAGGCACTGAGCGGCATTTATCTCTGGCTTCCCAGCTCCCACAAGATGCCAAAACCCCCTCCCTGCTGATAAGGACCTTCCAGCTTCTCAGCATAGGGTCCGCCTTGAGTCCGCCTTACCCTTAGGATCTCCGTTGGGAAGTCAGCTCCTAAGAGAGGCCTACCTTCACTGGCCCCTCCCCCACCCGTGTCAACTGCTACAGAAGGCACAACCCAGAACGAGAGATGAGGACAAGCTGAAGGGAAGAAAAGGTCCAGAGGCTGCCAGGAGTGGCCGCCACAGCCCAGCCCTGCCTACCGGGCTCTTGGGCTCAACCTAACCCTGGACCGGCCCTTCTTGTTTCTGCCCTGTAGGCTTTTTAATCTCACTTGGCTCCTTGTTCTAATTAATTGTGGCTCTCAGAAGCCTTAAGAATGTATTCCAAAGTAAAGTTAAAGAAACTGGAAGAACTGAAAAGAGAGCAATAGAGAAAAGAATAATAGAGGGGAAAGGGGTCCTTGAAATGCACTACCAGTGAGTGGAATCTAAATGCACACGAGACTGACCCACCTGGGATTTAAGCGGTTTTAGGCGAGCTCTGCAAGAAGCATTTATGTAAATAAACTGAAAAGAACAGGACTAGAAAGGAGGTGCCACCAAAGTGGTTCCTTCCCCAAAATAAGCCGCAGTGCCGAGTCACTGCTCACCACTATGAAAGAAAGAGCCGAACCAGGCGTCTGGGAAGCTATTTTGTAAATTCAGTAGATCACGATCGTTTTTACAGGCCACATTTGGATACAAAAGTACCTACAAAGACTTACGTAACTTCCAAGGTCAGTTAAAGCCACCACATATATAACTTGCTGAAGGCTTTTAATACCCTAAATGCCCACCTTCTGTGTTCTTTCTCAGAACTTTTATGGCTCACCAATAAAGAGATGTGTCATCATGATCTATTTTCTAATGAGTCCTCCCTGTCCACCTAGGACTCTGGAAAGAGAAAATCAGGAGTAAATGTAAATGTTTTTCTAGCCACTCTAAAAGTACAAAATTAAAGAGGCCTGTTACCCTGCAATGAAAATGTCCTACTTAAATGAAATCTCATTTTCCAGTGACCCCACTGCAGAACAATCAACAATAAGAGGCTTTATGTCCAGACGGGAGAGGAGGAGAAAGGCCTAGCACGCTTGCCCTTGCTGAAGGAGGGTCATATTTAAACAATGAGGGATAAACATGTCTATGAGATGGCGTCTGAGAAAAATATGCTGGGTATTTTTTTTTTTAATTAATGGGAATTTGGCTCCCAAATTTCCACAGAAAACTTTTTATTTTCTAGTCTGATTACTCACTGCGCTATTAACCACTGCCAAGAAGAAGTCGAAGTATGGTAAAAGTCAATTATATGATATCTGAAGCAACATGAGGCTCCGGCTAACCCCGGTGGGACTGACTGAGATCTGCCAGGTGGGCCTGGTGGGGAGAGAGGCATTCTAGAACGTCAAGCCTGGGAGATACTTGAAGTAGAAGACTTCAAGAAGTATTGAGAACAACAACATCACACCAAGTTTTGGGGGATGGGCAAGCTGGTGGCAGTGATTTAACACATTTGACAGACGTTTCCCTCTCTTTCCACAGCTACAAAGGATAAGGGCTGCTCTTCTTAGAGCACAAGCAACGTACACCTGTCCTGAGTCGAGCCCCTCCAGATCACCATAAACAGATGGCAAAACACAGAAGAGTTTGCGGAATGTACAGTGATATATCCATCTAGAGATCCTCTTTGGGATACTTGCTTTTAAAAGAACAGTTTTTGAAAATTCATGTAATAAAAAGATGGTGGAAGAGGGTTAAAGATGAGAGCTAAGAAATTTAGTGGAAACTTGACATCATTTTAGTGTCATGAAATGTCTGAAAAGGTTACCCCAATGAAGTTTAGCTTTGTATTGGAACACAGAACATATTCACCTAAATGTACGGAGATTATTTAAAGGGTTTACTGGTTTTCCTATAAGAATCTTGAGACTTGTCACATGCGGAAAAACCCGCACAAGACCAATACATAAAGTCGGTGTTGGTGGTAATATCATCACATCTTTATACAGCAATGTATGCCTCTGCAGGTGTTACTATGTGCATTACTATGTGTATTATATCACTCTCATAGTAATTATTATTCCCATGTGAGGAAATCAGCCCAGAGAAGAGGCTTAGCTACATGTAAAAGAAAGTTAGTGATGGAATCAGTACTATAAATCAGGTACCCAAACCCCAAATCCAATACTTTAATTATTCTCCCCCTCACTAAGGGCAAGTTTTCTTTAGAAGGAAATTAATTTCCTTAAGAAAGGAAGGAAGAATTGCATGTTGGTTGAGGGTATGGCTTCAAAAGATGCTCAGCATCACTCATCATCAGGGAAATTCAAATCAAAACTACAATGAGCCATTGCCTCATGCCTGTCAGTATGGCTAAAATACAAAACACAAGAAACAAGAGTTGTCAAGGATGTGGAGAAAACGGAACCCTCGTGCACTGTTGGTGGGAATGCAAACTGGTGCAGCCACTGTGGGAAACAGTATGGAAGTTCTTCAGAAAGTTAAAAATAGAGCTATCCTACAATCCAGTAATTGCACTACTGGGTATTTACCCAAAGAATACAAAGACACTAATTCAAAAGGATACATGCACCCTTGTGTTTATTGCAGCATTATTTACAACAGTGAAATTATGGAAGCAAACCCAGTATCCATCAAGAGATGAATGGATAAGGAAGATGTGAGGTGTATATATATACACACAAGGGACCATTATTTAGCCATAAAAAAGAGGGAAATCTTGCCATTTGCTACAACATGGATGAAACCAGAGAGTATAATGCTAAGCAAAATAAGTCCGTCAGAGAAAGACAAATACCATATGAAATCATACAATTTCACTCATATGTGGAATTTAAGAAACAAAACAAACAAGCATAGGAAAAAGAGACAAACCAAGAAACAGACTCTTAACTCTAGAGAAGGAACTAATAGTTAACCAGGGGGTGGTGGGTGGGGGAATGGGTGAAAACAGGTGATGGGGATTAGAGAGTACACCTATCATGATGAGCACTGAGTAATGTGTGGAATTGTTGGATCAGTATATCGTACACCTGGGAGGCACCTGGGGGGCTCAGTAATTAAGCATCTGCTTTCGGCTCCAGTCATGATCCCAGGGTCCTGAGATCTAGCCCCACATCTGGCTCCCTGCTCAGCGGGAAGCCTGCCTCTCCCTCTCCCACTCCCCCTGCTTGTGTTCCCTCTCTCACTGTCTCTCTCTCTGTCAAAAAATAAATAAACAAAATCTTAAAAAAAATATATATATATATATCTATATCTATATCTATATATATATATCATACACCTGAAATTAATATAACACCATTAACTATACTGGAGTGAAAATTAAAAAATTTTAAAAAGAGACATGGGCTTTGAAAACAAACATACCATTGAGGAGTCTTGGGAAAATTGACAGAAGTAGCAGGCCTTGCTCTGCCACATACCAGCTGTGTGACAAGTAACCTATCTTCTCTGGGCCTCAGTTTTATCATCTGTAAAATGGGAAAATTTTTATGATAGACCAATGATAGCTATTATCATTGGTCTATCATCTTCTGGTTTTCCTTTCCTTCCCTGCATATAGAAGATGAAACTCCTCAATCCCCCTTGCAGTTGGATGGTGTCATGTGACCAGTTCTGACCAGTGAAATGTGAACAGACATATGGCACGTCACTTCCAGATCTGGACAATGAAGATCCTATGCCGGAGGCTGCAGCCCCGCTCGTATCCTTGGGTTCAGAGCTGTGCTGCTGTGGAAGCAGCCGGAGTGACCACCACAGTGGACTTTGCTCTGTTGAGTGAAGCCACTGAACATGCGGCTTGTGACCACAGCATATTCCAGCCTAGGGAGCTCTCAATACAATCAGCAATCAATAAATTTGGCTTCCATTATCGTCACTGTAGAGTGCTTAAATATGAGAACTTAAATATGCAATCTCAAAACGCCTAATTTATAGTCCATCTATTCCCTCAACAAGTGTTTACTGAGTATCTGCAATGTACAAGGCTCCATGCTGGGAGCTGAATATAAAGCAATGAACAAGACAGACACAGTAGCGCCTACAGCCCCAAGAAATAAATGAGTCTTTACAAATCTCCTAGAAACCCTCTCTGAGGGAGTTCAGTCACAATTTGTCAGGAACGCATATGGATGTGCTCCAGTGACTCGGAAAGGAACAAAGTCCGGCGCTGGGAAGGATCTAAACTATTACAGCGCCCAGCCAGAAAGCTCCCAAAGGCTTCAACTCTGCCCACACATGGGACTCAGTGAACCATCCTGCTTGCTCACAAGAGCTCCAAGTGTTCAAGGCACCTCCTGGAAATGACAGACACACACAAAGGAAAGATCCCTGATTTCCATCAAGGATAGTCTAGGGAACACACAGCTTATTAGCACTAAAATCTCACATTGTACTCTACAGCAATTTCCAGTTATCTAACTTCATGAAATATGTGAGCTAGAGATAGAAAGATAGAAAGATAGGTAGATCTTCTAATATTTTTAATTTTATTGTTTTCTCCTTCAAACTATACTTTTCGTGAGCAGGAAATTTTCCCCAGTCTCCTCAGAGCCCAGTTGCTAGAATATTCTTGACTGGACACAAAACTGCTGCTAGACACACTCTCAACATAATGGTTTTGAGTCCCTGATACGGCCATATTTCCATTTACCTGGGCAAAATGATTATATAGGGAAAATATATAAACTTGGATTCAAAACTCAAAATCAGTACCCACTATACAGAAAAACAACACTATTAATTCTGGGCAGATTCCTATAGAATTTAACAGGGAGGCACTAACCATTTCTCAGCAGTCGATCTGTCACACTCAAATCTAATTTAAATTTCCAACAACTTTGCTTTAGAAGCTTTTCCATGAAATCTGGTCTTTGCCTGACTTGCCTGCTGTAAATTCTATTAACCAAACTCTGCAAGGCCTTACACTACTCTTGAATAATTCTACACTTGGAAAAAAAAAACAAAAAGAGATTATGAAACTGCCAGCAAACACCTTCTATATTTCAGAAGGTGAACGTGTGCATGGAAGACTTAAACTTTGATTGTTTTCCTTTCAGAATATCTAAAGGGCGAAATTCAAACTCTGAACAATCAGATTTTCCAAGACACAGGAGAAAAGCCCTAATGAAACCCTATTTGAGTTTGGACCCACGGGTGAGACTCAGGCTGCTTGAACTTGACAAGAGGCCTCCCTTGGTCCTCCCCTGCCCTTCCTGCAGCAACAAAAAAACATCTGGCACAGAGGCAGATTCAGGGTCATTTTTCTGGCTCATCTCTCTGAAGTTCCTTGGTCCATGGGATTTTCAGGTCTCCCGGGACATGGAACCTACCCTCGTTACCAGTAAGAGTGACCTGTAGACCCTGTCTGTCTTGTGGAATCATCTCTCTTCCCCGTGTCTCCTCCCCCGATCTTAGGATACCCAAGCCTCGGCTGGGCTCCTTGTCACCTGTGCTCACCTGAGCCTGTCAGACCCACACTCCGGGCCCAGGCCTGGGGGAGCCAGCTCTCTCCTGCAATAACAGAGGGAAGTTAATGGGTTAATAAAACAGATCCCATCAGGTTAACAAAAGGCCTTCATCTAGTGAAGTTGTCC
Organism: Lontra canadensis; assembly: GCF_010015895.1. NCBI lineage: Eukaryota > Metazoa > Chordata > Mammalia > Carnivora > Mustelidae > Lontra > Lontra canadensis. The sequence goes on along the minus strand of NW_022631095.1, from coordinate 6,208,423 downwards.
ATGAAACAGCACTGCTGGTGGGCCTGGAGCGTGGGGCTGACGCGGGGACTCCGCTGGACCCCCTCCAGGGTTCCTGCGTAGGCAGCTGCTGACCTCACCAGCCCCACTTTGGGGACAGGTCATTATAACAAGACGCTGCCTTGTCTCGAGACTACGTGATCCTTCAAAAAGAAGTACTTATTTTTAAGTTTCATAACACACACTCAGGCACTTTTTAAAATGTATAAGCACATTCTGAAATGCACGAAGAAACCAAACCTGTAGATGTTCTCTGACAGCCTCACATCAGATGACCTTAAATACATTAAGCAAACACAGACCTTCCCACCAACGTGCTGAAGAAGCCAGTAAAGGGAAACCAGGACTCATAATTAACATGTGAACTCTGAAAGCCTTCAGCTTGCTTGCCAGCCTTCTGCTGCGCGATGCCCCCAGCCAACCTTATCTGTAAAGAGCCAGACAGTAAACATTTCCAGCTTTGTGGGCCACATAAGGTTTCTCTCGCTTATTCTTCTTTGGTTCATTTTACAACCCTTTAAAAGTGTAAAAACCACGCCAGCTTGAGGGCATTCGCTGGCAGCCTTTTGCCATGTTTGGCCATTTGCAGGCTGTAGGTCACACAGTTCTCCTTGGAACATCTTTGGGGTTCAAACAGGGACACCTGATGACCATATCTGACCCCACAAACTCTAAGAAGCATTTGTTTAAAAGGAAAGTGCCTTTCTAGGTAGGTTCAGTTCTCTCTGCATCATTTTATTAGTTGAACACAGTTCCAGCCAAAATCCCAGAGCTATTTATGTTTCCTTCTAGTTATTATTTTGTTGGTTTTTGCTTTAGGGTGGGAGGGGAGAGGTCAAGGGGAATAGAGGTCAAATAAAGAATCTGGCAAAATGAGGCCACAATTTATATTAAAAAATAGAAAGCTTAAAATGAGTATGTTCTAGATAATTGCAAGAAGGAGAAATACAACTTTTCAAATAGTAAAACATTTATAAAGCCAAGGTAATTAAGAATATAATTCTAGGATAAATCAAAAGCAGATTAATAAAACAAAACTTTGGGTCCTAGAAACAGACCCTAAGTTATATAAAATATAAACACATGATGAAGTAATGATAAAACTCTGCAGTGATACAATGGCTTAGATAACAGAAATATTGCTGGGTCAACTGATTATCTATAGGGAGAAATCAAGTTAGTTTTTTTTAATCTCAAAATATTCTCCAAAATACATGCCAAGTAAATCACAGAGTTGAAGTTGTAAAATTCCATTAGAAGAGCCAGAAAACAAACATTCGGTTAAATATATTTATCTTCTTTCCGTGTGAGAAAAGACTTACTTCTTCTTCTTTTTTTTAATCCAAGGGGAAAAGACTTTTTTAGAAAGACGGGAGAGAGTGCCTGGGTGGCTCAGTTGGTTAAGCATCTGCCTTCAGTTCAGATTATGATCCCAGGGTCCTGGGATCAAGTCCTGCATCGAGCTCCCTGCTCAGCGGGGAGCCTGCTTCTCCCTCTCCCTCTGCTATGCACTCTTTCTCTCTCTATCAAATAAATAAATAAAATCTTAAAAAAAATAAAATGATGGAAGAAATCACACACACACGGACAAAAAATCAAAATTAGTAAGTTAAATTAGTATATCTTTACATCATAAAAGGTATATCATAAATTCATAGTAAATTAAAATGCTGAATAAAGATTAGTAAATTAAACACATGTAAACATCAAAAAAATTACAGAGATATAAAAGCCAACAATGACTTGGGAAAATGTTTCAACAAATAAAATGGAAAAAAGGGTCAGTAGCCTCAGTATATAAGGATCTCTCATAAGCTGTATATGAAATATACCAGAAATATACCAGGCTTCAAAAGATAAAAAGTAGAGAATTCTTTAAAAAAGGAATATAAAAATTAACATATAGGTTAAAAAATGTTTAACTTCATTGGTAATCAAAGAAATGCAAATCAAAACAGCATCTTTAGTTTTTGCACAAATTAAGTGCACCAGCGCACACTGCTTGTTAGAGGTAATGAGTCCTGGGATCCTGCCCACTGCTGGCTGGAGTGGAAATGTACTCTGGTAAATAATCTGGCAAGCATTGTTTATCAAATAACTTTAAAGTGGTCACAGTTTTTGGCCTATTAATGTCACTCCAAGGAATCAATAGAAATGAAACGATCATAAATCTGGACAATGATGGATGCATTAAAGCATACCAGAGAACGTTATTCCTAAAATGGGAAAGGATTTAAATGCCTACCCCGGGGGATGTTTATGAACTTAGGGCATATACATACCATGAGATATTATACAGTCATTAAAATTATGCTCATGGAGAGTTTTAGTGATGGGGATTTTATCATCTTCATAAATTGGGAAAGAATACAAAATTGTGTATGTATGTATTGGGATCTCAGCTGTGATAAAATGAACACACATGCACACACACATGAAAAAGAAATATGCCCACATGTTTAATAGTGGTTATCACTAGAAAGTAGGATCACAGTGGAATTTCCCACAATTAATATATATTAATTTCCTAATCAGAAAAAACACACTTTAAAAATTGACCTTGAACTCAAAAAAGAGACGAAGGAAAAGAGAGTAAATAAGAAAGGAAATGTTGATACTCATCAAGCCAAAACTTCCCTAAACCAGAATTACAGAACTGACAATGATTTTGTATATCTAAGACTTTGTATTGCAGATTAAAAATCATTAGAAGTACTTCATGAAACCGAGACATATCCCACACGCATTAAGTCAGCCCAACATCGATCATGACTCTGTGAACATCAGCAGGACACTCTGTGTGGGCAAGACACAGGTTTAAGAGTAAGAGAACCAGCAACAATAAAAGCTAAGGGTCCATGTAAACGCCCTAGAAGCAGCAAAGTTTGATTCATTAAATGGAAAGTGATCAATAACCTTGATTTTTACATTATTAGATTGTCAGAGCAACACATTGTAATTAATTTAGGCCTGCTTTCACTGTGGCAGGAAGCTGAGAAACAGGATTCACCCGTTACTGGATTCTAATTCAATGAACAAAGGAAACAACGTACTGGGATTATTCATGAACGAAATAGGGAGAAATGAACAACTCTTGGGAGCATGATGCAATGGTATTAAGATGCAAGAGTAGGGAATACCTAAAACACCCTCTAATTAGGACAAGAAGGATCTAATCCAAATGCAGATAACAATAGGGGTAGAAAGTTCTCAAGTAACAAGTTCCTTCTGGCAGAGAAGGATGTGCTGGGGTGGAAACAAGGTAGATTGCAGAGTCACACAGACGGGCAGGAATCCTAGTGCGTCTGTTTGCAGACTGCACTCTCTGGCAAGATTCTTAGCCTCTCAGAGCACCAGCTTCCTCATCTGTCAAACACACCTACGTAATAATCAACCTTGCAGGGTCGGTGTAAGGTTTGACACAGCAGATAGGAGACACCTGGTTAAAAGCCCAGCATGCCTAACAATGAATGGAACCATTATTCTCTCAGTGAAAGCCTGGGGACCCCAGAGACAGCCACGTGTCCCTGATGCTGTGGGCACTGCTTTCCCTTTCTTGGCCAACTTGCAGGTAGAGGGGAGGGGGAGGCAGAACCTTGCTTGTGCTAGCAGGGGGCCAGAACAAGTAGGAAAAGAATGATCTGACAGTAACGGATAACCGTCAGTGATTATATGGATCCCAGACCCTGACAGTTCCTGAAGGTTCCCCCAGGCAGTACTGACCTGGGCTCTTCTCCACCACACCCCAACCCAGATCCCAAAGAGCCTGGTACAGCAAAAATACAACAAAAAATAATCCCCACAGAACAAAATAACCACAGAAGAGGACAAAATGCATGGTATAGAAAATACAATAAGCCTTATAATTGAAAGAAAAATAACAAGAGATAAATTAAGAATGAGAAATCAACAAATCTAGAATAAACCTATTGAATAACACTTTAAAAGAGATGTCGAGCATAAAGGGCGAAGAAAATTGTCAATGATGGGAAGAATTAATGAAGACAAAAATCAATATAACTCAAGACAAGAGAAAAATACTAGAAACACAAGGTAAGTATGTGTAAAATAAGAATGCTGCCTGGGGTGCATCAGGATCCTAAGAGAATTAGACAATGACCTTGCTGATTGAGAGGAAGAGAGCAAGACAGTGTGTGTGCCTGAAAAGCTCCAGTCATCACCAGAAGGTGATGACAGATCCTGAGTATATTGCTGATCACTGAAAAATTAAAGGGCAAGTCTGACAACTTGTCAATATTTTAAGCCTCAGTTTTCAGAGAAGTAATAAAGATAATTTGAGGAGATAATTCAAAATCATTAGCAACATCAAAATTGATCGTAATTACATTAGGAGTAGTAGAACGAGCAGTAATAATGAGTCCTTATTTAGGAAAAAACAACTGTGTCCAGACAAATGTGACGACTCCTTGAATTGGTATAGGCACTTCTATTTTTAGCTGGCAGAACAGCGCTGTGGCTAGGGAAGCCCCATCTTCAGTGTGAGAAAGACCCAGGAGTCCATCTCAATGCTGTCCCCTTACCAAAGTTGGCACCTGTTAGTTAATCCCACTAAGCCTTAACTTTTCATCTACCTCATTGATGTTCGTGACAATTAACAATTAATTGACAAAAAGACCGAGCACAAAGTAAAAGCCACATAATTGGTACCTATTTTGAAGCTTAACAGAGTCTATTGTGTTGAGCTAGATTTTAAAAGGAGGGGAGAGGAAGCTATAGTTCCTCAATGTCAAGATCTTGTCAAGTGGCTAAGAAAGAATGACAGCTGAGTTGATAAACTCCTCAGAGAATATGTGCATTATCTCCTTTGTCCTAGCAACAAGGTTAGCGCTAGATGGCTGAATGATTCAGCTTACCACACACCATATGTGAACCCTACCCGTCTACTGATCCCCTAACCAAGAGCAAATCTTCTGTGGCCCCATGCCGTGCCCCACAGAGAACCTCACAAAGAGCCCAACTGAGGCATCCCAGGCTGCCCTGAAAAGCATTTCCTAGAGACTGACGTATGCCAACCAGGCTGGGAGAGGTCAACTGAGAGCCTGCTGCATGTCACTGTGACCAGGGGCCACATTCAGTACACTCGCTATCCAACCAACAAGTATTTCCTGATTGATGCCAGTAACTAAAAATGGCAGTGTACTTACATGCCTCTTGGAATGTAGTTATCTTTGTTTCTCCTTCAGTTCCTCAACTCATCTAAATATGCAAAAAGAACCAAGCGATCATCTGCTAAATGGATTAAAAATGTATATTTCAGTGCTAATCTTAATTCTCATCACAGACTAGAGCTGTGTTTCCTAAGAACTGCGTATTATAAATTCCATGAAATTCAATGTCTGAACGATTTACCGAATATAAAATAGATGAGAAGGGGCCTGCAAATATTTTGGGCCATTCAAAAATTACTAAGCAAAGGTCACATGTTCCAGGATACTAGACTCTGGTCTTATTTACTTTGGAGGTTATATTAATTTTTTAAAATATTTAGGAGAAACTGTTTTGCCTGCATCCTAAGTAAAAGCTATATGGTCAGCTCCATCAGCAGCAAGAATCTGTACCATGAGATGTCTGAGTAGTAGAAAGAAGGCTCTACGTTGTGCCAATCTCAGAATAGTGCAGCTAAGGCAAGACCCTTCAGGGAGCATGCAGAGGCCAGGCACTGTTGTTAGAGGAGTTTTGCGAGCTCTTTGTTTTGTTTCAGTATCTCAAAATACTTTAGAAGTAGTAATGACAGTTTCTTGCATATCATACAGTTCCTCTTTAAAAACAGCTCACTGTCCCACTTTGTTGCTCCTTCAAACCCTTAAGAGCAAAGTATTATCTTTCTACTCCTACCCACCAAACTCTTCCAAAGAATCTAGCAATCTTTATAAAACTTCCAAACATGTATGAACATTTTTATTATATATTCACGAACAAAAAAATTACACTTAAAATCTGACTATCAAAACAAGTATGAGAATGCTTTTGCTGGCAGATGTCTATCATTCCATGGAGGGCAATGAGTCAACATCTAGCAAAACTAAATCCTACACTTTGACCATTTCTAGATTCCATTTCTAGAAATTTGCCCTACAGACACACTATAACATGTACACTTGCCATTTTGTGAAAGGCATATCGTATATTCCTCGTATCATAGGAATATATCATATGATATCCTATAATATGATATCATATGTAGTATCACAAGAATGGAAACAACTTAGGAGCACCTGGGTGGCCCAGACCATTAAGCATCCAACTCTTGATTTTGGCTCAGGTCATGAGATCAAGTCCCACATGGGGCTCTGTGCTGGGCTTGGAGCCTGCTTAAGATTTTCTCTCTCTCTCTCTCCCTCTGCTCTTCCCCAGCAACCTCTCTTAAAAAAAAAAAAAAAAAAAAAAAAAAAAAGAATGGAAACAAATGTCCACCAACAGGGGGCTGAAAAAAATAAATTATATCCATAAAACAGAATATTGTAGAGCTGCTTGGCATGCCCATGTGGGTCAGTAAGTTAAGGGACTAACTCTTGATTTCAGCTCAGGTCATGATCCCAAGGTGGTGAGATTTGAGCCCCACATCGGGCTCTATGCTGGGTGTGGAGCCTGCTTCAGATTCTCCCTCTACCCCTCCCCCACCCCAGGCCCACACACATGCAGACTCTCTCTCTAAAAAAAATTGTAGAGCCACCAAAAGGATGAAGCAGTTCTATACGTAATAAAATAAATCAATCTCCACACTGCTGAGTGAAAATATCACATTATTAGGTTAAAAAAAAAAGAAAAAGAATGGATGTCTGGGTGACTATGCCCATTGAGCAACCAACTCTTGATCTCAGCTCAGGGTCATGAAAAAAACAAAAAGAAAAAGAAAAAATAATCACAAATAAAAGAAGAGGCAAGGTGTAGAAGTGTTTAGGGTATATTACTGCTATGTAGAGAAATGACAAAAACATAAAGAAATGCTCACATATAATATTAATAGTTAATATTTGTTGAGTGTATTCTGCATGCCAAGGATAGTTCTTAACACTTTACGTGAATTATCTCATTAGTTCTTCTCAGCAATTCTGAGAGAGAGATAATTAGTATACCCATTTCACAGATGAGAAAACTGAGGCACAGTAAGATTAAGAAACTTGCCCAAGATCACAAAGCCAGTAGCTAAGGTTCAAACTCTGGCCTCAAAGCTCTCCCTTAGCCACAACTACACTGAACTTCCTAGACCATATACCGTCTTTGAAAGTTTCTGTAAGAACCTGGATGAAGACCTGCTCCCAAGGAGGGAACTGTCCAGCTACGGGGTGAGGATGGGAAAGAGATTCACTTTTCACTGAATCTTTTGAATTCTATACATAAGAACTGTCCAAAAATAAATGAATGAGTGTTTTCTTTCGTTTTGTTTTTTACTCTACCTGCTTGGATTAATTGGCAAGAAGGACAATATGAATTAGTGTTTTGATGAATTATATATTTTTAAAGAAATGCAGTTTTATTATTTCCTTGTTCCTCTACTTAATTAGTCCCTTAATTTTCTCAAGGACTTGAAAAAATGGGAAATACAACTTAATCCAGTATAGAATTCAAATCGTGTACAAGCACTTTCCAAGGAAACTGGAGGGAGATGATAAAGTATACATACCAAAAGAAATAGCATTGAGCCCAATGCTACAAGTGAGGAAGGGTTAAGGTTGCTCACTTACTACAGATTATTAGCCCAGACTCCTGTCAAAGACAGAAGTTTTAGATTTTGTTATCTCTGTAAAAGGAAAGAAAATAAGGACATTCCAGACGGCAGGAAGAACAAAAGCATACCTGATCTGTCTCTTAATCATGATCTACTACTTCCAAAATAACACAGAAAAACAGCAAAATTTTTCTGATAGGGAGAACTTCCATCATAAAATGTAAAACACACCATCATATGAAAGTTATAAAAGGTCTCTGAGGTAGGGCCCTCTGTTTTGTGTGCTTGTCTAAAACCCAAGTTCAACAGCCCAAAGCAGAGCTTCTCAAATTTCAATGTGTATATGCATCTCGGGGATCTTGTTAAAACGTAAATTCTGATTCAGTAATTCTGGGTGGGACCAGATGATACATTTCTTTTTTTGTTATTTTTTTAAAACATTTTATTTATTTGAGAGAAAAAGAGCGAGCTAGAGCAGGGGGTGGGGCACGGAGAGAGGGAGAAGCAGACTCCCTCCTGAGTGGGGAGCCCAACATGGAGCTCCAATCCCAGTACCCTAAGATCATGATCCAAGCCAAAGGCAGCCATTTAACGGATTGAGCCACCCAGGTGCCCAAGACTAGGCATTTCTTTCTTTCTTTTTATTTATTTATCTGACAGATAGATCACAAGTAGGCAGAGAGGCAGGAGAGAGAGAGAAGGAAGCAGGCTCCCCACCAAGCAGAAAGCCCTATGCGGGGCTCCATCCCAGGACCCCGGGATCATGCCCTGAGCCACCCAGGCGCCCCCCCAAGACTATGCATTTCTAACGAGCTCCCAAGTGATGCCTAAGTAGCTGGTAGGCAGACCACATTTTAAGCAGCAAGGTGCTAAACAGTATGTGTAAGTAAATACAACTATAATCTAGTAAATTATACAAGTAAATTGAAACTATTGAAATCTTAGTCCCTACGGAAGCATTTGAAAATTTAGTAAAGAAATACATGTATATTTCTGGAAAATTGAACAGTGTGACATAAAGGGGGAAAATGAACCTGTAAATGCATTACTTTCAAATTTCGTCAATAACTCAAAGTAGATTTCAAAAGACTCAGGAAGGGATTTGGTTTCAAGAGCAGTTGAGAAGGGCTAGTAATTACCACACCATTTTATGCATAAATGAGCAATTCTGAAGCACCTAAATTTTTTTCAACATAATCAAAATTCATCTGATAAGCCCAATAACATGCTCAGCAACTGTGGAACTCAAGGGGCTAATAACAGGGTCAATATGGTCCCTGTCGTCTGGGAGATTAGCTGCAGAGACAGTACCTCTGGCACCAGAGTTGGGGGTCCCCTCTCAAGGACATAAACTAGAGTCAGAGGTGGAAGTACAGAAGGGAAACAATGAAACAAAACCATGGGGATAAGGAACACATAGGGGTTTCAGTAATGATCTCGGAGAAGACGACGATTGGCTTCCCAGGAAAGGTGAAGAAAAGCAATCCAAGTAAAGCAGGATAAAGCAGCGCAACCCAGGTCATGGGAAGAGCAGGGCTGTCTCTAGAACATACCTCCTTAGGAAGCACTGAGACACAGCTAAATTTCTAGGGTAGAACCAGGATGGGTTTAAATTTGATCAGTTTATAATTGCAACTATTGAAAGTTCCTGAGAAAGAGAGGTTACCAGCAAATATTAGGAGAATGCCAAGTAACACAGAGAAAGATGGGTCTCAGACTTGGATGAAGAACGGAGGGATCCTCTAAAGTCAATATTCTTTCTGCGCCTCAGTTTTATCAACTGTGTAGAGGTCAGCAAACTTCTCTGAAAAGGGCCAGACAACGACATTTTAGGCTTGGCTGTTATTGTGCAAAAGCTTAGGCAATATGCAGATGAATGAATGGGATCATGGCCATGTTTCAATAAAACTGTATTTGACAGAACAAGCAGCAGGCAGGCTGGTCTGCCAATGCCTTTGAATTGTAAAATGGGAGTGGTAATAACTTTCCTAATGTTAAATATTTTTGGATCAAGATCAAGAAGGGGGAGTTGATCTAACTTACAAGTGACACTGCCTATTCATTGTTCACTGACTGTATTCATTGACTATAAGCATCTACGTGCAGCTAGAAACATTTGCCTCCCACTCTTACCTCCATCCCTCCTAACTCACCAGTTGAAGTACCTCCTCCATCCACCTGCTCTGGGACCTCACTCCTTAAATATTCTCCTCTCCAGGATCTTCCAACTCCCTCTCCCTAGTGCCTCTTTCCATTAGCATACAAACAGCACAAATCTATCCTGTCCCCCACCCCCAAATAATAACCACCACTTCCTTGACCATATCCCTGTGTATCTACCACTCCATTCATAGTCAATTTCAGGAAACAGTAATCTGTTCCAGCTCTCCCCACTTCTCATCTCTTCCATTTAAGATCCCTCTGCTAATTGGATTTTGACCCCACTACACTTCTGTAATAGTCTTTGCCAAAATCAATGGGCTCTTCTTGGTCATTAACTTACTTGACCCCTCTCTAATAATGGAAACTGCTGACAGCCATCCCTTCCTTCAAACGCTCTCCCCATTGACCCAGCAGACAATACCAGCTTCGATTGCCTGTGGCCTCTTTGCCTTCCAGACTTCTTCACAGGCTACTTTTCTCTCAAATGTTTTCATTCATCAAGCTTCTGCTTTGGACCTTTTCTTTCTATATGTAATAACTTATGAAATATAGGCTTGAAAGTCAAAAACTTCTCATTTTAATGAAAGCCATGGAGGTGAATCATGAAGTGATGAAGATAGAATCCATCTCCTCCTCTTCAGACCTATTTCACCTTTTTCAGACTTGCTGTCCTTCTCCATGGAATAAACATCCACCTCGTCGCCCAAACCAGACACTTCCGCTCTCTACTTCTCTTCTGCTTCCACCCACATTTCCAGTTGATGGTCATCTCCTATCAGTTCTGATTTTCTCAGAGTGCTCACATCTTGCCTAATGAATCAATGGATACTTCTCAATTTTACTATGACCTGTGCTCTCAGCAGTATTGAGTATACCCTCAGACGGCAACTCTCTCTTCTCTGATCTTAGAGGTCCTGCACGCCTGCCTCTTTGGGCACTTGCTCCCTCTATCCCCTGGCAACTCCTTCTTTATGGCCTACTGTGTGCCTTAAGGTTCTGCTCTTGGTTCTGGTCCAACACCATGGCTTTAAATCCCATCCACCTATATTCCCCCAGGACCAAATTAGAATCTTCAGCCCTACATTTATCTGGAGCATCAGAACCTTCTATCCAACTACCCACTCACATCTCTATTTGGTTATCAAGAAGTGCACAACAGTGGCTATAGTTTTTGACTACCTGACATGCCTCCATGCTCCCTTCCTCTGTAACGGGACTCCTTTTTCTAGTGAGAAAGCCATGCCAGGTGGCTGAAACCCCAGCATACCACCACAGTCAGGGTCCAAGCCCAGCCAATCAGGGCCCTGCACCTCTCCCAGAGTACCCACTGCACAGAAAGTGCTTTGTTCAGTAATCACTGCAAACACACCTACTGGCTACGTTAGAGTGCTTTAGGACCTCCATGCGAGGGCATAAACATTAGTCATTAAGTCAATGATAGTCATTGAACATAATATTTTCCAGATGTTTCTCCAAATACAAAATAAACAACAGGAACTAGAAGGCTCAATTGCTTTCCTATAAGGTCATATCCTGTTAATATCATAATGAGCTTTAAATTTTAAATGGTAGGGAAAGGAGTTTAAACATGTTTAATGCTTAACATTTAAAATCTGACCAAATCATACTAGGAAGCTGACTCTGTGAATATGTGGTATACTGGAAAGAAAGGTGAACCTATAGCCAAATCACAGCCATCCCACCCCTTAATGGTTGAGTGACGAGGACAAGTTATTTTGTGCCAGTTCCCTCAATTTTGTGGGATCTTTACAGATTTATATAAGATAATTTGTAAAAAATTCCCAGTACAAATTAAATTTTCCAGGAGTATCTGCTAAAGAAAACTCAAGATTTTAAAGAAAGTATTTTTTCCTGTTCCAATAAAAAATATTTTTTTAAAAAGTTCTAAAAAATCACCTAATAATGGAAAGGAATTTGGAAGGGAGAAAATCTGTGACATGCATTCACTTCACAAAATGACTAAAATATATTGAGTAATAATCAAATAAATGTTAGGGCAACAATTTCTGTAGAACAATATGGCCTAATCTCCCTTTAAAAAACAAAAACAGAGATTGGTAGAAATCACTTTCCTGGAGTTATACAAAGATTTTCTTCCTTTAACAGACATCTCTGACTCTATTATGAGCAGACATAAATTTTGCCAAGCCACTCTAAACCGAGACACTGATGCCATGCAAAAAAATCTAAGCTCTTTATAGCATAGCATGCCATCACCCAGAGAAGACTTCTACCCACTTTGACAGCCTTTCTGATCTATACACATGGGATTTACAGAATCTTTATGAACCATCCAAATTGCTAACCTTTTGCAATCCTTTCTTTAGTAGGTTCACCTCCTGTTATTCAATTAAATTCTTCCCTTTAATTAATTATTGAGCAAAAATATTCCACCTACCTGCCCAAGACCTTCCCCTGAGTGCTATGGAACCCAGAATTTGAATAAAACATACAACTCTCATTCTGGTACTAGGGAATGAGATTTAAAGAGAATAACAAAAAGTAGCAGATTTGTGATAAAATGCACCACTGCCAGTATGGTCATTCAGAAGTGGGGCTGCCATTTGGCATCAGAATGGGGAAATGAGGGATATATTCTCAGAGGAGGGATTATTTGAGGGAGGCCCTGAGGTTTGGGCAGGATTGGATTGTCCAGAATGGGACAGAGGGTACATTTCACAAAGTGAGAGCCACTGATGCTTCAAATAATCCCTAGGATACCATTCACTTCACAGTCATCCTTTTAGTTATTATGGATTTTAGTTATTATGAAAATGTTTTGACTGATTGCAATAAAGTATCTTGAGAAAAGATTGCTTTTTTCAAATTTCCACATATAACAAGCAGTGTGACCACCTCCCAGGGACTTCAAGAAAATAGGACTGTCTCAAATGACATGTCCCTTGTGGATACAGAAAGGGGGGAAAAAATCTCCCCTAAAATGTTGTCATCAAGTTCTAGCCCTCATACAGGATCTCCCATCTAAACTCATGGTGCCTGGGTGGCCTGGAAAACCTCAAGCCAAGATTTTGTTGTAAGGTGGTCCCAGGTTTGTAGTATCCCCAAGAAATCTGGCAGCACCAAACATAAATTCTCTAGAGAAACTCGCCTTCCATCTAGACCTCCAAAAATACCCATGGATAAATATTCAAAAAACTGAATTCACACTTAAAAGTCACAAATATGCAGGAGCAATAACCAGCAGAAACCAAAAAAAGTGGATCAGCAAAGATTTCAGTATTAAATTATCAACAACATAACATTAAACAATCATGTTTAAAGAAATAAAAGTAGCAATTGATAAAATTAATATGAAACAAGAAACTATTAAAATAAGTGGATTTTTAAACTAAGTAAACAGAACTTTTATAAATAAAAGCATCTAAGATACATGACATTCATAACACAAAGGATATGTTAGAAACTAGACTAGACTAGTTACAGATTAGAAACTGAGGAAGGCTTGTGAACTTGGAGATAAAGCTAAAGAAATTGAGAATAAAGAATAGAAAAACAGATGAAAAATTTGATGAGAGGTTAAAAAGACATGAGGATGTTAAAGACATTTAACAGATCCAGTTGGATTTCCATGAGAAAAGAAGAGAATGTATCAGAGGCAACATATAAAGAGATAATGTCTGAGCACTTTCTAGAATTGATGAAAGACACCAATCCAAAGACACAGAAGATCCAACAAAACCAGAACAGATTCATTAAAAGACCTCCACACTGAACATATCCTAGAGATACTACAGAACACCAAAGACAAGGAGATCTTAAAATGCCAGAATCTTAAAAAGCCAGAATGAAAAGACAGACTACCTTCAAAGAAAAAGTAACTGATTTCTCAGGAGCTACAACACATGTCAAAAGTCAGGGGAAAAATACTTTCAGTGCAATAAGAGAAAATAAATATCAATCTGGCACTAGTATAGGCTGAAGATACATCTTAAGAACTGGGGTGAAATAAATATATCATGGAAGAACATTCTAGGAAAGAGCAAGTATGAAGAACAAAGGTCTGGAGATGGGCATATGTTAGGAAGTTTGGGAAAGAAGGCCAGTGTGATGAGGAAAAGGTAAATGAAGAGAGGGCCAAGAGATGAGGATAGAAGGGTGCCCTGTGGCAGACCATAAGAGCCTTGAAAGGTGATTTTCATGATGAATTTAATGATGAATTTCTCCACTAGTGATTTCCAGTGGAGGGTCCAATAAGCCACATTGGCTGAACCCAGCATTGTTGAGCATCCAGATACCGGTTAGATGGCCTGATGCACAGAAGAGTCAGGCATCAACTTTACGATCTAATTAGCTGATCTTGAAGACTCCTTTCAAATTTGAAATCTTGTTCAGGCAGAATAATGATAGAAGAATTATGGTTAATTATTGTTCAACCAATCACATTTTATTAAGATAGGATTTAGGATCATCATTATCAAAAAAAAAAAAAAAGTCAAGGAGAGGAATTCCTAAACCCAAGCAAAGTCTAGGCTCCACTGGATTTTCACCAGTGGCGGCATTTAGCAAGTTTTAACTCCTTTAAGGAGATTTAGAGGCTAAAAAGTAACACATAGTATTCACCTTCTAATCTTTGCATTGAATAAGTCTTTGGAGTAGTTACCTGATAGCCAGTTACATTTGTCGAAGTTGTGAATAACTAGCTTCATACATGATTTTTCTATTAACCTAAGTAGTGAAATCACTTGTTCAATTCCCACTGAAAAGGCAAAGGTTTTCTTTAAAAATCACCTTCCATGTCTTTGTCATGTACAATTCCTGCAGGATGGCTTTCACATTTTAAGGTCCAGTGTACCTTTAGTGAAATATATATATTCTGGACAAATTTAACAAGGTATCTCCCAGAAGAAGAGTATGCAGTGGTATTTCTGTGCCCATCATCTTAATTAAATTCATACTAAAAAACAGAACTCTGTAACTCAGTCTCACTTGGCCCATATGGAATCATTGTTTCCCATATGTAACTCTCAACTCTAAGCAACTCCTTCTTTATCCCAACTATGTCATAATCCTTTACTAGGGCTCTTCCCCTGTCCTAGATGTTCTTCTCAGCCTCCTTGCACCAACCTAAAACATTAATTCTCATCACCAATTCAAAACTTCCACAGAGCCTTCTGCAAGTATGACATTTCCAATAAAACTGAATGTTCCTCAGGAGGAGATAATTAGGCATATGAATCCCCCAGCACTTGTAACCTCTGCACTGACTCTAAAAATATTTTCATTGAATCTGCTCAGACCTTATAAACTACCATGAAAGTTTTTCATCAAAATCAGATATCAGCATAAATTCTCATTTTCTTTCTCACATAAGAGTACAGAAAGCACACCCTGTTAATCTCTGCCAAGATGGTTGGCTCAAGACTGGGTGATCATCAAATCTCGCTTAATATGTTGCCTAGAACATTGTCTGCCCAGACCTGAACCATCAAAGCGCATAACCCCCCAGCAAGTCACCTGCACAGGGGACAAAGCTGTGCTCATTGCCAACCACAAAGTGGCCAGAAGACATGGCAATAAATCATGGCAGGAATAATCATGGCTTGCATGTGTGGAGTGCTTATCATATGCTAGACTCTGTTCTAGGTGCTTTCCAGGTAGTAACTCATTTAATACTCTCACAGCCATAAAGCAGGTACTATTACTATCCCTAGCTGACAGATGGAGAAGCTGAGATACAGAAAAAGTAAGTGATTTTCCCAGTTTCAAGCTGAGATGTGGCCCGGCCTTGATTTAAACTTGGTCCATCTGTTGGGCTCTGGAGTTCACATTCTTAACCACAGTTTCACATACACATCTGTAAAGGGCATACTGGACTAGCCATACATTCTACCATGAGATCAGAGAAAATGAAAATGTCTGCTCAAAAAGAGAGAGGGAGAAGGCGAGAGAGAGAGAGAGAGAGAGAGAGAGAGAGAGAAAGAGGGAGAGATGAGAGGATGCAGTAGGTTTAAGTATGCAGTCTTGGGGCCAGACTCTTAGCTATGTGACCTCAGGCAAATTACTTAATCTCTCTAAGCCTCAATTTCCTCATCTGTAAATTGGGGATAATTATACCTTCTATCTCAGTTAATGAGTGCCAGAAGTAGGAATCAACCCCATAATCTTTCCATAACACTATGGTGCCACATCCCCCAGAAGATTATGATCTTTTGAAATTGTGGGGTTCACCAGTGCATCCCTGTGGCTGGCTGGTTTGGAGGCAACTGTACCTCCAATTAGAATCTCCTGGTCCCATTATATCTACAAAGCCTGGGGTTCACAAGGCATACTAGATAGCAAAGAAAAGCCATCCTCTTTCTCACCAAAGGGCTCCATTTAGCTAAAGGACACTCAGAGCCTACCTACAGGTAACTCCCTATGACAAAGGAGAGCATTACCAGCCTCTGGAACACCAGTGTCTCCTCTGCCCCAAACAGCCCACTCCCTTCTACACACAACAAAATAAGATTCTTAAATAGGGTGTGCAACCCCCAAACCTCCTAGAGCGAATTCATTCTACTGGGTTAGAACCTTTTGGTCCTTCCACCCAGGAGCTGCTGTGCTCAGAGCTTCATTCCATTAGCCCTGCAATAGCCCTGGAATCCTGGCAAAAGCTCTGCTCAGAGCACGTGAAGATGAGTCACCAACTGGGAAGTGCCTCATGCTATCATCACCCAGCTGGGCTCCTCGGGGGAATGCTGCAAAACCTTACATACTCACTAGGCAGCCCTGAGCAAAGCTATTTGTAAAATCTGAAGGTAAAAAATAAAAATGAAAGACCGTCTAGAATCTAAGGCATGCACCAAACCAATAGTGTTTGTGTGAGGGTTCTGGTATCATGGCTTATACTTTTTGTTGAGACTTTTCCAATGTTCTGGAATATAGAACTATTATTACTATACAGATTTTTTTTAGGTAACACAGGAAACATGTAGCCTGGCTTGGAAGAGACATAAAGATCTTCATCCCTGATCTATTTCATCATCGTCTGCATTCTGGCTCTAGAAAAATAATAGAACAAACAGTGAGAATATTGCTATTATGGGAGGAAATGGACTTCTCTTTTCATGAAGCCTACAGGTCACGTGTATCTCAATGTCTAATACAAGTCCTCAAGGATCTACCGCTGACACAATAAAGTCATGGCTCTGTCCTGCCTTTCCCCCTCTTCAGTATTAAATTCCATGGGTGAACAGTGTCTCCTCTAATGAAACTTACGCTTATCTTGACTAGAGTACTCTTTCATCCTAACACTTCAAGATTTGGTGAAAAAGCCCACATTCCAGATCAAACATTCTCTTTCCCAGTCTTCAGTATTCCAGGATTAAGAGGGTAGACATTTTTAGCATCTCCCTTCCAGCTGCAACTCCTTTTGTATCCTTTAAAGTTGTCCCTCTCTGAATTTCCACCAGCTCTTGCTCTTTATTGAAATTCAGTAAGTAAAACAATTATAACATAAATTTATGTTCCCAACACTCTCAGTGATTTTAAAAAATCAAAGTTCAGGGTGCCTGGGTGGCTCAGTTGGTTAAGCGTCTGCCTTCAGCTCAGGTCATGATCTCAGGGTCCTGGGATCGAGTCCCACATCAGGCTCCCTGCTCAGCAGGGAGTCAGCTTCTCCCTCTCCCTCTGCCTGCTGCTCCCCCTGCTTGTGCTCTGTCTCTCTCAAATAAATGAATAAAATCTTCTTAAAAAAATTAAAATTTTAAAAAATAAAAAATAAATAAAAAATCAAAGTTCAATGTTAAGGTGATGTTTTGGTTAAGAAGGTTTGCGTCATCCAATAATCCCACACAATCTAAATAGTTAACGACTGTTTATTACTCGTCAACAGCATTTCCTCTTCCTGAGAAAGCCTCTATTATTCTATCATTTCCTCTTTCCTGATGGGAAATCTTCGAGTCCTGAGGAGAAACACAGCAGCTGGCTGCGGCCCAGAAAAATAGGCTGCTGGGTGGGCACTGAGGTATGTGTAGTAAACATCAGGAGAGGTTATTTGTTCTTTTCCACTCCTTTGGTAACAGCGGCCAATGCTGCTTCATGCTGTCATTTGGCTTGGTCACTGCCAGCCACCGTGAGGGACAGGGAGAAGGCAAGACCATCTGCTGTGGCATTAACGGCATCTGCTGAGCGGCCATCCTCTCCCCCATCCAGGAGGCCACATGTGCATCCAGCCCCTCTGAGCCTCTGGCCAGTCCCTAGAAAGAGACGACACCTCTCACCTCCAGCTCTCCACCCCACGATGCCCCCAAAGGCAGAAACCCAGGCATTGTCTGCCTAAAGCATCCAGCACATCCGTAACGACAAAAAACTTAGTGCAACACATGCCTGCCAGAGAGCACGAAGAACGGTGTGCGACGCGCTCTGCCCATGTAGCTGTTGCGTTTCCCATCAATCATGGTCACTCTGCCTCTGCGATGCCACCAATTCCCCAGACAGCTGGGGAAACATTTCCCTGGAACAACACCAACGTATTTAAAGATAACCACAGTCCTGAAGATGGATTTGTCCGTCTTCCATGATTTCGGGTCAGGTTGGCACTTATTCTATGTTTGTTTGTTTGTTTTTATCTCCTACGGTAGTTTAAGGCCAAAATACTATGAAAACCTTGTATTTTCTTCAGGTGATTATTTTTCTTTTAAACTTCTCCTCCAACCGCAGAAAATCTAAACACAAAACATATTGAGAATTACTCAGAACTAAATACTTCCAGAGTGAATCTTCAGTTTAAAACAACCAATGACCAGGGTGCCTGGGTGACTCCTTGGGTTAAGCCTCTGCCTTCAGCTCAGGTCATGATCTCAGGGTCCTAGGATTGAGCCCTGCATCAGGCTCTCTGCTCATCGAGGAGCCTGCTTCCCCCTCTCTGCCTGCCTCTCTGCCTACTTGTGATCTCTGTCTGTCAAATAAACAAACAAAATCTTTAAAACAAAAACAAAAACAAAAAAACAACCAATGACCTAACACCAAATGTGCCTTTCCTCCTAGGATGCGGGGTTCTGACCGTGGGCTCTCTTCCAAATGGCATGGCATTCATGCGCTCAGGAGCTGGGGCAGTCAATCCTGGAGGCTGCAAGGATGGCCTTATTGACATGCCAGGCATGTGTGGCCAGGGATGGCAGCATTTCCATAAGCTTCAACAACTAGAACCTTGGACAAAGTTGTGAAGAATGATTACCAGTTGGGGAGGGAGGAGAGGAGACTAGGCTAAAGTGCATATAGGCTACTTAAAGAAACAGATTTATGACCTGAAACAACTTGGACAAAATACAATACTACATTTCTGTTGAGCAAAAATTTCAATTCATCAAGATGGAATCTTAAGTATGAGAACAGATAAGAGCCAGGGAGATAATCCAGCCCTCCTCCTCCCCAAAACTACAATTCTCTTCTCGTAATGTTTCATATGACCCTGAAATTGCCTTCAGATCTGGGTTTGAGCAGACACTGGCATTTTTAAAACAACAGACAAATGTCACTTTCCATACAAGATTAAGAATGGCACTCTTCTCATAGCAAAGGCTTTTCTAATATCCAGCCAAGCGACGCCCAGCTGGAGAGAACATGGCCATGGCCAAGACACTCTCCCATGTCCTTGGAGGGACCCATGCAATGGCTCCAGCCAGGCCCTTAGAAATAGAGCAGCTTTGTTCCCATTACCTCTTGTTATTGATACACTCTCCCCAAATGTCCTCAGACTCGCATTTTATGCTGAAAACATTTTTCAAAGCTGTAAATCTAGGAGAAATTAAGACATTACTGGTTTCATAGGGTTGCTGAATAAAGAACTGGCATTTTAACTCCACTCCAAACTGTCCTGATCTTATAAAAATAAAAGACAAATTTGTTTGTAAAAGTACTCACTACTGAATTGTGTTAAATACCCTGTGGTTCCTTCAGCCTTTTAACATAGTGTTTTAAAGAGCTACAAAATGTCTATTTATGCCCAGCTTGCCTCCTAAGGTAATACATAGGAGCCAGAACTCAGAAGGAAAAAAAATCAAGAAAAGGCAACTGTCTCAAAGGCACTCAAGCAATGAGTGGACCTTTGATGATTCTAATAAATGCTCGTATTCACAGCCCACGTGGAAATCTCCCTGCATGGTGATGACTCACCACACCTCTTTCAAACATCTGGGACCTCACCACCTTCGTGGTCGACGTGCAACCCCAGGGCAGAACCACGGTCCACCCAGCACAGAATCTGGTTCTGTTGTCAGAACCAGGGCAGGCCTGTAACCGAACTAGTCATGATCCTCTCCCCTGTTAAAGGACAAGGGTCATGCATTTTCCCTATACTTAACACATTAGGTATGGCTGTGGGGTACATCTGGGATAATGGATACCTAAAAATGTATTATCCACTAGACAAATGAGCATACTCCCTATTCTTTTAAACTGGACATTTCAACTTCCAAGAGGTAACCTCTTGGTATCCCCTCTGGGTCAAGGTCAAGGGCCCACATTCTGGACAGTTTTCTAACTTTTTATCTGCAGCTTCCACTTTTCTAGTCAGTTTCCTCATCTTTTCAAATTCTATTCATGACACCTTCGCATGGCAGTCCAGACGTGGGCTGTTTTCATGCCTTGGGGAGTCATTTCCAATTGTCCATCTAGCTGCTTAAACCCAGGCAACCCGCATGATACTTCCCTTTATTTGTGTGAAACATGAAGGAGAAGGAAGCTGTTCTGTGCTCTCCTA
Organism: Lontra canadensis; assembly: GCF_010015895.1. Classification (NCBI taxonomy): domain Eukaryota; kingdom Metazoa; phylum Chordata; class Mammalia; order Carnivora; family Mustelidae; genus Lontra; species Lontra canadensis. Next base: position 6,187,829 of record NW_022631095.1, on the reverse strand, counting down.
CGGCTCATGGAACCTAGAGCAGCAACATGCTGGAAGAAGAGCAACAGGATATTCCAAACATGTTCTTCCCACAGCCCCAAAGTCCAAGTTATTGGCCTTTTGGGGTCCGACCATAAACGTAGTGCTGTAGGGGAATTAAAAGTTTCCAACCCACCCTTGTCCTCACTTTACAACTCAGGGAATGAAGGCCCAGACGAAGGCAGGTCCCGTGAAGAAAACCCATCGCTTTTACTTCTTTCACCCAAGTCACTTATTTCAGCATCTTCTCCTCAAAAGACATTATTTGTCTTCTTCCTGAGTACCTAAAGTGTGAAATGATTTGAATGTTACTTCACACAACAGTCAGAGAAACAGGTCAGGACTGTTCCACTCCCTCTGAACAAAGCAGGACTGGAATAAGGACTGGTCAAGACCCTAAATTCAACATGACCACAAAATGACAGTAAGGAAACGCATTTGCATCTGAAAAAGTAGTGTCTCTCCGTCAAGGGAGGAGCACTTTCAAAAAGCTTAGAAGATCATTTGCTGTTCCCTGAGAGAGAATGTGAAAATCATAGGCCATAAATCACTAAATGTTACACCACAGATGTAAAATTATACTATACACATATCTGAGTTATGAGAGTATTAAATATTGGTAAGAATTCAAAAACTTGATAAAGTAAATGAAGAAAAGTATTAAACTCCATGAATGATCATGAAATTTCCTTCAACTAAATATTTTAGGAGCTACAATTAGAGTATAGATTATAACTTCTCTGAAAATGAAGATAGTAAAGTTGAAAGGAAGGAACTATAAAACTTCAAATATTAGAAGAAGCAGCTAGAAATGCATTAAGAAAGTAAAAACCTGAGCAGCATATATATTGCATCCTTTAATGTCCAATGGGAGGGGGGAGACTTGCTCTGAAATGTACCACATAGTAATCTACATAACAAAAATAGTTTTCACAAATATCTGTTTTTTAATTCAAAAACGTAAAAAAGGAAAGGCAAAAATTACACATAATGTCACCATTTGTTTTAAAAGAATGTAAAGTGAGCAAAGACTTCATATTTTCCTCCGTTCACTCCATCCCTCCCTCACCCGTCCAGTCACCTCCAGGACGCGGTGTGAGGACAGACGCTCCTCAGCCTGCTTCTCCTCACCTCAGACACACACACGTGCACACTTCTACAAGCACAGGCAAACATTCCACATCTAAGTCTGCAATTTGCTTCCTTCCCAAATATATTCTCAAATTTAAAAGCTAAAGAAACTAAGGAGTTGAATCTTTTTTTTTAATAAAACGAAAGAATTCTTTTTTTTATTAGTCTCAGAGGTAGAATTTAGTGATTCGTCAGTTGCATAAAACACCCACCCAGTGCTCATCACATCATGTGCCCTTCTAATGCCCAGCACCCAGTTACCCCATCCCCCCATCACTCCCCTCCAGCAACCCTCAGTTAAAAAGAAAAAGAGTTCTTAAGTAACTGATCAGTTACTTTGTAACTTAAACCTGAAGATTCCTAGCTGTATATTTCTAAGCTGTTAATCTATTTCAAATGAGAAAGTGACATAAATCACATAGGGTTAGGAATACACTCTTTACTAAACTTTTGAAATAGTATGAAAAATAATTTATGAATTTCCAGTGATTGTGGTTTGGATTCTTCGCCCAAAATGGTTTTTTTTTTAAGTCTGTTGTAGAGAACTACGGACTCTGAAACACCTTCTGCACAAAGCAATGGACAGAAATAGCAGTAAGATAAGAAGGCTCACTGCACATACGTGGTATCAACCATATAGATGATATTCTAAAAATCATCATGAATTTTCTGATATTGTAACTTCTTTGAGCCAAGACACGTGGATTATATTCAAAAGCATTTTAATAATTTGCTAAATGGCTTTGAGAAAATCACAGAACCATTTAAGATTTACTTCCATTTCCCCAACAGTAGTTTAGGTCAATCAGCAAACTGAAGCACTCGCCCAATCCACTTGTTCTGCAACCGCAGTGGGAGAAACAAAACCAAACAAACAAACGAAAACCACCAGTGTTCCTGGAAATGATTTTTTTTATTTTATGTATCCTCACTTAATAATTGCATGATGAGAGGAAAGTCCCCATTGTAAATACCACAAAATATCAAATATCAAAGGCACATGGTTACGCTTCTACTTATCAAACCAAAGAAAAAGGAGAAACCTTTTCCTTCAAAACCTGTATCTAATGTTAAAGAATATCCAAACGTCCCTTGGCAGACTGAGAACAGAGCTTCTTATTCCAGCATGAAGGCCTCCCCACATGACCTAAGTCTACCTTTTAGCTTCCTCTCTGACCTCCTCACCTGCGTGTTCTCCACAGCCCTGCCCACCAACAACCCACTATTCTCCCGAACGCTGTGTCCCCATCCCTCTTCGATTATGCTCCCTCCACCTGGCATCCTCTCTTTTCCCACGTCCACAATCTCCCAGCTAACAAAATTCAGAATTCTGGGCTCACCCCAATGTCCTCTACTTCATGCACTTTCCCCTGGCCCCAGGTCACACGGAATCTCTCCCTCCTTGAAGCCCCCGTTACTACGCTGCTTCTCTTTTCTTGGCATTGTTTACTCACTTCCTCAAAATCCCACCTCCACTAGCCTGCAGACTGTTTCCAGGGGACCTCGACAATTCCCTTCAGGGCCGGTAGCATCTTATAAATAGTAGAATCTCAATAAACATTTACTGAATTGAATAATCTGTTACATAATATCCCGCTTCCTAAAAATCCATCTGAATTCCCTGAATAAAAACTGTACAATTTTAACAGCAAAAGCTCACCGCAGCCAAGTTCTAGCCTGAACAGTTCACTTCAGTTAATTCGCTTTTTAAATATTAATAACAAAATGTCATCAAATATATATGTGCATACATAGATAATGCTCTCCGTGGCACTCGAAGCACTGCCCCGGAGTCATTCTCATGCCATCCCTGAAGGGTCACGAACAACATTTACTTTATACATGGGAAACTGAGAGCCAGCCAACGAGTATGTGACGTCAGCTGGGAGACCAGAACTGTTTATGTGCTGTGGAAGAAGAGGAGAAAATAGAAGACTTTTTCTCAAGCAGCTTGTCATTTACGTGCAGAAAGAAGATGACACACGAGATGAGTGAAGCATATGTGTGTTTAAAGTATTTCTATGGTTCTTGTCCTAAAATAGAGTCCCCTTGGCTCACAGCTGTGGTGGCTCTGGCCTCCTTGGTTAATGTCCATGGCAAACATGGCTTCTCCAAAGGCCAGCTGCGAAAGTGTGAGCGAGTCATGTCAGGCCAGGCCTCCTGGAGCACCGCACTTGGCCCACCCTGTAAGCACCGTGGAAATTCAAGGGAGGACGAGGCCAGAAAAAGACAGCAGGTGTCTGAAGAAAATGGGGACCAAGAAAAATACAGACCAGTAAGGAAAAAAGAGCAAGGCATGAAGGCGGTTATGAGTGTGGGGAAACACAGAGGAAGGGTGAACAGGGAAGGCTCAAAATCCAGCCCGCAGCCCATCACAAACCCAGACCATCACCCACAGGCATTTTAACGTGTTCTCTACAACCAACAGCCTGATTCTGTCCACTCCGATCACCCACTCAGCCCTCTTCCCCAGATAAACAGGCAAGGTCTACATGGGGAGATCAGACTCAACAGTATCTTTTTAAAGCTTTTTCCCCCTCTAACAATAGAGGTAATCCATGTTTAATACAGAAAATATGGAAACATTTCCTTCAACATTGATTCAATAATTACAGTATTTTTATTTTATTTATTTGTTTATTTGTTTATTTTTAGGATCTGTCATGTGCCAGATACTGTTCTGGACTTAGCTGGACACATCGGTGAAAAAAATGGACAAAGAATCCCTGCACTTCTCCAACTTATATTCTAGGAGGACAGAAAAACAGCAGCAGGATTACAAACACGTAAATTGTAGAGTATGTTAGCAGGTGGTCAGGAAAGGTGAAGAGCCGAGCAGGGTCAGGGCACAGGGCATGCACTTGGGATGGGGATGGCTGCAATTTCTACACGGTAATCTAGGTGGGCCAGATTGAGAACGCAGCATTACCAAATTGAGATCATACTGTTTTATAGGTTTTTCCTCCCCTTATTAAGTGGTATTTCACCATGCCATTAAGTATTCTTTTGCAATATGATTTTTAATAACTGCAGAAAACTCTACCTCATGAACGAGCCGTAATTAATTTCATCAGTCTGCTCTATGGGGCAATTAGATTTTCTGCCTTTAAAAAAAAAAAGTATTATAAATAATGCTTCTATTTCCTCAAGAGAAATGTAAAGAAATAGAATTACATAGCTTGAACACAAAAATGTTAAGGCTCATGGTATATATGCTAATTGTATAGGACACCTGTATCTTGGAAGCCATGTGCTCAGACTTCTCCCTCTCTTTCTGGCCAGATTCCCACCACCCACACCTGACAACCTTTTCATCAGACTCACAGAAGTGCTCTGCCTTCCCCATCTCTCCGCTCTCAGCTACTCTGTGTATTAGAAAGGAACTCTTCTCTAGACGCCCACCTAACACAGTGACTGGTAAAGAGCAGAACATGCGATAAATATCCATTGCATTAATAAATGAACAAAAAGAAAATGAATGAGTCCTGAAAAAACACTCAGGCTTTCATACAGCCAAAAAGATGCTAGAAGTTTTTCCTCCCACTAAAGCTCCCTTCCACCGAGAAGAGTGAGTCATATCTCAGACATATTCAGCTTTCTCCTAACAGCACTGCAAAGCATCTCCCTTCATGCCTTTAGGATGCCGGAAACTGCCGTATGACCTGGACAACTAGAGAATACTATTAAATATCTAAATTAAATGATATGCAGTTAAGAGACTATGCAGAAAACATTTCCATTATTTTCCCTCTTTCTAGTTACTTAAAGATAATAATTATATAATACCTAACCCTTGAAACAGAAACAAGAAGTATATCTTTTATAGTTTAAAACCACTATTCACCCTAAATTCTAACCATAGCATTATAAGCAGCAGCTCTCATCAAAACAAAACAAAACACTTATACTATCACATACAGAAGGAAGAAAAAGCCTTTAAACAATGTGCATAAAACTTGACAAGCAAGAAAATACTGCACTTAAGAAAAGCAAAAACAGAAGAACAAGACACATCATTATTGACCACTAACCTGGCTCATTATGGGACCATCTACTGAGCAACAACAGTTTCACTGTTAAGGTAATGGGAAACTGAGTTGTAAGCAGTATGTATGACTGTTAGAACAGACATCCTCAAAATCCTCCTTTCGAACCCCCTACTTTCAGAAGTCAGAAGTAAATCCAGAAAGCCATCTCAAAAGATGTCCTAATTTATAAAGTAGCCTTAGAAAGAACAAAAGGCAGATGCCCTCATACTTACCTGCAGTGAGAACACACACCCTAGGGTGACAACCGTCCTTCCTGGGAACCCACATGGCCACTGCCTTAAAAATGGACTCGGATGCAGAGAACAGAGGTGATATGGATTTCAGGGTGTTCGCTGGGTTTCTGGGTTCCATATTTGTGCTACGTAACTATGGCATATTCACAGCCAAAGTGCCCGTGCCTCGGAGGTGCTGAAAATAGAGGAGGTAAGGATTCTAGCCACAGAAAAATGACTTTGAGGTTGCTCACACTCAGGACTAAACATCTGCGTAACAGCTCTTCACTCCATCACTCATGATAATGGGGCCTGGTCTCAGCAGAACAAGAGAGCAGAGATAATGCAGTCAAAGAGGCTATGTACAATGTGGTCCAGCTGGTTTCCGTACTGCTATGTTCCCCTCTTGTCGGCCTTCAGGATGCATTGTGTGATACAAGACTGAAAGTTCAGCATTTCCATCTTTGATTACAGCAGCTATCCTTACGAAAAACAGCCCAGTGAGGACCAAGATGTCAACCCAAGTATGTAAGAGTTCTAAGTGAATTTGTCTGCTTCAACCAGGACACTGTCTGCCAAATAAATAAATAAAACCTTAAAAAAAAAATCATAGAACTGTCATTGCGGTGAGCCCCCACAATGGTCATCCTCCCTCTGATCGCAAATAGAAACTCAGGACAAAGTACAAAAAGCAGCTACTTGGAACTATGAAAAGGAAACAAAGCAGGCGGACTGTGGCTTTATTAGTGAAAACATACAGGCATAAAGACAGACATACAGACCAAGAGAACAGAGTAAAGAGCCCTGAAATAAACGCTCAAATATATGGTCAAATGATTCCTGACAAAGATGCCAATGCCAATTCAATGGGGAAAGGACAGTCTTTTCAACAAATTGTGTGGGGGAAACTGGATAGCCACATGCAAGGGTCCACATGCATGGACCCTTACCTATCACCATTAACAAAAATTAGCTCAAAAATGGATCAAAGACCTAAATGTAAGATTTAAACCTTAGAAGAAAACATAAAACAAATGCTTCAGAATATTGGATTTGGCAATGATTTCTTGAATAGGACACCAAGGCAAAATCAACAAAAGAAAAAAATAGACAAATTGGACCTCATGATAATTTTGTGTATTGAAAGACAATAAAAACAGAGTTAAAAAGCAACCCACAAAATGGGGAAAAAAAATTTCAAATCATATATATCAGATAAAGAATTAATACCCAGATTAGATAGAAAACCTCTAAAACTCAACAACAAAAATAGACAAACCAATTCAAAAATGGGTGAAGTATTTGAATAGATATTTCTCCAAAGAAGACGCACAAATAGAAAATGGAAATGAAAAGATGCTCAACATCACTGATCATTAGGGAAATGCAAACCCAAACTACAATGAGATACCATGTCACACCAATTAGGATGGCTGCTATCAAAAAACCAAAAACAAAACAGAAAATGACAAGTGCGGTGAGAATGTGGAGAACTCTCCACATCCTTGTGGAGAGTTGGAACTCTGGTACACTGTTGGCAAGAATATAAAATGGTATGGACGCTATGGAAAACAGAGTGTCAGCTCCTCAAAAAATTAAGAATATAATTACCATATGACCCAGCCATTCCACCTCTAAGTATATACCCAAAAGAATTGTAATCGGGGTCTCAATAAGGTATTTGTAGACTTGTACTCACAGCAACAGACTGTGAATAACACAATCACTAAAATGTTGAAGCAACCCAAGCATCTGTCGACAGATAAATGGATAAGCAAAATGTGGGTGTACAATGAAATATTACTCAGCCTTAAGAAGGAGGAAATACTGATCCATGCTACAACATGGACACACCTTGAAGACTTTCTGGTAAGTGAAATAAGTCAGTCACAAAAAAGACAATTACTGTAGGATTCCATTTATATGACATATTTGAGTAGTCAAATCATAGAGGCAGAGAGGAGAATGGTGATTTCCAGGAACTGACAGGAGAGGAGGATAGAGAGTCATTGTCTACTAGATACAGAGTTCTGGTTTTATAAGAAGAGTGAGCTGTAAAGACGGATGGTGGTGAGGGCAATATTATAGTATGGATGTAATTAATACACTGAAATATACACTTAAGATGGTGAATTTTATGTTATGTGTATCTTACCACAATAAAATAAATTTTGGGGGGAAAAAAGGCAAGCAGATTGTAGAAAGGAATCAAAAGTTGGAAAAGTGACCTTCAAAGAGTTCATTTCCCTGCCCAACCTCACCTTTCCTTCACCTTCTCCCCCAACCCTCATTCATCTGTCTCCCTCTCTCTTTTCTCTTGAGGCCTTGCCCAAAGGATGGGCTCTAGTTACAGAGGTCCACGATCGCACAAATCTCAGATAGAAATCCCATCTGTCTGGCTCCTGTGAGCCAAGAAGTGTGAGTGGAACCACAGAGAGGAGACAGCTAGAGAAGGGGATCCCCCAGTTCTATGTGTGAGCCCACTCAAGTCTCAGGGTCAGCCCCCGAGATGCCCATGAGCAGGACAGACCCAAAACAGAAAGCAGAGGCTTTGGAAAACTAAACTGCGTGGGAACCACTATTCAGAGAGGGTGAGCTAGAACTAGCAGCCTAAACTTAATGATGCTGATTGCCTGCATAAAAATATAAATAAACAAACTTCTCCAGGATTCCAAAAGGACCCAGAGTTTACACAACGCAATATTTGCAGTGTTCAGGACCATGCAAAATGACTCAATGTACAAAGAACCAGGGAAATGTGACCAATTCCCAAAGGAAAGGGACAATCAACAGATGCTGACAACATGACCCAGGTTAGAATTACCAAGTAAAGGTTTTAAAGTAGCCATTATAGGTTGGCTGGGTGGCTCAGTGGGTTAAAGCCTCTGCCTTCGGCTCAGGTCATGATCCCAGGGTCCTGGGATCGGGCCCTGCGTCGGGCTCTCTGCTTGGCAGGGAGCCTGCTTCCTCCTCTCTCTGCCTGCTTCTCTGCCTACTTGTGATCTCCATCTGTCAAATAAATAAATAAAATCTTTAAAAAAAAAAAAAGTAGCCATTATAGCCATGCTCCGTGAGGCAAACTATCTTAAAATTAGCAAAAAGCTGGGTGTTCCCAGCAGAGGAACAGAAACTATAAAAAAGAACACAATGGGATAGAATTGAAAACTAGAAAGGGGTTCAAGAGTACATTTTTTAAGACAGAAGATATTTCTGAGTGTTGATGGGGCTGATCCAGGAAAGAGGGAAAATGAAAGACGCAGGGAGCAAAGATCAACTTTACAGCAATATCCTTGAGTAAGTGGGAAGGGACAGAGTCCACTGCAAGAAGAAGGGCAGGCCTTGGATAGATACAGATGAGAGTACGGATAGGAAGGAGATCAGAGTCTATAAGTATAGATGTGGTGGGTGTGTGTAGTTTCATCAACAAGAGGATATATTGTCTTCAGAATGTCTTTACTTTGTCAGTGAATTGAGAAGCAGGGCCACCAGCCGATATTCAGGAAGGGGGAGAAGATGCTGGAGACTTGGAGAAAAGAAAAGGCGTGGAGAAGTCGTCTTGGAGCGTGAATATCTGGATTAGGGGGAAAGTGCCCAAATTCAGCGAAGCTATAAGGATTCCTTTGTAGACAATGTTAAAAGTCACAGACAACTGGCATTTTCAAATTGTCTGAGAAACATTACATCCTACTAAATGCTACTCAGCCACCTTGTAAACACTCCCAAGTCATTTCCTCAGGAACCAGTCCCAAATGTTGGATACCACTTAAACCTGAACACCCAGCACTGGGGGCAAAGGGCTGGAAAGGAAGTGTAAAGAGGTCTCTATATTTGCTTTGTGGCAGACACACCACATCAGGTCAGATGATGGGAATGAGCGTGGAATACCGAAACCTGGCAGGCAGGCAAAGGTCAGCAGATGGAGAGGGAAATTCCAAACTGGGAATTCTTCAAATAACCAATGACAGACCATAACAACTATTCCAGGAGAAGCCACAAAAGAAGATTGCTCAACTGTAGAAAGAGCTCTCTCATTTTGTCCTCATAGCTGAGCACTAACTGATGATGTCTGACATCAATGCAAATCAGGCACCCAACTGAGAAGGTAAAGAGGCCTAAGGAATATTCCCTATGGCCCCAGCTTATTAAGAAAAGAAGCCCCAAGACAAATAGGGCACAGAGAAAGGTCAAGAGAAAAGCCATAACTGAGAGAACTTAGAGGCAGCTGAGAGGAATCAAAAGTAGTTCCTGGAATGTAACAAACCAATAATCTTTTTTTTTTTTTAAGATTTTATTTATTTGACAGAGATAACAAGTAGGCACAGAGATGGGCAGAGAGAGAGAGAGGAGGAAGCAGGCTCCCTGCTGAGCAGAGAGCCCAATGTGGGGCTCGATCCCAGGACCCTGGGATCATGTCCTGAGCCTAAGACAGAGGCTTTAACCCACTGAGCCACCCAGTTGCCCCACAAACCAAAAATCTTAAACACATCAAAAGAAAGAAGGAAATTCTGTAGCTCTTGACCCATGAAGGAGGGCTCTTCAGAATATGAAATAGCTTTTTCTGAATAGGCAACATCTGCAAACTGAGGGGGAGGTACCAGAAAGCGCAAAGAAACCCGTTCAGGAGTGGATAGAAGAGCCTCCCACCCGTGACAGGGCATCCCTGGTGACAGTGACAACGATGACAAAAACAGAAAACACACCACTGATGAGCGCCGCATGACCCCAGGCAGGCACGGGGCTGGTACTTGATGTATGTCTCGTCGTGTCATCCTGACACATCACGATCCTGGTTTTATAGGTGAGGAAACAGCCTCACAGATGTTGTGCCAGTGATACCAGAGAATACACATTTCGAAGTTCTGTGAAACAGGAGCTATTACTCTCTGTACTGGAATTACTCTCTGTGAGGAAATCCAAGACTGCAGCGAAGCCATGGCCCAGATGCTAGAACTATCACGGAAAGGCTTTCAAGCAGCTATCACAGCTCTGTTACAAAAACGTTACAGCATGTTTTAAAAAATGCCAACGATTTAACTGCGCACGCAGGTCACTCTCATTCTGAGGTACGGACAGACAGACACACCTGGAGAATGTTGATCAAATGACCCCTACAGCTGCCTCTAGATGCTAAAAAGCTGTGATCCCTGCTGCTTCTCTCCAAGCATCCTCTCACTGGAACGCGCTCGTGTGCATGAAATCTAACCACAGGCCTCCGTCTCTTCCCAAGGCTCCTGTGCACACAGTGGAGTCCGGCAGTGCCCACCGTGGTTCCAGTCTGCCGTGCTCCGCAGCACAGCCCGCGAGCTATCCAGCCCCAAACGGAGGCAGGTGCTCCAATCCTCTGCTTATCCAAATGGCACTCGCACATCCTGATGGTAAAAAAAAAGGGGGGGGGGCAGCAAGTGGGGACCAGAGGCCCGGTTCCAGACAAGGCTTTGTGTTTTGCTTTCTCCAAATCACTTCACGGTCTCTGATGGCAGTTTTCTCACCTGTGAAAATGTGGGAGGGGAGCTAACATCATCGAACTTCAGAGCTGTATGGGGCCCCCACACATCAGGTTACATTTGATTCAATTCATTTACTGGCGTACACAGAGCACTTCTCAGACCCAAAATTCTAAAAATAACAGCCACCATGATAAACAGGTTTTGTTCTGAAAGTTCACTTGTAAATCAGTTCTTTGAAACTGGGAACATATTTCTCCAAAGAAATAATGTTATTAGAGACTGTTAGGTTTCCATGCCAACCCATAAAAGCCCATTAAATTGTTAAGTACCTGAATATAGTACTACTATAGTAACACCTCTCCTTGCTGGGACGCAAGGGGAGGACCTCCTGCCTCCCTGTCAAGCCCCCAGGGACTCGGCCAAGCCACTGCCACCAAGCATGGGGATGAAGAAAATTCTCAGGAAAAATGGAAAATGAGAAAATGAGAATGGAAAGGAAGTGGAGAGATAGGTGTTGGGGGAGCGCCCTTGAGGCAAGGGCGTGAAGCCCAGAGGAGCGGCTCTGCAAGAGCAGGGAGAGGAAACAGCAGCAGGAGAGGAGCCACTGCCCTCCTCCCCTCCCCAGCCCCACTTCTGGCTCCTTCCATTACATCGGACCCTTGTTAGCACCAACACCAAAGCCACCTATGAGGAGGACCTGGGGAAGGAGAGGGGTCTGAGAAAGAGGCAGGGCGTGTCCGCTGGGTCTGTATCAGCTGAGCGGTGAATCTCAACACACGCTACCCACAAGCCAGAAATAACAAAAGGGCATTTCTCTGATCAGAGCTTGGCACACCCCAGGGCTCTCATGCTTGGGGAACCTGATCTCCCGCCTTAGAGTACCTCACCCACACTGGGGTTGCAGGTTCCCACCTCCTGCTCCATCCACTCTCCCCACATCCTCCCCCTGCCCTGCGAATCTCAGGTCAGGCACAAGGCTGGGCCCATAGCCTGGGCACCATGCTTACAGGACCCACTCACACCTCCTCCAGCCATGCCACCTCCATGGAATCCAGGGTTCACAGGGCCCCTAGACTCGATACCATCACAGGGCCTGGGACCTGCTTCCGTACTTGCCTGGGTCCACTCTCTCCAGGGAGCCCCACTCCACCGCTTGCACAAGAGAGGCTGTTCATAGGAGGTGCAGACAGACTAGCGGTCTGAGACCAGGAGTGCCTATGTACCACAGGGAGATTTTGAACAAGAACCTTGAGGATCCTGAGAATTCTACATTCGAATCTGGCTGTCCAGGTTGTTATGAAGGTCTACTTATCCAGAGAGTGGGTTAGAACCTGATTCATAGCCAGGCTGCCATGTAACTTTGAAATATTTATTTAGACACACGGTCCCTGAGCTGCCATTTATATTCCTGCCCCAGGCCCGACAAATGTCAGGGGTGGGGCCGGCCCTCCTATCCCTCCTTCTGTCACCAGGCAATGTGCCAAGAAGATCTAATCAGAATGTCTACTAATGACTTGGCAAGCTAGCTTACTTCCCTCCCCAGGGTCTCTTCGTAATAAGAAATGAAATTATTCCCAACACGCCCCAAACAGGTTCCCTAAATCTCACTCCCACTGGGGGTACTTCGCTCTGTCCCACACCCACACACACGAGATCACAAAGATGACCTCTGTCATCACCACACCCCTGGGACTTGTGGTCTTTCCGATTCTGTTGCTCCCACAATAGAACCCTCACTAACTCACACCAGGGTGTGAGCCCACAAATGACGTTGCTTCAGTGTGAAACAACGTTCGAGTAAAATTGGCCTAAACCACAGGTAAGTCACAGATATGGTCTCAGGTTACTCACGTCCTGAACCATGCCACAATACAGTCTGAGCCAGGCTGCTAATTCTGGAAGGAGCCCGTCTGCCCACACTTGAGGTCTGGTTCTAAGCGATCTTTCCAGTAAGCACAGATAAAAGATAACACAGTCCCGTTCTGCATTAAGAAGCAGGGTGCTACGGCCAGGGGCCCCCACAAATCCAACAACAGATCACCATCAGGAAACGCCCAAACGTTTAGGAAATCCCTATTAGCTGGGTTTATCTACAGGTAGTTCAGTTTGGTGTCCTTTATACAGTGAAGAGCAGGTAAAACACGTTCACCCTGAACACAGCAACCCTTTGAACAACCCTGGGGAACCTAATTTGTCATCATCAGCAGCACAGACCAGGTAACAGATACACAGCTGTGAACGATTGACGGGCCATGGTCAAGTTAAATGTCTGATCGACACGTGATTTGATCTGTGCTGTATGATTTTCATGTTGTCAGACTCTTGGTGATTTAAAATAAATTCCGCAAGTTCTGTGTATGTCCTAACCTTGACCCCAATTTGCTCAGTCACAGTTATTAAAATCAGTAATCCTGCCTGATCAGTCACCATGCCCTGGATACCGCCACAGCCTAGGGCCAGTCATTACAGCATCTGATGCCTCAGACATCACTCCAAATATGGTTTTAAAACACTGGAAACAAGATCAAAAGGCCTGGCAATTCAAAAATTATTAGAATTACTAAATTTGGTAAGGGGTCATGTTCCTTTTTGAAAAGCCTTTCTACATACCAACAACAGCCAGTTAGAAAAGTTAAAGAAGAGGGATATAAGATCCCTTTCATAACAAAAATTAACTAGCTAGACCGGAACATTCAAAATTTGCCAAAAAGACAAAAAGAAAAAGGGAAAATAGAACAAACAGATATACCACATTTCTGGAAAAATAACTTAATCATATGTAGATTTCAAGTCTTTAGAAATTAATCTAAAATTTATACTAATCCAATCAAATCCCCCCCAAATTTTTTTTCAGGGCTTAGCAAAATGGTTCTAACCACTACCTAAAATAATAACTATATAAGAAAAAAAATTGTTTTAAAAGAAAAGCTATTGAGGGGATAGGGCAAGACCCTACCCTCACAAATATGAAAATATAGACTAAATTCCAATGATTGAGTAATGGCCCAGCAATAAAGAGGCCTATTAATGCAACAAAATAGAAAATCCAGACATGGATCTAAGTATAAATAATAACTTAATAGATCATAAAGGTGGCATTTCAAATCAAGGGGACAAGGTGAATTAGTTAACAAGTAATATGGAAACCACTGGTTAAAATTTGCGGGGGGGGGGAAATTAGTAGATCCTTAGTCTAAAACACTCATCAAATTAAACTGTAGATCCAACAAAGACAAAACATGAAACCATAAAATTATGAGAATGCCAGCAAATACTTATATTCTCCTAGAGTGGGACAGGAATTCTGTCTCAATCTTGCTGGGATGACTCCAGGACCACACCCGCTCTCAGCTCAGAAAGGGGACTCCTCCCTTCCCCACACCCCGAGATCCAGAGTCTTCCCGTGTACACCGTCTCCAACTCAGCCTGGGAAGCCAAGGAAGCGAAAGGGCCCTGGAGGGTAGAGTGTTCTGGGAGGCAGGAAACACCAGGTTCCAATGAGGAAGGCGTTCATGCACACTTTGCGGACCAACTGCCCCAAGAGAGCTCTGGAGGAAGAAGGGAGCTTCTCTAAAGCTTCAGTGACTCGTTGCTATTCCTCTTCTCATTCTAAGTAAATATTCACTTTTGTATCTAATCCTGTATTCAAAATGTTATATTCTTTTTCTTAAAGAAAAACCCAATGGCATAGGTGTGGGGCCCCACAAAACCCTAATTTGTCCTTGCATCACACTCCCCTCGGTGGCATAGCACTGACACGTTCCACACGCTCCCAGCGGCCCTGAGGACAGATTAGGAGGAGGGCCTTGATACGTACTCACTAAATGACTCCGCGTGTGTGACACATACACGTAGGGGTACAGGGAAGAGCACAACCTTTGAAATGAGGCACCCCCTGGAGCTTCAGTTCCCTTTTCTGTAAGATGAAGATCATGATACCTTGCATGTCGGGAAGACCCAATGAGATCAGGTGTACAAACACGCCAAGGACAGAGTACCTAACACATGGTGATAAAAATTTAAAAGAAAGAAGGTCTGGGAAAATGTACATTAAGATAAGGTTATTTCTGGGTGGCAAGAGAGTGAGAGTTTTTTCTTTAGGTCTTCTTTTTGTCTGTATTTTCGATTTTTTCTTTACTTTTTTATTTATGTATTCTAATCTATCAGGAATAAGCACATAAGACTTGGGGCGGGGGAAGAAAAAGAAAAGCTATTTGGTGATGATCCTAGTTCATATCACCTAGTTCTTACATTCATGTTATAAGGCTCTCTGTAAAGAGAGCAGTTTCAAAGTAACCTACGTGGTCCCGGAAGCTGACCTGTCATGCTGTCTCTCCCGTGAGCGAGCTACTGATGGATTCAAGCCAGAGGCCAGAGATCCCGCTCCCTGGCCATCCGCATCGCAGGGCCTGCCGTGGTCTCAGATGGAGAAGTGAGACAGTGGGTCTGGCAGTCTAGCTGCCCTTGATCTTTCCCATTCTAGGTCTGAGCATGAGCCACATGTCCAGGCGAGCTCCGAAGGGAACGGCTCATGGCACCCCAAGCCAGCCGGGAACGGTGCCTGCTCAAATGCTCTTCGTCTGCAACTCTTGGTTGCAGAGATTTTCTGAATCTGGCAGGCGTGGCATCTCAGGGGAGGAGGTTCCGTCACCAGGCTAACTCGGACGTATCCGAGTGGTAGGAATAAGAAGCTTGGGAGTCAGGAGGCCTGGGTTCAAGTTCTGTTTCTGCTCATTAACGGCCATAGGACCAGCCCTGGGCAAATCACTTCACTTCACTGAGGCTGTCTGATCACCCATCCAACTTGGATAACAGTATCTACCTACACTCAGACATCAAAATAATCAGGTGCCTACATGCTTCAGTGAACTGCGAAGTGTCCCACAAAGGTAGACAGCATAGTGATGACTACCTTCAGCCGTCCACAACACGGGCAAGCAGACTAGTTCCTCTCCTCTGGAAAACCAACCTTAGCTAATGGAGGACAGGAAACGTCGGTGCTCTGTCTCACACTCCACCCGGGAGTGTGCCAAACTAGAAGGCCAAAAAGAACTTGTGAAACCAACAGCAACACAGAGGCTACCCAGAGTGTCTCCATGTCAGCCAGGCCTCTGGGATAGAGGGATGAAACCAACACCTTCCAGCTTAGGAAGGCCTTAGAAAACCAGCAAAAGCTTCGTCCCACTTTACCCACAGGAGACGTGCTCAGGAGGGTGGAGGGAGCCGAGACTCTGGCACAAGCAGATCTAACCCTCCTTTCACTTCCCACTACTCGATCAAGATTCAAAGCTCCAGGGAGGACCGTCCAGCTGGCTGTTCAAGGAGGTGAGCCTGTGCCCGGCCACAGCCAATGCTTGCTCCCCACCAAGATGACACACAGAAGGGGAGTCCCCAAAAGGGAAATGACAGCAAGAACCAAAACGAATGTGCTCTCCGGAATTTCCTAAATGTGGAAATATGGGCCACGTGACTCAGGCTTCTCCCACAGATGAGTTTCTCACCAGATCTCCCACACCCCTCATTTGGGACAAAAGAAAACACTGGCCAGGGCAAGAGCAGTGGGAAAGGGGACAACTCCAGAGAGAGACGGCATCGACCAGCACCCTCCCCCGGGGAAATGACAGGAAATGGAGTCATCGTGGTGGTTGCGGGACTGGAACCTGTGGCCTGTCACGTCTCCACCTTCTCTGACTCCATGTCCAGCTGGGTCACATATGTCTACCTCTCACACGGGGCATAGAAATTTCCATCAGGGACAAAATCAAATAGAGCACAGAAGTACACGCCCTAAGAAAGGCAAACACCAAAGACAGGTCATTCTAATGCCCTCTCTGTTATTTAATGTGGTTTATTATTGTGGTCCGGATATATTCGTGGTCTCGGGGCCTCTGTTTTCATTAAGAACTACAAAATGTGCAGTGTGATATCTGTGACTTTTGCTCTACCAGAATGAAGCAGACATCAGTGAGGCTTCAAATCCAGCAATGAGTTTTTCTCCAGCTGGCATCCCAAACAACAAATTCCTCAGCCACACATTCATGCATCCAGTAAAACCCACACGTTTCTTCTCCTGAGCAGAAAAACGTAGGAAATAAACACACTTGCATCTCATCCCTTGTCCTCATTGGAAACTGTAGTTTAGAAAAGAGTGCAGTCACACTGAAAGAGACACCGTCCTAAAGAAATGGTACATACGCACCCATCACAATAATCAAACATACAGGGCTGTACAGATGCGCCAGTTATTAAAAGCTGAAATTCTTTTCGTAGAGCTGTTAATTAGCATGAATTATAAGTTGGATTATACTATTCTCTCCATGTTGTAGGCCTTGGATCATTAGCACACTAACATGAATAATTCCTGCAATGTCTTCAACCGTTTCTCAAGTGTCAGAGAAAAAGGAGCCTCTAAAGTCACGCCAGTCCAGAGGCGAAACGCCACCGTCCATTATTTACAGTAGTCAGTGGTCTGCGCTCCCTAGAAAGAAAGACGAAGACTACAGACAGAGAGTACTGTTATTACTGGGTCTATTACAACTGTAGATCATGAAGCAAAAAATCATTGCAATTTTTCAATTGCTGACACTTCCAGGCCAGTTTCTTACATAAGTGAAAAAAATGGAAAAGTGACTGAAACAGACACCATACGACCCTTTAAGAAAAAAAATCAAGATTCTAATAAAATATAAATACCCATACTGGCCTACAGATAACTAGTTTCTTACATTTGTATAGTGCTCTGCAGTTAATTTTTACAGTTTAAGAAGCACTTTTACAAACGTGATCCATCTCAAGACCTTCCTTACAACATCCCTCCAAAGTAGGTGTTCCTACCCCATAGCATAAACGACCAGGTGATGCTCTGAGAGAAAATGACTCTGTGACTCAGGACCTATTTGGTCCCTGGGGCCCTCAGTGGGGGCTTCTTGAAGCCTAGGTCTTCCTATGGGCTCTTTTGCATCAGTGGGTGATTCGGGAAAATAGGCAGAGTTTGTTTGAGGTGGGGGTGAGGAAAAGACATAGTTAAGATTTCTAGTGGAGGTCACTGGGAAGGCCACGGTTCCCAGCAATGTAGGATACTGACTTTCATTTCAAATCTCCATGGTCTGGTGTGAAACAAAATGGCAGGCCAAGGGCCACTCCCTGAAGGGGAAGAAAAGAGGTCACCACAGGTCGCCACAGGCGGTGAACAATCCCATAAACAATGCTTTTCTACAGGTGAAATTCCTTTGTTCTATGGGAAATGTTCTACATCAAGTGTCTATTATATATGGCAGTGTGCCAGGATCTCTGCACTTAAGAAAATCTGCAAGAGAAATCAGGTCACATAGGTGAGTGGGAACAATACCCCCGTATACTTGTATTGGCTCCTTCCCGTCACCCTACAAATTCTCCCATCCCTGATAAACGCAAAATAGAAAAACAGAAAGGAAAAACTCTCTTGGCCCCTTATCACCTTCAAGTTATTGCCCCTTTCTCTTCTTTTCATCTCAGCTAAGAATTTTCGAAAGCACCATCCACACCTGCTGTCTCCACTCCATCACCTACCCCCCAATTGTTCCAGGGGCACCACACTCTGATTTCCATCCCCACTGCTCCAACAGAACCTGGGTCCACCACAGTGCAAGCCTGAGAGAGCACTGCTAGGCTCGTACCTAATGGGCCCAGATGGACTCCAATCCAGTCATGTAATTACGGGTAGCAATGCACCCGAACCCTGTCAATAAGGGATCAAGATCATTCGTTGACAAGTCACAGTTAAATGTTTATCAGAGGCTCTTAACAGGGTGTGACAGTTCTGAAACACACTGTTAAACTTCTGCCACTCTTAACACCCAACAAGCACAACCTAAGGGCCCTGCCCTTCAACCTGGCCTGACCCGTAGCACATAGCAGAAGTAAGGCCATGAGCCTTCCAAGGCTGTCATGAAGATGACATCATAGCTTTCAACGTGGTTTCTGGGGAGGATTGTTTTTAGAATCCAACTACTGTGGTTTTACCGTGGTTCCATGAAGATGAACCAAGGCCCCAGGCCCTCTGCCCCAGCTCAGCTCCGGGTCATCAGCCGGCCCCAACCTGCCATCCAGGTGAGTGGTGGTCTTGGAAGAGGATCTGTGGCCTCTTCCCACTCCACCCCACATTCCCCAACTGCCCTGCCCTTGAGCCGTCCCAGCTGACATGCATGACGTGCAGGCTTTCCATCACCAACCCTGCCCCAAGTGCCTATCTGTGGACTCAATAAATGGCTGCTGCTGTTTTGAGCCACCATGTTTTGGGGCAGGTTTGCTATGTCGCAATAAATAACTGATACCAAGGACTACAGAAGACTCTGGCTCCTCCTTAAAAATTCTACAAGAAAGATGGTGAGAATTTTCTATGTATTAAATTATATAAAACATAATGCTGCTTGAGAGACAACCAGAAAACTGCAGATACAAATTTACCAGAATCTGAAGTAAACTGTGTTTCAGGGGGGGAAAAAAAAAAGGTTATAAGTAGTTATTGTCTAGTAGATGGCTATGTTGATGGGCAATTAATACAGGAATCTTTTTGAAATCGGTTTCTAAAGTAACAGAAAATATAATTTTACATACTTTTTTTCCAGGAGGCAGCATTAACAGCATTTATAGCCAACTGAAGCTGTTTTTTAAATCTTTATTTCCCAGATTAGTTATCTATATTGCTATAAATTCATCAAGTCCTCTAATCTTGTCCAGGTCCCAGGGCGTAGATTTCTCTACTGTGGTTCTCAATTCACTATTTTTGCAAAGGAAACATGATGGAAGCTACCGCAAGGATGATATATAGAACTATTAAATAGTAAACAGCCCGCACTTCTCCTAACTCAGAATTTGGCTACAGTTTGCCAAAATGAAAAAAATAGAAACCATATATAAAACAGCTTTTTCCTTATAAGCAAAGCCCACTTGCAATAAACTGCATGAGATATTCAAATTTGTTTGATCATAATAGAACTGTTTAAAAATACATGGCTGGAATTCACATTTGCAGTTTGCAGATGGAACAATAAAGATACTCTGAGTTAATAATTAATATGTTATTCAAATCCAGTAGGAAAGGAGGTAGTGTGTGACGCTCACTAACTCACCGTTTTTATCCTTCGAGCCCTGGGCCTTCCTGTGTCCTGTTTTGTGTAATGGTGACTCTAGAAGTTAGAGCAGGTTTGCCGGTGAAGTGTCTGAGCTAGCCACCCAGTGCAAGTCACTGGAGACAACCGCAGGACACATCAGTACAGGAGACTGAGTTTATTAAAAAGATCTTGGGTTTATTGTGCAACAAAGTACCAGGCAACAGGCCATACCCTGAGGTAAGGGAAAGAGGTCTGAGGCTGGTGGTTAACGTCCCACTCTGCAGGTGATGAGTCCAGGTGTCCCTCCCAGCAGAGAGGGCAGCTGGTCACGCAGAGGACCCCTCCTGAAGGCCACTGAGTGGGGCTTCCAGGCCTCGCCACCTCGACAACCCAGCCAGCCTCAGCTAGCAGGGGCATTCTGTACCTAAAGGTAAAATCCACTAACCAACCCAAACTGGGCCCAATTCTTTAAAAAACGTAACCCACCAATTCACTTCCACCACAGAATAAAATTTAAGAAAGAAGTCCACTAGGGCTGTGAGACCAAATGACAAATTTCACAGGGGGTCAATAGCCTGGACCACTGGGGGTGGCAGCCGTCCAGGATTGCTGCCCCAAAGCCGAATGCAACTAACTCCCCTCTCTTTGTTCCACCAGCACAGGAAAGCCCTAATGATGAGCCAGGCCTGATTTGGCGGGCCTAGTGGGGACACCACGAGCTGACCCAAATGATGAGTTCCCTACACTGCCTGCCAGCCCAGTGGCTTTGCACTAATGATGTGGCCTCTTTAATGTCAGTTCCTCAGCTGTAGGATGGAGAAGGCAAGACCTGCCCATAACTTCGTGAAGAGCCAAGGCATGGATGCAGTGGTTCTCAAAGCGTGTCCCAGGATAAGCAGCATCAGCACCATCTGGAAACTAGTGAGAAATGCGGATCCTCAGGGACCACAGTAGAGTTGCCATATCAGGAACGAACGAGAAGCCATATAAGGGGGAACTACCCTGCCTCTTCACAAGCCCTGTTGGGGATTCTGACTCACACCGAAGTTTGAGCACCACCATGCAACTGTTCTTAAAGCACTTTGCCCAGTGCCTAGTGTATGTTCATAGTTCAATAAAGGACACTTCACCATGGTTACAAATCGCTGACCTCATCCCTTCTCTGCAATGCAGATAACATGATATCCTACCTACAGTGAGCTCCCCTGTCTGTGATGAAGACACTGGAGATGGTGATCATTGAGAAGTATGACTACCTGGAAGAGGGACAGAGACCAGAAGATGCCCAAAGTCATGGCTGAGAATTTATATGACTACCTCAAAAAGTGGTGCCTCTGAGGCCATCTGGGATGTGAAGGCCTGAAAGGATCCTTCCATATAGAACTTTCCTTTCTTTTAGTACTTACTGCCATGTCTCCTCATCACTCTGGATGCAGAGAGCTCTGGCTACTTAAAGAGAGGTTTGGGGATCCCTGGTCAAAGGCCAGCTGCTAAGCCTTCAACGTGGCCATGGGAATCAAACAAAAAAAGCCCGCATCCTGAAAAGGCACCACTTCCCCCAAATCTGGCCGAGCTTGCAATGGGCCAGAGAGGGAGCATGGTCACCTCATGCAAGAAAGACTCTCAGGCTTGAGCGTGGGAAAAATCAGATGAGTCTGGTACTCTGGGCCCTCTGAGCCTTCACTTAAGGATTGTTCTGCTGCTCCAATAGCATCTATGAGCCCGCAGTCTCTTTTCAGCTCAAAACTTGCCAGCACTGAGTCTCCCTCCAACGCTGCCCCAGGCTCTTGTCCATAAGCTGGTCATGTGCCTGTTTGTAATTCGATCCATTCCCTGCCCTTCCCCTGCAAACAATCTTTTCCACACTCACTTGCCAACTGGCTCCAGCAAGGTTTAAATAGAAGACTGGAGGATGGGAGAGAGGAAGAAGCCAGAGTTTTTCTTCCCTTTCCTCTCTGCTTTGGATGGTATCTCCAGCAGTGGCTTTGTCTTCTCCAAGCCTCCAGCTCCCACCAGATAGGCCTTCCCTCCATGGTCCTGGCCGCTTCTAGGAGCCTCCAGGGAGACCCAGCTCTTGGCCTCTGATGAAAACAACCCCCCTCTCTTTGTTCCACCAGCCTCGGGGATGATAGTGATTTCCTGCTATTGCTAATCTCTGGGTGACCTCATCATCCCCTACTTGGCTTTCTGATCTTTCAAAGACTTTTTTAACTAAGTCCTGGCATTAAATGGATTCTGGTTCACTGAGTGGGCCATGACGAATGCAGCCCGCTCTCACAGTTTCAGTCTGGATCATGCTTTACCTGATGTCTCCCCAACTGACTCAAGTCCTGACCCAAGACTTTCTTTGAGACCGCCTTTTTCCCATGGGGAGTCCCTGTTCACTCACATCGAGGTCTTTAGTTCTTACCTCTGTGTAATCAACCATGTTTGATACCAGCCCACACAATAGCCCTGGTGGCAGCCCCAGCCCCAATCACCTGGACTTCACCCCCATCAGATCCCAGCTCTCATGGGGGTCAGTCAATCTCTACAGGCATTTGCTACCTGTCCCCCTTGCACTCAGTAACAAGGTTAACATACACACTGATGTTCTTAATAAATATTTACATTTAAAATTTTTCCCAGAAGCAACCCTATACTATTAACAGAGCAGGTTTATCAGGTGAAAGTAAACTTGTGACTTGAAGTAACTATGTAACTGGCCCCCAACTTGCCTGATATTTTCACAACTCTCCACTTCCTTTTGGCTAGAAAGATACAACAGATGTACAAACTAGAGTCAGAACACAGTGTTCCAGAAAACGATTATGCTTTTGGCAACTACCCACATACATGCAGTAAGTACAGTATTAGTGCCTCTACTCACTTGACGCTTCTTGTTTTGTAGAGTTATCTGCCCCCATTTCAGGTCTTACATTCCAAATGAAATCACTGGATTACCCTTTCTGGCAAATCTTAGAAAGTACAACTCTTATAACTAATTTTTCAGAAAGTAAAAAAGTAAAAAAAAAAAAAAAAAAAGATAACTGTATGAAAGGAAGATCACGATGGTATTGACCTGGGGTTAGAGCCAGGACTGGAAAACGTGATGACTTTCCCAGGGGGCAGCCACTGGATTTCCACATATTGCATACTGTACTTTGGAAATAGTCGGTTAGTGTCCATGACGTCTTCAAAAAGGAAAGGGGAGGAGTTTCCTTAAATGGTAAGTAAACGGCTGGAAGTGAGGGCTACCCCAATGCATGCTTCCGAGGCCTTATATAGTTACTCAGCTCCTTCCCACTCTGCCCGTAAGCAAATGCACACAGCTGTCTTAAGAAAACACCCATTAATAAAACAGCAGACACAAGGCACAGAATTACAGGTAATTTTCTAAAATGATCCACTGCACAAAAGCAAAGATGGCATGGCGTCTGCCAGATAGCCCAGGCCCCTCCCACCTGACAGGCCTGGGGGACCAAGCCTGAGGAGCCCGCTAGCTGACACAGAGTCCCATCTTGCTTTGAATTTAGATGCCAAGGGTCTAGTATTTCGGCATCACCTACCACCACAAACAAGGGTGTCAAGTCCCGAGAAAATCTGTCTACAGTAACATTGATGGGAAAATCAGTACATTTTAAAAGTACCTTATTATTATTTTCCTGAAACCAGGGACTCAACTTGAAATATCTACAGCATCAAAAATCATTTAAATCGTAACAACTTAATTTTTAAAATAAGAACTTGGGCCTTTGTTATTTCTTCCCACACAAGTTTCTGGATGATTTCATCCCTGAAAAATTACTAAAGGGAAAAAATTCAGCTAGGAAGTTTCAGCAAGTGGGTCTTGTCTGGGCGCTTGTCTCTGCTCTGCCACCACGTAGTCGTATGACCATGAGTGTATTTGCTAATCTCTCTTCTGGCCTCGCTTTCTTCCTTGTAAACAATGAGGTTGGACCCATACAGGCCTAAAACGTTCCTATTAAAATAACCAGACAATCGGCTCCAGAATTATAACCTAAGAAATCCAGATTTTAATTGAAGGTAAATTTGAAGTATAAGAAAATAAGAACACAGGCTCTTATATTTCTAAAATTACTTTGGAGGCTACCTTGCAGCAGGGGGCTGAGATTATAAATATAAGAAACACAACGATGTGAAGACAAAGGAGTATGTGTGATTTAGAAGAGCTTCCAGAAGTTACAAATGTCTCACATGATGTAATGCACATGTCTTGTTTTGTTGTTGTTGTTTTAATTTGGAGTCAAAAGCTTTCTCCTTCAGCACAGAAGGTTTTATAATATTTCTAAATGATCTAGCCTGACAGCATCTGAGGAAGAAAAAAAAAAATCAAACATGACACTACGTGAGCTTACATCCTGTCACAAAGCCATTAGAGCTAATGAAAAATGATGGCATTGTTAAGTTTTATTTATAGTTTCTTCTTAATAAAATGAAAAATGAAGAAAAAAACACTCTGAATATAAATTTTTAAAGACTTTAAAGATCTAAGACCAGTAGCAAAAATATATATGTAGACACAAGCCTATAAATAGTCTTTTAAAAAAAAGTGCGGAAAAGATTCCTTTTGGCTCCTGCTGAGTTTTGCCTTTCTCCAAGGCCTCATAAATAATTAGATGTCCTTCAGTCCAGGTCACTATCATCAGGAATGTGGGGCCCTAACAATGTAAAAAAAAGTCTGTCTCCAACTTACATTGTATACATTCTGTCCTGGAAACCACTGACTAACCACCGGGATCGCCCAGTGAAGCAAGATACTCTGTGTCATATTTTTTAAGTCACCTACCCTCAAACCAACCAACCACGTGTTACCCTAAATCAGGTCTAGAAACATAAAAGAGAAAAAGAACATCTGTGTAGCCCTTACTGCCCAAGGCTTCACAAGCTTTGACTCATCTAATCGAACATTTATGCCAGAACATTTTACATTTCTTAATTTCCCCCATCATACTGTAACAGCTGTAACAGTAACAGTAACAGTAACACTAATACATAAATAGCACTTTGAGTAAGGGGCACACTTTTCTAGGACAAGAGTCAATATTTCAGGATGTGTGAGCCCAGAGGCACAATTGAGGATGTCCTATAAGTACTTACATATAAAAGAACACACACATATCCTCAGATTTGTTGTTACTGACAAATTTGTTATTGACAAAACTCAAAAGACAGTAACAACAATTGAATATAACATAGATCTAATGAGGAAGAACAGAATTCCTATGGGAGGGATAACATTTCATTTAATTGAGGTTTAGAATTAGTGTTCCCCATCATCAGATCGATTGTAAATATTCATCTCTAAAAACCATTCTTAGCTTGTGGGCAGTGCACAAACAGGCAGCAGGCCAGATCTGCCCATAGTTGGCCAACCCCTGTTTTACACCTTACAAAAGGTTCTCTCTAATCATTCACTCAACTAATAGTCATTATATTCCTTCAGTTCCTCTTCAAAAGAATTTTGATGAATATGTACCACAGGGCGATGGGGATATATAATGGGCAAGTCAGGGTCCCCTGCACCAGGAATGTGAGCAAAACTCAAAGGCAGGTCTGCCCCCAGGGGACTCACTGTGTACTTGAAAGACAGTATACTAAGTGCTGCGATAGAGATGTATTTGAGGCAGGTGAGGTCAGGGCAGCACGAGGAGGAAGCGGCCACCTCTGCCTAACATAGCCAGGGCGGCTCCGGGGGAAGAAACCCAAAGTCCAGACTGAGACTGCCTGCCTTCAGTTCGCTAGCTGTGTGATCCTGCATGCGACACAACCTCTTTGTGCTTCCATCTCCCAACTGTAAAACAAGGATGATCATAATGGTGCCTACCCTACAGGTACCACAAGAGGGTTGTCGGGAGGACCCCATAATCCATGTTGTGTTTAGACCAGTGACTAGTGCACAGCAAGCATGTGCAAACGTTAGCTGCTCTCATCATGACAGAGAGGATGACGATGGAGCGAGTTTCAAATGATGAGTGGGAATTTCCTAGGAAGACAATGTGGAGAGAGAGGCAGAAGACAGTGCATGCAATTGAATACAAACATAAAAGCAACCCCGAGTGGTCTGGTGTAGCTCAAAGGTGAAGGGAGTTGAGAGGTAGGAGATGAAGATGGTGAGAAAAGACCAGAGAGTTCATGTGTGCCATTCATAGGAATCAGTCCTTGATCCCACAGCAAGGGGATGCGCAAGTTTTTTTATTTGTGTTTTAAATATTTTTATTTTATTTATTTATGTGACTCGGAGAGAGACAGAGTACAATCAGGGGGAGCAGCAGGCAGAGGGAGAGGGAAAGCAGACTCCCCACGAAGCAGGGAGCCCAATAGGGGACTCGATCCCAGGACCCTGAGATCATGACTTGAGCCAAAGGCAGCCACCTAACTGAATGAGCCACCCAGGTGCCCAAGGGATGCTCAGATTTTAAGCAGCTTGGAGCACCAGCTTGTTGGATCTAGCAGCAGAGTAGAGGATGGCCAGTGGAGGAGGCAACAATGGAGACAAAGCAACAAAATATGAGGCAAAGACAACAGCAGCAAAGATGGATGACCATAACTTGAACATGAAAACTGGTGGCGAAGGCGTGGAGGAGGGCAGGGCTTGAGAGCCATGCAGAAGCAGCTTCAGTCTTAGTGCCCCTTAGCTGTGGGTCCCAAGTGAAAAGAATGAGGAAGAATCCGGAACAACACCCAGATCTCAGGCCTTGGTATACGGTGAACGGTGGCACCAATCCCCAGTGCAGAATTCAGGCAGAGGAAGAGTAATGACAGGGAGGGGATCCAGAGAGAACAGTGAACCAGATCGGTATGGGAGATGTGGGGGCCGGGCTTTGGCCATATTCTTGCAAGGCAACTAGGCATGAAGTACCAAGCAGGGCAGAAGTGGGACAGAAGGAAGAGCAAGAGAGATGGTCAGGAAAATCTGGAGACTGAGCCAAATGCAGCAGGGGTGGGGGTAGGGCAACAGAGAATGAATGGCACTGGCACTCCTGGGAACGGGACACCAACAAGCACCACACTGTGTGCCCAGCTGCTTCGAGGACCTTGCTGGGACTGAGTGGAGTGGAAGGCAAGAAGTTCACTTTGGGATGTGTTGACTTTAAGGATCTCAAGAGGGAGGTGTATCCAGGAGTCTGGAGTTCAGAAAAACAGGACTGGAGATAGAGATTCGAGGGTCATCAGAAAATATGTGGAGGCGATGCCCTATCCTGGAGAGAGTAGAGAATTAGAAAGATACTGAGAGAGAACTATCTAAAGGGAAAGTAAAAATCAAAGAAAAGTGGTGCCCCAGGACCCAACGAGGAAGGCCAAGAATGAAGTGCTCCAGCACGGATGGCCAAAGGCAGCAAAAGAGTCAGGGAAAACGGAGGCCCGGAGCATCTCCTGACTTGGCAGGAGATGGGTCAGAGCAGTTCACAGGAAAGCTTGAACTTCAGGGAGCGAACGGTGAGTGGGAAGTTATAAGGTGAAAGCACAATGTAAGGCTATTAGGATCCCACTTTGGGGTATATCCAGAGGAAAGAAGAACACTACCTCAAAGACATTTCTGCACCCCATGATCACTGCAGCATTACTTACAGTAGCCAAGACACAGAAACAACCCGGGAGACCATCAACAGATGAATGGATAAAGAAAACATGGTGCATAATTACAATACAGTATCAGTCGGCCATTAAAAAAGAAGGAAATTCTGCCATTTGTGACAACATGGATGAACTACGAGGACACTGTGCTAAGTGAGATCGACCAGACAGAGAAAGAATCCCTTATGTTCTCACCTGTATGTGGAATCTAAAAGAGCTGAACTCACAGAACCAGAGAGCAGCATGGTGGTTGCTAGGGGCCAGAGGCTGTGTGAAACGGAAAGACTTTGCTCCAAGGATACAAACTCCCAGCTACACAATCAATAACTTCCAGGGATCTAATGTGTAGCACAGTGAATATAATTAACAATACTGTCTTACAGACTTGAAAGTGGTTATGAAAGTAGACCTTAAATGTTATAACCACATGCGCAAAAAAAAGGTAGTTATCTGAGGGGACGGAGGTGTTAGCTAACATTATTGTTATGATCATCTTGCAATAGATACATGTAGCTGAGTCAGCACATAGTACACCTTAAGCTTACATGCGTTACATGTCAATGAAATCTCAATAAAGCTAGGGGGGGAAATCTCTAGGTTTTGGATGGGGGTAGTTGTAAAAGAGAGGTCCCATGAGGTGCCCATGGTCATGCCGCTTTTTTTTTTTCTTTTCAGATAAAGAAAATAAGACCCAGATATTTGTCCAAGGTCCTTCAACTAAAAAGTGGGAAAACGGAATTCAGTTCCATGCCTGCTGGCTCTAAGACCAAGTTTCTACCATAACACTTTGGAAACACCATGTTTCTGATTAGGATGTAGGAGAAAACCTACAGCCAGGAATAATAAGAATATTAACAATAATGTACTCTGTTAATGCCCTCACAGGCTCAGTAACTTGCCCAAGGGGAAACAAGGATTGAGCGAAGGAGCAGTGATTCCAGAAGAGGTCAATCTGGAGGCATGGTTGTGACTCCTTTAAAACTTAGGTGAGGGGGCACCTGGGTGATTCAGTGGCTTAAGTGTCTGCCTTCCACTCAGGTCATGATCTCAGGGTCCTGGGATCTAGTCCCGCGCTGGGCTCCATGTTCAGCAGGGGGCCTGCTTCTCCCTCTCCCACTCCCCCTGCTTGTACTCTCTCTCTGTCCCTCTGTCAAATAAATAAGTAAAAATAAAATCTTTTAAAAATAATAAAATAAAACTAAGTACATACCTCACACCTATCGGGATGGCTACCGTCCAAAAAACAAACAAACAGTCAATAAACAAAAAACAAAAACAAAACCCCAGGAAACAATACGTGTTGGGGAGGATATAGAGAAACGGGAACCTCTGTGCTTGGCTGGTGGGAAAGTAAAATGGTACTGCTGTTATGGAAAATAATATGGCTGTTTCTCAAAAAAAAAAAAAAATTGTTTTAATTGCCATATGCTCCAGCAATTCCACTTCTGGATCTCTACCCTAAAGGACTGAAAGCAAGGTCTCAAAGAAATGTCTGTATACTCAGATTCCCAGTAGCATTATTGGTAACAACCAAAAGGGGGAAGCAACCCAACCGTCCATCACAATGAAGAGATAAACATGTGGCAGATACACTAGAATGGGATATTACTCAGCCTTTAAAGGAAATTCTTTTAATCCTTTAAAAAAAGTTAATATGCTACCATACAAATGAAGCTTGAAGACATTATGCTAAGTGAAATGAAAAAATACTGATTCTACTTATATAGGAATCTAAAGTAGTCAAATTCATAGAAACAAAGTAGAATGGTGGTTGCCAAGGGCTGCCAGAGAAGGGAAATGAGAAGTTATTGTTTAACCAGTACAGGGTTTCAGTTTTGCAAGATGAAGAAGGGTTCTGGAAACGGATTACAGTGATGGTTTCACAACATGAATGTACTTTTATTGAACTGTATACTTAAAACTGGGAAAGACGGCAAATTTGATGTTATGTGTATTTTGCTACAATTAAAACAAAAACAGGTAGGTATTATTTTGTATTTTAAATTTTTTTATTTTATTTTAAAATTATTTTAAAATTTATTATTTCTTATTTTAAAATAAGGAATAAGGCACGGAAAAGTTAAGTCATATTTTTTAATTATATGAATCACTTACCACAAATCTGGACCTAGATCCTAAACCTCTTACTTGTGAGATCTTATTAGATAGTCCTCATGGGTTTGCTTTCAACTTTGACTCTGACCTGAGGTTAAGCAAATCATTATAACTTGTCGCCATGGTCCTTCCCTAGGTAAATACCTTGCCTGGAATTTTTTTTCCTACATAATCTGGCTAATTACCTTCCTTTTCCGCACCTCTTGATGATTGATATCTATAGTATTTTTATATTACTGTCGGCCTATCTACAGACAACAATACGATAGACAGGATATGGATGTATAACAAAGGCTTTGCCACCATCTCACCTCAGGGAGCACCATTTATGATACACAAAATGTATCTTTAGGTGTCAACTAAGACTACCCCCCCACCTACACTGACAACTAATTGAGCTTAAAACATGGTACAGTTCCATATCTTTCTATAATCATCTTTTCTTTCTTAAACAAAATAGCTAGTGGCAAAAACTGAACACATGCTAAAAACTTAAATGACTAGGGTGCCTGGGTGGCTCAGTGGGTTAAGCCTCTGCCTTCGGCTCAGGTCATGGTCTCAGGGTCCTGGGATTGAGCCCCGCATAGGGCTCTCTGCTCAGCAGGGAGCCTGCTTCCCTTCCTCTCTCTGTCTTGCCTGCCTCTCTGCCTACTTGTAATCTCTGTCTGTCAAATAAATAAATAAAATCTTGAAAAAATAAAAAAATAAAAACTTAAATGACTAGATTACCAGAAGCTATTGATCTGGGAGAAGGCAATCCAATTGCTAACTTAAAAATAGACAAAATTCTTTGAAACCCTTGAGGTAACTTTCTTACAGTGAGCTCCTACTGTGGCAGACACTGCTAGCCACCCATATAATATCTATCCTTCTCTTTTTTTCTTTGTAACAGACCATCTGTATTTTTGAGGGAGACAAAATGCCTGGAGAAAATTATCTTTTTCCACATCCCTGGAAGATAGAGATGGCCAGTAAGATATTAATGGAAGTCCTTAGGTTGGATTTCTAGAATGGAATTTAAGAGAGAGCTTATTTAACTGACAGGTATTCTTTTGACCTTCTACCCTTTATCCTTTTTCCTTCCATCTGAGAGACATGATGGCTGGAGATACAGCAGCCATCTTGAGCCCATGAAGGAAGGAACCAAGAGGATCTCAATTATTCAACATCCTTAACACAGTAAGGCAATGTCAGCACCTCTACCTCCACTCTTCAGGTTAAAAAAATAAGCCCTTCAGAGTTTAAAATCATGCAGTGATGGTGGAAGGGTCTGCAGTCTCAGCCAAAGGCAATTCCTGAGGAGGTAGACTTAGGATCCTGAAAAGATCCTCCAGATCTAGAATATTTCTATTCTAATAAATAAGACAATTTATTAGAAATAAATGATGCTGATGACAATAATGATGATGGCATTAACCCTTATGAAACACACTGTAGGTGGCAGGCACAGAGGCCCAGAGAGGTTAGGTAATTTACCTAAGGTCTCACGGCTAATCAGTGATGAAGCTGGGCTTTAAATCTAGGCCATCTGGCTCCAGGTACATGCATTTAACTACAAAACAACAATATCAAACATAACATACTAGCAGTGCACAAACCAATCAGCACACACATGCTAATCTTAAAGAAGCTTTGTCAATTCATTAATGAAAATTCTTACTGTATGTATCCCTAAATTGCTTCTCTATTCGAGCAATTATTTCCTGTAGGAACAGAGATTCTTGTAGCTCTGACAAAACATCTGACTGGTTTCATAGTTGCTTAAATGTCACCATAAATATCGCTTAGATCGTTACCATAGTGTCCTAATAGAAATCCCTCTTTACCACCACCCACTACTACCAGATTAGTCTCCCAAAAGTGGAGATTTGATCACATCACACCCTTCAACAAAGTCTTCAGTGGATCTCTTGTTACCTGAATAAAGTCTAAACTCTTTAATCCTTACCTGCTTCTGGCTCCTTTCTAACCTTCCCACCTCTCCCCTTCACACTCCAAACCCTCCAGCCAAATGGAGTCACCTGGGATTTCCCATCCTGCACCTCAGCATATACTGTCTGGTCCACCTGGATGCACATCCTCTCTCACCCTCCCCCAGCCCACATGTCCCCACCAGACGAAATCCTCAAGACCCAAGTCAAAGCCTTGCATGCCACACTAATGGCTCCTTCTGGATAGGGACTGAGCTGTCATGGTTCTGGTCAAGAAGGAAAAGCAATGGGTTCCAGGATCTCCTGTAAAGATAGTAAATGTTGGGACGCCTGGGTGGCTCAGTGGGTTAAGCAGCTGCCTTCGGCTCAAGTCATGATCTCAGGATCCTGGGATCCAGTCCCGCGTCGGGCTCTCTGCTCGGCAGGGAGCCTGCTTCCCTCTCTCTCTCTCTGCCTGCCTCTGTCTACTGTGATCTCTCTCTGTCAAATAAATAAATAAAATCTTAAAAAAAAAAAAAAGATAGTAAATGTTGCCCAGCGCTGCAACAGCCCCCACTTAGATCAGAGCCAAGGACTGGAGTCCCTCTCCCGCAACGCTCACCCTCCTCACCCCTCTTCCTAGTGGGTTCTCCCTTCCCTCCGTATTTTATCTGATCAAAATCAACACCATGAACAGTCTTCATGCTAAAAATAGTTCCCAAAAGGAAACTTATAACCCTAAAGATGTGTAGAAAGGGCAGGAGAAAGTGGCAGAAGAGCTCTGACCAGCGCCAAGGGGTCCAGCCAACACGATGCTACCACCCTTCTGATCTACTGACCAAAATCATCCAAGTCAGAGACATCCAGAAGTGGCTTATTACATCATAAGAAGGGGCTTACTTCTCCTAAGTCCCTCAGGTAACGAGGATTGATTACTATTGGCTGCATAGCATCTTGCCTAGGAAAACAAATTTCAGCCAAATACAAAGAATCCTTTCATGGCTGGCAAGGCTCACTGGCTGACACAAAGTTGCCAGATTCATTTACTCAAAAACATACGCTGAACCAAGCCATGCACCATACCCAGACTTAAAGCTACTCAGTATGGCTAATGTTCGTGCTCCTCAAGGAAAGCCACACCTCACAGCGTTCTCTAGGCAACTGCTCATTCCCAGGACGATGCTGGTGATACTGGCTTTTCTCCCCTCACCCCACAGACAGCTGTCAGAGGCCTCGGGGGCAGTGTGTGTCATCTGGCTCTTTCCCCACAGCCATCCGCTCCCACGGGCACCACCGATGTCCGACTTGCTCTTCCAGCCTCCAGTACAGCTAACACACCACACTGCCTATAGGAGATTCCTTTTTAAGTTTTGAAGGAAGGAAAGGATAAGAATCCCCCAAATTAGCCACATTTAGCGGTTAATTGACAAATGGTTTGGTCATTCTCACACTCTTGCCCCCTCCACTCCTCTGCCTCCACCTCCCCGACCCCTGGAAAAACAAGGCAATGAAGGAACGTGCTGCCAAAGAAAAGATGAGAAAAGCAACAGGGCATTTCAGTCACACAGCCTTCTGGACCCTGTTACACTGGGGGTTAGACGAATTCTTCCAAAATAGCACCAAAACTCCCATTTTAATTTAAAAATAGATTTCTAATCTCTCCCCAGTCACACAGGGCCCTTGCAAAGGCAGCCACAGCATGGAAGAGAGTTGTTTATTCCCTTTTCTTTGTCTGTCAGTGACCCACCAACCCCTCCCCAATTTAACACTTCATTCCTTTAAATTAAGGAAAATTCTATTTACAGCTCTAAAAGGATTTCACAAAAGGGCAGAGTCATTGTCCGTGTGCCACGTGCATCCGAGCCTGGCTCAGTCCGTTATCTACGTTTCGGGCAACAGAATTTCCTCAACATCCTCAAAGGAAGCGTTACTTCCTAAAAGGAAAACCACCACTGTGGAGATGGACGGTCACCTCCAGGAGCACTCAGGTCACCACACGGGCAATCAAGAATGTGACCAACGCGAGCTCTAAAACCACACCCTGGAGGACACTGAATCAGGTTGAAAGGAGAGGTACTTCCTAGACTGAAGTCCACGAAACATCCAGAAGAGCCTCTTTCCCGTCTCCGGCTACAAGGGAAGAGAAGAATCATTATTATTATTTTTTTTTTTTTAACAGAGAGGCAGGCAGAGAGAGAGAGAGAGAGAGAGGAGGAAGCAGGCTCCCCACTGAGCAGAGAACCCGATGTGGGGCTCGATCCCAGGACCCTGAGATCATGACCTGAGCCGAAGGCAGAGGCTTTAACCCACTGAGCCACCCAGGCGCCCCGAGAAGAATCATTTTAATGGGTAAAAAGTAAATAGCAGTAATAAAGGTCTATAGTGGCACACCCTGCGTGCCTCCAGAGATCAGGGTCCCCCCAGGACATGACTCCAAGCTCAGGCCTCATGCTCGGGCCCTCACTTCCCTTATTAGAGCAAAATCAACACAACAGAAGAGTCCTGGAGCTACAAATACTTCACAAAGGGGGAACTGTAACCCTAAGGCTGTGTAGAAGGGCAGAAGGGAGGCTCAGGGGCACAGCCGTCCTGCCAACCTGAGGCTACTGCCCTTCTGCTCTAGTGACCAAAACCATCCAAGTCGGAGAGATCCAGAGGGGAGCCAAGAACAAAGTGAGCTTAAACAGGATTTGAAAACACCAACCCGGCCGATGGAAATAATGGCCCTAAAGCCAGGAAATTCTTGGTTGGCTGACAAATGGAGCAGTTCCATGTCCAAGAGCACTGTACAATTAAGCATGACCAATTACATCGTTTAAATCCCCATTAATAGCTGCTCTGTGAACTAAGGGCCTGGATAACACCTCCGTCGCCAGCCTATTTACCAATTACTTCCTTTACAGCTGCACGATTTGCAATAAGGACACTCATGTGGGATCAGTCGGCCGTGGGAGGAATGATACCTCTGGCAGCACCGCATCGAAGTAGCGCGAGACCAGACAGAGAGTGTTTGCATTTAAAGAGTCAATGACGTGAGATGGGCCGCGGAGGGTCAGTTTAGCTTGGTTCTGAGGTCAAGGTAACTGATCCCATTGCCCTGTTTTATTTCTTATGTTTAAATGGCAGAACAGTGCAGTGTTTCCTCCGTGTCAAGGAACACATACAGCGCATGCATCGAAGTTATGAAGCATCCTGGTAATTCAGCCCTCATCCCCATGAGGGTAGGGGGTGCAGCCACCACAAGGGAATCCCATCAAGGGGGCATATTTTCATCTCTAGTCATCAGGCTCTTTGAATCTGATCTGCTGATGAATGACTGGTGCAGATTTTAGGGGCTCCTCCTGAAGATCATGGCCTACCATGGTTAAGGCTTTCCCAGGAATGAGGACGGGTTTCCTTTACAAGCCAACTGAGTGAGACAAACCCAACTCTCTCCTAGTCGTCACCTACAAAACACAACACCCAGTGTCAGTCGCAAGTTAGGAAGGTCACATCCACAAGAGGTGCACGAACCGTTATGTTAAAGGTACTCAGCTTCATTTGAGCCAAAGACTTGCACGGCACCCAGAGAAAGGTGGCCATATGAAAGGAAAGACTTCTTCCTCTTTACCTCTCCAGCCTTTTTCCAGTTCTACTCACTATCCCATTCACTCCCTATGAGTTTTAAACCAAGAAAGCACAGAAGTTCAGGGGGAAAGGGCATAGCCCTCAGCATTGCATGGATGGGTGGCAAGTGCCCCCTAATCCTGGAGAGGCCTCATGCCCACACATCCGTTTGGTGATGTCCCAAAACAGGACACCCCCTATCCATTCCAGTTCTGTCTCTTAGACGTATGTGGACTGGGCCATAGTATTTTATCATTCATTGAACGAACATTTCCCACATGTATTATGCCAGGCACCATGCTGGAATACAGGGACAAACAAGAAAGCAAGGTCCTGCCCTTAAGGGACATCCTAGTTGAGGGGAGGGGAGACAATAAGCAAGTGAACAAATTAACAGACACTTTCAATGACTATAGTGCTAAGAAGGAAATAAATAGGGTACAATGTTTCTGTCTAGCTGGTGGCAGGTGAGGGGGGCTATTTTGGAGGGTCTGGTCAAGGAAGGTCCGCCTGAAGAGGTTCAATTTAAACTAATGAGAATAAAGTGGTTCCGGTAGAGGGAACAGCAAGTGCTCCTGGGGCGAAGAAGCACTTGTTAAGTTCAAGAGCCTAAAAGACAGCCAGGATGACTGAAAGCTTTAACGCTCTGCTTCTCAGCTTGGCAAGCGGTGGAAGCACGGGAGAGGCTGAGGAGACACAGATGTTTGCGTCTGCTGCCAGACCCTAGTAGGACTGTCCCCGTGCAGCCCGGGCATGCAGAGGTCGCCAGGCTCCCCAGATGTTTCTGAAGCACAGCCCAGATTGAGACCCACACAAGGTAAGGCTGCAGAAAAGGCTCAGGACAGAGTCCTGGGCATGTGGGGATTGGGGTCTCCCTCTTGTAAAGGTCACTTCAGAACCTGTGTTCCAGCCAGCGACGAAACAAATACGAGTGGAGGCCAGGTTGGAGGGCATGTCCACGGTAGGTGCAAATGACTAATTACTTTTTATTTTCACTTCACAGCCTGGAAGGAGGCAAGATGGTGTGTGTGAACTACTACTCCCTGGAGGCTTGGCCATTCCTCCTGAAGGAATACTTCTAGGAAAACATGGCAACTAAACTGGCTTCAGGCACATCCCTTTTCATACTGTCTGCAACTTCTGAAATAAAGTGTCAAAAATTACCAAAAACGAAGGCATAAATTAATTATCTCTGCCCTCCCATAAAATGCAAAATTAAAAATTAACACAGCATGCCTATGTATGGGAAGTGAACAGGGTCTGGGGTCCATATGTCGAGAAACAATGAGCAGCCTAGAGTCAGCTGGACAAGCTTACTGCTGTCGTCTGGCTTATTTTATGACACGTTTCATAAGGTGGTAAAATCATCTCTAAAAGGATGGTTCCTGTATAAGATGTAGATCATCGTTATGATTGCATGCTTGGTGACAGGAAGCACACCAAAGTCACAATAGTGGTTTCCTCCAGGGAGGGCAGAAGGAGAACAAAGAACACCTTTATCAGAAGTATTTTACGGCTTTCATTTCAAAAAAATCCGAGGCACACATAGCACAACGTTATAAATATTCATTAATGCCAGGGAGTGGTCTGTGAGTGCTTGCGGTATTACTGTCTACTTTTCTGTACAAAAAAGAAAAGAGAGCATGTTGAAACAGTAAAACTTCTTCGTTTAACACTTCTTGTATAATGTGTTAAATTGGGCTGAAACCCTGTAATTATTCCTTACTTACTGTTTGCCAGTTTTGGAGACGATGCTCCTGAATTCATCACCCACATTTGTGCTCCTGTTATATTAACAGTCGAGAGCTGTGAAACACGAGGTAGAATGTCTACTTCACATTCTCTCCTTCCCTTCAACTGAAACACCCCCTTAAAGCTCCTGACATTTCTCCCCAAAGTCCTGCAGCAAGAAGGATTAATTAGATAGCCCCCCCTATTCTCCAAGGGGGACTGACTTTGTGGTTCACCACGCCACCAGAACCCTGCCGCTATCTTATAGGTTCTTGGTCAATCTTTACACATTCTTTTTTTTCTTAATTTATACTTTTAATATAAGTATACTTCAGAGGGCAATTTACCTTGAGGCTCTTATGTGTCTTTAAAGGATAATTCATAGTCCTTGTGCCGAGTCAGGCCCAATAAAAAGTAAGTAATCATCAAACGTGATAGTTGAGCAGTGCTGGGGGGAGAAAAGACAGAAGCTGAAAAGTTTTAAAACTGCTATTTTCATCCTGAAATGTTTATCAATCAATTTTACAGCGGCAGCAAACATTTCCCTCCTGCAGGAAGGTGGGGCGGGGAGGAAGCAGAAAAAGACACAAAGGAAGAGATTCTAACAAGTTCAACAATAAATTTTAAGAGGACTCCGCTCAGTGATGAAATATAGTAGATCAAGTCTTGTGTGCTGAATGGCAGGAAATAACGTATTCCAACACTGCGGTGTCTATTAAAGGGACAGCACAAATAAATCTATATGGAAGTTTTTATGGTACAAACTCCCAATCAACGTTACTACACTTAAAAATTAGCATTTTTCAGAAGCTTAAGTGCCCAATGTATCTCAGGCAATTAAGAAGGAAGAACACAGGGATGACTGGGGGCTCAGTGGATTAAGCCTCTGCCTTTGGCTCAGGTCATGATCCCAGGGTCCTGGGATCCAGCCCCGCATCGGGCTCCCCGCTCGGCGAGGAGTCTCCTTCTCCCTCTTCCTCTGTACGTCCTCTCTGCTTGTTTTCTCTCTCAAATAAATAAATAAGTAATCTTTTTTAAAAAGAAGAAGAATACTGAGTGTCCCCTAATTTACTTCCATTCCCAGCTGACATGTGCCCTGTTCCAGGAGGCCAGTTCCTGCCTCTTTGCTGTGATGTTCCACACTCTGCACAACTATGAAAGGATAAACGGACAGCATGTGGCATCTTTGATGTGCCCTGCACTGGTGAGCCGACCACTTTCAAATATTACTACATTGACTCTGCCCCAGAGCCCCGAATATGGTATCAGCTCTACTTCACCAGTGGGAAGCTATGTGCCCAGATCACAGAGATGATACAGTGGTGAAGCCAGGTTAGAATCGGAGCTATTCAACTTCAAAACTCACACTCCTTCCTTTATACTCCAGCCGGCTTCACAGGACGGGAAAGAGGACGGATGCACCGAGAAGATTTCAGCTGCCAGTGCCAGGGGACCGAGGAAAGGTTGTGACAGCACTTTGTCAATTCATATTGCCTACCTCTATCACTCAACAAGCTGTTCCTGAAAATTCTTTCCTCCTGTTCTCCGAGGGCCCAAATGGCCCTGGAGTGCTTCTACCAAACTACCAAACTGAGCATATCCTTGAGACATGCCCACAAAGCCCCTCCTCAGGTGACATTGAGGGCAAGGTCAGAAAATAGGGCCAGGGCTGGATTAAAGGGTATGTTGCCCTACATTCTGATTAAATGCCAATGAGACAGGGATATCTCTTCAGGAAAGACGTTAACCCTTCTTTAGATCTTAGGAAGAGAACTTAAACCAAGTCTCTGCACTCTGACCACTGCCATCAAAACACAGAAGCACCACCCACTGCATTTTTTTAAATTACCTTCCTGGCCAAAATGGTACCAAGAAAGAAACAAATTGCACAGATGGACAATTTCCATCACCTCACTAAAGATGGGTGACCATCTCACTGAGATCCCGAAATGCACAAGTAGCAGCACAGGTGGGATATTCAAAATGGTGCAGAGGGCAGAGCTCAACAGGGAGCACCCCAGCTGTGGCTATGAACAATGAACCCAATAACCATAACTGACTTCCACACAAGCTACAGAGGTGGACCCTGTCCATGCATAACATTCAAATACATCATCATGAAGAAGCACCGTCATGATTTTCCCCTGCCAACAAAAACTATGTTCAAGAAATAGCCTAGAATGTTCTCTCTTCCTCCTGTCTCCCAATGGCCTATCCCGTCACTCTTAGGAAAGCTCACCTGCTTGGTCCCCATCGACTCTAATAGCTCCCTGATCCTGAATTCCCCAATTCTCCTTTATCGCTAAGTTCCCAGTTGGTGCTGGTTTGTGAGATCCTAAGCCATTCCACGAGGAAGTGCCTCTGGACTCTGTCAGAAGTACACAGAGCCATTGGACAATTCCTGCTTTCAAGAAGGGGAACCATGCTGAATAGAAAGGAAGAATGAGCCACATAATGAGCCCAAAGAGATTTGGAGAGCACAAAAGAGAGAGTGGCAGGGAGGGAAATTCATGAAAGGCTGCAGGTAAGAGGTAGCGGCATTTCAATGGGCTTTAGATGCTGAGTTGGATTTCCCTTGAAGAAAATTTTGTGAAGAGGGATGAAGATTTAGTAGATAGATAAACTGAATTGGGCCACCCCACAAAAAGATATGTGGAAGCCCTAACCCCAGTACCTCAGAATGTGACCTTATTTGGAGAGAGGGTTGTCACAGATGTAATAAAAAAGGTCAACCGGAACAGGGTGGGCCCTTAGTTCAACAGAACTGGTGCCTTTCAAAGAAGACAACCCTGTGAAGATAGGGACACACGGGAGAACGCCAGGTGACAATCGTCTGAGAGTGGAGAGACACAACCACGAGCCAAGGAGCACCAAGGGGAGCTGGCAAAACACCAGACTCTCTGAAGAGGCGAGGGAGGACGCTCCCTTCCAGGTTCCAGAGGGAGCATGGCCTGGCCCACACCTTGATTTTAACCTCCAGCCTTCCAACCAAGACAAAACGGTTCTGTTTTTAAGCCACCCAGTGTGTGGGACTCTGTTGTGACACCCCTAAGAAACTAATACAGTAGGTGGCTGGAAGAAAGAGAAAAAACAAGATGTGGTGAAAGGCAACCACTGAAGATATTTTTTAAAAAATCTTCCTGTAACTTGCAGAAGACCTACGCCCTACTTTCCTCTGATGAGAATGACTCCACCTCGACATCCTCCCCTTTACCTCCACAGGGCTCTCTGTCTTCACCTCCCTTCCTTTTAGCTTATCTTTAAATAAAGGAGCTGTTTCTCCTTTCGAAGTCTAGATCTGCCACCTTGCTTTAATTACTTTAATCCAAGGACTTCCCATTCATTGTTTCTATATTTTACTCCAATTTTTTCCCACTTTGACCACCCGATGGGTAAACCACAGATATCCTGCAATCCCACCTCCCCCCTTCCCGCTCGCCTCCTGACCTCTCATCTGTTCTACTTAAAAGCAGCCTAGGGTAGGGGCACCTGGGTGGTTCAGTTGGTCTTCTGATTTTTGATTTCAGCTCAGGTCAGGACCTTAGTGTCCTGAGATCAAACCCTACATTGGGCTCTGTACTCAGTGGGGAGCCTGCTTCTCTCTTCCTCTTCCTCTGCCCTTCCCCCTCCCTTGGTGCTCTCTCTCCAATAAATAAATCTTTTTAAAAATAAAAATAAAAGAAGCATAGGGTAGACTCCTCTGCTTTCTCATCACCCATTCACAACTCTTCATTCAGATGACCTCTCTGAACCTGCCTATGGAAACGATTATGGAAGGATGCTAATTAGTCTGCCTGGTCACCGAGTCCTACAGACACTATCATTATCACTCTCCACAAATTCTTCGCATTGCTTCACACTGTGCCCACTTTCTCCCTGCATGAAATGCCCTCTTCTTCTGGCTCCTGGAAGAACACATTCCTCTAGTTCTCCATTCACATCCCTGACTCTCCTTTTCTGTTTCCTGCCTGGGTCAAGACCCTCTCAGAGCTCCTTTCATACCTAGGAAAGTAGCACCGTACTTTGTACTGACCCCTATTATAGCAATTCTTAGTATTTGCCCTAGAGTTATCTTCAATCAATCACAGCTTACCTCTGAATACTTTACTCTGTTCCACATGTAGGGTAAGAGCCTTACTGTGGTATATTCCTAATTCCTCACTCCTTCTACTTGAGCTATTGTTTTCATACATATGAAAAAGTAGGTTATGGACTCCAGGGTGGCTCAGTCGGTTAAGCGTCTGACTCTGGATTTCAGCTCAGGTCATGATCTCAGGGGTGTGGGTTCGAGCCCCACCTTGGGCTCTGCACTCAGTGGGAAATCTGCTTCATACTCTGTATTTCCTTCTCCTGCTCCTCCCCCTCCCTTATGCTTTTGCATGTTCTCCCTCTCAAATAAATAGATAAGTCTTTTAAAAAAATTAAAACTAGGTCAGAAATATACAACACAGTATGGCTATTTTGCTTTGGACAATGTTCTTTTAGAGTCAAAAATAAGAAAAATTGAATTTTACTTTACCTTTATTTATTTCATATAAAGTGTTCTTCATTTCTCTGTGTAGATCCAAAATTCTATCTGGTATCATAATCCCACTGCCTAAAGACCTTTCTTTTTTTTTTTTTTTTAAGATTATTTATTTATTTATTTGATAGACAAAGATCACAAGTAGGCAGAGAGGCAGGCAGAGAGAGAGGAGGAAGCAGGCTCCCCACTGAGCAGAGGGCCCGATGTGGGGCTCAATCCCAGGACCCTGAGATCATGACCTGAGCCGAAAGCAGAGGCTTTAACCACTGAGCCACCCAGGTGCCCCTAAAGACCTTTCTTTAACATTTCTTACAGAGTCGGTATGCTAGCAATGAATTTCCAGTTTTTGTTTGAGGAAATCTCTCATTCTCTTTCATTTTTGAAATAGATTTTCACCAGGCATGGAATTCTGGGTTGACAGCTCTTTGCTTTTAGCACTTTAAAAATGTCACTTCATTATATTCTAATTTGCATAGTTTCTGAACAGGGGTCTGCTATAATTTTTATTTTTGTTCCTCTGTAATGTGTCATTTTTCCTCTGGCTGCCTTTAAGATCTTCTCCTTTTATTGTTTTTGGTTTTGTTTATAACTGTATGAATATTATTTGCCTCCATGTGTTTTGTTTTGGAGTATTTATCCTGCCTGGTATACTCTGAGCTTCTTGGGTCTGTGATTTGGTGTCGCTAACTTTGCGAACTTCTCAGCCATTATTTTTTCAAATATTTTTTGCCCTCCCCACTCTGGCCCTTACCTCTCTTTCTGGCATTCCAATAAAGTATTTGTTAGACTGTCCAATACCATCCCACAGCTCTCGGATGTTCTGTTCTCTGTTTTCTTCTCTTGTTGGTTTTACTTATTTCTTTTACTTTTTCTTTTCTCCCTCTGTATTTCAGTTTGGTTAATTACTATGGCCCCATCTGATCTTGCCCATTTTCCATCTCTTCTATCAGAGCACTTAGCCTATTTAATCACAGTCATCCTAAACTCCCTGCCGGGGAGCCTGAGTGGCTCAGTTGGTTGAGTGTCCAACTCTTGGTTTAGGGTCAGCTCATGATCTCATGGGCCGGGAGATCAAGCCCCACGTTAGGCTTAGCACTGGGGTGGGAGGAGGGGACAGAATCTGGTTGAAGAGTCTTTCTCTCTGCCCCTTCCCACCCTGGCACATACTTTCCCTCTATCTCTCTCTCTCAAATAAATAAATCTAGAAATAAACTAAATAAATAAACACCCTGCCAGATAGTTCCAACATCTGTAATATATCCAGTCTGGTTCTAATGAATGCTTTGTCTCCTGGTTTTTGCATTTATAGGTTTTTGTTTTCTTGCTCTTCATATGCCTCGTAATTTTTTATTGAAAGTTGGACATCTCAGATAAGAGTAGAGACTGAGGTAAATATTTTCTTCATGCCTGGAAATGAATTACGCCTTTCCTTCTGCCAGGAATTTAGTGTAAGGGTTTGAA
Organism: Lontra canadensis; assembly: GCF_010015895.1. Classification (NCBI taxonomy): domain Eukaryota; kingdom Metazoa; phylum Chordata; class Mammalia; order Carnivora; family Mustelidae; genus Lontra; species Lontra canadensis. The sequence continues at coordinate 6,144,954 of NW_022631095.1, read as the reverse complement.
CTAATCTAATTGGGAGCAGAGCTAGCTTTGAAGTCTGTTGTTGCTATGGCAATCCTCAGTGACCCACAGACTAGTGACACCCTGAGTTCGGGGTAAGGGTGAATGCCAGAGTCTATTTGTTTTCCAATGACTGCTGCACCCTTGGCCTTAAGTCTTTTCTTTTCGCCATGTCTCAGGGAAAGTCTGTCTCTTGCCAATCAGTTGCTACTCTGTGCTTGCTGGCCTGGTGGTAAAGCGTGTGAGGGAGAGGGTGACCTCTGTTGTTCTGATTAACCCACAGCGTTAGGCAGGTACTCTATCCCTGGATCTTAGGGAAGATGGCCTCCCTGGTGATTCTGCCCATCCTTAGGTAATCCTGCCCTCTCCCAAATTCATAGTCCTGAATCCAGTTTGTCATTTTGCCCCTCCCCACACAGTTCAGATTTTTTTTTTCCTGTTTTCTTCCCCAGCTACAGAAAGAGTTCACCAGTGCCCAAAAGATGATGGTGTTTATTGCCTCCCTCACAAAGCAAAGCTTCTGTTCTACAGGGAAGGTACAAAAGAAAATGAGGGCAAAGTTTCTTGACCTTCCCAGAGGAGCTGCTTTTTCTCCCCCTGGCTCTGCCCTACAGAAAACACTTTCTCAGCCTTTCCTGTGAGGGACTGGTCTCGCTCATGGAGAAAAACCTGCAAGCAGGTACAGATACCACCTTGTATTTGCAGGCCCAAGGGCTTCACTCCCTTTCTCCAGGACACACGCAGCCAGCCTTCATCATTCTCCAGGCACCCTGGACGAACTCTCCTAGCCAGTCTCCAGCAGCGGCTCACGAAGTGCCTTAGTGCTTCTGTCCCACGCCTCCCTGCCGACGCCTGCGTCTCACTACGTTCTGGGGCTTGCACCTTCAGCACTCTCTTTGGTTCAAGAACAGCTGTTAATTTGCTCTTTGTCCAGCACTGTAAAGTCAAGAGCAAAGTGCTTTCCGGCTTTTTCCATCCTTCTTCGTCTTCAGCTGGAAAATGCAACAGCTCTTTGCATTTTCAACCTATTTCCTCCACCAAGAATGACCCTCCCACCCCTCGCTGTATGTATCTGCACCATGCCGATATTGGGATTTTTGTTAATTATCCTCTTAAGAAAGAACTGCTTTTGACCGAGAAGAGGAACAGCAGGAGCTTTTACTGAGTCCCAAACACAGTGCTAGGTGCTTTTGCATTTTCTAATTTAAGCTGCATAACATAAACAGCACGTATGTTATGAACCCAATCTGCAACATGAAGAAACGGAAACTTCGTAACCTGCAGGTCACATGACTGATGAGTGGAAAGCTGAGATTCCCCAGTCCAGCCGTCCAAAGGCTGTTCCCACCTGACAGCACAGCCCCGCTGTCTTGGGGCCCGGGTGGCAGGGGCAGGGGTTGACAGCCTGTGTGGAGATTGCACGGTGATTCTGTTCACAGCGGACACTGAGGCCTTGTAGAATCACACAGCATGAACCACTTGACATAAACTCTTGTGACCATAAAGAGGGAGTGTCATAAGGCTTGGGTGGGGGCTGGGAGCCGCCTACTGAAATGTCCGCCCTCTTTCCGGAAAGACTGTTACAGAAACACGGCCTGTCGTCCAGACCCTCGGGGTCCATTGCTGCTACGAGGCCTCCAAACTTGGGCCTCGCAGGCAGCAGGGAGGGAGAGGACACCTGCTGAGTGGCCAATGAAGGCCGTTGTACCACCAACTAGAGAGGAAGTCTGTGCAGGACTGAGCTTTCCTTTCCCCCTCCTCACAGGGCGCAACCAGGCTCATGAAGTAGCTAAAGAGCAACTTCCATTTCCTTGGAGGAAGCCACAGCCTTATCTCATTCAGGACAGGTTCAAGGGAAAGTTACCTGGTGTGACAGAAGGAGGGAGTGCAAATTTACTATGTCACTGCTTCCAAGGCCCGTGTAAATATGGATTGTTACTTTCCTTCTCACAACTGCAGAAAACCTCTTCTAGGGGGTCACAAAGACATAGAACAATAGGAGATTACTGACAATGTGGCAGGGCAATGACCTTTCAAGCCTCAAGGCTATGAGTTCACTGCCAGGTCCCCAGACTCTGTGTGTATAGTGTATGGGTTTTAACAAACACAGTAAGTCATCTAATCAGCACAGATTACATGACCACAGTAAAAAACAGTTCCACTATTCCAAAAAGTCTCTCATGCCTCTTCTTTGTGCCATTTTGGGATTAGGGTAACATCAAACAGCTAGCATGCTCCAGGTCCCAGAACCCCATTCCCTACGTTCCTGATCGGGACCAAGTTAGCACCAATCCCAGCTTGGTCATCCAGGAACCGTGAATCCATATTATATTCCTATAGGCTCTTTTTGTCAAGGCAAGAGACCACTTCTAATTTCTCACACTTTAACTCCAAAAGCATTCCCTGATCTAGCCTTGAGCGCTGCTCCCTGTGGCCAAGGAGCTTATAACAGGCTCTGCCCCGTCCACCCCGCCACAGCCTGGAGTGTGATGGGCTAGGGCTCTGCAAACTCTCTCCCCGGAGATCGAGAGTTCAGTGCCGACAGTCCCCATTTTGGATGCCTGAAAGGTTCAAGACATAAAAGGCTTTCATTTCTCATCCATTTTCCTGTTTACGAAGTGGAAGCCAAAGACTGAAGCAGCAGTAAATGGGTACGACCCCCATGCTGGGAGCACAGTTCCTGTGCTTCGGTCCCTGGACATGCGTCTGTGTTTTTAAAATCATCTAATTGAACACATTCTCTTTTCTTGTTCCTTGCCATCAGGGCACTGTTTTTATTTTATTTGAGTTGATAATTATCATATGCCATGTTTTCCTATCATGAACACTTAGTAATTTTCAGAAACACTGCCTTGATCATGTCACTTCCCTGCCCCCAAACACTTGACAGTTTGCTGTTGTTTACCTGATAGAGTCCAAGCCATTTAGCCATTCCTAAATTTGCCCACATTGCCTTCCATGATGCACCCACACAGAGCTCTGCTCTGATTAAACAGGACTTATTTTTTCCAAACTACCCCTGCCTCTTCTGCAAGTGTCACCACCCCCACAAAACTCTCAGGCCAAGAATAGGAAAGAACTGCCTCCCTCACTAGGCTTTCTAAAACCCAAACTCTTCATCAGCCTACGCCACCTTGAGCTGTTATGGCTGTTGTCAGGTTTCCTCTCCCCCTGCAAGATCTCCCAGGATCAGAAAGAGTCGAGCTTCTCAGGAGGAACTGTCTTTGGCTTATGGACACTATGAACTGTGTAAGGAATTCTTGGCCTCTTACCTGCTGACTGCAAAAAAGCGGAGAGCTAAATTTGTCTCCTACTTCTAGCAAAATATACAGGACTTTATGGCATGTATTTTGTATAGTAACTGAAATTTCAGCCCTCACTCAAATCATAGGTCCTTACCCTTATTTTTTTCTTTGACTCATTTGTCTTTCTGACTTGTATTTATTTTATCTTTCTACATGCATATTTGGTTTTGGAGGGAGGATGAGAATGTGTGAGAGCGAGTGGAATTCATTCCTGACCGTGCCTGGCACAGACATCCTACATTCTCCATGATACAAAGTTGGCAAGAGGCAGTTAACATGCTGGTATTTGTCATCATATGAAGATACATCTGGAAGGGAGCACAATTTCCTCGGGCTACTGCTGCTGTTATGAACAACAAGGATTCCTAAGGCACTTTAATCCTGTTGCAGTAAACACCACCAAAGTCCTGATCTGGCCAGAAGTCAAAATTTCTCATTCCTCCATGGTATTTTCAGGAAAACTGCAAGAATATCTATACTTGCTAAAAATAGAACTACCCCACAACCAAGCAATTACACTACTAGTTATTTATCCAAAGGATACAACCATAATGATCTGAAGAGGCAGTTTATTGTTTATAGCAGCAATGCCCACAATACCAAACCGTGGAAATAGCTGAGATGTCCATCAACAGATGAACGGATAAAGAAGATGTGGTGTATATATACAATGGAATACTACTCAGCCATCAAAAAGAACGAAATCTTGCCATTTGCAACAACATGCATGGGATAGTGGGTATTATGCTAAGTGAAATAAGTCAATTAGACAAAGACAAATACCGTATCACTTCACTTACATGTGAAATTTAAGAAACAAAACAGATGCACACAAGGGAAGGAAAGGGAAAATAAAATCAGATGTGATGTAATGAGCACTGGGTATTATATAAGATTGATAAATCGTTAACCTCTACCTTGGAAACTAATACATTATATGTTAATTAATTGAATTTAAGTTTTAAAAATATAGAAAACATAAGAAAATAAACAAACAAATAAATAAAAGAGAGAGGGAGACAAACTATAACAGATTCTAAACTACAGGGAACAAACTGAGGGTTGCTGGAGGGGAGATGGGGGGGGATGGGGTAACTGGGTGATGGGCATTAAGGAGGGCACTTGATGTAATGAGCACTGGGTGTTATATGCAACTGATGAATCACTAAATTCTACTCCTCAAGACTAATAATGCACTATGTTAACTAAATTGAATTTAAATAAAAAGTTTTAAAGCAAAAAGAATATCCACACTTGCCAAAGCCGTCTACAGGTTCAGTGCAAATTCCAAGGGCATTTTTCCCTGAAACAGAAAAAATATTCCTAAAAATTCATCCAGAACCTGGAAAGACACCAAATAGCTAAAGCAATCATAAGTAAGAAAAACAAAGGCATCATACTTCCTGATTTCAAACTATGTTACAAAGCTACAGTAATAATAGTAATAAAAGTACGGTATTGGCATAAAAATAAAGGCACAAATCAATGGAACAGAACAGAGAGCTCAGAAATAAACCCAAGCATAACAGTTAATTAATTTTTGTCAAGGGTGTCAAGAATACACAATGAGGAAAGGCCCATCTCTTTAATAAATAGTGCTGGGGAAACTGGATATCCATATATAAAAGAATGAAATTAGATCCTTACCTAAACATAAAGATTAACTCAAAATGGGTTAGAGAATAAAACTTAATATCTAAACTATAAAACTTCTGAAATAAAGAAAACAATCCTATTCACAACAGTATCAAAAACAATAAAATACTTAAGAATAAATTTAACCAAGGAGGCAAAAGATTTGTGCTCTGAAAACTACAAGACTTTGACAAAAGAAATTGAGGAAGGCACAAATGGAGACAGCTCCTGTTCATAGATATGAAGAATTAATTCCATCTGTAGATTCAATGCAATCCCCATCCAAATTCCAATAGCACTTTTCACAGAAATGGAAAAAGTATCCTAAAATTTATGCGGAGCCAAAAAAGACCCAATCCTGAGAAAGAAGAACTAAGCCAGAAGCATCATACTTCCTGGTTTCAAACTATATTACAAAACTATAGTGATCAAAACAGTTTTGGCATAAAATGGACCAATGGAAGAGTATAGAGAGCCTAGAAATAGAGCCACATACATACAGACAATTAATATTTATCAAAGGAGCCATGAATATTCAGTAGAGAAAGGATAACCACGTGAATGAGATTAGACTCCTATCTTACACCACTCACAAAAATTAATTTGAAATGGACAAAAGACTTAAATTTAAGACCTAAAACCATAAAACTCCTAGAAGAAAAAGGTGGTTTTTTTTTTAAGATTTTATTTATTTATCAGAGAGAGAGCGCACGCACAAAGCAGGGGGAGCAGCAGGCAGAGGGAGAAGGAGAGGCAGGCTCCCTACTGAGCAAGGAGCTGGATGCGGGGGTCGATCCCAGGACCTTGGGATCATGACCTGAGCTGAAGGCAGATGCTTAACTGACTGAGCCACCCAGGTGTCCCAGAAGAAGAAAGCTTCTTGACTTTAGTCCTGGCATCAATTCCCCAATATGACACCAAAAGCAAAGGCAACAAAAGCAAAAATAAACAAGTGGAATTATATCAAACTAAAAAGTTTCTGCACAACAAAGAAAACAATCAACAAAATGAAAAGGTTTGCAGAATGGGAGAAAATACCTGCAAACCATATATCTGATAAAGAGTTAATATCCAAAATATATAAGGAATTCTCAAAATAGCAAAAATATAAATAACCTGATTTAAAAATGGGTTTTATTCAGGTTTATTCAGAATAAACATTTTTCCAAACAACACACAAATGGTCAACAGGTACATGAAAAGATGCTCAGTATCACTCATCATCAGGGAAGTGCAAATAAAAACCAAGAAGATATCGCCTTATATCTGTTAAGATGTCCACCATGAAAAAACCAGAGAGAACAAATTTTGGTGAGGATGTAAAGAAAAGAAAACCTTTGTATGCTATTGGTGGGAATGTACGCTGGTACAGCCATTATGAAAAGTAGAATGGAGGTTCCTCAAAAAATTAAAAAAACATATGATCCAGCAATCCCACATCTAGGTATATATCCAGAGAAAATGAGATCATGATCTCCCAAAGGTATCTGCATTGCAGACTTATTCACAATAGATGAGTGGACCAAAAAAATGTGGTATGTATTTTATATGTTTATATATATACATAATATTATATGTAAAAATATATTTATACATTATATATAAATACATAAAATACACAGGCACTGGAATATTATTCAGCCATAAAAAAGCAGAAATCTCACCATTTGCAGCAGCACGGATGAACCTGGAGATCATTTTACTAAGTGAAATAAGCCAAACAGAGAAAGACAAATATTATCTGGTATCACCTATATGTAGAATCAAAAACAAAACAAAATAAAACAAAAACCACTGGAATTTATATCATAGAAACAGAGTAGAAGAGTGGTTTCCAGGAGCTGGGATGGGGAGAAACAGGGAAGGGTTGGCCAAACAGAACACACTTCCAGTTATCAGAGGAGTAAGTTCTGAGGATCGAGCACGATGACTATAGTTCTTAATACCGTACTATATCTCTGAAATCTGCCACAGAAATAGATCTCAGGCATTCTCACACGCACAAAAAGGTAATTATGTGAGGTGACAGATGTGAGTTAACCTGACTGTAGCAAGCTTTTCATAATGTATAGCTATATCAAATCAGCACACTGTACACTTTAAATGTATGACAATTTTATCAACTATACCTCGGTAAAACTGGGGTCAGTAAAAGAAAAACTACAAGACAATGAATGCCAAAGTTTAACACTCAAAATACCCACTGAAGATGGTAAAAGCAGGCTTCAGCAAAAATCTCTGTCTTGTTACCAAGTCTAGACCCTGTTCTTGCCTCTGGCTGCACAGCTTCTTGTCTACAGTTAAAGCCGCTCATTCCACAAATGTTTATTTGAGTTGTTTCTCTATGGGAGTGTGCCTGGCACTGTTAGCTGCCTACATGGTCTTCTTTCCTCTACCAACAGAACCCCACTCAGCTCCACGCAGCCACGTAGCCTCCTTAGAAAACAAAAAACTTCATTTCGCACACACTCTTGCAGCTAAGGGCATCCCGTTTCTGGCCAGTGAGATGTGAGCCGAAGCCTACTGGTTGAGGCCTTCCAGGAAAGTGCTCCTCTTCCTAAGAATGAGAAGCACACTCAGCTGGCCTATGTCTCTTGACCTCCGCATTCTCCTTCCTACTACCCGGAAGATGTAATGACATGACAGGGGTCCAAGGGCCATTCTGCCTGCGAGGGACAGAATAGAAGAACCGAAAGTCAGAGGACCAGGGACACAGAGGAGCCACCACACCAAGTCCTGGGCCATTACTTCTGAATGAGGAAAAGGAATCCCCACATTTCATTCCAGACTTTTAGGTCTTCTGTTACACGGAGCCAAACTCACAGTTCCCCAAGTGATGCAGGGAGGTGGTGTGCTTGATGACAGAAAGAGAGATAAGTAAGACCCGATCCCAGCCCTCAGATGGTGATAATCTATCAAGGGGAGATAAGAAGCTCCGAGGAACCATCATCATACCAGACAGAATGTGACAAGCACATGAGCCATAGCTGGGGCACTAAAGAGAGTTCAGAGTGGGGAGAAATGGCTTCTAGCTAAAAGCATTGAAATTGGGCCACGCCACACTAAAATATCACATTTATCTCATCTGCAGAGACACCATTCAATCCAAGAGAATAAATCTCTGCTGATGGGTCTGTACGCCTCTGAGCGTCTGAGGAGTATTTCCAAGTGGTGGCTCCCCTTCCACAGACAGGGCTGAGGACTGTGGCTGTGCCCAGTGTGGGCACGGGAATGTGTCGCTCTGATGCTGCCTCTCCGCTCCCTCCCCTTCTCCCGTCCATCCACCCACTTTTTCTGAGAGTCCTAAATGCGAGTTTTCAGAGCCTAGAGGGGAAAAACTTTCCTCCGTCCCTCTCTGACTGACTCCGGTGCTGCTGGCTCATGCCCAAGAACACCCCAGCGGAGCAGCTCCTGAGGGAAGGATCTGGGTTGCAGGTTTTACACCAGCACAACAGTTGGAGAAGCAATCTGAGCCTAAGGCCTGCACCGTGCAGAGGCCTTAGGCTCCCGGAGCTCATCTCCTCAGGAGCTAGACAGCCAGGACTTCCCCAAAAACACACGGAGGGGTTGGCCACACTGTTTTCCAGATACCACACGGCCTGGGCCACAAAATAAGGGTCCTGAGGCACAGCAACCAAAATCTGCAGCCGGCCCTCTGCCTCCCTGCTGGAACATGGCCACTGGAAATGCCTCCCAGTGGGTTCTAGATTCAAGGCTGGCGGCCATGAACCACACGGGAGATGCCAGGGTGGCCGTAGCATCCGTGAGTCCTCCGTCTCCACGACCTGCACCCCCCACCAGAGCATGCTGGCCCGTCTCTCTCTCTTCTGCCCCAAGTCCCTGACTTACTTGTAATTCCAAAGGGGAATTACATCCCCACCTTTCATCCCCACACTGTGCTCTATCAGACCAGAAGCGGCTCTGTACTTCCTGCACACCCCCACGACCCTACCACTTCGTGTTCACACACTTTTTTTTTTTTAAGATTTTTATTTATTTATTTATTTATTTGACAGAGATCACAAGTAGGCAGAGAGGCAGGCAGAGAGAGAGAGAGAGAGAGAGAGAGGAGGAAGTAGGCTCCCCGTCAAGCAGAGAGCCCAATGCGGGACTCGATCCCAGGATCCTGAGATCATGACCTGAGCCGAAGGCAGAGACTTTAACCCACTGAGCCACCCAGGCACCCCATTCACACACTATTTTTAAAAGCACCACAGCCCGCTGGGAATGGGCCATAAATTCACCAGGCCAGGCCTGACAGAGGGCAATGTGAGAGGCATAAATTCCACCTCACCCTCAAAGCTGACGACTGTCGCTGGCTCTCACAGACATCTTCCTCAGTCTGCACCTTTCTCTGGAGGCCCCTAGGGCTTCCTTGTAAACAACACCCTGGAGACCTCAACCCTGGTCCTCCAGATGCTCCGAGTTCACCAGCCTCTGCTTCTGCCTCCCCAACACCACACACACTAAAGGGTTCTAATCCAAAAACTAGGGAAAGCACCGTTTTCACTCTGCAATCAGTAACCACAAAAATATTTTACCTTAAACGCACAGGCCATAACAAATCAACAAAATTCTGTTTATCACCCAATAGGTTAAATTTGAAAAGAGCAAATGTCTTCTTACTGCATCACATAGTCAAAAAATATCATGCGTTACATTGAAAACACATTTATATCTAATGAGCTGGACTACATATGCAAATAAGATATGCTAATTGGCTTTAGCTGTTTCTTTTACATAAAGTCAGTATTTTTATGGATCATTAAATGTATCCCTTAGCATATTAATTTCAAAAGAAAAATTAATAGCTATAAAAATAAATTCCCTGGCACAACCAATATAAAGATTTAAAACTAAAACTGTTGCTGTGATAGAGTATCTCTTCAGGCTGGCTCCCAACACACAGTAAGTCTTCAAGAAAAAATAAAGTTTGTACCAAATTCTTCTCTGTGTATGATTTAAAGCTGGGTGACCGAGTCTGGTTTAAGTGCTGACCTTGGAATCCTTACATTTCAAATGGTCTTGGGTAAGTAACTATTTAACTCCTTTTTTATAATCAGATGAGAAAAAGAACACAAAAGCCAAGAAGGCAGCAAAACGAACCAGGCCTCAAGGCCTGTTGGCTGCTCTCTCCCAGGAATGGACACAGCAGTGTGTGGGGCACAGAGAGGGGCTCAGCGAGCGTTCTTAGAGAAAGGGATGAATGAATGAGCTATTTGCAGTGACTTTTAGCTAATTAAATTTCTTAAACACTACTATGTACCAAGGACCCTAAAATGGAGGTGGTCTCCTCAATTCACAGATAAGAAAACTGAGGCCCAGCAAGCTCAAGTGATATGCCCAAGGTCGAGCTATAAGGGAGGGAGCCAAGATGCAAAAGTGGGTGTGGCCACAAAACACCATCCACAGGTCACTGCCCTCTCCCCGTCACTCCCAGCGGCAGTTACTGGGGCTGTGTGCAGACATGAGTGTGGGACCACCAGGTACAGCCTGGCCAACCTTCCCACAGGAGGCTGCTCAGCTCTTAGAATTCAGCGCAGTCCAGAGACGTGGTGGGACACCGCCTTGCACATCCAGAAGTCTGAATAAAGCAGCAAGGGCAGAGCCCTCCAGTCCACAGAGCTGGCCATGATTGGAGCCCCAGTTCTTCTGCAGTGGGAAATGTGATCCCAGGGACCCAGCGTATTTTCCCAAATAGCAAGATCTGTGACATGGGAAGCCAAGTAATCCTCAGAATGCTGCTGGGGAAACCAGGACAAGAGTGGGTGCGTTCATTGCAACCCATCTTTCAGAGCAATTAGACTACAGATTTCGTTGGCTGTCATACCTGCCACAAATCTGTGCTCTGGGGACAAAGTATAGAGAGGCAGTTCCAATGTCTGTCTCAAAAGTCTCCCTTTTCAAGGTCTCCATCTGGGACCAAGCCTCTTCTATGCCCATGGGCTACATGTTAGCTGAAGTCCTGGGAACTCTTCACCTCTTTAAAGATACAGTTTTCTGGACTCTGACCTGAAGGCCCAACAGGTGGCTATCAAAATTTAAGACCAATTCTTATTTCCCTTATTTTAATGTTCTTCTATTTGGGAGGACTTTAGCATAAGCCTATAAAACTGAAAACAACATCATACGTGTATGTGTTTAATATTTTCAACACACTAATGAAAGACAAGTTTGCCAATGACAAAAAACCCTGACTGTTAGTGCTCTGTATTAGCTACATGGTATGTCCCAGCATTTTCATGCTAACCAACTACCAGCTAAAATTCTGGGAAAGAATACATGTTTATCTCAAACCTCAAAGGCAGGTGACTTTGGTGGTTCTCAGGTTAGCAAGAGTAAAAAAAAATAATAAAATGGAATTTATAAAAACTAACCACCAACATGAGAGAGTGAACACAGGGCAGGAAGTCAGTCATGCTTCAAGGATACAGAGGTTATGACTATTAGCTCCTCCCACACCATGTGACATTCTTTTTGGAGAAAGTGACTCTTTTGAGAAGCTCATAATTAAGCTTAATGATGTGCCTTCACCATTTAATGATACTCCACATGAGAAAATTCTATAAACACTTTGGGAAATTCAAGTGGCTATATTATGATCTGTAAACAGTCCTGGTCCCAAATTCTATTGAAAATAAAGACAGTTGGTTTGAAATAGAGCTCTGACCTATATAATTCCACTCTTAACCAAAGCGTCTCTCTTTAAAGGGTAAAAGGCTTTTTTCCTATCCATAGAAGTACTAACATACTAACATTTATTTTAGGGAATGGGCTTTAAATATCCCATTTCTAAAACCCTACGATGTTCTGGCTTTGGGGTGTATTTGTGCCTAAATTCCCCCCGCAACGTAGACATTCTGCGTGAAGCCTCCCTGGGGATTCCCCATTTCCAGTTACCTGAGCAAGGCTCTGTGGCTGCTGTGACAAATCACCACCACCTTCGTGGCTTGAAACAACACAAATTGACTCTTTTACAGTTCTGTTGGTCAGATGTCCAAAACAGGTCTCATGGGGCTGAATCAATGTGTCAGCCAGGCTGCATTCCTTCTGGAACACAGGGAAGAATCCATTTCTTTCCCTTTTCCATTTCCAGAAGCCACCTTCTTTCTTTGGCTTGTGGCTCCTTCTTCCATCTTCAAAGCCAGCAAGAGCTGCTTTAGTGTTTCTCCCGCTGCACCAGTCGAGTTCTGTTTTCCTCATCACATCTCCTTCTCTGACTATTTAAGACTAGTGATTACATGGGCCCCGCCCAGATAATCCAGAGCAATCTCCAGATCTCAAGGTCCTTAATCCTGATCACATCTGCAAAACTCTTTTTGCAGGAACGTACTCACAGATTCCACAATGTGGCCACCTTTTGGAAGCTGTTATTCTGCCTACCGCGACAGCCTCAAACAATAAATACGACTGAGAATATGCAATGAAGGTGTAGGGAGTTCAAAACAAGGCACAGATATAAACTATCCTGCTTAGGTTCCACAGCCTTGTGGGCTGTATGTGTGTTGTGCCTGTGTCACGACCTTTCAGGGAGGTCCAAGGGCTGGCATGGGCCGGGGGTGAATGAAGGGGGGAGGGTGCTCCACATACCCTTTTTCAGATCTCCAGACTCACCCTCTGTAAGCCGGGAGCTTTACCCACAGCCTGTCTCCGACCTCTGGGGCCTCTGACGGGGTTTCCTTATGGTCGTCTGACACATAAACTCCAACCTTGCTTTTGCCCATCCCTCCATCAACTCACGACTGCTGCTGTTTAATTTGACCCTGATTTCGTTCTTACCCAATAAGCACCTCAGATCCAGATCAAGCAGAGTTTTCCTTGGACAGTCTGAGTTACTGTCCATTTTCAAAAGGGTGAAGAACTCCGAGGTGCTAATGCTTCCAGCCCTCATCTCGCCAGGGCAACAAACCCTCCACACCAGTTAGAGCTCCGGGTGAGTTCTCCCAAGCACAGCTATCAGAATCCTTGCCTGTCGGCTGCTCAAAAAACAAAAGAGTCTCCAGCATGGCTTCAGAAGGCAGCTCAATAAATAAGACAGACCCCAAGACAAGCCACCAATAGACCTGGATTTTTTTCAAAGACTCTGTGGCCATTAGGGAAAGTCATGGGGCCTCAAACTTCTCAACAAAAATGTTAGTAATTCTGCCTGAATTGCCTATGTGTTAGAAAGCATATGGGGGTGCCTGGGTGGCTCCATCGGTTAAGCATCCAACTCTCGATTTCAGCTCAGGACAAGATCTCAGGGTGATGAGATTGAGCCTCACATCAGGCTTCATTCTGGGCATGGAGCCTGCTTAAGATTTGCTCCCTCCCTTACCAAACCCCTCAAAAAGAAAAAAAAAAAAAAAGAAGCAAATGAATGAGACATATTTGGATTTTTTAAAGTATTATAAATAGTTACAAACTTTAAGATAAGTGAAAAGTAAATTTTTTTTTTTTTGGTTTGAAAGAAATTGTTTTGTCTTTAATGTCCACTCCATACCTTCATCTGATAAAACCTAGAAACACATTTTTAAGACTGCAAACCATTATGGCCTTTTGTTCTGTATGGAGTTAGAAATCTCAGTGTTTTTATATAAAATAATTATAAATTATAATTGATATTAAATACACTACAGAATTTTGGAAGGAAGGCAACTCTAATAAAATATATCCTAAAGTACATGAGAAAGTGGAGTGAAGCTCTCCAGTCAGAAGTTAGACGTTAGTGAGTTAGATTTGGTGAGGTTCCGCTCACCCCACTCAACTGACATAGGAAACCAAGTCTCGAGTGTTGAGTCACTATACGGTACACTTGAAACTAATATAACACTGTGTGTTAACTATACGGTAATTAAAATAAAAAGTAAATAATAATAATGATAAAAAGAAATCAAGTCTCTAAATGAAATATCTAACACAATCCAACATTTATTGGTAAGTAGCCCCACTATAGTCAGTCCTGTAGGTTTCATGAAATCCCAACTTGCTCCTGTTTTTTGGTTGTTCGGTGAAAAGTAAATTTTAATGCAACAGTATTCCGGACCTTTAATAAATGAAATAGCCCTCTGGTCCTAAAATGATGCACAATTTTCAAAAAAGTTTTTAAGACACAAAAAATTATTAACTACCTTAATAAATATGGAACATCCATGCGATCTAATATTATCCAGCTACTTTTGTAAAATGGAAAAACACTTATATTTCAAATGGGTATAAAATGATATAAACAATATGTAAAATGTATTATGAGACAAACATTGGCAGAAACTTCCTCCAGACAGCAAGCGTGTCAGTCAGAGATCTTTAATTGCAAACAACAGGGACCAATTCTGACTAACTCGAACAAAGTGGGTTTTATTACAATTCTGGGAGCTCAGGAGATTGAAAGCTTGAACGCCAAGCTTTTACATGAGGACTAAGGCCACTGGTAGACCTTCAGGTACTGGTCCCGGTGCTACCACCAGGAATAAATGCACCCCAGCATTTTTAATCTCCTTGTCACTCTCTTCAAATCGTTGGGAAGAGAGAGAGGGTCTATGGACCCAGTCTAGGTCACACACCTACCCCCAGAGCTAGGGGAGGGCAAAGATACCTGCTTTTCAATCCCATGAGACACCATCCTAAGAGAAGAGATGGAATCCCCCAAAGGAAATCAAAGGGCTTGTGGGAAGGAATGGACAATGGACAACTTGAAATAAAAAGTCCACTTTGGTGGAATTAGGGGTGACTTTTTTCTCTCTTTTTTAAATATTTCCTTTACTCTCCAGGTTTCTTACAGTGATGATGTATTATTTATCAAGATAATTATGTTCTTTTTTACACATATAGTGAAGACTGTTGGTTGTCTCCGTTGGAGATTCTGTTCTCCCCTTTCTCCTAAAACCCTGGCTAGACCACATATCCCATATTTCCCTGCAGGTGGGTGTGGCCACGTGACCAAGGTAGGGGTGACTAAGTTCTCTTCAAGAGGAAGATGTGCAGAAGTCCTGCATGCCACGCTTGGGCCTAGGAAGCCTGAGGGCAGAAGCTATGTCAGCCCCTCCACACTCTCCTCCCCTTCCCAGAGGGTAGAATCTGAGCGCTGCCACCACCCAGCTCCCATCGTATACATGATAAGGTCCCTAAGACGAAGGAGCAATGACCTGGAAAGAATCTGGGTCATTGAAGGACTCCATGTAGCAAAACTCCCCTACGAACCTGGAGTGCTCTCCTCAGACCCTATGAGAGGGAAATAAAAACTTATATTTCCTAAGCCACTAAAATGATTGTTGAGTCTCTTTGTTGTAACCTCCTGGCCTTCTCCTAATTAATTCAGTGGAAGCAAGATGTCTCTAGGATGGTGACAGCAACTCGACTAGCTGCACTCTAGGAGGCTCCGTCAAGCAGTGGTTCAAGTCTACGCTCAGGACAGGCGGCCAGAGCTCAAACCTGGGCTCCCCCATGAACTAGAGGCACGGCCTGGCGAGTTACTCAGCCAGTCAACGCCTCAGCTTTGTCCTCTGTAAGATGAAGCCCGTGTGGCGCCCGCCTCAGAGCACCGCTGTGAGGATTAAGGGAATGAGTCTGTGTAAAACACGACAGTGACCAGCACAAAGGAATATAGAAATCATTACAATTTCTACATTATTTCAAAAAAAGCACTTTCATTTTTTACAGTTGTATTTCCGGTATTTGACTTAGAGAAACAACACAGCTACTAGTCAGCCCTCCAAATGAAAAGTGAATGAGGACGAAGGCTCAAATACCGAGCATTCTTTCTGCGTATAACAAGAATTATCAGTGCCATTGCGAGAACCATCTATTTAAGAAACCCGAAGAAATGCCTAAACACACCGGTGTGGGCTGAAGATAGAGACTTATTCGAAATTCTTCTGTGTCGGGGTTCTGGGAGTTGAGGTGGGACTTTTCCACCTTATTTGCACAGGCTCATTCTGATCTGAGTCCACACACACACACACACCCCCTCATTGAGTTCGAGGCCACACGCTAGCTCTACATCTCCGCCTATGATTTATGCAGTCATGGAATAAAGTGCTATTCATTCAGCAATGGGCCACGCTGCCACCGCATAAAAAGGTGGCTTGTTAATTCATTTCTCAAGTTTTAATACTTTCTTACAATTTCTACCAAAAAAATTCTGGAATGTTTTGAGGTGTGTATGACTGCACTGTGGAAAAAATTAACCCTTTCTTTGATCCCAGGAGACTTGACCAACCTTGAACTGGGGTCTTTCCAGAAGGTGAAGTAAAAAAATTAAACTAAAATTGTCCTTTAAGCAAGTCCCCAGGTTCCTGAGGAGTCACTGGTTACAAATGTCATGTTACTAAATGATATTTACCAAGGGAAAATTTTTAACGGCTCCTTCTCTTTTTGAAACTGAGTGTATTTCCCCAAGGCAATTAACACAAATTTCCCCTATTCCTTTTTACAAAATATCCTATGGATGTTTCCATCACGGTAGAAGCCAGTTAAATTCGACCTATGGGATTCCTCTAAGTATGAGCTGAAATGTACCACTGTCACAAGGAAGGAAAGTAATATCTTTTAAAAACTAATGCACACACTCAGAAGCCTCTGGGCTGTTAAACCATGGGAGTTAAATAACACAAAATAACACACGGAGGTGAAGAGGAGTCTCTGCTCCTTGATTCATGTGTGTGTTTGCCTGCTAGCTCGTCACATCACCGGGCGCATATTTCCAGAGAGTGCTTCTGTGCAGACTGATACCCATTCCTGTCCACTTTTCTTCGTGCCTCTGAGGGGCAGAACTGAGGACGGATGGGTAGAAACTATGGAAAACTTTCCAGCTGAGCCACCCAGATTCAGAATGGACTGCCTTGTAAATCAGGGGTTTGCTGCTCCCAGAATTATTCAAACAGACTGGCCAACCCAGGGTGCTGAGGAGAGACTTCTATATCTGAGAGCTAGCTAGCTAGCTACGGCTGGATACAGGCTCCTTTCACCTCAGAGGGTGGAGGGCGTTACCAACCCAAACTGATGGGCTTTCATTCCTTTCTCTTCAAGCTAGCACTGTTTTTCTCCTCAGCCACCCAGCCCAGGAACAACCTCCGGCAGGAGGCCAGGGTACATACCTAAGAATGTGAAGGGAAGACCTTCCCCCCTTCCTTGTCTTCTGTTTTGACCTCACAGAGGAGGGGGATTCCACACTACCCAGAGCCTAGAAGGTCTCCGGGGCCCCCTTCCTCACTCCACAGCAGTGAGGAAGAAGAGCTGAACCGTGTCCCACGAAGAAGTCCCCAACATTCTGCACTTGGGAAATGACATCATTTTGATCCCCCAACATCCTTCAACTCCCTGGAGGGAACTCAGATGACGTGAGCAGGCCTGGGGTGCTGATGTCACTGCTGTCCCCTGTGTACAGAGGGGGAAACCTCACGGTGGGGGGGCTGGGGAAGCCTACCAGACTGGAGACCTCCTAGATGAACCCTCCCAAGCCTTCCTGATGATGGCCACGGAATACGTAGCAATCCCCCAGCCTGCAATCACACCTCTCATCGGCTGCGGTTCTAGAAAAGCTGAAAGCCCCTTCCTTGAGAAATGCAAGGTCAAAAGCACACTGAGGGTCATCACACTCCCTTCTTCAGACCCACAACTGCACCATTCCCATATCTGAATGCTCCAAACCAAGCAAAGGATTATGAAGACTCAGGATAGAACTACTAGGTCACAGGACATGTGGCTCCAGGCACAGCCCTGGAAGGCTGTGGAGGGTTTTGAAAATCCAGTCACTAAGAATTTGCAAAGTGGAGGACTTCCAATCAAATTGCTAATAGAGAAACTGCTTGTGCTAGATGACTGGAAATGTACCGCATTGTTAAACTTTTATCACATCCCTGCTGAGGGTGGAATTACAATGTTGAAGTGGGCTGCTATTCTGAATGGACTTTACCCAATCAGAAAGGTGGGGGATGGGGCAATGAGCAAAAAGTAAAATGTGTAAGATGGACCCACAGGAGGGAATGACTAGGTCACTGCTCTGAGCTGACATCCTTGTGTACAGAGCCCTGGACGTATGTCCACCTGGCAACTGTCTCTCCCAGGCCCAGCCAGCGACTAGAGCAGCACAGACTCCCCAGTAAGAGTGACAGCCCACCTAGCCATGGAGGTTTGGATGGTATCTGATCATCCCTCTGACTGTATTCCTAGAGCAACATGTCCTTTAAATTGCTGGTATTTGTTTGTCAATAACAGTGAAGGAATTCTTGTGTTCCATCATTGTAACCATCCTACAAACCACACCCTAACTGCCGCTGGCCAGAACGTCCTTGCTAACTGGGAACCTTGGTTCCCAAGGCAGCTGAAACCAGCTCTCATGCTCCACACTCAGACAGACGGGAACTTGGCCTCATGCATTCTTTGTGCCACCAGGACACATTCTAGAGCTCGGGGGTACTTTGAACAGATAGCCCTGAGAGGAGGAGCAGAACACATGGAAACATCCGGGTACTAACCCTGCCAAGGGTCCACCCTGGGATTAGGGAGGGTGGAAGAGTGGAAGGCCTTCCTTACAGGAGGGAATCATCACCTCTCTCAAGACGGGGGTTTGTGACACACAGTTTTACGACTTAAAAGTCCAGGGAAGGGACGCCTGGGTGGCTCAGTTGGTTAAGCGGCTGCCTTCGGCTCAGGTCATGATCCCAGCGTCCTGGGATCGAGTCCCACATCGGGCTCCTTGCTTGGCGGGGAGCCTGCTTCTCCCTCTGCCTCTGCCTGCCTCTCTGTCTGCCTGTGCTTGCTCACTCTCTCTCCCTCTGTCTCTGGCAAATAAATAAATAAAATCTTTAAAAAAAAAAAAAAAAAAAAAAGTCCAGGGAACATGTGATGCCACCTTTCCATAAGAAATTCCTACAGGCCGAGAGCAGTTCCCCAGCCTTCCAGTCTCACAATCCCTTTGCACCATTAAAAATCACTCAGGACCCTGGAGAGCTTTTGTTTATGCAGATTTCACTTATCAACATTTACCAGATTAAAATTGAGAATGTCTGAAACTATTACTTTGAAAATAAACTCATTACACAACAACATAAATAGCATATTTTAGTGAAAATTCTCTAAGAAGAAAAAGAAATTCCATCCGGCTAGCTAGAACATAGTGCCTCAAACTAACCTGTGATAAAAATAAGCTTAATAGTGGTTAAGATGATAAATTTTTTTGTTATGTATATTTTACCACAATATAAAAAAAAACTCTTGCTTAGGCTTTAATTCTTAATCAACACACAACAGATATTTACCTGTCAACATCCTCTATAATTTTATATTAAGAATTTCTTTTAAATTATTGCCATGGTGAATAGTTCAGAAAATAAAATTAAAATAAATTTAAAAAAATAAATTAAAATGTTGAGTCAAATAATAACCAAGTTGTTAGGACATGCCACAGTTCTACCTTTGGAACTCAATTCTGTATGGCCATAAGGCGTTGATAGCTCACAGAAAACAAGACAGTTTCTCTTAAAAAGTGTCATTTGCCAAACCCTTTCTTACAATCCATTCTTAACCTTCCAAGTTACAAGAATCAGGTAATGTAAGCTAACGTTACAATCTGGATCAACCTAGCTTGACTCAGATCTCCCTTTTCTAGAAACTAGTGTGCTAAAAATGACATGTTTTCAAATAAACTACTACCATGGCTAATTGTATTCTTCCTACTGCCTTTGATGGATATGAACTAACAAATCTGCACTCAAAAAGACTCTTTTTAATTTCCTAAAGTAAAAAAGCAGAGAGATTTTAAGAGTGTCTCTACAGGACACACCAGTTTAAGATCAATAATTGTCTATTGTGGTTAATCCTATTTGTCAGCTGCCATAAAACATGTCCCAGAATTAGCTGCTGGGCTCAAGTACCATCTCTTGAAAACTAGAACGTGAAAACAAATCCTAACTGGCCAGTGGTTGACCTTTCTTTTCACTTAGATACTAAATTTCCCTGACCCTGAAATTAGAATCAAAAGCAGCTGTGTCTTTACGTGGTTTCCCCCCAGCATCAGGACAATGCAGGGCACATAGCAAAGACTTGACGAGCATGTGTTAAAAGAATAAACAAAAATAATGTCAAGGTTCAAGAGTTCACAATAGATATCAAAAGCAAGAAGTATTCACAGACACTTTACTTTTGGCAATAGACCAAGTTGCAAAAAAGTTACATATGTGGATCTTTATAAATTGTGTCACTGTGAAACACACTACCTCACTGTATGAATTTCGATCTGTATACCGGTATATTACTGCAGCCTATGAAGAAAAGTTTGGTGACATAACTTTGACTGTACTGGATTTGTTGTTCTTAATTTGCTCTTTCTGAAAGTAGATCATGTAGACATCTCAAATTCATTTTGGAAGTATTAAGAGGATATAATAGTAATAACTGAAAAGGGAAGTACCTATACTTTCAAATGATTATACTTCTTAACCCCCGCTTCATACTGACCTATTGGGGAATGGGGTAGCAGCGAAAGAGGATTTCTGAGGATTAATCACAGAATTTGACAAAAAGTAGAACATGTGGACAGAACTGAGGAGATCAGGCCAGGCGAGCCTGTCAAACTCACTGTTTTCTCTTCCTTTTGTTTCACATGGCAGTGCTTCCTATGGAAGGTGTCCAGTAAATCTGACTTAAGTTAAAACAATCTTATCCATATATTCTAAATACACAGTTTTACAAAGCATTCTTGTCAACTTGGAACATGCTCCTTACAGCATGTTACCATCACAAGATCGCATCTGAAGGCCACGCTCTACCAATGGTCAATGTGAAATTCTATTTAAGCGTAAAATAGGTTCTATTATTTCTCACTTCAAAGACCTGTACTTTCCATTATTAAGAATAAATCAATTCCCTGTCCAAGATAACCACCAAGTCAGACTGCACTGTCTCGAGCTTTCTGATTGAGGAGTCAGCAGCTGTGTGACACACGATACTTTATATCGATACGGATTTTCACTAACCTCCTCCTCAATTCCTAAAAAAGACTTTTCATATTTAACAGACGAAATGCATAAGGGAGTGTGTGTGCTGAGGTTTAGGTCCTTCTGCTGATAGAGGAACACCACATGCTAATCCGTGCATGCTTTTCCACACATCTGGAATATAGCTAATGCACATGCTCAGCTTTTGCAAATGAGATTCAAAGAAACAGATACTTTTTGAGATAGGGAAAATTCTTTTTTTTTTCACTCATCAATGTATTTTAATCATATTTTCACATCAGAAATCATTTATATCATCATTTTTAAGGACTCCTAATAATTCCTTTCTCAGGCGGTACTATAATGTTTTAACCATTTCCTATTGATTGATATTTGGAATTTTTTTCTATAGATAAGGCTTCAATGAACATGATTTACCTATATCGTTTTCTTTTTAGTTTTTATTTAAATTCCTGTTAGTGAACATGCAGTGTAATATTGGCCTCAGCTGCACTATGTAGTGATTCCACACTTCCACACAATACCTGAAACTCATCACAAGTGCCCTTCTTAATCCTCATCACCTACTTCGCCCATCCCCCACACACCTCTCCTACATTACACTTGTATCTTTACATACTAGTCTGATGCTCTCCTAAGAATAAATCCTTATAAGCAGAATTACTAGGTTAGAGTATGCATTTTTTTCAGTATAATTAACATATAACATTATATTCGTTTTAGGTGTACAATGTAATTGATTCTATATTTGTATATATTGCAAAATGATCACCACAGTGAACCTGCTGGACATCCATTACCAGTTACAAAATAAGAAAAACTTAAATATGGTCTGGGTATTAGGTGATTTTGAAGGCTGATTATTAAGTTTTTAGGTATGGAAAAGGCATAGTGGTTATGTATACTAAAAATTTTATCAGGGCGCCTGCGTGTCTCAGTGGGTTAAAGCCTCTGCCTTCGGCTCAGGTCATGATCTCAGGGTTCTGGGATTGAGCCCTATGGGCTCTCTGCTCAGCAGGGAGCCTGCTTCGCCCTCTCTCTGCCTGCCTCTCTGCCTACTTGCGATCTCTGTCAAATAAATAAATAAAATCTTTAAAAAAAAATCTTATCAAATTGAAATTCATATACTATTCGGGGGTATATTTTCCCTTTGCTACTCAAGGGAAATTCTAGCAGGCCCCATAATTCTCTGCCACTTCCAGGTAACAAAGTCCTGAATTTAGTTGAAGTCACAAAACACAATTGTGATTCAGGAAATGAAATGTAAAGGTCGATATATTAATGGACCCTTTCAGTAAGGCCTAAAAAAAGAAAAGACTTCTTGCTCCACCCCACACCCCCAGCTAGGATGTGTATAGGCAGGCTGCCGGCCTCTATCTTTTCAACCCACTTCCTGCCCCGCTTGTTGGCTGCTGTTACTTGACTTCAACTGCCATTAAAACAAAGTGATAGGGGCCGCTGTTGCCTCCCAATGCCCAGTAGCCCCTTTGTCTTTACAAAAAGAATCCCAACTTTAAGCTGGGCCCATTGCTGCCCCACAAGCTTGGATTTCTTGGCTTCACTCTGAGCAAGGCGTGAACCCGTGACTGACTCTGGTTAATGAGATACAAGTGAAAATGATGGGGGTATACTCTGAAACGATCCTTAAAAGAGATAGGGCAGCAGACCTTTCCTCTGCCCTTCCTCTCGTCCAGCTGCCTGGAACATGACGTGATGGCTGGAGCTTTAGCAGCTCCCCCAACCATGAGTCTGAGGACACATTCAGGGCCATGAGAGCAGTGAACTAGGAGGCTTGTTCCTCCTAACTGTGTGGAGCCACCATCCTTTCCACAAATTGCCTATGTCCTGACTTACTCTACGTAAGAGAGAAATAAACTTCTATTCTTTCATTTTCTTTACCATTGTTCTTTCATTTATATGCAGGCAAATGTACCCTCACCAGCACAGAAAGCTTCGCATTCTCTGAACTAGTAGCTACTTAAACCTGACTCCCTGTCTCTTATGGGTAGTTTTGTGGGTTCTCCAGGGGCTCCCCTCAAAATCCTTGTGATATAAGTGATGCATTCAAGTCCTTCGTTTGCCACCGCCACCCAAGCCCCTAACATTCACTTGATAATCTCTCTCTGCTGACTGTGCCACTTGGGCGGAGGTCGAATGGCTCCTGGCTGGCTCTCCATCCCTGCATGGGCCACATCTGGTCCATGGGAAGACCGCACAATCACTCCAACAAACTTGGCAGAGGGGGTAGCCCTATCGCAGCTGCTCCCCACTCAGCCCAACACCAAAACATCTCACCAGAGTCAGAGCCAGTCCGCTGCATTCCCAGCTCCCCGGGCAACCTCTCTCCAGGATGGGGCTGAGGAACAGCTCCCCCACCTCATGCTTCTTCCAGGAAAAGGGGGTGAGGTGAACTCACAGCATCGGCTTCACCAAATAAATCCTCCTTACAAATCTTTTATCGATGCTTTATATACCCTCAGAGTGAAGAAGATTTTCAAGAGCTGTGAACCTGATGTTCAGATATTTCCTTTGAAAATGCCTATTTTGCTCTTTCTCACAACGTATTTTAGTCACTTCTATCTAGTACATCTTGAGGCATTAGTCAAACTTTCCAACTCAGCTGCTTATGACAAAAACAACGCCTTACGGGAGGATGCACAGTTGTGGTAAAACCGTAAAGAAAAGCAAGGAAACAATAACAATATTTGGAAGAGCGTTCATCCCTGGGGTGGGTGTGGGGGCAGGATGAAGAAAGGAAATGCGATCAACAAGCACATGTGAGGGGCTTCAAAGAGAATGTTCTAGATGTTTATCTGGTGGTTATTCACTTTATGATTATAAGTTAAAATGTGCACACACATTACATATACATACATTTATTCATAGCCTACGATGTAAAAGAACAAAAACAAAATAATGTCTAAACTCCACAGCAAAGTAATTTGGAAAGAAGACTGCTCTCTGAGAATCAGGCTGTAAACTCGACACAAAATGGAGGGAGTTGGTCAAAAAATGACTTCCACCAGTGGTTGAAAGATTTCCTCGAAGCATCAGGGTGTTGTTCTTAGCAACTTCTGCAGTGGCAGTTAGCTCTGCAGTATGAACAATGCCCTTAGCATATCTAACCTTCTTAACTGTCTGGATGACAAGTGGGGGACAATATTACAGAGGTGCTCACTGGTAGCTCACAGCTACATGGGGCAGAGAAAGTCCGTAAGCCCCCGGAACTGAGACAGTCCTGGCCAGAAATTCAAGCGAGTGGACCCCATTGGCAGACTCTACATTGGTGATACCAACCCTGAGCAGTAGCGACAGTTGATAAAGTCTCCTGAATTCTCTCTGTATGATCTTTGTAAGAGTCCAAGCAACTTTCTGATTACAATCTGGCTTCTCTGGAGCCTGTCTATGGGAAAAGAAGATGCTGATCGTGTAGATTTTATTGTTGTTATTAAGGCAATATTAGCTTTATTATAACTCACAATGACAGCTGATACTTATATGTTTATGCCACTTGATCCTCACAAAAGTCTTCATTCTAGTGATAGGCAGCATAGGAGAGAGCTAAAGAGCAACAGAGACCAAGATCCAAACCCCAGCTCTGACCCTTAATAGCTGTGTAACCTTGAGCAGTACATTGACCTTCTTGGGTCTCAGTCTCCTTATCTGTAAAGTGGAAGTAATGATAGTTCCCACCTCATGGCACTGTTGTGAGGATTAAATGAGTGAATATCCCTAAAGCTCTGAGACAGCAGCTGTCACGTAGGGAGTATAATATAAATATTTGCTGTTACTCCGTGTTATAGACAAAACAAGTGGGGCTCAGAGTGGTAAAGTAACTTGCTTAAGCTCCACAGCTAGTATGTGGCAGATAGTTAACCCAAACACACTAGGCTTCAGACCCCACGTGCTTGACCCACATCCTTGTCATTAACCATCTCCGTAATTATTCGTCAACATAAATTAACCCCTGTGCCTGCTGGGTCTGCCTCAACCTTGGGGCCTGGGGTTCGATGACTTCCTTGGGGCCTGATAATGGTCATCACAGGCTGAAAACAGCAGGCTCTGGGCCTTTGAAACAGAGTACCTGACTCTCCAGCTGGGCCCCAGTCTGGCCCAGTGGCAGCTGACCTTCCCCTGGCTGTCCCTGGACAGCTGTCTCCTCTCCTGCTGACTCCCCACTGAAGGCCGAGATGCTCAAAGGCAGGCGTTGGTTCTGAGTTCTAGTTTCTAGCAATATACCAATGAGCAAACATAAAATGTAAATTCTTCTGTAACCCCAGATAGATTCAGATTATAGTCTCTCTGTCTTCAGCTGGTTGTAAAGCAGCAATCCTTCCTTCAGACCTTTGCTAACCTACCCAAGCCAAGGGCACCCTATACCTGTGAAGGGCCTGGGAAACGGGAAATGGTCCAGTCGTCATCCTCTGCCAAGGGTCTCCGACTGTCCTGAAGAGAAAGTGTGGTGGGACAACAGAGCTCCAGTTCCTGCTGCTAATACCCATGTGAACTTGGCTGAACCCCTTCGCCTCTCTAAGTGGCAGCTTGCCCATTTGGGAAGCAGAAAAGTTCGGGAAAATCTTTAAGTTCCTTCCATTCTTTGATCTCTGTATCTGTATTTTATTTTTTTTTTCTTAAGATTATTTTTTTATTTATTTGACAGACAGAAATCACAAGTAGGCAGAGAGGCAGACAGAGAGAGAGGAGGAAGCAGGCTCCCTGCCAAGCAGAGAGCCCGATGCGGGACTTGATCCCAGGACCCTGAGATCATGACCTGAGCCGAAGGCAGAGGCTCAACCCCCTGAGCCACCCAGGCGCCCCTCTGTATCTGTATTTTAATCCAGAGCCAAAGATAGTTTTGATTTGCCTATACTCACAAACAACTCAGAATAAATTCTCACATTAAGTAGATACTCAGACTGCTTCCCACAACGCAATGCCACTGCTATTTGCAACTGTACGGGGATAAAGGCACTTTCAAAAACCCCAACATGAGCTCTGGGGCTCCTAAGAGAGAAAAACCTATTTGCCTGATAACATACATCACATGAAACTTATGTCTTGAAAGCTTTTCCCCCTGAGAATACCAAGCAATAACCTGGGCCTATTCCTAACGGGTTCATGTCCATCAGCCCCGATCACACGTGAGCACACATGTGCCTATGTGTTTGCACACGCTCACGGTAGAATGTAGATCTTTTTTTTTTTTTTTTTAGAAATTTAAACAATAAATGAGAAAGTACTATGAAGACCTCAAAAAAAAAAAAAGAAAAGAAAAGAAAAGAAAAAAGACAACATCCATTACAGCGGTTGTCCCAAAATGAGGTAAGACAACTTACCAAACCTATCAGAGTGATTAATAATCTTATTTTGGGCCCTGGACTAATTAAATGCTTGCTATTAAATCAGTGATGCAAATAAATTTTTGAACTAGTCTGTACAGAAGAAATAAGTTGAAAAGGATCATAATGGATTACCACATGGCCCTTCTGGGGACAGTGGCTTGAGATGGACAATTCTTTTTATCAGAAGTATGTAGAAGATGCAGTTACTGACTGACTGGAAGCCAGTCAGTAACTGCACATCATTTCCACATCATTGTAACTTGTATTTTTATCCTTTCGAGCTATTTTAAGATTCTTTAATTTAGTAAAAATTAATTTTATCAGACATATCTGTTCAGAAGCCTGACTCGTGAAGCAAACTATAGATAATAAATTTCTCCACTCATTTTTAAGAGGTTTCGTAATCTTTATGTAGGGCCCTTCTTAACAGCTCAACAGTGCTGAACACCTCATCAAACTTCCAGGCACTATGTTTGTTACACTGGACTCTGATAGAAGGGGGGGATGGGGCAGGAACAAAAGACAAATGATCAGGAACTTGAGGTACATCGCAGGTAATGACCAGACTGTGATTCTGAATGATAACGCCGGGCTTGCGCTGAACACTTTGCCTAATTAGACTTCACACAAGGGGGAAAAATGCTTTAATATTTAACAAGTATAATGGTGTAATCAATGTACACAAATCAGGCCTGATAAGGAATATTGCTTATTAAAGAGAGAGACAGATGGCTCCGGGAAAGGTATGGTCATTAAATGTAAAACCTCACAGGCTCCAACTGCGAACACCAGCCACGTACTTTCAAATTACCACTCCAACCCCAGACACTCCATGCATTATTTAGTCCTGTCCTCTTTCTTATAGGTATACCCACACCATAGATTTAATAAAATAACTCGGTTCAAAACACTCATCTTTGCTGTTTCTCAGAGCTGTCTTTTCCTAACCACTCTTGCTGCCATCAAAAATCCCACTGAGTCAAGATGTCCAATATCTCTGTTATAATCTTTTCAGTTAGATAATTAGTCCTCCTTTTTATTATGCTCAAGAACACTTAATGTGTTGGAAGCATTCCTGACTATTAAATCCACCCAGCCTGCCACAAGATTATGAATATATAATTTGTTTATAGGTAGCTTTTAAGAAAACACAAAGTAAGCAAACAGCACACAGGAATATAGTTAAAACAGGCATGCTTATGAACTGCAAATCACAGTAAGAGATTTCTAAGGGTGGGTTATCTGTTCAGTTTCTCCAAGGCCAGCTTTGCATGAAGATACAAAGATCCTAGAAGGCAACCTGCCCATTCATGAACCCACTTGTTTACTAAGCCTATTGACTTTTAAGTGGCTGCATTTGTTCATTCCATGCATAGCACAGAGAACCCACTGTGCCTACACACTGTGCTACATACTCCTTGGGATGCACTGAAAACTATGTCAAGTACCATCTCTATGCTCCAGGAGTCTACGTGATCCAAGGACACAGAAGCAACGACAGTGCCTGCCATCATGTAATGCCTGGTACTAACAGAGGTACAGTGACAGTCTTGCAAGTAGGAGCTTTTGTGACAAACAGACCTACATTCAAATGCTGGTTCTGCCTGTCATAGTGATCTAACCCCCTGAGGTAGTTCATTGATAAAAATCTCAGTTCCTGGGTGCCTGGGTGGCTCAGTGGGTTAATTTAAGCCTCTGCCTTCGGCTCAGGTCATGATCTCAGGGTCCCGGGATCAAGCCCCGCATCGGGCTCTCTGCTCAGCAGAGAGCCTGCTTCCCCCTCTCTCTCTGTCTGCCTGCCTACTTGTGATCTCTCTCTCTCTGCCAAATAAATAAAATAAAATCTTTAAAAAAAAAAACAACTCAGTTCCTCAAATATAATTGCATGGGTCTAAAAAAATTCCACAAATAAAGTGCTTCAAATAGTGTTTAGCACAGAGTGGATTTCTTCCTAACCTTCTCCCACTTCTGCATTCCCAGGATAAAATGGGCCTTGTTTTACCTGAAAAACCAATTTTTCAACCCCCGACTTAGCTACAATGATACCCATATCCACATCTTACTTCTCTTTGGCACAAACAATCCCATTTTTCATTTGTGTCCCCAAACAAATACCTCTAGAACTATTCTTACCAAGTCTCTCCAGAAAAAGCATGGATTTGAAGTGCAGAGAACAAAAGATTTCGCATCTTAACCCATTAGCTGGATATGCACAGATGAAGCTGAGAGCATTTAGAGTCCATTGGACCCACGAAGCTGGTTGCCGTGATTTCCACTTCTGATGTTGTCAAGTCAACAGGAAATAAAAACCAATCCCCTTGGCCTCACAGTGGACCCCGAGAAGATGTCCCACATGTCATTAAGCCACAGCTTGACAATACATTCCCTGCTTTGTACTTCACTCTACTGCGAGCTGCTTAAGGTCAGACACCCCTGTCTTCTCATCGATGCAGCTCTAGCCCTGAGCACAGTGCCAAGCACACAGCAGGACGGCCATAACCAGATGCTAAACAACCCGAGAGTGGGCAGGAATTTAGGCAGCATCATTGTAGGGGCATCTAAAATGACCTGCCAGCTGGCCATGGTGCCTTGTGATGACACATTACAGAAACAATGGACCCGAGTTCCATTCCTAACAATGGAATTCTACCAAGTAGCTGGGTCATCCTAGATAAGTCACTGTGCCTCTCTGGACCTCTTTCTGCTCATCTGCAAAACACAGAGATGGTCAACATGATCTCTAAGGTGCTATTATTTCTGCAAAATACTGATGTTAGACCAAATGATCTCAGAAAACACTGATCCTGTTGATGTATTTTTGTCAACCAATGATTCTCCTGTGAATTCCAACTCCAGCAAGTCATGAACAAGACTATTAAATGAAGTCTACAAATCTTCCAGGGCCTATGCATCCCTTTCAAATATGCATTGTTGCCATTTCAAAGACTTCCAGTTCATCTAGATAAAATCAATAAACATGGCCAGCTTTATTCAAAGCTCCTCCATTCATTCTCTGACCCTCATTCCTAAGTGATTAGAAGAAACAGTAATATCTGTCCATTTCACCCTGGCATGACATTTGCCCCAAGAATAATCAAACAGTCACTTACAGAGAAAAGGGAAAGGAATCTAGAGAAGCAGGTGCCTCCCATGCCTCTTCACCCTGAGCTGGACCATCACCACAAGTCAAACAAACACCTCCTCGTGACTTCCAGCCACCGGAAGGTTCTATAAAGGACCAACACCCGCCTCCTACCTGCCTCACACTGGTGGAAGGTATAAATACTCACTGGTCACCAGGTGGCCATCAATAAAATTCACCATCTTGAAAGGATGGAAAAGAAAGCATAGTCCAGGTAGTGAGCAAATCATTTCTACAATCAGTTCCTGAGGTCACTGTCTTGAGTGGGAGAGAATCCAAAAAGCTTATAATTCCTACAACTATTCCTACCTCATTTCTCCCAGAACATGAACATGAAGGCATCGGTCCTGAATGAAAAGTCTAAAGAAGTATTCTCATGGTTTCTGTTCCACATTAATAATGACTGAGGTATTCGTTCAGACTCATTCTCAGAAGACAAAAAGATAATTCCAGAGCAGCTGGATAAATTTTCCTCTATTCCCAAAGGATATTCATGGAAAACATCCTCAAGATTTTTAATTACTTGAGTGAACAACATACTCTCTTCAAAGAAAAACCATTTTTGAGACAACTCAACACCCAAGATGTTGAATCAGCTTACTTGATCCAACAAGGTTGCGCATAAGTGTTCTGCTCAGATTTTGGCTTCGACCACCATTTGGATTGATGCATCCATTCACAGCCCATAAACATCACTGCTTTACATTCAAATGGCCCCTGAGTCTCAATGATTAAATTCCTACTTTAGGGATTAAGAATGTGTTCATCCCCACAGACTGAGTCAGCTCTGGAATCCTTTCTCTACCAATCTAGTCTCCTTCTTCTTTTTTTTTTTTTTTGAAGATTTTATTTATGTATTTAACAGAGATCACAAGTAGGCAGAGACAGGCAGAGAGAGAAGGGGAAGCAGGCTCCCCGCTGAGCAGAGAGCCTGATGCGGGACTCGATCCCAGGACCCCGAGATCATGACCTGAGCCTAAGGCAGCGGCCCAACCCACTGAGCCACCCAGGCACCCCAATCTAGTCTCCTTCTATGGCAACTTGTCGACACCTCCATCTGGAGAGAGAGACACACACACACACACACACACACACACACTTCAAACCGACCTCACCCCTGTTATTCAGGCCCAGAAATCTATGGGCCATGAGTGAAAAACCAAAAGGAACCTTCCACCAAAGAACATGCTTTCGGTGGAAGCCAGAGCTCAGAGGTCATAGGTACATCCTAAGAAATTCCCCCCAGAACACAAATCTCCTCCCTTGGTTCCTCATTATGTAGCCACAGTGGCATTTAAATAAATCCTATTTCTATGCAAATAAGACATCCAAAAGTATCCTGAGCATTTTGAGCTACTTACATCTCTAACAGCCCAAAAGGAAGTAGTTATTTCCTATCCATTTGTGTATATAAAAGATAGGAAATAAGAAAAGGACTGCTACTCTCCTTTGGACAGCTAATTAAAGTAGCCAGGGGACAGTAGGAATTCATTATTCAACAGTTAAGTCCCAGCCACCACCTTGTTCCTTTCGACCTAAAACTGGAAGTTACCTAAGCATACCAAAGGTGGTTTTCTGGGCTTGGTGTCCATACCCAAGCATCTTATCATAGTAACATATACATGGTGGGTGTTCAAGACATATATGATTACAATCATCTAGAACTTGAGACATTAAAACTTGGATAAAACTATCCAAGAGTAGAGTTAGAAAAGTCAAGGTCCAGGGAAGATACAGGATGCTCCTCCTGGTCTTCCAAAAGCTCCTTGATCCTTGTTTTCTCTTCCATGCATCCTTCCTGTGGGCCTTTGTAGTAATAACAGCTGATACGCAACATTTACCATGTGCTAAGCAGATTACATGCGTTATCTAAATCAATCAGCAGACCATCCAATATGGTAAGAACTATTACCCTCGTTTTATAGATAAGAAAACTGGGCTCTAAGGATTAATGAACTTGCCCAAGATCACACAGTGAAGAAAGAGTGGAGCTGCGAAGCTAGGTGAACGGACTCCAACGGCCAACCCCGTTCGCCAAGGTACTGCTTCCTCATTCAGTCCCCTGGTTCCTGTACGTTCTCACTTAGAGCGCTCAGCACACACCCTCCTTCCTCTAATCTTCCCGAGAACCAGACAAACTAACTTGGATTTCATTTCAAGGACTATTCTTCTTCCCACTAAGCTGTCTGTCTGTTGTTGCTGCTGTTGTTAAGTTTGCTTGTCCATTTCAATACACTCTACTAATTCCGTAAAATGGGCTTCTGAAAATGGCAGTAACTTGTTTTAAATAGACTATTCCTCAATTTGATACTCTTTTTAAATGTTTTGCATTTTTTAAAAACTCTGAATCAAGCTTCTCTTGCACCTGGGCAGGTTCTGTGTGCCTATTCACAGAAGGGCTGGTTTATGTCTCTGTGCCAACACATGAATAAATAACGAGTGGAGGCCTCCTGCTCCTGGCTGAGGTAGACAGTCCCAAACTGTAATGATTTTGTAAAGCCCTCATTCCCTCCCTACCACACATAGCATCTACCCTGGACACCAAACAAGGTAGCCCATTATCATAAAACCACTAGGCACATCTCTCTAAAAACATTCCCTGATCTTAAAACACAGCCCACTCTACAGAAATGACAGCAGGACTCTATACTGGGCCCTGTGCACCTGGCTTGCCTTCCTGTGAAACAGATCTGGGGGTATTAACCACACCTCCAACTGGAACCAAATTTAAAAAAAAAAGTTTGTTTCCTGTGACTCCGGCTACCTCTTGACGATCTAGAGAGGAATGGGCAACAACTAATAATTCTGACTTAGCTCCTTGCTAAAAGAGCATGCTGCTTTTGGAAAAACCCTACAGTAGGAGACCAAGGAGCTAGAAGCACGTAATAAGACACCTATCCTGAGCTCCAAGCTCCCTTTGTCTCCTGGAATTCATCCTCTTCTGGCCGGCCTGGGTAGCCACCCAGTGTGACAGGAACCCCACACTGGCATCAGCTCACGGATCGCCTAACACCACGTCTGTCCTAGGCCCCAAGAGGGAGACCCAGAAAGTAACATTTTAAATGAATTCATCACATTCTACCTTAAATTTAGATATTTTTCTTTTTTTTTTTTTCCTTTTGGATATTTCTTTCTGTACCATGCCCTTGTAAGCGGGGGGGAGAGGGGGGGCTGTGGTGGGCAGGGAGAGAGAAAAGGGAAAGAATGAAGAGACAGATAAGAAGGAAGAAGGGGAATGAGGTGCCTGGCTAGCTCAGTCAGTTAAGCGTCCAACTCTTGATCTCAGCTCAGGTCATGATCTCAGGGTCCTGGGATGAATAACCCTGTGAGGGGCTCCATGCTCAGTGGGGAGTCTACTTCCCCTCTCCCTCTGCCCCTTCCCCCGGCTCTCAGGTTAGCACACATGCACCCTTTCTCTCTGACTCTCTCTCACTCAAATAAATAAATAAATCTTTGGAAAAGAAAAGAGGGCAAGAAGTAAGAAGAGGAAGAACACCATTGTCCATAGCACCTACTGTGTCTGGTGGCTTGGCTCTTTCCTTTCTAACAGCTCCTTTAATTCTTTCTACAGCCTGTAAGGTATGATTACCCCCACCCCCTCATGTTCACAAAGAAGCTAAGCGCTCAGAGATGTTCAATGATGAGAGCAGAAGCCCCAGTCAGGCAGTGGTGGAGCTGGGATTCAGACCCCAGGACTGCCTAGCTCCCAAGGCTCAAACGCTTTCCTCTCCACTGTCTTCCAAGCTGTCTTCCACTACTTGCCATTTCTGTAGTGTCCAGCAGCATACCTTAATCTGAGGGGCGGATGATGAATATGTGTTGACGAACGCATGAATGGTTGATTCCAGCTTCACACCTTAATATTCTGCAACCCACACACTCTATTTTATTCATATATTCTGCTTATAACATGCCTGCAAAGTACCTTGATAGGAAGTTAAATGTTGTACAGAAATAAGTTGTACCACATTGTATTGTATTTCGAGCTACTAGAAAAAGCTACACACAAAAATCTATAAATAAAAAATGCTGAAGCAGGCTTCCTGATAAAAATTCATTTGTCATCTTGCTCCATCATGTCCAGAAATGGATATAAATACAATAATCTAAGGAAAATCAAAGTTTTCACATTCTGTGAACCCTCGGAACACTAACATGTTTTTTACACTGCTAAGGCAGTGAGTACTCATGCCAGAAAAGATGGCACAAAGGGTTTGGTTTTTTTTAAGTTTTTATTTAAATTCCAGTTAACATACAGTGGTAGTATTGGTTTCAGGTGTTCAACACTTTCATGCAACACCCAGTGCTCATCTCAGCAGATGCCTCCTCACTCCCCATCACCTTTCTCATCCATCCCCCCCACCCATCCAACTCCCCTCTGGTAAAGTTTGTTACCTAGAGTTAAGACCTGGTTTACCTCTCTTTTTTTTCCTTTGCTCATTTGTTTTGTTTCTTAAGTTCCATGGTACGGTATTTGTCTTTCTCTGACTGACTTATTTCACTTAGCATAATACTCTCTAGCTCCATCCATGTCATGGCAAGTTTGAAGGGCAAGATTTCATTCTTTTTTATAGTTGGGTGATATTCCATTATCTTGCACACACACACACACACACACACACACACACCACATCTTTATCCATTCATCAATCGATGGACACTTTGGCTATTTCCATAATTTGGCTGTGTGGATAACATTGCTCTAAACATTGGGGTGCATATGTCCCTTTGAATTTGTATTTTCCTATTTGGGTAAACACCTGGCAGTGTGATTGCTGGGTCATAGGGTAGCTCTACTTTTAACTTTTTGAGGAACCTCCATACCATTTTCCAGAGAGGCTGCACCAGTTTGCATTCCCACCAACAGTGTAAGAGGGTTCCCCTTTCTCCATGTCCTCGAGGATGGCACAGAGGTTAGGAGCTCAAGTCGCAGACCCAGAAAGGCCTGATGTGAACCCAAGGCCCAGGCACAGAACTCACAAACTGCCCTGGGGCAGGCAACACACCCTCTAAACCTTAGTTTTCTCATCTGTAAACTGCAAATGCTAAGAGTGCAGGCTTCCTGAGGTAGCTGTGCTGATTCAATGAATGACTCACGGCCCACGCTTATCAGAGCAGCTGCTAGGTGGGTAAGGGCCCCTAAGTGTTAGCCATTTTTATCACTTGAGGAGAACTAAAATGGAAGTGCAACAAGAAAGCTCAAATGAATCACTTACCTTCGCAAATGTTATTACAAGCACTAAATTCACCTGAATCATCTGTTTCAGATTACTGTGGTACTAAAATGATCTGCCCTGAAAGCAATCCCATCAGCAATACAAAAATAATAACAACCACCACCAACAGTGATATTTACTACGTGCCAGGCACTTTTCCAGACAAGAGCATCGCACACGGTTGTGTATATGGTGCCACACAAGAGAGCGCCCAGCAGGAGGTGAGTGAGGCTGAAGTCCAGTTCACTCCCTGTTTATGGTGCCACCAAGGGGCACCCCATGGGCTGGAAGCAGCTCTGTTTACATGCATTAATTGATGCGTTAAATTTAGCAAACATCTAACAAATGGAAGACAGAAGTTAGAAAGTCATTTTTGAGAGTACCCAGGACCCAGGTCGAAAACCACCATTTCAGTAATCGCATTAACAGAGTAGATGAGCGCACCCCAAAGTCACAAGTGAACAACGCCTATTGTTAAGCTGCATAGCCCTGTACCACGTGGGAAAATGAAAATCAGGTAGGCCCTAGTGCTGGGTAGAAATAGACAGTTCCCCTACACCTCCTCCCTGCCTCCTTCTCCCCTCTTCCTACATCAACTCAAATATCCCTGTGTGTGACAATGAAACAAAAATATCATATTTGACCCCAGGAAAACCAAATGTTACATTTAACATTGTCTAAAATCAACAACAAAAATCATCTATGTGGCAAGGTGATGTTTCACTAAGTGATAGGTTCCAAACACTGCACTGCAAACTCTAGCAAACAGTTACCATTTCTGTCCCTCCAAGAGGCACCTCCCCAGCGGTGGGTCCTAAAAATGACTCCCAGGTATAAAGACGTTCATTTCCTGCCACCTCAAGCCTCTATAATCTCCGTGAGCTCAGGGGCTCTGGCCCAAACTAAAACCCCTCATCCCAGATATAGCTATATACCTATCATTGTGACTTAGACCTAGCATCAACCTGGGAAGGAGAGACGGGGGACACCACATCCTCGCAGGCTGGATGTGTGACAGTGAAAACAGTACTCTTCCTGTTCCGGAAAAGTATTAGTTTATGCAGACAGGATCTGTGTAACTTTTTGATATGCTCAGAATCCAAAACATAATCCAGACATATTTCACTTAATCAAAGAAAAGTGATAACAAAAATTATCTGTGACCTTGACACAAAAGTTATTCCTCTTATGCAGTTCCCTAAAGAGTCCAGATCCAGACCTTGGAAGAAACACAGTGAAAAACAGATTGCCTTGTTTTGAAATCTCACCATGTAAAAGTCAGAATTGAATGTCCAATTATTTTTTAAATTCAGAAGTGTTCTTCTAAGAGAAGAAACCCCTTGATAAGAGTTTGGGCCTACAATACAATGCTCTCTTTCCTAACTATTGTTAATTTTACTTTAAAAACCGAAGGTGTTTAGTTTGCCACTATAATTAAATGTCACAGAAAACCTGGAATATTCTCTTATTCATTTGCAAACAATATGGCAATATTTTCAGTAATAATGTGTGCTTAGATATATTGTCAGTATTTTTTTCTACCAAATAGCAAATTACATCTGACAAAAACACCAACACACCTTTGAGTTGTTCAACCGTCTCAATGACTAACTCCATTCAAATTAGAGTTTCGAAATAAAAGGTCTTTTCCAAAACTCACAGAAGAAAAGTGCCTTTCAGTGATGCATCTTGGAATTCAATGAAACATATTTCTTAAAGCTGGGATTTAACATGGTCCTCGAAAGAAAGAAAGAAAGAAAGGGAGAGAAAGAAAGAGAGAGAGAGAAGGGGGGGAGGGAGAGAGGGAGGAATAAAGGAAAAGGGAGAGAGAGGAAGGAAGGTAGGAAGGAAGGTAGGAAAGAAGGAGACACCAGAAGCTTCTACTAGCAGGAGAGCATTCCTTGAGAAATAACTTGTATTATTGTTAGTGCTGCAAGTAACTATTTAGGAGATTAAGCAATTTTAAACACATTAAAAGACAAAAAATAAGCTTCACCAAAGACATACCTAAAAACTTGAAGATAATACAACAAAATCATACGTTTGCTTTATTAGAAAATTTTTAAAATCATATATTTGAATATAAGGATGTGCAAAGTAAAAAGCCCATCCTCAAATCTCCTTTAAACCTCTAAAGTGATTCTAAAATGGTACCAAATCCATCATTTACGATGGCTTTCATTTATTTTTAGGCCTTTGGTAATGCTTTTCACACAGGGTTGCCCTTTTGTAATAAAGTATTCTGTGTCAAGAACCAAGGAAGTTTAATTCCTTTGCTACCTTAAAGGACAGAATAATGGGCAATAAATGGAGCCCAGGGTGATACACTATGCAGAGGAGGCCCCTAGCGGTGAAGCTGCTGCTCCAACTTGGCTTTATACATGTGCTAAGACTGCTTTATCAGGAGGGCAAAATCAATAGGTAATAAAGTCTACCTGAGCTTTGCTTTTTTAATAACCTCTATTAACCCTAATATATAGTAGGCCATCATTTAGAATCCCAAGTTCCTTTCATCAGGAATATGTATATTTATAAATAAAGGATGTGACCTGAAGAATAACTTCATTACATTCTGCATTTAAATTAACAAATACTTGTGGGTGCCCGGGTGGCTCAGTGGGTTAAGCCTCTGCCTTACAGCTCAGGTCATGATCTCAGGGTCCTGGGATCGAGCCCCGCACCAGGCTCTGTGCTCAGCAGGGAGACTGCTTCCCACCCACCCTCTCTGCCTGCCTCTCTGCCTTCTTGTGATCTCTCTCTGTGTGTCAAATAAATAAATAAAATCTTTTAAAAAAAATTTTTTTTAAAAATTAACAAACACTTTTGAAACCCTTATACCCTGCTAGGCACTGAGCTGGGGGCATGGAGTCAGGGTCAACAGGAGAGATGAGGACCCTCACAGAACTCCCTGTTATTTCTTTTCAGCATAATCATGTTACATTGAGGACAGAGCTAGAACGATAAGTGGACTGGGAAGTACAATTCACCATCATATGACCTTGTGATGGGTTCTTACCAATAGGAAAACCCGAAGTATTGCCCACTCCCACCCTCAAAGGCTCAGCTCCTCACTTTCCATATATATAGGGCAGCATCTGAGGTTCTTCCACAAAATAACGTTGAATGAATGAATGGAAAATAAGATTGCACAGGATTTTTTAAAAAATAATTAGGATTCTATTTACTTGACATAGAGAGCACAAGCAAGGAGAGACAGGCAGAGGGAGAGAGAGAAGCAGGCTCCCCACTGAGCAGAGAGTCCGATGTGGGACTGGATCCCAGGACCCTGAGATCAAGACCTGAGCTGAAGGCAGACGCTTAACCCACTGAGCCACCCAAGCACCCTAGGATTTTTAAACTTAAAAAAAAAAAAAAAAAAGTTGAAACATCCCAGAGTTGAGGATTCCCAGAAATAAAGGAAGACAGAAGCAGAAGACAACATTTATGAAGGACTTCATGTGCTCCAGGCAGTGGGATAAGTTCCTAAATGTTGTTTCATTCTTCCATAAGGTAAGGAATATTATTGGCATTTTACAAAATAGGAAACTATAGCTGGGAAAGGGTAAGTGACTTGCCCAAGGTTATTATACATTGGATAAATGGGAGAGGCTGCTTGGAGCCCAGGTACCTGGGATGGCAAAGCAAATGTTTGCTTCACTGTAAACTGGTGAATCCCAAAGTTTGAGATTTTCTTTTGAAACCCATTAGTGCAGCTTGCAAGCAGGAATACGAGCTTAGGAACACGAAGATGAACAGAATTAAAGTATTTCAATACTGTATAATTTAAAGAACATATTCAATGCAGAGGAATTATTAAATATTTATTGGGTATGGCCCACCTCTTGCTTTCCAGGAACTGACATTCTCTGGGAAAACAACACGGGATCCCATATACTATTAAACACTATTACACGTGTTCGAGTCACTATTTATGACTAAGGCTTTTTTTTTTTTTTCCTATACGCTCTATTCCCAAGTTTGAAAGACTTTTCTCCTTCCAATTAGCAACATGACAGCACTGCCCAGGGCTTATTAATGCTCACGGTGCAAGTAATACTATAATAATTATGACTGCCTTGTATGAACAATGTTTACAAAATCCAAGAAATCCAGTAGAATTAAATTTAAATTTCTAGTAAAAAGACGCGAGAGAGCAGTTAATTATCTTTATCATCTAGACCTACCTAGCGACATTTAAGTAAAAACTACTCCAAGGCTTTGCAATCAGAAAAAGAGTGGAGTTTGCGGAATAACCACTCTCGCATTCACTCGTGTCCCCAAGCCTCAGTGTGTCCGCACAGACACTGCTGTGAAATTCTCTTCTCTCCCTTCGCTCTTTCTTCTTCGCACGTCGATGGAAAGAGAACTTCAAAGTCACCGACGGCGCTGCAGGTGCGGGAAGTGTCGCGGAAACAACAACTTCGCCTTCTCTCCGCGCAGCTTTCCCCTCCTCCCGGCCCTTCGAGCCCCCCACCCGCCGCCCGACCGTGCCCGCGGAAGCTTCTCTCCACGGAAAGCACAAAACACACCCGCGCCGGGCGTCCTGTGGCTCGCGCACCCCCTCGGACACACGCCCCGGGGCCCCGCCCTGGGGCCCCGCTCCGAGGCCGCGAGCCCGCTGCCCACCGGCCGCCCTCGGTACGCCCCCTGCGCCCTCCCCATCCCGGCAAAAATAATGCCAATTTCGGCAAAGTCGTCGCGCGGCACGTGTGCGGCCACTTTTGCAGGAGGGTCCGAGAACGCAATTAAGCCGGCAAAGGCCACGACAGAGGGTGGCGGAGCCCCGGGGACCGCCGGCGCGCAGCGGCCGCGACCCTCCCCGGCCGCCGGCTCCGCGTCCTCGCGCGTCCACCTGAAGGCGCCCGCCCGCCGCTGCGCCGAGCCCCTCCCCCGCCGGCGCCCGAAGACCCCCGCGGCCCGCGGACAGCGCGAGGCCGGGCGCCGCACCGTCTCCCCCGCGGCACCAGCCGTCCCGGGGTCGCGGGCCGGGCAGCGCGAGGAAGCCGGGCCGGGCTCCGCGGACCCGCGAACCGCACCGACGCCCCCGCGCGGCGCACCACACCCGGCGGCCCCGGGTGGGGATCCGACTCACCGCGAGGCGCCCTCCGGGCTGCCCGGCTGGTCCCCGCGGCTCCCGCCACCGCCGAACTTTCCCTCCTGCGCGGCCGCCACGGGCTCGGCTCCACCTCTCGCTCAAGCAGCCGCGGAGCCTCCAGGGACCCGGGGGGGGGGGGGGGGGGCGGGGAGCGGCGGCGGCGGCGGCGGCGGGCGGGCTGAACCTCGGCCAAGCCCCAGCGCCCCGCCGCCGGGTGGGAACCCGCGGGCCGCGAACTCGCGTCGCAGCCGCCCGCCGGGGGTCGCGCTCCGCTGCGCCCACCCTCTTCCCCCGCCGCTCCCCTGCAGTGCGTCCCTCTGCCCCGTCGGAGCGGGGCGCCCTGGCGGAAGCGGGTCCCCTCTCCGCAGGGGGCACGCCTGAGCCGGGGTGGGGGGGGGGCGTGGGGTCCCCTGCAGGTGACTGGCACTGAGGTCTGGACGAGTTGAGGGAAGGGGCCGGGACACGGCGGCGCGCCGGGTACCCCAGGGGACGGAAGGTCTTTCTGCAAGTTTGTAGTCCTCGCTCTCGGGACAGTTCCCCACGCCCCTCCCTCTGTTTCCCTCGCCCTCAGCGGGCTGCCCTCCCCTCCCTGGGGCGGCTGACTTGCCAAAACTTCGTAAATTAGACTTTGAAGCATTAGTCCTGTAGTCGGTGTCTTTGCGGCCCCTGTCAGTTATACCATCTTCACTAGAGAACCTCTACTGACAGCCAAGGTCAGACAGCCTTTGGCTCTGAGACCCCACCACCAGAATCACCGGAGAGGTGACTCTGTAGGGACCCCTGATGACCACGGCCCCTGATGGCCCCCGGGAGGCCTAGGTGGAGAAGGCGCAGAAGGACTGAAGTCAGCAAGTGGGCTCTTGAGTAATAAAAGCCCCTCACGCACGCACGCGCTCAGACCCTCTGGGGCGTGTTCCAGCGCTTCTCTGGGTGGAGGGAGTTTGGGGTTATGATGTTTCCCAATTCTCAGTACAATGGAAGAGACCGAGGAGGAATCAGCTGAAGAAGTCATCTCTTTACTTACAGGTACAACTTGCAGAATCCCCCTGGCTGAAGAACCAGCTCTAGAAACCAGGCCTACGACTCCCATGCAGTGGTCCTTCCACTGCCTGACCAGCAGAATGCTCAAAGCACCCACGTGGGAGGTTTCCAGGCACCAGACTTTATGTGGGCACGGGATAGTAATTCGGGAAGCAATAGGCAGTCCTCAGGCAGCCAGCAGGCATTTATTTACCTGCAGAGAGCACCCCAGAAGCAAGCCTTGCTTCCTACCAGGACTCCCTAACACACCAGGCTCAACCTTTTTCCAACCCATGCTGCCCTGGGACTTCAGGTGGCTCTGTACCCACCCCACACCCCTGAGTGGGCTAATCACCCTCATGACAGAAGGCCCCACAGCAATTCAACTGGGATTTCAGAAAGAAGAAGAAGGTGTTTATCAAATAAATGAAAAATACACTGTCCTGTTACTGCCCCCCAAAAGTTGCAAGGTTATGGAGATCAAAAATAAATGGTTAACTTAGCATCCACATATAGGTACAAGTAGGTACAAGTCATTGGCCAAGCCTCCTCCATACATTACCTCACAGTAACCTCGTGAGGCAAATCATATGACAATCCCCAGTGTGCAGATGGAGGGGCCATGTGGAGGTTGCATTTAGTGGTGAGCTGTGTGAAGGTCGGAGCCTACAGAGTCAAGGCCTCTGGATAATCAAATAAGCCCTTCCAAGCCTTTCCAGTTGTCACAAACACATTCCCACACCTTCATGTATTGATAGGTGGGTTGTTAAAGCATCAGTTTTCTCTCCTCCTTTTCTTCCATCTCTCTGTTCAATGATGTCTCCAGAATCCCTATGTAATAGGGCTGAAGGGAGGAATCTGGTTTGGAAGATGGGCCAAAGACTTGAGTAAGGACTGCTGTGCTGGCACATTCGTAGGCTCAGATTCCAGGTTCACACAGACTGGGTGGGGGAAGGTGGATGAGGCAATGCCACGGCTGCAACCATCTCTAGCCATCTAGGAGGAAAAGAGAAAATGCTTGAGGATTAATTGCATTTCCTTTAGGGGCGCATAGCTTACTTGTAAAGGTACCTGAAGAGATTCTCCAAATAGACCAGCACAGCAATGTATATGTCAATATGAATCATTATATGTCTATATATCAAAAGTCGTAAAGCCAATGCTAGCTAAGTGTCTGGGGCCTCTAGGTACATTGTGACAATAGTTAGTATATGAAAAAATATGGTAGTCGAAAAAGTGATAAAACTACAAAATTAAGAGCATAATGCGAGAAAAGATACATTTTTCTGGGGCACCTGGGTGACTCGTTGGTTGGGTGTCCAACTCATGATTTTGGCTTGGGTTGTGATCTCAGTCATGGGATAGGATTCTCCCTCTCCCTCTTCCCTCCTCCCCTCTCGTGGGTACTCTCCCTCTCTCAAATAAATCTTAAAAAATAAATAAATAAATAAATAATTTAAAAATACATTTTTCTGGAGATACTAGAAAAATAAATATTATTTCAATTATTATGTAGTAGATATTATTTGGATTATCCTTTTGAGGGGCACTATAATGAAGCAGTGTCTGTCAGTCACCCTCAGTCTTCATCATTAACAGAAACAGCAATGAATGCGGGAAAAGGCCAACAAGCTTGCCCCAGCAGCTCCTGTTCTGTAATGACAGCTTGCAGAATTGACCCTGTTACCAGAAGGAAGAGGGGTTCCTTTAGACTTGAAAGACCAAAGGACCAGAATAAATAGGTTGAACACCAGACGTAGATGTTAAAAACCAATTTATAAGACTGACTTTTTAAAAAAAGTTTTCTGCCTAGATTTTAGCTTTTAGGGGCAGTATTCTTACATAAACATTTTCATAAGCATAATGATTTAGGAATCTGAATATGTTATTGGACTTCCCAAACATATTATAAAGGCGCTTCCACCTTCATATTATGCTAGTAATGTGGTAACAATACAGAAATATGTAGAAAGTTCTGTAAATCAGTAAGGTTATGATGCTGGACTGATTTTACCCACTTGAGGGAAAAACCAGTCCATATAAAAATACATTCTAAAACAATACATAAGATGTCAAACTTTTACGTTTATAAAATGTAAAATATATAATATGTAATTTTTTAAAATATATACTTCATAAATATTAAATTTAAGTGCAAAAATATTTCACAGTTCAAAGTCAGACTTCGCCTCACCAGGAGCCTTGAGAACCTTGACTCAGAGCCATCCAGGAGCTGAAAGAGCAGTTGTAAAACTTATTCATTAAAACTCAATTTCTTTACTTTCTAAGAGAAGCTCTCACGCAGTCCCTCAAGCCGTGTTGACTCTTACTTTAAATAGCTCTAATAATCAGGGTTATCTGATTTCTTAAATCACAGCAAAGGTGCTGTGTAGTCAGAGGTAGCTCATTAGATGGGAGAGGGGTATTATACTCAAAACATGAAGACTGGCCAGATGGTGTACTGTGAGTGGTGAGTCATTGAGATAGGATCTAATTATATTCTAGAGTCTTCTTCAGAAATCTTGAAAATATGCACTATAGTTCCAACTATGTTTTCATTTAAAATGAGTAAAATAAATAATGTGTGACCCCAAAAAGGCAAATTTTGTTTTCCTAGGAAAAAAAAAAAATCATTGGTGTTGAAGACCTCATTCCATAAACACTGTTACTCAAACACAGTGGGGCTCCATTAAAATCTGTTGACTGAATCACGGATGATTTTCACTTCTTTTGCATGTTTTATGTTCACTTCTTTAGCTATACATATCAGAATCAATGAGTTGGTTCATAATATTTTCAATCTTACATGCTCTGTTATCCTCGGGGTCAGTGCAGGAGCAGAGCTAGAAGAAGGCCTGCTCTTCTCTGGAAACTCCTCCCAAGCTGTCTTCTCCAAATGGCAAACAAGTGGGGCAGTTCCCAGGGTAGTACTGTCCACAGAAACAGATCTCACAGGAAAGCCGTCGAAGACATGAGTGCTTCACCGGTTGACTTTTCCATTCTCCTTCTGTGTACTCAGCATTGCCACTACCCACCCACCCCCAACCTCTAGAAGAAAACAAAAGGGTTACAGAGGGAACTGCAGAAAAACCCAAGCAGGGAAGCACCAGAGACTCAGCCACATCTGGTCTACATCCGCCTGACATCAAATCCAGACACCTAAACACAGAGCAGCTCAAAACCATGTCCTTTCTCTCTACGGTAGTTGCACTAATTCACCCACATGCAGATCAAGCTTATGCAGGCCTTTCTTTCTGAAAGCCAAGAACACTCAGACATGTCCCTTGAATGACTCAAATATCCGTGGCTTTCACTGCAGCTTGAATTTTTTTAACCCTGATGGATAGACTATTTTCAGTTATTATTGTGTTTCTTTCCAAGGATTATTAGCATCTTAAAAAAAAAAAAAAAGATCATTTAATGGGTCATCTGGCTCGCTCAGTCCATGGAATGTGCAACTCTTATGAGTTTGAGCCTCACATTGGGTGTAGAGATTACTTAGAAAAATAAAATGGTTAAAAAAATGTAGACCTTTTATCATTTAAGTCAGTATCTGCAAGTCCTGTCCCACCTCCAGGCCTCACTCTGTGCCCTTTCACTGCTACAAATATACACTGTGTCAATAAATTCCA
Source organism: Lontra canadensis (assembly GCF_010015895.1). Taxonomy (NCBI): domain Eukaryota; kingdom Metazoa; phylum Chordata; class Mammalia; order Carnivora; family Mustelidae; genus Lontra; species Lontra canadensis. The sequence goes on along the minus strand of NW_022631095.1, from coordinate 6,100,635 downwards.
TTAATAAGAGAATATGTTCCAACAATAGACACTGTTGTAAGAATCTCTATTGCAGACAGTAGAAACAGGATGTATAAAGATGTATTCAGGGATATTAGAACAGCAGAGCTGCTGTATAAAATACTGACACTGAACAGTAATACGGCCTGGCCACAGGAAGGGCAAGTATAGTTAAATCAATAGGTCCAAACAGAGGAAAAGGTGCCTATGGGAGAAGCAACAAGTAGGATACCCACCAAAAGTGAAAAAGACACAGAAAGGCAATGATAATGACATGGAAAACAGGCTGTACCAACTTTAGAAAGAATACTTCCTTTTCTTTTAAAGACTTTATTTCTTTATTTGAGAGAGAGAGAGTGAGCCAGCACAAGCAGGGCGTGAGGCAGAAGGAAAGGGAGAAACAGGCTCCCTGAGCAGGAGCCTGGGATCGCGACCTGAGCCGCAGGTGGGCGCTTAACCGACTGAGTCACCCAGGTGCCCCTCCTTTTTTTCCTTACATGTATCTAAAACCTGTGCACAGAAGGGATTCATTTTGTACGACCACACACATGTGCCTCTAGAACAAACTTTGCCTTCAAACCAAATGATACCAGGGTCACTCTCCTTACTGTATAAGACGCATTTGGCTTTATTGTAAACACGGCCAGAAAATGGTTTAGTCAAATCATTAGTCCTCCAGTAACAGTAAGGGAAGCAGTTAGTGTGTGCCAGGCACCATGGAAACTACAAAAATGATGAAGCCCTTGTACTTAACCTCAAGGAACTCAAAATCTAGTAGGAAAGACTAAACACAAGATTATAGGGATTTGAAGGAGGGAAAGAGAGTGAGAGAGACACCCCCCCACCAAGGTGCCCATGGATGGTTTCACGTTAAAAGTAGTTTTTCAGACAGATCTTGAATGATGGATAGGATTTTGATGGGCAGAGAAAATAGGAGAGTACCCGAGAAGTAATGCCTGACCAGTATAGCAGAGATGGGAAAGCACTACGCACGTTTATCATGGCCAGAACATAGGCGACATTTAGGGGGAAAAGTAAAAGTCTAAAAGTGGCCTGAGTCGAGATTATGGGGGACTTTGAATGCCAGATAAGGAATTTATCATGTGAATTTTTGTGAGTTGGGAATGTGTGTATGTGAACAGATTAGGTAACTGTTAGTTGCCTAATCAACAGGCTTTCCTGCTAGCTGGAAGAACTCTAATTATTCTGAGCCCACCTCTGAGAAGTCCTGCATGAGGCCTAAAGGGAGGTCAACATGTCCCAGCTCTGGGTGGGGGTGTTGGGATGAATTATGGTAGATTTAAGCCAATGGGAAAATCAGTATGAAAAATGGCTAAGCTTATGGCATCTGTGGGATACCCCAGAAGAGAGGTCTGGCTATCAATCAGGATAGCAATCTGGAACTTAGGAGAGGCTAAGACCAGAGATAATAGAGACAGTAGGGAATCTTCCACAGACAAAAATAGAATCATCTACATGAGAATGAAAAGAACAGCTAGTGAAAGTACATAAAATGAAGGAAGGTGCTGAGAGCACAATGCAGGGAAACATTAGAATTAATGAGCCAAGAAAGGATGCTCTATAAAGAAAACTGGGAAGGAATGGTGACAAGGACAGGAGAAACAAGAGATGTCTTTGGAGCCAGAGATCTTTAAGAGGCAGATGACAGTCACAAGCATAAAGTCCTATAGCATCTACTAGGTTTGTTAAGAAGTTACTTTAGCTGTAGATGAGCCACGATAATCATTTCAAAAAGCCAAAAAGAAAGGTATATATACCCACAATGGGACAGCGTCAGCTAACTAAATACTAAGTTTCCCTATTTTCTACTGCAATCATAAAATCTGTGTTGTTAACCGACATTTTACAATGGACTCAAGTCGCTTTGCTGTTGATGACTTTGTAGGACTTACTAGGATGCAAATGTTGACCCTGTCACCATGCACAGAGAGTTTCCAGCATATCATCAACCTCGGCCTCAAAAACAATAGCCAGAAACCAGGAACAGAGCATAAGTGCCTACATGTTCATTTGTCCTGATTGGTTTTTAGCATCACAACCCTATCAGTAATTCAAGCAATAAAGTAAATTTATTATGTTCCTTTAATAATGGTATATCTTTGGTTTAAATAGGGATGGGCCAGAGATAAAATTTAAAAAAAAAAATGTGACTACAAATTAAAAAATCATTGTTGTTACAGGATCTCAAGACCTTTCATCTGCAGACCCAGCTGTGTTTAACCCCAAGTTTGTCCTAAACAAATACGGCCTTACCAAATTTAGGATCCACAGCCTCAACATGGAGTAGGGGGTGTCATTGGTCTTGCTGCCCTCAGGCTGTGTCCACTGAGCGCATCCGCCTACCATCAGCTACACCCTCTCCCCTTAGCATCTTCCTTTTCTGGCAGCATTAAGGATTGGGCTTGGTTTTCTGGGGCTATAAGTCCTCCTCTGAGAACAATCTCTGTTCTGAAGACCGTCTATCCAGCCTAGACCCTGATCCCTTCTTGGTTTGGTTCTTTGCAGGTCCCTTTTTTCAGTTTCACTTCTTCCACCTGCAATACTCTTCCCTAACTGAATCCTGCTCCAACCTTGATAGCTGCAGCAAAATTTAGCTTAGATCTCTGCACCTGAAAAACAGTACCATCTCGGCACCCAAACTCCTGCTGTCCACTTCCACACCCTCTTACAGGTACATCAGACAGACCAACATCTGCTGGATGCCTCTGGGCACTGTGGGTGGGATTGTTAGTCATCTCTCAGAAGGACCAATTCTTCTATCTGGTTAGTTCAAATAACGACAACAACAACATTACTATTGTTAAGATTTTTGTTTTTTATCACATTCCAGGCACTGTTCTAGGCCCAAATATATTTATATACAGGCCACAACCTATGAGGAACCTGAAACTTAGAAAGGTTATACGGTTTTCCCAAGGTCACATTGCTAGTAAGCTAGGGGGCCAGGATTCACACCCATTCCCCATGACACATCCCTGCCTCATAAAATCTTTCAAAACATCATAGATAGGGGAAAAATAATAAAATAGACTCTTTGTGGTGGAAAAGTTGGGAACCACTTTTCTCTCCAACATTCCCCTCTGAGAACACAGTAAACCCAAAATTGAGATCTAGCCCACCTGACTCCAAGTCCAGTGCTCCTCAGCTATCCCCCCTGTGTTCTTCTAATGTTTGAAACAATAACTGATTAGAGTTATCAGGAAGCGTGACAAAGTATTACAACGGAAAATTAAACAAGATTTGAATTCATGGATGGGCTTCTTCAGTCATTTGCCTTATTCTTTGGTCACATGACACCATGTTTTGTACTCCAAGGTGATGATCGACGTCATTGATTCTCAGTTCATTAAGCCAAAAACTGGAGTCAGACTAAAAATGTTTACCTAACAAAATAAAGGAGACTTTTTGTTTCTTTTCCTTGTCACAGAACAAATACTTCCCATTCCTAATTTTTTTACTAGCATCTTGGAAGACTACCAGTCCCAAGATCTATAAACAGTGCTTCTCTCTAGATAGAGTTTTTATCTTGATTGGGCACAGAGAGATAAACTGCTCCCTCACTGATAAAGAGCTTTTTGAAGATGTTTACTGTATATAACTTCTGCTATGTGCCGGAGTATAATACCCAGGAATGAGGGGGAAATATTGCTTATTGTTGTACATACAGTTCTATTTTTTTTTCAGAGTCATACAGTAGTCACAGATAAAATAAGAAAGCAAATAATCTGACAACACCACATTGCAGTTGAATTTCATCAAAAGAGAACTGGGCATGTGTCCATTAACTCTTGGGTGAGTCGCCCATGTCGCCTCTTTGGAGAAGGAAGAGGCTGCTAGAGCCAACTTCCTGGGAAGTCTCTGAAGCTGGAGCCAACCAGCACCATCACTGGCAAGGTGCACCCTCTTCCAAGCCCGCCACCAAGCAACCCGCTCTGAGAAACACTGGGAAATAACACCATATTTTGAAGTGATTAAGAAGTCGTCACACTTACACAGGCCGGTGGTTCCTAGTCAGGGTTCCCAGTGGTCACCTCCCCACAGAAGCCTCCTGCAGTTCTGAATTTCTAGTTACGCTTCAGGGGACATTAACTATGGCCCTGCCATTCTAGATGTGGGGGTTTGTGAAGCCTATTGGTATAATAATAACATACCTACTCTTAGATGTTGGATTGTCTTTCTCCAAACGGACCACTCAGAGACAAATAAACCAAGGGACCAGCCACGCAGCCTTTTAGAGTAACAATCCATAAGAGGAGACAAACATATCACCAAAATAAATCAGAACTGTAGCCCCAGTTAAGCCTGAGTAAAATGTAATTGGTCTCGCTAGTCTTGAAATAGACAACTCCCTGGAATGGGAAAAGAAACTCCATGCACACCCCTGCACACACACATTTATCTCTGTTGAGGATCAACGTCTATGTGCTAAAGAGTAACTACTTGCCTTCAGCTGATTTTCTGAAATCAAGTAATATATGGCATAATGTTTACTGAAGTTAATGAGTTTATTATCTAAAATTTCAAACCTTTTAATATTTCTCTGGCTCAGAAAAATCACAAAAGGAGATAGAAGTGCAAACAAGAACAATAGAAAAATGGAAAATCAAACAAATTTATCATCATCCAATGACGTAAATTGAATAAATGATCCTAACACTGTTCAAAGTTCATTGCTATACACTAGTTTCTTCCCACTCCCACTAACTAAAGACTAAGTAATTATTTAAAGAATTTAATCCAAGTTGTGTTGCCTTCTCGGGCTCACATAAAAGTCTTGACCCAATGTCAGAACAACTCATGTTTTCTCACCATCAAACAAAAAGTGGGGAGAAATGGCCTCTGACACTTCAGAAGACAGTCTGGCAGTTCCTTTAAGTTACACACATATCACCCATATGGTCCAACCATTTCACTCCGAGGTAGTTACCCAAAAGAATAGGAAATGCATGGCACCTGGGTAGCTCAGTCAGTTAAGCCTCTGAGTCTTGATTTCAGCTCAGCTCGATCTCTGGGTCCTGGGCCCCTGCTCAATGGGCTGTCTTCTTCTCCCTCCCTCTCTCCTCCTCCCCCAACTTGTGCATGCTCTTTCTCTCTCTCTCCCCCCTCTTAAAAAAATAAAAATAAATAAAATGTCAAATTTTACTTGTTTATTAAAAAAAGAAAAAGGGAAAAAGAAAAAGAAATGCCTGTCAAAACAAAGATTAATACAAATATTCAGAGCAGCATTATTTGTAATAGGCAAAGTTGCAAACAACCCAAATATCCATCAAGAGTTGAATGAAGAAAAATTATGGCTTTTCCCTACTCTCAAGTTTTAAAGAAATTCATTCATATTTCTTCTTAAAAAAAAAAAGAAATTGTGGTTTATCCATGGAACAGAATACTATCCAGAATAAAGATAAGCTATTTGCTCAACAACATAGATAAATCTCAAAACAGTTATGCCAACTGAAAGAAGCCAGACCAAAAAGGACATATTGTATGATTTCATTTATATAAAATTCTAGAAAATGCAAAGTAATCTGTGGTGACAGAAAAGAAGACTGGAGGTGCTTGAACATGAGGTAGGCAGAAAGGAATAGAGGGAAGAATTATAAAAGGACATGAGAAAACTGGGGTGCCTTGGTGGCTCAGTGGGTTAAAGCCTCTGCCTTTGGCTCAGGTCATAATCCCAGAGTCCGGGATCGAGCCCCGAATCGGGCTCTCTGCTCAGCAGAGAGCCTGCTTCCCCCTCTCTCTCTCTCTGCCTCTCTGCCTACTTGTGATCTCTGTCTGTCAAATAAATAAATAAAAACTTAAAAGAAAAATTTAAAAATTTAAAAAAATTTTTAAAAGGACATGAGAAAACTTTTGTAGGTGATAATATCTTCACAATCTTGATTATAGTAATAGTTTTCTCAAAACTTGGTAATGTCAAAACTTAGCAAACTGTACACTCCAAATATGTGTTGTTTATTGTATATTATTTAAAAATTTTTAAATAGGCCTCTGTGGGGCGCCTGGGTGGCTCAGTGGGTTAAAGCCTCTGCCTTCGGCTCAGGTCATGATCCCAGTGTCCTGGGATCGAGCCCCACATTGGGCTCTCTGCTCCGTGGGGAGCCTGCTTCCTCCTCTCTCTCTCTCTGCCTGACTCTCTCTGCCTACTTGTGATCTCTGTCAAATGAATAAATAAAATCTTTAAAAAAAAAAAAATAAAATAAAATAAATAGACCTCTGTGTTTGAAAGAACACATTTTTATATCCAGCTTTCAGTTAAGAATTAGGAAGAACTTTTGGAAACTAATTAAATGATCCTGATCTTTTCGGTCTATGACTAAAACATTGGTTCTCCAAATTTAGTAGACATAAGATTACCTGAAATGTTCCTTTAAATGTAGATTCTTATGTTTCAGACAGAGGTGTGTTGGAAAATGTTTAATAACTAGCTCCCCAAAAACATAAAAAACAAAACAATGTAGTGATTTTATGCATGCATCATAATATATTTTGCTGATAAAATAGATTTTGACATATAATTTACAGATAATAATATATTCCATGTTTTAAAATTTTGTTTTTATAAATTTCATAATCTAATTCATTCTTATAGAATGCTTTGGTTGATATTTGCCAAACCCTATCTATAGCCAGCCCATGGTTGCAGTTGATGAGCAAGTGACACGAATATTAGTTAATATTTCCATTTACATGACTGAATAATACTGAAGTAAAATATCATTTATTAGTAATGTGAGAGATTTCCTTACTGAATTGTGTAACAGTTTTTTTTAATATTTACTCATATTTTGTACTATTTATTATGGCCATAAACATGACACACTTAATCTACATTATTAACACTTTCTCCAGCACTTTCTGAAGTCTAGACAATAAACAAAACAACTCCTGTTGCTGAGTGAAATTTGTTAATTTCCGTGGTATAAATGTCCCACATGGTGAATTTCAAGTGATGCTGAACATGCAGTTGAGGACAGATGTCTGCACACACCATTATACAGTATTTCCACCATACAGATACAAAGGACATCACCTCAAAAGCATAGATACTGGTAAAGAGTAGTAAAGTCTTTAGAAAGTGGGTTTTGAGTATTTATTACCTTTGTGTTTAAGATAACTTACTTAACTATAAGCTTATATAATTTAATTTTTAATGATTTTGGTAACTTTAAAATCCCTTAAAATTTAATAGTTGGTTCTTTCTTTTTTTTTTTTTTTTTTTTTTTTTAGTTTTACTTATTATTAGACAGATATCACAAGTAGGCAGAGAGGCAGGCAGAGAGAGAGAGAGAGAGAGGAGGAGGGAGCCTGATGCAGGGCTCAATCCCAGGACCCTGAGATCATGACCTGAGCTGAAGGCAGAGGCTTTAACCCGCTGAGCCCCTCAGGCGCCCCTTAATAGTTGGTTCTAAAGAGCCAGTATAAATCGGCTCCAGCAAACCACTGGCTCCAGCTCAGCCATAAGGAATTAGAGCCTCTGGGACTAAGGGCTCAGGAATCTGCATTTTTAATATTTCCCCCAAGTGATCCTGACGCAAGAGATTGGTAGAGAATCTAATTGCATTTTTTTTTTCTTTTTAGCTGGTAAGTAGGTAAACTGCATCAGCAAACATGGTAAAGGAAAGAATGCAGGATTATTAGGAGCACTAAAGTTCTAGCTCTACTTCTGCCACTAATTATATGGCCTTGAGCAAGTCACTAATCCTCTAAATTTCCTAATCTAATAAGGAGGGAGTGGGACTAAGAAAGGATTGGTGGATGTAATTTTAAAAAGATTTATTTGCATACTGCACTATTTATGGCCTTCATAATCTGATATCTATGATTTGCTTTGAAATGCTTCAGAAAACAAAAGAAAAAAAATTGAGCTGGGAGGTAGGTAAAACGAGATTGGCAAACTGTTTGGGTGATGAGAACGTGAGGCTTTATTATACTACTCTACTTTTGAGTGTGGTTGAAATTTTCCATAATAAAAATTTCCTGGAAAGTTACTCTAATAACTTTCCAAGATCCTTTTTATCTTTAAAAATAAGCCTATTTTTAATCATCCTTGGGGTTCTAAATTATTTAATGGGACAGGGGTCAGTGATTAGCATCTACTATATATTTGATGCTTAGGAATTTGAATCTATTTAGGAGCCTCACAGCAAATCAGTGGCTGAGCCAGGATTTTTTTTTTTTAATTTCTTTTCAGCGTAACAGTATTCATTGTTTTTGCACCACACCCAGTGTTCCATGCAATCCGTGCCCTCCCTAATACCCACCACCTGGTTCCCCCAACCTCCCACCCCCCCACCCCTTCAAAACCCTCAGATTGTTTTTCAGAGTCCATAGTCTCTCATGGTTCACCTCCCCTTCCAATGTCCCTCAACTCCCTTCTCTCCATCTCCCCTTGTCCTCCATGCTATTTGTTATGCCAGGATTTTAGCACCAGCCGTCTGGGCTCCAAAGCCCATGTGGCTCTCACTGGTACAGCAACACCCAGGGGTGCTGCTGCGCCACTCACTACAGCACCAAATGGGAACGTGGAGGTGAGAAAGAGGGTGAGATGGGTATGTTAACTCCGATCTTCCAGGTGGAGCTTCAATACGCTACTCAAAATACACCCTGATTCTAATTATGTGCAAACCTAGGGCAAACATTACCACAGACAATTAAAAAGCCAGTCACAGAGAGTCCTCTAAGCAGCCTCTGGGCTATTGAGAAACTGGTTATATCACTCCCAATTCTACTGATCATCTCAGAAGGAAAATGGGAAAGAAAGGGTGAAATCATACATGTCAACAGAGTATTTTCTGCTTTTCAGCTAGGCTGGCAACCTGATACAGAGTTGACTAGTAAACATTCAATAAATGTATTGGGCAGAATCTAGGTAAACCTTAAACATTTTATGCTATTTGTGCTAAATAATAGTGGACAACATTTAGAACTTCTGTGGATTAATCTAGTAATTTTTGATTCACCTAATTATTAATAAATTATTATACCAAAAGTGCTTAGGAAAATTTTTCAATTGGGGAATTTTAGGCCCCTCTTGTATAAGTTCCGTACAATAATATTAACTTAAGAATCAATTAAGAAACAAATAGGTAGTTAGAATAATTTTAATTATTGTTTTAATTAATAATATTTTAATATTCATTAATTTATTAATATTTAAATTTAACACTAATTTTAATTTAATTAATTTAATTTTAATTATTAATTAATAATTTTTAAAAAGCAAGGGTCAGTTATATGCTGTCTACAAGAAACTAACTTTAAATACAAAGACATAGACAGGGGATTGGGGGGGCACCTGGGTGGCTCAGTGGGTTAAAGCCTCTGCCTTCAGCTCAGGTCATGATTCCAGGGTCCTGGAATCGAGCCCCACATTAGGCTCACCAGGGAGCCTGCTTCCCCACCCACTCTCTCTGCCTGCCTCTCTGCCTACTTGTGATCTCTCTCTGTCAAATAAATAAATAAAATCTTAAAAAAAAAAAGACATAGATAGGTCAAAAGTAAAAGAGTAGGGAAAGATATACCATGTGAATGCTAACCAAAGGAAAGTTGAGTGGTTATATTAATATCAGACAAAGTAGACTTCAGAACAAGAAATATTATCCAGAATACAGACAGGAATCACATAATTATAAAGGAGCAGTTCACCAAGAAGACATAACAATCCTAAATGTGAATACACTTAAGAACAGAGGTTCAAAGCACAAGAAGCAAAAACCGATAGAACTGAAAGAAAAAATAGAAAAATCCACAATCCTGGAGCTCACCACAAAGTCTGAGAGCTAAGACCCACATTAAGTTGAATGCTCTGTAGGCAGCTAAATTGTCCCCTCTCTGGCACACACCAGAACGTAAAGCAAATCTTTTCTGAAGAAATTATCCTGGGCTTAGGCCCTCATAATTCCAACTTATTAAAATCAGCCAAATCTTGGGAATGCAAGCTTGTGCAGCCACTCTGGCAAATAGTATGGAGGCTCCTCAAGAAGTTGACAATAGAGCTACCAGCAACCCAGCAATTGCACTACTAGGAATTTACCACAAATATACAAATGTAGTGAAAAGAAGGGGCACATGTACCTGAATGTTTATAAGGGTAAATGTCCACAATAGCCAAATGGAAAGAGCCCAGATGTCCATCAACAGATGAATGGATAAAGAAGAAGTATATATATATATACACATATATATATGTGTATACACACACACACACACACACACACACACACACACACATATATATATATATACACATACATACATATACCATAGAATATTACTCGGCCATCAAAAAGAATGAAATCTTGCCATCTGCAACAACATGGTTGGAACTAGAGGGGATTACGCTAAGCAAAATAAATCAAGTAGAGAAAGACAATTATCATATGATCTCACTCAGATGTGGAATTTAGGAAACAAATAGAGGATCATAAGGGGACAGAGGAAAACCTAAAACAAGATTAAATCAGAGAGGGAGACAAACCATGAGAGACCCTTAACTCTAGGAAACAAACTGAGGGTTGCAGGAATGTGTCGTGTACCAAGCGACATGAATGAAAATAAATCTAGGGGCGCCTGGGTGGCTCAGTTGGTTAAGTGTCAGCCTTCATCTCAGGTCATGATCCCAGGGTTCTGGGATGGGCCCCACATCGGGCTCTCTGCTCAGTAGGGAGTCTGCTTCTCCCTCTCCCTCTGTCTCTCACCCCATTCATGATTGGTCTCACTTGCTCTTCTCTGTGTCTGTCAAATAAATGAATAAAATCTTAAAAAAAAAAAAAAAGGAGATGCAAAGATGGCAGAGGAGTAGGGGATCCTATTTCAACCGGTCCTCTGAATTGAGCTGGATATCTACCAGACCACTCTGAATACCGATCTCACCCAAATCAGCCTGAGATGTAAGAAGATATATCTGGATCTCTACAAATAGAATATCTCTGGCAGTTGATCTCGAGGTATGAAGCAGGGAGCCACGATTCTGCAGCAGATATTGGAAGATAAACAGGAGGCGGTGGAAGCCTCCAGGATCCTGCACCACCAGAGCACAAAAGCCTCCCACACTGGGGAATAGGCACAGACTTATAGACCAGTAGCAGTGGGGAAAGGACTTTAGGGCAGCCGCCCAGACTGAACCCTGGAGCTGCGGAGGCACGCGTGTGAACTAGGAGTGGCTGGTGGTTTTAGAAGCACAAAGGGCAGAGCCATGCCTGGACTGGAAACGGGGGCTGGGAGTGCTGCACAACCCAGGACGCTGTGGTTTTTAGCAGCACAGACAGAAATGGAGACAGTGTGGCCTGGGGAGCTCACCAAAAAACAGACTGCGATCTCTCTGTTCTGAGACAGAGGTTTGGATATAGTCACTTCTGCTCTTACTCTCAGAAGAGATGGGGAAAGCCACCAGGAAAAGCTGCCAGAGAAAAAAAGCTCCCAAAAAACAGTTCTCACTGAGCCCATCCTCTCCCCCACAGAGGCAGGGCAACTCTGTCCAAACAGGGTTGCCTGAGTATCAGGCAGCAGGCCCCTCCCCTGGAAGATAGCCTGGAAGAACAAGAGGCTGACAACCCTGAGGTCCCTACAAAACAGGTGCATCTTGCTGGGGTTGTGGTCAATAATTTGGAATCTGTACATTCCTTCAACCACCTCTCAACAGAATGACTAAGAGGAGGAACCCCCAACATAGGAGAGACTCAGAGACAGTGACCTCTGCCATAGAACTAATGGATATGGACATAAGCAAAATGTCAGAAATAGACTACAAGGTAAAAGTTTTACAGACAATAGCTAGGATGGAGAAAGCCATTAATGGCAACATAGATTCTCTAAGGGCAGAAGTGAGAGCTGGTGTGGCAGCTATCAATGAGATCCAATCTAATCTAGATACCCTAACAGCTAGGGTAAATGAGGCAGAAGAATGAATTAGTGATCTAGAAGACAATCTGATAGAAAAGAAGAACAGGAGGAGGCCTGGAACAAACAGCTTAAAATCCATGAAAACAGAATTAGAGAAATAAATGATGCCATGAAACATTCCAATGTCAGAATTATTGGGGTTACTGAGGGGGTGGGGAGAAAGAGGACTTCTTCTGATATATTTAAGCAAATTATAGCCAAGAACTTCCCTAATTTGGGGGATGAAACAAGCATTCATGGTCTAGAGGCAGAGAGGACCCCTCCCAATATCAAGGAAAACAGACAAAGAAGCTGGCATGTAATAGTAAAACTTGCAAGTCTTAGAACCAAGGAAACCATCTTAAGGGCAGTTGGGGGAAGAGATTCCTTACATACAGCGGGAGGAATATCAGAATAATGTCAGACCTGTCCACAGAGACCAGGCAAGCAAACGGGCTGGCAAGACATATTCAGGGTACTAAATGAGAAGAACATGCAGCCAAGAATTCTTTATCCAGCAAGGCTGTCATTCAGAATGAATGGAAAGATAAAGAGCTTCCAGGACCAGCAGAAACTAAAAGAATATGTGACCACTAAGCCAGCCCTGCAAGAAATATTAAGGGAGGGGGGTCTATAAAAGGAGAAAGATCTCAAGAGTGATATAAAACAGAAATTTACAGGGCGCCTGGGTGGCTCAGTGGGTTAAGCCTCTGCCTTCAGCTCAGGTCATGATCTCAGAGTCCTGGGATCGGGTTCCGCATCGGGCTCTCTGCTCAGCAGGGAGCCTGCTTTCCCCTCTCTCTCTCTGCCTGCCTGCTGTGATCTCTCTCTTTCTCTCTCTCTCTCTCTGTGAAATAAATAAATAAAATATTTTTTTTAAAAAAACAGAAATTTATAGAGACAATCTATAGAAACAAGGACTTCACAGGAAACAAGATGACAATAAAATTACATATTTCAATAATCACTCTCAACATGAACAGCCTCAATGCTCCCATAAAATGGCGCAAGGTTGCAGATTGGATAAAAAGACAGAACCCATCCATATGCTATCTACAAGAGACTCATTCTGAAACTAGAGATACATCCCGGCTGAAAGTGAAGGGATGGAAAACTATTTTACATGCCAACAGACTTCAGAAGAAAGCTGGAGTAGCAATTCTCATATAAGACAAATTAGGTTTTAGGCTGAAGACTGTAGTTAGAGATACAGAAGGACACTATATCATTCTTCAAGGGTCTATCAAACAAGATCTAACAACTGTAAATATCTATGCCCCCAACTTGGAAGCAGTCAACTACATAAACCAACTGTTAACCAAAATACAGAGACCTATTGATAATAATACATTAATAGTGGGAGACCTCAACACTCCACTCTCAAGCAATAGACAGATCATCCAAGCAGAAAATCAACAAAGAAACAGAGTTTGAATGACACACTGGGCCAGATGGACCTCATAGATACATACAGAACATTCCACCCTAAAACAACAGAACATTCATTCTTCTCAAGCGCACATGGAACTTTCTACAGAATAGACCACATACTGGGTCACAAATCAAGGCTCAACCAATACCAAAAGACTGAGATTATTCCCTGCATATTCTCAGACCACAATGCTTTGAAACTTGAACTCAATCACAAACATAAGTTTGGAAGAAATTCAAACACTAGGAAGCTAAAGACCATCCTGCTCGAGAATGGTTGGGTCAAACAGGAAATCAAAGAACTTAAACAATTCATGGAAACCAATGAGAATGAAAACACATCAGCCCAAAACCTATGGGATACAGCAAAAGTGGTCCTAAGGGGGAAATGCATAGCCATCCAAGCTTCATTCAAAAAAATAGAAAAATTCTGAATATACAAACTATCTTTACACCTTAAAGTACTGGAGAATTAACAACAAATTGAGTCTAAGGGGCTTAGAATGGAAATAATTATGCTTAGAACAGAGATCAATGAATTACAAACCAGAAATACAGTAGAACACATCAATGAAACTAGAAGCTGGTTCTTTGAAAGAATTACTAGGATCGATAAACCACTGACCAGACTTATCCAAAAGAAAAGAGAAAGGACCCAAATTAATAAAATTATGAACGAAAGGGGAGAGATCACGACTGACACTGAGGAAATGGAAAAAATTATCAGAAATTATTATCAACAGCTATATGCCAATAAATTAAGAAACCTGGAAGAAATGGATGTGTTCCTGGAAACCTTTAAACTATCAAGACTGAAATAGGAATAAATTGACACCCTGATAGACCAATAAACCAGTAACGAGACTGAAGCAGTGATCAAAAACCGCCCAAAAAAACAAGAGTCCAGGACCTGATGGATTCCCTGGGGAATTCTACCAAACATTCAAAGAAGAAATACTACCTATTTTCCTGAAGCTGTTTCAAAAAATAGAAGCAGAAAGAAAACTTCCAGATTCATTCCATGAGGCCAGAATTACCTTGATCCCAAAACCAGGCTAAGACTCCATCAAAAAGAATTCCAGACCAATATCCCTGATGAATATGGATGCCAAGATTCTCAACAAGATCCTAGCTAATAGGATCCAACAGTACATTAAAAAGATTATCTAGCATGACCAGGTGGGATTTATCCCTGGGATGCAAGGGTGGTTCAACATTCACAAATCTATCAATGTGATGGAACAAATTAACTGAGCCCAATAAAGGGGGCTATGGAAACCTCTGATTTACAGGCAGTTAGTCAGAAGCACAAGTAACAACACGGACTTGCAATTGGCATTTGAAGTCAAGGTTAATCTTGTGAGACTGAGCCCTTAACCTATAGAATCCGATATTATCCTGGGTAAATAGTGTCAGAATTGCCTGAATTATAAGACACCCAGCGGGTGTTGGAGACTTGTTGGTTGGTGTGGGGAATCCCACCCCATCCCCCCAACCCATGCTGGAACTGGGTACAAAACCCTTCACCCAGACACACTGAGTCATCAGCTTGGAGCAACAATGGATGTCGGGCACAGCTCTGGACCTAGTGCAGTTATGTCCCCTGAAGTTAGAGGGTGACAAGGCACATGCCTGTAGCCACCACGCCTCACTTATCCCTGTGCCTGGTGGTTTCCCAATGGGAGCAGGACAACATGTCGGGCTCCATGCTGGATATGGAGAACAACAACAACAAAAAAAAAACCTCTTATAATATATTTTTCACATAAACCTATTTGGGTATGGAAGCTGGCCTACTTATACTATTTTATACTTGGCCCAATTTCTAATTATATCCTTGGAATAATTTAGCAGAGGATGTAAAATTATAATGTCTTTGTAGAGAACAGAGCATGTCTCTAGCATGATTACCCATATATTCACTTTCTTCCCTTCTTCTGTGGCTCAAATACAGTACAGTTGGGATTTTACCCCATGATCACAGCAATGGCACAGTCATAAACTACTTTTAATCTCCTTATCCTTGCAAATTAGTTACTGTAGTAGTATAATCATACTGACTACTTTCTTTAGAGCTCTTTTTTCTACTTTAGCACCACTGACAATTCGGACTGGATAATTCTTCATTGTGGGAAACTGTCCTATGCTGGTGTCAAGATGTTTAGCAGCATCCCTGGCCTCTACCACTAGATGTCAGTAGCACACCCCTACCCCTCACCCCCAGTCATGACAATCAAAAAATGTGTCCAGCAGTCGACAATTGTCCCTTGGGAAAAAATCACCACTGTTACAAACCCAACATTCTAGAGCATTCCTGATGCGAATGAAACTAGAATACCAAATGCTGGAATTACATTTTCTCCTATCTTACTCTACTTTCTTATCTTGCTAAATCAACCCCTATATTGTACCTTAATGTACCATCTTAGCTACCAAAAAATGTTGACCACACTGTGACACTGAAACACTAATGATAAAGAATGATTTTTTAAATATTTCATTTCACAAAAGAGCTGTGCATGTACAGTGAAGGCACCTGAACAACTGTGTTGTCCTGGTAACAAACCTTAAATTTCAATCTTCCACAGCTGTGGATGCTTTTACTTAAGCTTTCCCAATTATGTCATGGAACTATAAAATACTACACAGAAATTTTTCTTTTTACTTTTTCATATAAACCTCCTTAAGAATATTTATTAGAGTGGATTTATCAGACATGACATTATTGCTTCAGGATTATGAACAGTTTTATAGCCCTTAAATGTGTTGCTGAATTGCTATACCAAAGAGTGGCACCATCTACCATCTCTGATTTGAAATAATACCACCTGCTAGAGAACAGTACTAAAACAGTAAGACTTTTTCTAACCACCTTGAAAATATTGGCTTTCTCGGTTCTTTGGAATGCTTTCCAATTTCTAAAAACACACTTCTAGATATCCAGTTTCTTAAAGGAAATTTATTCAACGTGATAAAGGCAATATACAAAAACAAACAAAACAAACAACAGCCAACCCAGGCTAACATCACACTCAATAATGAAAGCTTTTGTCCCAATCAGGAATAAGACAAGTACATCCAATTTTGCCACTTCTACTCCACATAGTCCTGGAAGTTCTCACCAAAGAAACCAGGCAAGAAAAAGAAATAGGCATCTACGTTGGAAAGGAAGAAGTAAAGTTATCTGCTTTCAGATGTTATGATTTTATATGTAAAAAACTCTAAAGATTCCACACAAAAACCTGTTGGAACTGATAAGTGAATCTAACAAAGTTGCAGAATACAAAATCAACACACAAAAACTGGTTCAGTTTCTTTACACAAACAATGAATATTCCAAAAAGGAAATTAAGAAAACAATTCCATTTTCATATTCTGGCAAATACGTATTCTTTTCTTTTACTGTTTTCTTTTCTTTTCTTTTCTTTTTTTTTTTTTTAAGATTTTATTTATTTATTTGATAAAGATCACAAGTAGGCAGAGAGGTGGGCAGAGAGAGAGAAGGGGGGAAGCAGGCTCCCTGCTGAGCAGAGAGCCTGATGCAGGGCTCAATCCCAGGACCCTGAGATCGTGACCTGAGCCGAAGGCAGAGGCTTAACCCACTGAGCCACCCAGGCGCCCCTAGTAATGATTTCTTGGATAGGACACCAAAAGCACAGAGGCCAAAAGAAAAAAACAAATTAGACATCATCAACATTTAAAACTTCTTAACTTAAAATACTTAAAACTTGCAGAAGTAAAAAGACAACCCAGAGTACCTTTGCAAATCATACATCTGATAAGATTTAAATCCAGAATATGTAAAGAACTCTGACAATTCAACAAAAAACAAAAAACAATTCCATTCACAACTGGGCAAGGATTTGAAGAGATATTTCTCTAAGGAAGATATACAATGGTCAATAAACACATGAAAGGATGGTCAGCATCATTAGTCATTAGGGAAATACAAATCAAAATCACAGTGAGATACCACTTCACACCCATTACAGGGGGCTACTATAAGAAAAGAAAAGAAGGGGCACCCGGGTGGCTCAGTGGGTTAAAGCCTCTGCCTTCGGCTCAGGTGGTGATCCCAGGGTCCTGGGATCGAGCCCCACATCGGGCTCTCTGCTCCGCGGGGAGCCTGCTTCCTCCCCTCTCTCTCTGCCTGCCTCTCTGCCTACTTGTGATCTCTGTCTATCAAATAAATAAATAAAATCTTTAAAAAAAAAAAAGAAAAGAAAAGAAGAGAAAAGAAAAGAAAACAGTAAAAGAAAAGAATACGTATTTGCCAGAATATGAAAAGACTAGAACCTTTGTGCATTGTTCGTGGTAATTTTAAATGGTGCAATTGCTATGGAAAACATTTTACCAGTTCCTCAAAAAGTTAAAAAAATCATTGTATGATTTAGGAATCCCACTCCCAGGTATATACCCCAAAGAACTGAAAATGGGGTAAGCATTACCTGTTCTGCACTGCCCTTTATCTGGCCTGCTGTTCCCCTCAACCAATGCTGAAAGGAAATGTCTGAACAGAATTCAGGATCTAAACTGAATGCAAGAAAATGGAAAATTTTAATTTTTTAAATTTTACTCCATGTTCAATATATATCCTAAAAGACATATAGTACTTTTGGGGTACTTGAGTGGCTCAGTAAGTTAACCATCTGACTCTTTTTTTTTTCCAGATTTATTTATTTATTTGAGAGAGAGAGGGGGCAAAGGTGGGGGAGGGGCAGTGGGAGAGGGAGAGAGAGAGAATCTTAAGCAGGCTCCAATGTGGGACTCAGTCCCCTGACTCTGAGATCATGACCTCAGCCAAAATCAAGATTTGGACATTTAACTGAATGAGCCACTCACCCAGGTACCCAACCATCTGACTCTTGATCTCAGCTCAGGCCTTGATCTCAGGGTCACAAGTTCAAGCCCTGTGTTAGGATCCCACTAAAGTGCATGGAGCCCACTTTAAAAAAACAAACAAACAATAACAATAAAATATATATAGTGCTTTTTTGTTTTCATTAAGCAAATTCTGGGGAGAAGAACTTTTTTCACAGGGGTACACACAAATTTTCTTATGTTCTGTATGAAGAGAAATCTAGACTTATCAAAGTATAACACTTATTTTTATGTGACTTTTTAAAAGTGACATTAAATTACACACAAATTAATAGGCCAAAAACACCAAAAAGAGGTCCTTGTACACATAAGAATTTAGACACGATAACAGAGGCACTGGGCTTCTGCAGCCTGTAGTTTGGGGGGCACTGGGCTCACCATCTGGGGGGAAAATTGCATTTAAATCATCATCTCACAATATACACACCAAAATTAATTTCTTAAAAAACTAAATTACATTTAGATCATCACCTTATAATATATGCCAAAATAAAAACCATAGTAAAAACTAGCAAGATAAAGAACTTAGTATTTATTGAGCCTTTAAATGAAAAGGTCTTTTTAAACTGAAAAGAACTGTTTTTAAATCACGAAGGAAAATATCAGCAAAGTTGACTGCAACCACAACAAAGGCAAAATTAAAGCCTAACAACAAACAGAAAAAATATATGTATACATTTCTAGCAAGCTCAAAAGACAAGTTCTTCATAAAGAACTAATAACAAGCTCATTCCCTCCTGTCTACCACAACCACCAAAAAAAAAAAAAAAAAAAAAAAAAAAAGGCCTAACTCCTAAATCTTAGAAAAAGGTCTGGAGATGTATATAGCAAACCAGCTCCGGGGGAGTGAGATGAAGGAGATGCATTCTATATTTTTTTAATTTTATAGTAAGCATGCATTACTCTTGTGATTTAAAAAGACATACATTTTTAAAGGTAAAATGCAGTATCACAGCACATAAATTACTCATTATACAAGGAAATAATAGTAGTAAACATTGGTAAATGATTAAACTGTCATAATCAAAAAGAAATTAATGAAACAAACACAAGGATTTTGCTTCTATCAAAGTAGGAAGGCATATGAAACATAATTCCAAGTGCCGTCACGCAACTCTGCTGGCAGTATGAATTGCCATGACACTTTAGTAAGGCAGTGTGAAAATACATTCAAGAGCTCTAAAACTATTCATTACCTTGAGCCAATAATTTCCTTTCTGAAAAATGTAAGCAAAAATCCATTCTAAGAATATATATTTCTAAGAAATAATATATAAGAGCTTTATATGGAAAAGTAGAAATAATAAATGTTCAGCAATATGGAAATAATTAAATGGATTCTATACATGTATTCAATGAAATATTAAACAGTCAGTAAGAGGACAAAGACCTCAAAAAGACTATCTGATCACATACTATAAAAATGACATCAAAAATTAGGTAGCATCACAGAAAAATATTTTATGAAAAATCAGAATTCATAGTTATTTATACACTACAATTACAGTTACATACTTTTAAAAATACCTACACACAGAAGGAAAGGAACAGAAATTAATATTATGAATGTTACCCAAAAAATGATTGTGTCTTCATGCAAGTAAGCTTTTACCACAGGGCAAGGACACAGGCAATCTTCAGTAGAGTAACCACTAGTATTGTTCTGATTATCATTATTGATAGGGCTATGGTTTGATTTTATTTTTATTAAGCATGTATTACTTTAAAATGGAAACGAATCCTTTCAAAAAGCATCAAACATGAAATATTGGTGGTAGTGACTTCTAAGTAGTAGAATTGTGGGTAATTTATACACTCTTTTTCGCTTGTCTATTTTTTCTGAATTTCATTCCAGAAACATGTATTGCTCATATAAACTTTAAAGGGTTTTCAAGTTTTTAAATTTTTAACACATATATTTAACAAGTGGTTTTTACTGATTTGAAAACACTGCTGTTCTTAAAATCACCCTCAGCTAATTTATGAAATTATATTCATTACAGTATGTTGATATCACTTAAGATAAGTGTCCAGGAAAGTGAGACTTATACTTTTTACCCCATACACTTCTGTCAAGTTTTACATTTGTCTACTGAACATGCATAAATATATTACCTGTGTAATTTTTAATTTAAAAGAAAACCTGAAGGGAAAAAAAAACAAACAAACCCTGCTTTGTTCTCAAACTATAATCGGGGCACACAATACTCTTGCTAAAAAATTAATTCAATATTCAACTAGTTAACTCAAACTAGTAATGTCAAACAGATACACAGCTTTTAGGATGGAGATTACTGTGTTTGGAAGGTAGCTCAGAAAAAGGAAAAAGCCAAGTAGCCAGCTATTTCTTCGTTTTGTTGTCTTGGTAACTAAGGCAGCTGTATGAACTGTTTTCTATTATTTTCCAATTCTGTCACAGAAAGAAAATTTTCAAACGGGAAAGCAGATGTGCCAAGGGTATAATTAATCTCCCTGCAAATGGCCCATTAAAATAATGTCAGTGGACACAGGATGAAAATGAATCCAAACAAAAGAACTAGAAAACTACATGCCTAAAGCCAATGAGTGTTTCACATTTGGTTCCCTTTACACAGTAATATGGAAGATTTTGCGACAAGCCAAAAATCCCTAAGGCTGGAATCTAGGAAGGCCCGGGCAGGCTTACCCAAAAAACAGTGGGAAAAAGCTTCCCAGGGCCAAAATCACTAATACAAAGGAATACAGCTCCCACTGGTGAAAGCTCCAAAGAGGAAAGAGTATGACTTCATGGGATAAGTCCTTCTAAATGAA
Organism: Lontra canadensis; assembly: GCF_010015895.1. Classification (NCBI taxonomy): domain Eukaryota; kingdom Metazoa; phylum Chordata; class Mammalia; order Carnivora; family Mustelidae; genus Lontra; species Lontra canadensis. The sequence goes on along the minus strand of NW_022631095.1, from coordinate 6,079,632 downwards.
GCCTGTCTTCAACAGCCATGTGTAAAATGAGAAATTAATTCTACCAGAAGTTACTCAGTCAAGAAAACACACCATTGTAAGCAACTGCTGTCACAGGGTCGTGGTAGTGTAAGGATGTATCCCCTGCATGGACACGCGTAGCTTTCTCAAACTGGTCGGTTACCATCAACTATACAGATTGCACCAACATCTGGGAGGTGGAATTGTAAACAGACACGGACTGCTCCTAGATGGCCCCTTAGCTAGTTTTGGCTCAGCCAGACTTGATGCAACTGGAAATGTTAACTTTTTAGGAGGTTTAGAGGGAGTAAGACACATCAGGGATCTTGTTTTCTACCTTTTTTTTTTTTTTTTTTTACTCTCCACATTGCCCCGCACAGATGGATAATTTCTCTTTTAGTGAATCAATAAAGCAGCTGGGAAAATGTCAGAGATACTGGTTAGCAAATCTAAAAGAGTTGTCCACAGATTCAAGTAACTGATACATAAAATGAGCAGCATTATTATTTGGATAGGCTAGCTTCAAAAATTGAAGTTAGAAAAAAAAATAACCTCAAGGCATTCCAAGAACCCTACATTTTGAGTTACCC